>NC_092709.1:309697726-310369456 GCF_047496885.1 Scyliorhinus torazame
GAAGTTACTGTGAAAAGCCCCTAGTCGCCACACTCCGGCGCCTGTTTGGGTACACAGAGGGAGAATTCAGAATGTCTAATTCACCTAACAGCGCGTTTTTCGGGACTTGTGGGAGGAAACCGGAGCACCCGGAGGAAACCCACGCAGACACAGGGAGAACGTGCAGACTCCACACAGACAGTGACCCAAGCCGGGAATCGAACCTGGGACCCTGGCACTGTGAAGCAACAGTGCTAAACACTATGCTACCGTGCCGCCCATAATTTATCACCTAAAACAAGGGGAGATAACTGGAGAATGGAAAATATTCCAGTTGTTAAAGTTATGAACCCTAATCTATAATAAAATTGTAGTCTAAGGTTTGTAATGAACTTACATAACTAGGAACTACCATTTTGTTATTTCTAAAGAGGATTATAAAATATTCTCAGAAATGGGAATGTGCAGTCAACCACAAGGCCTATACTCTCTAGAGTTTAAACCAATGAGGGGAGATCTAATTGAGGTATACAAGATAATAAAAAGTGTGAATAAAGTAGACGTGGAGCGGATGCTTCCTCTTGTGGGGCATTCTAGACTGAGAGGTCATAGTCTTAGGCTAAGAGGTAGCAAATTTAAAACGGAGTTGAGGAGAAGCTGCTTCTCCCAAAGGGTGTGAATCTGTGGAGTTCGCTACTCCAGAGTGTGGTGGATGCTGGGACAGTGAGTAAATTTAAGGAGGAGTTACAGATTTTTAATTGGTGATGGGTTGAACGGTTATGGAGAATGGGCAGGATGGTGGAGTTAAGGCCAGGATGAGATCAGCCATAATCGAATGGCGGAGCAGACTCGATGGCATAATTCTGCTCCTTTTTTTATGAACTTATGTTGCCACAGGTATTCTGGGATGCACCTCACATCATAAGGATGTTTTTCTTTGTTTCATTTTGATTTCTGTTTGTAATTGGATGTTCACCGATCTTTAGTCCTTCTTAGTGGTTCACTCATTTTCTTTCTCGATCCTTAACCTTCTTTTTTTTCAGGTCCTGGATCATTCAGCCCAACATTCAGGTAGCCTCAGATTCCCCATTCAACTCACATTTTTGGCAAATTGTGGCACAAAAGTAACATGACCTAAAGGGTGAAATCAACGGAAATCACATTTCACTGAGTTCACCGTGAGTTTCCCCACTCACTCTCGCAGTAGGGAATTAAACTTACGCTGTTGGCATCACTCTGCATCATGAGCCAGATGTCCAGCCAACTGAACCAACCAACCTCATGTCTTTTCTGATTGAGTGTAGTCGCTGTAGTAATTGTAGGACACAAGGCAGCTAATTTGTGCGTAGCTAACTCCCACAAACTGCAAAGTGATAATGGTCCGATTGGTTGAGGGGTAAATGTTGGCCAGGATACCAGGGCTCTTCTTTGAATAGTGTCATGGGATCGTTCATATCCACTGGAGAGGATAGTTTAATAACTAATCTGAAAGGCAGCACAGCTGCCAGTGCAGTAATCCCTCAGTTCAGCCCTGGAGTCAGACTTGATTTACCTCAGCTGTAAAGTACTCATTTAAATTTCTACATTTGCCAGGTGGTCTGTCATAATATACACACAAGTATTAGATGGTGCACAGACAGACATTGATTGACACAAAGGATGACCAATGAACATACAGAACACAGCAGCCAATCACCAGACAGGACACGGCCACTATAAAACCAGAGGGCACTAGTTTTCCCGCTCTCTTGGGATGCAGCTTCTGAGACAGTCAGAGCCTGTGAGCAACAACTAGAACATACACCATGTGGTAATGAGATAGTCTGGTCAGATTAGCCTCAGGTCTCCAATCAACTCAGCATAGTGTCAACCCACAGTTAAAGTATGTTTAACAGTTAAGAGTTTAATAAAATAGAGTTGCATTTCTTCAAGTGTTGGTAGCCTGTCTCTCTCTGCTACAGTAAACACAGTCCTCACAGACCCAGCTTACCCAAAACATCAGTCATGAATTAAGTATTTCCTCAGCTTAGAGGCTGGAAGTTAATGTTTACTGTTCTTGATATTCAGTGGGACTCGAGGTGCAGTAATGTTTATTCAAATATCAGTTCACTATATTGGAGTCAGTGGGGTGTCTCTGGATTTGTCTGATATTCCTGCAGACATGGAGCTGATGCCAATATTCCTACCAATAAGCTGCAGGTAAAGACACAGGAAGACTTTAAGACGAAGAAGAGTTGTATACGGTAAAACATGACAGGTTGTTTCCAGTGGTCATCAGCAGGAGTGCAAATCTACAGCAATCGCAAAAGAAATAGAGGGAAGATTAAAACCAAATGCTTGAACACAGGAGGCAATTCTGAGAGCTATATTGATGCAAGTCATTGGGTACGGTTTTTCCAGCCTGTTCACCCTGGGCACAAATCCTGCTATGGCTGCCAAGCCTCACCAGAGGGCCATAACAGGATGTGTGCCCGGGACATCCCGGTTTGAGATCTTCCTCTCCCCCACCAGTAATGTGGTAAGAACCTGATTGCCATGAATTGGCATTCATTTAAGTATCATTAAACAGCTTTACGTTGTAGCATCCATGGAATGCTCCCCCCTTGGTGATGTGACGTTGAAAACGGGAACCAGTGGTGAAGGCTGAAGCAGAGGTGCCTGGAGGACTCAGGATTGAAGGCTGACGCTGGGCCCCTGGCACCCTGCTAGTGCCCCCTTGCACTATCCAGTAGTGCCAGGGTCAGTGCAGGGGATCAGTGCAATCAGGATTGAGGGCTGAGGCTGGGCACGTCCTGGGGGCAGTGCCAGGGGGCAACCCTTCTCAAATGGGGGAGGGAGGCTCATATGTGGTGGGGGAGGGGTGCGCACTGGCAGATTCGCTGGATGGGAGAGAGGGGAAGAGTGCTCCCTGATACTTCTGTGGGTGAGGGGGCTGGAGATTCATAGATTATCATAGAATTTACAATGCAGAAGGAGGCCATTCGGCCCATCGAGTCTGCACCGGCTCTTGGAAAGAGCACCCTACCCAAGGTCAACACCTCCACCTCATCCCCATAACCCAGCAACCCCACCCAACACTAAGGGCAATTTTGGACACTAAGGGCAATTTATCATGGCCAATCCACCTAACCTGCACATCTTTGGACTGTGGGAGGAAACCGGAGCACCCGGAGGAAACCCACGCACACACGGGGAGGATGTGCAGACTCCGCACAGACAGTGACCCAAGCTGGAATCGAACCTGGGACCCTGGAGCTGTTAAGCAATTGTGCTATCCACAAGGCTACCGTGCTGCCCCATGTTGACCTTAAGCTTGCTGAGGAAGGGTCCTCCATGGCCGTGAGGGGGCTGGGAGGGTGTTCATTCTTCACCAATACGGGCGCCATTTAACAACGTCTGTGTAGATGGGCTTGCTGGCTCTGTCAAGCCCTGCCCTGCCAGAGTGATGGTGCAAACCCCCAATCTTTTTATGACAGAGTTTCAGAAGGGTCTGAAAGCCAGAGTGCAACACTCCAGTTTTCAGTCAGAACCTGACACTTCACCATTTATTTTGGAAAATCCCACTCTTTGGCTCTCTTCATTCAAATCAATTTACAGGTCCTTTGAGTTTCGCAATAAATGTTGAGCGGCTCAGCCATAAATACCCTCTAGTATTAAAATAACCAGCGAACCTCCATTTGGAACCGAGGCTATCCTGTTCTCAATCAGCTCTTTGGTAAACATACAGATCATGGTGGGTGAACAGTGAAAGCAGCCATTATTTGAGGATTCTGCCTTTCTCCTACTTTTAAAAAAATGATGTTAAGTTGTTAGTGTTGTGGTGACTTGTGTGAGCTGTATTAGGATGGGTTGGATTGTGTCTTATTGTGTTATGTTGTGTGGGTTGAATGGGGTTGTGCTGTGTCGCAATCATAGAATCCCTACAGTGCAGAAGGAGGCCACTTGGCCCATCGGGTCTGCACAGACCCTCCAAAAGAGCACTCCACCTAGGCCGATCCCAGCCCCACAAATCCATAACCTAACCTACACATCTTTGGACACTAAAGGGCAATTTAGCATTGCCAATCCATCTAACGTGCACATCTTTAGACTGTGGGAGAAAACTGGAGCACCCGGAGGAAACCCACACAGACAGAGGGAGAATGTGCAAACTCCACACAATCGACCAAGGTGGGGATTGAACCCGGGTCCCTGGCACTGTGGGGTCAAAGTGCTAACCATTGTGTCACTGTGCCATCTGTATTGCATTGGGTTTTGTTGTGCTATATGGTGTTGGGTTTTGTTTTATTGGGGTGGGTTGCCTTGTCTTGCTAGTACTGTACAGTATAATAGCAGTGGTATGAGGTGAATATGTAGTCCTGACTGTAACTGCAAATATAAATGCCGCTTCTGGAAGCTGAAACAAGTAATAAGACATGGATCTAATTGGAAAATTCTCAGGGGAACCAATCATTTAATGGACATGAACAAAAATGGCTGACCTTTAATAATTGTTTCTTAATGGGGTTATGTGCTCCTATTTAATAAGGTGACATTACTTAGAAAGTATAGCACAAAAACTGGCCATTTGATCCAATTGTCTAGTCAGTTCTTATGCTCCACATGAGCCTTTCCCAACTCTACTGACCTCTTGGCATACATTTTGAAGATTTCAATGAGCCACTGGCCCTCATGGTTAGACAAGTTGGTAGAGACAACAGAAAATTCCCCAAAATCTTTGCAAAGTTTCACATGAACAAATATTCATTTGGGTCTGAACTTGACAATTGCTGAAAAAAAGAGGTATGCTGTCAAAGCTTTTCATCTTGCGCTCATCAGAATAGACACAAGAAAGCCAAATTTCAAAGGGAGTAACGATTAATGCTGCATGAGAAAAGAGTACTGATTGGTCGGCTAGTCAAGTCTGATTGGTTGAGGTAATTCCATGGAGAATGCGTCTGGGAATTGTCCCCACATTTTTGTTAAAAGGCACAATGCCTGGTCATGTTCCTTTTTCCTGCAAGGGTAAATTATATATAATTCTGTGATTGGACAGCACTTACTGATCAGTCCCGAGCATGCTCAGAATTAAACCAACAATTAATTTATGAATATCAGTCAGGTTTTCAATGTGGCTCACTATGTTTATTTGCAATGAGACTGGTTTAGTCTCAAACTGTTACCAGAGAGAGGGGTGGAGTCAATAGCCAGGGACCAGAGTTTGGAGTGGGGACTGAAAATAATGGGGTGCAATTTAACCCCCAAAATTTGAAATGGCATTTTTAGGTGAGTTTGGCGGGTGTTTCCCGGCTCTTTGGGTGAGATCCACCACGGTATTCACCACACTTAGGGTGGGATCTACCGGCCATGTCCCGCCGGAATCCGAAAGTGATGTGACCAGTAAATGCTGGGAAAGCCTCCCCTTGATTCCCGACGGCCTTAAGGTCTCACGAGATCTAACCAGATCTTGCGAGATATCGCAAGACCAATCTCGCATGATAAAGCACGTTTAAGAACCCACTTAACCGTGCTGATGATGGCTCCTGGCATCTATCAGCCTCCCTATAGACACCCAGACGGGCACCGTTTAATACTGGTTCACACAAACGGTGACCAGGCGGAACGGCACCTGGGGGGGCTCTCAAACGCCAGTGGAGGCCCCTGGGTGGTCTGGACAGGGCAAGGTGGCCACCCTGGCCCTCTCCATGGCACCCGGGCACCTTGGCACTGCCAGGCTGGCACCTTGGTACTGCCACCCGGGCATTGTCCAGGGCCGCAGATTGCGAATGCAGATGTGTGGAGCAGGCTCCTGCTGCCTATACGCCCCCCGTCTTCTCACAGAACCGACAAAGTCACGGTCACGCTCAATTTCATGGATACCTTGCCAGAAAGGCAGCACGGTGGTGCAGTGGTTAGCCCTGCTGCCTCACGGCGCCGAGGTCCCAGGTTCGATCCCGGCTCTGGGTCACTGTCCGTGTAGAGTTTGCACATTCTCCCTGTGTTTGCGTGGGTTTCACCCCCACAACCCAAGGATGTGCAGGGAAGGTGGATTGGCCACGCTAAATTGCCCCTTAATTGGAAAAATAAATGGGTACTCTAAATTTATTTTTTAAAATGGATACCTTGCCAGTTACTGCTGCCAGATCCACGATTAGGGTTGGCTGAAAGGGCAGTGCACACTTTTAACAACATGGAACATACAGTGCAGAAGGAGGCCATTCGGCCCATCAGGTCTGCACCGGCCCACTTAAGCCCTCACTTCAACCCTATCCCCATAACCTAATAACCCCTCCTAAACTTTTTGGACACTAAGGGCAATTTATCATGGCCAATCCACCTAACCTCCACATCTTTGGACTGTGGGAGGAAACTGGAGCACCCGGAGGAAACCCACACAGACACGGGGAGAACATGCAGACTCCGCACAGACAGTGACCCAGCGGGGAATCGAAGCTGGGACCCTGGCGCTGTGAAGCCACAGTGCTAACCACTTGTGCTACAGTGCTGCCCAAAGAAGGGTTACAGAAGCAGACCTCGGGGCCCTTGGACACAAGGCTGGCTAGAGTTCTATTTTATAACCACACCACAATGCATGCCATGACTGGCATAGCACTGGCAGAACATTCACAGACCCGCCTCAGCCTGACGTTCCCCGATATTGGCAGAAAAGTGTGGCGGAATCAGGAGCAGCAGGAACATAGCCCAGTCAGGCGAGCAGGGATTATGTAGTTCAGACCAGGTGGCGTGGATCATGTTCAGAAATTCAGCGACAGCACCAAGTAGGTTCCTGGGATGGTGGAGCAGCAAACAGCGCCAGTCTCCTACCGGGTGCGGACGGTGCTATTAAAAATTAGCACTCAGTTTATAAATTTAACTGTAAATTTAACTGCAAGTTGGACAATGAAGAAGCATGCAGACCACCTCAGGGGCAGGAGACCAGAATTGCATCACATCCCTCTGGAGGAGCCAGGATCGAAACACATCGCCCCAACCGAAGCAAGCTTTGGGACCGTCGCCCCCGGGAGTCCCGACACCAAAATGTATGAGGTAATTGGCCCAGGCATCAGAAGTTTCCAACGCTGAGCAGTTTGGGGATCAGCCGCTGGTGGTGATACCCTCCAGGCTGTCAGTAAGAAAACGTTCTCCGGCACGATGCATGCCCCCCTATTCGACCCCGCAGATGCTGGATGTGCAGCTGCAGGCAAAGAAGAGCAGGCGCCCTCCCGCTCCACCTTCCTCAGATGGACCTTCGGGCTTTGGGAGGAGGGATGTTATAACCCCCACGAGACCTACAGGAGAGACTGATGAACTTCCCATAAGCCTCGTGGAATATGAGGCCCGTCGCTGAGGGGCGGGGTCCATCACCAACGTAATTGATCGTAGACATAAAAGCCGGCCCAGAATGCAGCCTTATGAGAGAAGTATCGTCTGGGACTGGATTATGACCTGTAAATAGTTTGCATTAATAATAAATAGTTTTGTTGTACTCTCGTATCGGACTCTGATCACAAAACCTCCAAAGGGGCTAAAGAGCCTTGAGCCTGAAACTGTTCTGTTGCAGTGTGTTTACATGTGGAGACACAAATGAGACTGATTTTTCTGTCAATTATATTTGTCCCAACATCTTCCATCCCACTCCACCAAGCCTATTTACAAACACTCCTGAACCTTGTTGAAAGCTTCTTGAATCTTCAATATTATATTCCACATTAAAATTGAGACTATACATTATAGTCCTTGAATAAATCTTCAGCCTGCAAAACATATTTCTAGATTTGGAAAGAACCTAATATGAACGCAATCATGTTTTATTTATTCAATCAATTGATCGCGACTATCCAGGTCAGACACCAGAAAGACTAAGTTTACATCAGTGCTCACAGATTGAGAGCTGATTCAGGGGAAAAAGTTCAAGGGTTACCTTTAACACTTGGTTACTTCCTCTCCTCAATCAGCTCTCTTATCTATGTACCTGATGTAAAGGTAGACTTGCTCACAGTTGCCCAGGACAAGCATAATCAATCAACCCATTATAAAAAAAACAGCACCACATTTTATTACATTACAATCCTGTAACCGCAAAGCAACACTGAATCTATTTCTATTATTTCAGGGGCCCATTATTTTAATCAGAGCTGTTTCAAATTTAATTAAATGTTATTTACAACTGATGAGAATGCAACTGGGTTTCCACAGTGGTTATGTATCAGATCGCTCATATTATTGTAATAGAATGGACCAGATCCCTGATATTAATATAGTGTTTATGAGTCAGATCCCTGGTATTAATAGAGTGGGTATGTGACAGATCCCTGGTATTAATATAGTGGGTATGTGTCAGATCCCGAGTATTAATAGAGTGGGTATGTGACAGATCCCTGGCACTAATATAGTGGGTATGTGTCAGATCCCTGGCATTAATATAGCGGTAATGTGACAGATCCCTAGTATTAATATAGTGGGTATGTGTCAGATCTCTGGTATTAATATAGTGGTACTGTGTCAGATCCCTGGTATTAATATAGTGGGTATGTGTCAGATCCCTGGTATTAATATAGTGGTAATGTGACAGATCCCGAGTATTAATATAGTGGGTATGTGTCAGATCCCTGGTATTAATATAGCGGTAATGTGACAGATCCCTAGTATTAATATAGTGGGTATGTGTCAGATCCCTGGTATTAATATAGTGGGTATGTGTCAGATCCCTGGTATTAATATAGTGGGTATGTGTCAGATCCCTGGCATTAATATAGTGGGTATGTGTCAGATCCCTGGTATTAATATAGTGGGTATGTGTCAGATCCCTGGTATTAATATAGTGGTACTGTGTCAGATCCCTGGCATTAATATAGTGGGTATGTGTCAGATCCCTGGTATTAATATAGTGGGTATGTGTCAGATCCCTGGTATTAATATAGTGGGTATGTGTCAGATCTCTGGTATTAATATAGTGGTACTGTTTCAGATCCCTGGTATTAATATAGTGGGTATGTGTCAGATCCCTGGTATTAATATAGTGGGTATGTGTCAGATCTCTGGTATTAATATAGTGGCACTGTGTCAGATCCCTGGCATTAATATAGTGGGTATGTGTCAGATCCCTGGTATTAATATAGTGGGTATGTGTCAGATCCCTGGTATTAATATAGTGGGTATGTGTCAGATCCCTGGTATTAATATAGTGGGTATATGACAGATCCCTGGTATTAATATAGTGGGTATGTGTCAGATCCCTGGTATTAATACAGTGGTAATGTGTCAGATCCCTGGTATTAATATAGTGGGTATGTGTCAGATCCCTGGTATTAATATAGTGGGTATGTGTCAGATCCCTGGTATTAATATAGTGGGTATGTGTCAGATCCCTGGTATTAATATAGTGGGTATGTGACAGATCCCTGGTATTAATATAGTGGGTATGTGACAGATCCCTGGTATTAATATAGTGGGTATGTGTCAGATCCCTGGTATTAATATAGTGGGTATGTGACAGATCCCTGGTATTAATATAGTGGGTATGTGACAGATCCCTGGTATTAATATAGTGGGTATGTGTCAGATCCCTGGTATTAATATAGTGGGTATGTGACAGATCCCTGGTATTAATATAGTGGGTATGTGTCAGATCCCTGGTATTAATATAGTGGGTATGTGACAGATCCCTGGTATTAATATAGTGGGTATGTGACAGATCCCTGGTATTAATATAGTGGGTATGTGTCAGATCCCTGGTATTAATATAGTGGGTATGTGACAGATCCCTGGTATTAATATAGTGGGTATGTGACAGATCCCTGGTATTAATATAGTGGGTATGTGTCAGATCCCTGGTATTAATATGGTGGGTATGTGTCAGATCCCTGGTATTAATATAGTGGGTATGTGACAGATCCCTGGTATTAATATAGTGGGTATGTGACAGATCCCTGGTATTAATATAGTGGGTATGTGTCAGGTCCCTGGTATTAATATAGTGGGTATGTGACAGATCCCTGGTATTAATATAGTGGGTATGTGACAGATCCCTGGTATTAATATAGTGGGTATGTGTCAGATCCCTGGTATTTATATAGTGGGTATGTGTCAGATCCCTGGTATTAATATAGTGGGTATGTGTCAGATCTCTGGTATTAATATAGTGGGTATGTGTCAGATCCCTGGTATTAATATAGTGGGTATGTGTCAGATCCCTGGTATTAATATAGTGGGTATGTGTCAGATCCCTGGTATTAATATAGTGGGTATGTGTCAGATCCCTGGTATTAATATAGTGGGTATGTGTCAGATCTCTGGCATTAATATAGTGGGTATGTGACAGATCCCGAGTATTAATATAGTGGTAACGTGTCAGATCCCTGGTATTAATATAGTGGGTATGTGTCAGATCCCTGGCATTAATATAGTGGGTATGTGACAGATCCCGAGTATTAATATAGTGGTAATGTGTCAGATCCCTGGTATTAATATAGTGGGTATGTGACAAATCCCTGGTATTAATATAGTGGGTATGTGTCAGATCCCTGGTATTAATATAGTGGGTATGTGTCAGATCCCTGGTATTAATATAGTGGGTATATGTCAAATCCCTGGTATTAATGTAGGGTATGTGTCATATCCCTGATATTAATATAGTGGTAATGTGTCACATCTCTGGTATTAATATAGTGGGTATATGTCAGATCCCTGGTATTAATATAGTGGGTATGTGTCAGATCTCTGGTATTAATAAAGTGGGTATATGTCAGATCCCTGGTATTAATATAGTGGGTATGTGCCAGATCCCTGGTATTAATATAGTGGGTATATGTCAGATCTCTGGTATTAATATAGTGGGTATGTGACAGATCCCTGGTATTAATATAGTGGGTATGTGTCAGATCCCTGGTATTAATATAGTGGGTATATGTCAGATCTCTGGTATTAATATAGCGGGTATGTGTCAGATCCCTGGTATTAACATAGTGGGTATGTGTCAGATCCCTGGTATTAACATAGTGGGTATGTGTCAGATCTCTGGTGTTAATATAGTGGGTATGTGTCAGATCCCTGGTATTAATATAGTGGGTATGTGTCAGATCCCTGGTATTAATATAGTGGGTATATGTCAGATCTCTGGTATTAATATAGTGGGTATGTGTCAGATCCCTGGTATTAACATAGTGGGTATGTGTCAGATCTCTGGTATTAATATAGTGGGTATGTGTCAGATCCCTGGTATTAATATAGTGGGTATATGTCAGATCTCTGGTATTAATATAGTGGGTATATGTCAGATCTCTGGTATTAACATAGTGGGTATGTGTCAGATCCCTGGTATTAATAAAGTGGGTATGTATCAGATCTCTGGTATTAATATAGTGGGTATATGTCAGATCTCTGGTATTAATATAGTGGGTATGTGTCAGATCCCTGATATTAATATAGTGGTAATGTGTCAAATCTCTGGTATTAATATAGTGGGTATATGTCAGATCTCTGGTATTAATATAGTGGGTATGTGTCAGATCCCTGGTATTAATATAGTGGGTATGTGTCAGATCCCTGGTATTAATATAGTGGGTACATGTCAGATCTCTGGTATTAATATAGTGGGTATGTGTCAGATCCCTGGTATTAATATAGTGGGTATGTGTCAGATCCCTGGTATTAATATAGTGGGTATGTGACAGATCCCTTGTATTAATATAGGGTATGTGTCATATCCCTTATATTAATATAGTGGGTATGTGACAGATCCCTTGTATTAATATAGGGTATGTGTCAGATCCCTGATATTAGTATAGTGGGTATGTGTCAGATCATGGCATTAATATAGTGGAGATGCCGGCGTTGGACTGGGGTGAGCACAGTAAGAAGTCTTACAACACCAGGTTAAAGTCCAACAGGTTTGTTTCGATATCACTAGTTTTGATATCACTAGTGTCAGATTCCTGCTATTCATGTAGTGTCTATGCATCAGATACCTGGTACTAACATCATGAGCGTGCGCCAGATCCCTCACATTAATGCTATGGGAAATATAAGATCCCCGGTATTAACATATTGGGTAGTGCCAGTGGGTATGTATCCAATGGGTATGTATCAGATATTAATGTATTGAGTGTGTACCGGATCTCTGGTAATCATGTAATGGATAAGTCAGAAGTGTGATGGAATACTCTCCACATGCCTGGACGAGTGCAGCTCCACCAACACTCCAATAACAGCTCCAACAACAAGCGACCCGCTTGATTGCTCCCTTTTCCTCAAACATTCAATTCCTCCACTACCGATGAACAGAGGCAGCCATGTGTACCATCTGCAAGGCGCACTGCAGTAATTCACCAAGGTTCCTTAGACAACACCTTCCAAACCCACGACCACTACCATCCAGAAGGACAAGAGCAGCAGATACCTGGAACTCCACCACCTGGATGTTCCCCTCCAAGTCACTCACCATCCTGACTTGGAAATGTATCGCCGTTCCTTTACGGTCACTGGGACAAAATCCTGGAACTCCCTCCTTAACAGCACAGTGGATGCACCATCACCTCAAGGACTGCAGCGCTTTAAGAAGGTAACTCACCACCACCTTCTGAAGGGCAACTAGGGATGGGCAATAAATGCTGGCTGAACCAGTGACGCCCACATCCCGTAAATGAATAAAATAAAATAGCCCCGATGCAAACTCCGTCATGAGGATGGGTGTGAGCGCACTGTCAGCAGAATGACACAAGTCAGACTTAATCAGAACCTGATTAAAGAACAAGAACAAAGAACAAAGAAAAGTACAGCACAGGAACAGGCCCTTCGGCCCTCCAAACCTGTGCCGATCATGCTGCCCGTCGATACTAAAATCTTCTACACTACCTGGGTCCGTATCCCTCTATTCACATCCTATTCATTTATTTGTCAAGATGCCCCTTAAATGTCACTATCATCCCTGCTTCCACCACCTCCTCCGGCAGCGAGTTCCAGGCACCCACTACCCTCTGTGTAAAAAATGTGTCTCGTACATAGAACATAGAAAAATACAGCACAGAACAGGCCCTTCGGCCCACGATGTTGTGCCGAACATTTGTCCTAGATTAATCCTAGATTATCATTGAATTTACAAGGTTCCTTAATGCATTCCTTAATGCATTAATGTATTGAGTGTGTACCGGATCTCTGGTAATCATGTAATGGATAAGTCAGGAGTGTGATGGAACTATATTAATGCCTCTGGATTTCGGCGGCAGCGGTGCGCAGGGGCCCTCTGGGAGGTGAGTACTTACTTTAAAAAGCCTTGCCTTTACAGGAGCAGCCCTTTGGATTTCGGCGGCAGCGGTGCGCAGGGGCCTTCTGGGAGGTGAGTAGTGAATTTAAAAACTCTTGCCTTTACAGGAGCAGCCCTTTGGATTTCGGCGGCAGCGGTGCGCAGGGGCCTTCTGGGAGGTGAGTACTTACTTTAAAAAGCCTTGCCTTTACAGGAGCAGCCCTTTGGATTTCGGCGGCAGCGGTGCGCAGGGGCCCTCTGGGAGGTGAGTACTTACTTTAAAAAGCCTTACCTGGTCCCGTGTCTGTTCTTCTTTTCTGTTTTATTTGTTTTTATATAAGGCGGGAACCGGAAGTTCGACCCGCGGACCTCTGGGAAGTGTCCCCCCCCCACCAATAAATTCTGGTGGAGAGGAAACCCGAGACACTACACGTGTAGTGTCTCCCACCGCCCTCCTCCTCTAACCTAATAATAAGACCCATTGGTGTAAGTTAAGTGCCATATTATATTATTATATTATTAGCATTGTGCAGGTCAAGGTTCGGAGGTGGAGGAGCAGTCTCTGTCAGCGAGAGAACCTGAGAACATCTAAGACACTCAGAAGGTAAGAAGGTAAGTAAGTGATTTTTACTTATTTTTACTTTTATACCTTTTTTCAAATTGTGTGTGTCGGGGGGAAACTGAAGTGACATCACAGAAAAGCTGTGGCCAGAGTGGCTGGTTGGGATTCTACCCTAAATTTTAAAAAAATTTGAGTATTTTGTAACTAATTAAACATAATAACTTAATTATAATTTAGAGGGATATCTAAGCCAGAGATCGGAGAGTATTATAGTTAGCTATCGCATTTCTATTAGAAATCTAGTGCTAGGAAACAGATAGTTGACAGTAACTTTGAAATTTAAAAAAAAGTATCAAAAAAAAGACAAATTTTAATTTTAATTTTAATTAATTGACGCAATGTCAGTTAGAGGGGTGCTGTGCTCTTACTGTGAGATGTGGCAGGTCCGGGAGGCTTACAGCGTCCCGGATGGCTTCACCTGCAGAAAGTGCACCCAACTGGAGCTCCTCACAGACCGCATGGTTCGGTTGGAGCAGCAATTGGATGCACTTAGGAGCATGCAGGTGGCGGAAAGCGTCATAGATCGCAGTTATGTAAATGTGGTCACACCCAAGGTGCAGGCAGAGAAATGGGTGACCACCAGAAAGGGCAGGCAGTCAGTGCAGGAATCCCCTGTGGTTGTCCCCCTGTCGAACAGATATACCCCTTTGGATACTGTCGGGGGGGATAGCCTATCAGGGGAAAACAGCAGCAGCCAGAGCAGTGGCACCACGGCTGGCTCTGATGTTCAGAAGGGAGGGTCAAAGCGCAGAAGAGTAATAGTAATAGGGGACTCTATAGTCAGGGGCACAGATAGGCGCTTCTGTGGACGTGAAAGAGACTCCAGGATGGTATGTTGCCTCCCTGGTGCCAGGGTCCAGGATGTCTCCGAATGGGTAGAGGGAATCCTGAAGGGGGAGGGCAAACAGGCAGAGGTCGTTGTACATATTGGTGCTAACGACATAGGCAGGAAGGGGCATGAGGTCCTGCAGCAGGAGTTCAGGGAGCTAGGCAGAAAGTTAAAAGACAGGACCTCGAGGGTTGTAATCTCGGGATTACTCCCTGTGCCACGTGCCAGTGAGGCTAGAAATAGGAAGATAGAGCAGATAAACACGTGGCTAAACAGCTGGTGTAGGAGGGAGGGTTTCCATTATCTGGGCCACTGGGAGCTCTTCCGGGGCAGGTGTGACCTGTATAAGAAGGACGGGTTGCATCTAAACCGGAGAGGCATAAATATCCTGGCCGCGAGGTTTGCTAGTGTCACACGGGAGGGTTTAAACTAGTATGGCAGGGGGGTGGGCATGGGAGCAATACGTCAGAAAGTGAGAGCATTGAGGGAGAACTAGGGAATAGGGACAGTGTGGCTCTGAGGCAGAGCAGATGGGGAGAAGTTGCTGAACACAGCGGGTCTGGTGGCCTGAAGTGCATATGTTTTAATGCAAGGAGCATTACGGGTAAGGCAGATGAACTTAGAGCTTGGATTAGTACTTGGAACTATGATGTTGTTGCCATTACAGAGACCTGGTTGAGGGAAGGGCAGGATTGGCAGCTAAACGTTCCAGGATTTAGATGTTTCAGGCGGGATAGAGGGGGATGTAAAAGGGGAGGAGGAGTTGCGCTACTTGTTCGGGAGAATATCACAGCTGTACTGCGAGAGGACACCTCAGAGGGCAGTGAGGCTATATGGGTAGAGATCAGGAATAAGAAGGGTGCAGTCACAATGTTGGGGGTATACTACAGGCCTCCCAACAGCCAGCGGGAGATAGAGGAGCAGATAGGTAGACAGATTTTGGAAAAGAGTAAAAACAACAGGGTTGTGGTGATGGGAGACTTCAACTTCCCCAATATTGACTGGGACTCACTTAGTGCCAGGGGCTTAGACGGGGCGGAGTTTGTAAGGAGCATCCAGGAGGGCTTCTTAAAACAATATGTAGACAGTCCAACTAGGGAAGGGGCGGTACTGGACCTGGTATTGGTGAATGAGCCCGGCCAGGTGGTAGATGTTTCAGTAGGGGTGCATTTCGGTAACAGTGACCACAATTCAGTAAGTTTTAAAGTACTGGTGGACAAGGATAAGAGTGGTCCGAGGATGAATGTGCGAAATTGGGGGAAGGCTAATTATAACAATATTAGGCGGGAACTGAAGAACATAGATTGGGGGCGGATGTTTGAGGGCAAATCAACATCTGACATGTGGGAGGCTTTCAAGTGGCAGTTGAAAGGAATACAGGACCGGCATGTTCCTGTGAGGAAGAAAGATAAATACGGCAATTTCGGGAACCTTGGATGACGAGTGATATTGTAGGCCTCGTCAAAAAGAAAAAGGAGGCATTTGTCAAGGCTAAAAGGCTGGGAACAGACGAAGCCTGCGTGGAATATAAGGAAAGTAGGAAGGAATTAAGCAAGGAGTCAGGAGGGCTAGAAGGGGTCACGAAAAGTAATTGGCAAATAGGGTTAAGGAAAATCCCAAGGCTTTTTACACGTACATAAAAAGCAAGAGGGTAGTCAGGGGAAGGGTTGGCCCACTGAAGGATAGGCAAGGGAATCTATGTGTGGAGCCAGAGGAAATGGGCGAGGTACTAAATGAATATTTGCATCAGTATTCACCAAAGAGAAGGAATTGGTAGATGTTGAGTCTGGAGAAGGGGGTGTAGATAGCCTGGGTCACATTGTGATCCAGAAAGACGAGGTGTTGGGTCTCTTAAAAAATATTAAGGTAGATAAGTCCCCAGGGCCTGATGGGATCTACCCCAGAATACTGAAGGAGGCTGGAGAGGAAATTGCTGAGGCCTTGACAGAAATCTTTGGATCCTCGCTGTCTTCAGGGGATGTCCCGGAGGACTGGAGAATAGCCAATGTTGTTCCTCTGTTTAAGAAGGGTAGCAAGGATAATCCCGGGAACTACAGGCCGGTGAGCCTTACTTCAGTGGTAGGGAAATTACTGGAGAGAATTCTTCGAGACAGGATCTACTCCCATTTGGAAGCAAATGGACGTATTAGTGAGAGGCAGCACGGTTTTGTGAAGGGGAGGTCGTGTCTCACTAACTTGATAGAGTTTTTCGAGGAGGTCACTAAGATGATTGATGCAGGTAGGGCAGTAGATGTTGTCTCTATGGACTTCAGTAAGGCCTTTGACAAGGTCCCTCATGGTAGACTAGTACAAAAGGTGAAGTCACACGGGATCAGGGGTGAGCTGGCAAGGTGGATACAGAACTGGCTAGGCCATAGAAGGCAGAGAGTAGCAATGAGGGATGCTTTTCTAATTGGAGGGCTGTGACCAGTGGTGTTCCACAGGGATCAGTGCTGGGACATTTGCTCTTTGTAGTATATATAAATGATTTGGAGGAAAATGTAACTGGTCTGATTAGTAAGTTTGCAGACGACACAAAGGTTGGTGGAATTGCGGATAGCGATGAGGACTGTCGGAGGATACAGCAGGATTTAGATTGTCTGGAGACTTGGGCGGAGAGATGGCAGATGGAGTTTAATCCGGACAAATGTGAGGTAATGCATTTTGGAAGGTCTAATGCAGGTAGGGAATATACAGTGAATGGTAGAACCCTCAAGAGTATTGAAAGTCAAAGAGATCTAGGAGTACAGGTCCACAGGTCATTGAAAGGGGCAACACAGGTGGAGAAGGTAGTCAAGAAGGCATACGGCATGCTTGCCTTCATTGGCCGGGGCATTGAGTATAAGAATTGGCAAGTCATGTTGCAGCTGTATAGAACCTTAGTTAGGCCACACTTGGAGTATAGTGTTCAATTCTGGTCGCCACACTACCAGAAGGATGTGGAGGCTTTAGAGAGGGTGCAGAAGAGATTTACCAGAATGTTGCCTGGTATGGAGGGCATTAGCTATGAGGAGCGATTGAATAAACTTGGTTTGTTCTCACTGGAACGAAGAAGGTTGAGGGGAGACCTGATAGAGGTCTACAAAATTATGAGGGGCATAGACAGAGTGGATAGTCAGAGGCTTTTCCCCAGGGTAGAGGGGTCAATTACTAGGGGGCATAGGTTTAAGGTGAGAGGGGCAAGGTTTAGAGTAGATGTACGAGGCAAGTTTTTTACGCAGAGGGTAGTGGGTGCCTGGAACTCGCTACCGGAGGAGGTAGTGGAAGCAGGGACGATAGGGACATTTAAGGGGCATCTTGACAAATATATGAATAGGATGGGAATAGAAGGATACGGACCCAGGAAGTGTAGAAGATTGTAGTTTAGTCGGGCAGCATGGTCGGCACGGGTTTGGAGGGCCGAAGGGCCTGTTCCTGTGCTGTACATTTCTTTGTTCTTTGTTCTTTGTACAGTGCAGAAGGAGGCCATTCGGCCCATTGAGTCTGCACCGGCTCTTGGAAAGAGCACCCTACCCAAAGTTAACACCTCCACCCAACACTAAGGGCAATTTTGGACACTAAGGGCAATTTATCATGGCCAATCCACCTAACCTGCACATCTTTGGACTGTGGGAGGAAACCGGAGCACCCGGAAGAAACCCACGCAGACACGGGGAGGATGTGCAGACTCCGCACAGACACTGACCCAAGCCGGAATCGCACCTGGGACCCTGGAGCTGTGAAGCAATTGTGCTAGCCACAATGCTACCATGCTGCCCTTAAGAACAAATAAATCTACACTATAACATTTTACCATAATCCATGTACCTATCCAATAGCTGCTTGAAGGTCCCTAATGTTTCCGACCCAACTACATCTCCTCTAAACATTGCCCCTCGCACCTTAAACCTATGCACCATAGTAATTGACCCCTCTACCCTGGGAAAAAGCCTCTGACTATCCACTCTGTCTATGCCCCTCATAATTTTGTAGACCTCTATCAGGTCGCCCCTCAACCTCCGTCGTTCCAGTGAGAACAAACCATGTTTATTCAACCGCTCCTCATAGCTAATGCCCTCCATACCAGGCAACATCCTGGTAAATCTCTTCTGCACCCTCTCTAAAGCCTCCACATCCTTCTGGTACTGTGGCGACCAGAATTGAACACCATACTTCAAGTGTGGTCTAACTAAGCTTCTATACAGCTGCAACATGACTTGCCAATTCTTATACTCAATACCCCGGCCAATGAAGGAAGCATGCCGTATGCCTTCTTCACTACCTTCTCCACCTGTGACCTGTGGACCTGTACGCCTAGATCTCTCTGACTGTCAATACTCTTGAGGGTTCTACCATTCACTGTATATTCCCTACCTGCATTAGACCTTCCAAAATGCATTACCTCACATTTGTCCGGATTAAACTCCATCTGCCATCTCTCCGCCCAAGTCTCCAAACAATCTAAATCCTGCTGTATCCTCTGACAGTCCTCATCGCTATCTGCAATTCCACCAACCTTTGTGTCGTCTGCAAACTTACTAATCAGACCAGTTACATTTTCCTCCAAATCATTTATATATACTATGAACAGCAAAGGTCCCAGCACTGATCCCTGCAGAACACCAGTAGTCACAGACCTCCAATCAGAAAAGCACCCTTCTATTGCTACTCTCTGCCTTCTATGACCTAGCCAGTTCTGTATCCATCTTGCCAGCTCTCCCCTGATCCCGTGTGACTTCACCTTTTGTACCAGTCTGCCATGAGGGACCTTGTCAAAGGCCTTACTGACGTCCATATAGACAACATCCACTGCCCTACCTGCATCAATCATCTTTGTGACCTCTTCAAGTTAATGAGAAACAACCTCCCCTTCACAAAACCATGCTGCCTCTCGCTAATACGTCCATTTGCTTCCAAATGGGAGTAGATCCTGTTGAGCACTACCACTTCCCTCACAGCGAGTGGTCATCACCCTCCTCCCTTGAATAGTGACCCATTGACAGTGCCAACACAAGCCTAGCACCCTGGTGTCATGTACCATAGCGCCTTGGAGAGGGGACAGGGGACAGGTGATATGGGAAGGGGGAACAGGGAGTGCAGAGAAGGGGCGGTGCGATGGGGGGTGGGGGGGGGGGGGGGAGAGGGGGAGTTTAGAACTGACATTAAAACAGCGAATCTAGAGACTATGAGGGCCTCCTTGGTCCATTTGGTCGTGCCACCGTCCCCCATTCTCCGGGTGCTCCCCAGACGTGTCCTCCAGCCCCTCCTGGTCCTCCTCCTCAGACAAGTTCCTCTTCTTCCTCCTTGTCCAATATGTCGCCCTGATCACCACAAAGTGGGTGTCCCTCTGCAGGGGGCGGTGGGGGCGGGATGTACTTCAGGGAACCACCAGAGTGGTCCGGGCATCAGAACTGCATTTTTCATCATAGAATTTACAATGCAGAAGGAGGCCATTCGGCCCATCGAGTCTAGGAGCCCATTGCTCCACTCAATGACAGCAGGGGTGACAGCATGGGCCTCAATGTAATGGGTGTCCACCTCAGTCTCAGGCCTCCAAACTGCTGTCATCAGCCATGAACTCAGTGGCGGGCATCCGTTGTCCCCCATGACCAACACATATTTAAATCCATTTTTGCAGGGGGTAAGTTCGTCCATGGGCCATTAACAGGGCAGGTGTGTCTTAGCTGACCTTTCTTTGCGTATCTGTCTGGGTTGTTCTGGGCGCAAATTAAACAATTTTCAATGTAGTGGGTTACATCAGTTTTTAAATCGGGCCACCAGCAGAGAGGTCGGAGGTGGGCAAGGGTGGATTCTATCCCTTGGTGTCCGTGTCCGTCATGGAATTGACAAATAATCTGGTTCCTGGTCTGGGTGGGGACCACATAAATACCATTCTTTAATATGATTCCGTTGTGTACCGTTAGAGTGTCTTTGAACCTATCGTAGGGAGCTGGGAAGTCGCCTTTTAAAATTTCCTTAAGCGTGTCGTCTTCCTTTTGTGCCTGTGCCAAATCTTGAATATTGGTCTGTGAGACCTGGACCGCGTGTACTGGGGCACTCTCGGGTGGTTGCCATGTCGTGAGCCTGCTTTTGCTAGGGCGTCTGCTTTTACATTACCGGGTGGGGAGGAACGATGATGGATTCTAACCTTTATGATTCCATATTTGTGATCTTCAGCTTCTTTGAGAATGTGCTTTAGTAATGGCGCTGAGGGTAGGGGTTTACTGTCGGCAGATACAAATCCGCTAGATTCCTACAGGGGCAGGAATTCCGTCAGGCTGTTGCTCTGTCTGTGGGCTGGGTTCTCTGTGGTCTGATGCCTGTTTTTGTCGGTATTGATTTAGAAATAAAGGGTCCTGTGTTGTGCCTGGCTGCAATGATTTCACACTCATGTGGGGTTCCTGCATATTGTAAATTATCGGCCAGAAACGTGTGCGTCTTTGTCCTCTTCACTGTGATGTCGCGTCCTTGTAGGAGTAGGGTCCAGCGCGCTGCTCTAATTTGGCTTACTGTGCCGTCTTTTAGCCTACCGTCTAACAGTAGCTGTGTTGGGCTGCGCTCGGTCAAAATGGTGACGGGGTTGACTCCTGTTATGTACCTCAAATACTGAACAGCCAAAAAAACTGTGAGCAAGTTCCTTTTGCAGGCTGAAAATCCTTGCTTTTCCGGATCTAAAACTCGAGCGGCATAGGTTACGGGTCCTAAACAATCGTGCCTTTCCTGGAGAAGTACGGCTGAAAGGGTTTGGTCGGTGGTCGCTACCTCTATTGCGTATGGGGAGTGTGGGTCTGGTGCCTGCAAAGCGGGAGCTGTACTTAGGGCGCGTTTCAATGCATCTACGGCATCCGTGTGCTGCGGAAGCCTTTTCCATGGGGCCTGTTTCTTAAGGAGCTCGGAAAGTGGGCTGCTTTTGTGGCGAAACCGTCTATATGGTTCCTGCAGTAACCAACCAGTTCTAAAAATGACTGGAGTGCTGTAACATCATGCGTCAGGGGCAATTTAACAATTGAATCAATACGTTTTTGCTCTATCCCACGTTTACCATGCGTTATAACTGTTTGGGCTTTTTTGGGGTTGATTTTACATCCAATTTCTTTTAGGAGACCTAATAGTTTGGAAAGAAGCAAAATGTGCTCTTCCTTGTGAAAATGAAAATCGCTTATTGTCACAAGTAGGCTTCAAATGAAGTTACTGTGAAAAGCCCCTAGTCACCACATTCCGGCGCCTGTTCAGGGAGGCTATTACGGGAATCGAACCGTGCTGCTGGCCTGCCTTGGTCTGCTTTCAAAGCCAGCGATTTAGCCCTGTGCTAAACAGCCCCTAAGTCAGTCTGTAGGAGCAAGTCGTCCACATACTGAATGAGGCATTCGGGTCGGGAAAATTTCGATAATCCATTCGCCAATTGCCTGTGAAAAATGGAGGGGGAGTTGTGGAAATCTTGGAAGGCATGTCCACGTGTATTGCTGTCCCTGGAAGGTGAACGCAAATTTATACTAGCAATTTTTATCCAATTGAATGGACCAAAAGCAATTGCTAATGTCCAGAACCGTGATATTTTTTGACTGTAGTCCCTGCTTTAACATGGCCTCAGGGCTCGTGGCAACAGTGGGGGCTGCTAACGGAGTTACTTTGTTTAATTCTCTATAATCGATGGTCAGTCTCCATGAACCATCTGGTTTTCTTACGGGCCAAATCAGGGCATTGTTTATTGAGGCTACGGGCCAAATTACACCTTGATCCAATAAACTTTGAATTACCTTAGCTATTTCTCCCTCGGCTTGCTGTGGAAAACCATATTGTTTCTGGGGCTTTAGATCGGGACCTGAAATGGTGTCCATTCCTGGAAATTTACCGCAATCGTGCTTGTGCTGGGCAAAAGATGCTTTGTGTTTCTTCAAGACTTCCCTTACTGTTTTGTCCACAGTAATGGTTTGTGGATCAAATCAGTAATCTCCCACTGGCTAATCCTGTGTTCGTAGTCTCCTCCTGTGAACGTGGCGGGGGCTCGTGCTGCACTAGCCATTTTCCACACACACTTATTTACGGGGTCGAAAGAAAGGTTGTGTGAGCCCATGAAATCTATCCCCAAGATGTGTTCTGATGTCGGGGGTAAATCTACCAAAACGACTGAGTGCTTGGTTCTAATGTTACCGATCTGAATATCCACAGGGGCCGTAATGTGGCCCTGCTGGAGGTGTCCTGTAAATCCACTAAGAGTTAGAGTGTTTGTAGTGGGCCATATATCTCGCTGGTACATCGTGGAGGAGTTTAATGTGGTTCTGGACCCTCCTGTGTTCCAAAGAAACTCTACGGGGTGTCCACGGACTGTGCCTGTGACTACCGGTCTTCTGGACTTGTCGCAAAGTGTGTCGCAGACCCAATTTGGGGAGTCTGAAAACCGTCAATCGGTGCCATTTATGGCCAAATTATCTCGATTATAGTCAATTGTATCTAGGATAGCTGTCCTCATTTCCTGGAGGCTACCTCCTCCTACATTTTGTGGGTCGGGAAGGGCTGAACTAACGGATGGGTCAAGGCTCATTACTATGAGTTTCACTTCTTCCTGCTCGTCCAGACCGTACATGACTGTCTGTTGTCTAACTCGCTTAAAGAAATGATGTGGGTCTGATGTGGGGTGAAAGGTTTCTATTTTATCATGGGCATCCCTTAACTGGGTGATGGTTAGTGGGGTGGTGTACACAAAATTGGGTTGGTCTTCTGTCGGTACTCTGCGCTGCATGGTGACTGGGTTCATAGGGTTGGGTGCTGCCTGTGCAGTCAGTGGTGCAGGTGCTTTCCTTTTCGGGGCCTGGGGGGCTCTATTTTGAATCTCTGTTCCGTTTACGTATCGATGGGCAGTTTCACTAAGTTCTTGCCAATCGGGGCCATCTTCCTGGTCTAAATTTGGTCCAAACGTATCTCTGAAACCATTCTGAACTGAGAGCAGTGATTGCAATCTTGCAATTTGCTGCCTGCATTTGGCATGGTCTACCGAACTCTGCCTTCGTTCCGTGGTGGAAGTGTGGAGTGCTCGTAGGGCTGCCTTTAAGTCCTCGCATTGCTTTTTCAATTGTTCTACTTGGTGCTCTGTTTCTTCCCTTACCAAAACTGCACGTTGCGTGTCTTAGTAGGCCTTATCATATTGGGTCTGAAAGCTGCTTAGGTGAGCGAGACAAGATGAGGTGTGCCCGTTTGACATCAACCATCTCCTTGTCCTTCGCTGCTAGCTGCTCTTGGAGTTGCTCATTTACTTTTTCACATTCACTAACGTTTCCCTCATTACTCTTCTCTTTCTCTTCAAGCTGTCTGCGGGGCATCCTCACGACCACCTCTCGGCCTCGCAATTGTGCCAAACAGGACACGATTGCCATCGGCTTACGAACTCTACCTAAACTCTTTTTATGGATCTCGGTCAGGTTATCCCACCAGGTTTGTCCTATACTACCAGGACTTGTCTCTTCACAAAACTCAGACCATAGGGGCCATCCTTTCCCCTTTAAGTACTTCCTAATGTCCTCTTCCCATATGGAACACTGCTCTTCTCTATTGGTCGCTGCGACCTCGGGTTCCTGTGGGTACATAAGGCGTTCCATTGCCTTCATTGCCATTTCTACGATTATGTCTCTGTATCTCTACCGTGAATTTGGGACAGAAGGTAATAAAGCGGTGATGCAAACAGTGGTTACGGCTTAAGCTATTTTCCTGTTCACACAACTCCCGAAAGTTTCACGCAACAAAATCTAACGAGTTTACCTTATATCCCTGTTAGTACGCATGCAAATTACTACACACTTCTGAATCTTGGAGGTTTGATCGATATTGGTCTTACACTTGTGGTTTCTTTCACTTTTCCAATTAGGTTTCAAATTCTACGTTTTGTGGGTTCTCTCGGAGTGATAAAATCACTTATGGGTTGAGTCCCACCAGAGTCGCCAATAACTGTTGCTATATTTACTCGCTATAAATATGGCAGTCAATAAGGTTGCCCTTCTTTTATCTAAATATCAATATTATATTGCTTTCAGAGGTCAAATGATACCACCACAAGGTTCAACCGGATATCGATCAAAGACCCAACAACCAGTTCGTTAGTTCAAGTTCAATAATACTTTATTTAAATACAAGATTGACTTACACATGCAACATAAACACTACGAGCCAAACTACACCTCACAACTATGACAACTTGTACTTAACTTCAGGCACCTGGCTTAGGTCAGAGGAACAGTGGCCTTTGTTCTAATCTGGATCTACTGGGTCTGGAGAAGTAACTGCTGTTCAGCTGGGCTCATCCGTCTGGTAACGAGCGTTGAACTTGAACTTGCTTCTGGTGGTGCTGCATTTGGAGATGGACGTTCCCAGAGCACCAGATCCAAAAGAGATCGAACACATGGCAGTGTCTCTCTTTATCCTTGTGGGATATCGCGCTCTTTTGGGTGGTCCTTAGGTTTGGACCCAATTAATTGGGCAGTTCTCGATCACTGCCTTCGATCTGAGCCAATAAAGGGGCGGGCGTCTTGATGGTTGGGCGTGTCCTAAGCGCTCATTGACCTTGCTGTTTATGCTTCTTGAGTAAAGGGAGTGGCGCCGATGTGTCTGGAATTGTATCGGTTACCTGAGTATCAGTCCTTTGTCTTACGGAGATGGGCCATTAAAATGCTAATCAGTTGGGGGTTTCGATGCTGTCTGGATTCTCTGCTCACGAATATACATTCAGGCTCTGTGCCTGCCTGAATCTTACATCGGCCATATTTCCCTTTAGGCTTTGCGAACGTCCATGTTTCTTGTTGTAAGTGGCCATCCCAGATGGCTACACCACCCACTGGGTGAAAAGATTTTTCCTCACATCCCCTCTAAACCTCCTGCCCTTACTTTAAATCTATCATCATTAATCCCTCCACCAAGGGCAAAAGTTTCTTCCTGTCTACTCTATCTGTGTCCCTCATAATTTTGTACATCTCATTCATGGCCCCCTCAGTCCTCCTCTGCTCCAGGAAAAACAACCCAAGTCTATCCAATCTTTCTTCATAACTAAAACCCTCCAGCCCAGGCAACATGCTGGTAAATCTACTTTGCACCCTTTCCGGTGCTATCACATCCCTCCGAACATGTGGATTCCAGAATTACACACAATACTCTAGCTGTGCCCTGACCAATGTTTTAGACAGTTTCAGAATAACCTCCCTGCTCAACTTTATGCCTCTGCTAATAAAGGCAAGTATACCATGTAGAACAAAGAACATTACAGCGCAGTACAGGTCCTTCAGTCCTCGATGTTGCGCTGACCTGTGAAACCACTCTAAAGCCCATCTACACTATTCCCTTATCATCCATATGTTTATCCAATGGCCATTTAAATGCCACTAATGTTGGTGAGTTCACTACTGTTGCAGGCAGGGCATTCCACACCTTTACTACTCTCTGAGTAAAGAACCTACCTCTGACATCTGTCCTATATCTATCTCCCCTCAATTTAAAGCTATGTCCCCTCGTGCTAGACATCACCTTCCGAGGAAAAAGGCTCTCACTGTCCACCCTATCCAATCCTCTGATCATCTTGTATGCCTCAATTAAGTCACCTCTTAACCTTCTTCTCTCTAACGAAAACAACCTCAAGTCCCTCAGCCTTCCCTCAAAAGATCTTCCCTCCATACCAGGCAACATCCTGGTAAATCTCCTCTGCACCCTTTCCAATGCTTCCACATCCTTCCTATAATGCAGCGACCAGAATTGCACGCAATACTCTAAATGCGGCCACACCAGAGTTTTGTACAGCTGATACATGACCTCAATGCGCCTCCTTAACCACCGTATCTCCTGCCCTACTACCTTAGGGAACTAGTGAACATGTACAGCAAGATACCACTGATCCTCGGGGCTTCCCTGGGTCCTGCCGTTTATTTCCTTGCCTTGTTTGTTCTGCCCAAGTGCATCACCTCACACTTATCTGGATTAGAACATAAGACCATAAGATATAAGTGCAGAATTAGGACACTCAGCCCATCGAGTCTGCTCCACCATTCGATCATGGCTGACATGTTTCTCATCCCCATTCTCCTGCCTTCTCCCAGTAACCCCTGATCCCCTTAATAATCAATAACCTATCTATCTCTGTCTTAAAGATACTTAGTGGCTTGATCACCACAGCCTTCTGTGGCAAAGTGTTCCGCAGATTCACCACCATTTGGCTGAAGAAATTCCTCCTCATCCCTGTTTTAAAGGATCGTCCCTTCAGTCTGAGGCTGTGCCCTTGGAATCTAGTTTTTCCTACTCGTGGAAACACCTTCTCCACAGCCACTCTATCTAGGCCTCTCAGTATTCTGTAAGTTTCAAAGAGATTTCCCCTCAACCTTCTGAACTCCATTGAGTACAGACCCAGAGTCCTCAACCGTTCCTCACAAGGCAAGCCCTTCCTTCCGGGGATCATTCTTGTGAACCTCCTTCCAAGGCCAGCATATCCTTCCTTAGATCGGGGGCCCAAAACTGCTCACAATGTTCCAAATGGAATGTGACCAGAACCTTATACAGCCTCAGAAGTACATCCCTGCTCTTGTATTCTAGTCCACTCGAAATGAATGCTATCACTGCAATTGCCTTCCTTTTTTTATTATAAATTTTGCATACTCAATTTATTTTTTTTCCATATTAAGGGGCAATTTAGCGTGGCCAATCCACCTGCCCTGCACATCTTTGGGTTGTGGGGGTGAGACACACAGACAGGGAGAGAATACACAAACTCCACACGGACAGTGATCAGGGGTCTGGATTGAACCCGGGTCCTTGGCTGCATTTACCTTCCTAACTGCCAACTGAACCTGCATGTTAACCTTAAGAGAATCCTGAACCAGGACTCCTATGTCCCTTTGTGCTTCAGATTTCCAAAGCCTTTCCCCATTCAGAAAATAGTCTATGCCTCTATTATTTCCACCAACGTGCATAACCTCACGCCTTCCCACATTGTATTACATCTGTCACTTCTTTGCCTCCTCTCCTTGCCTGTGGAAGTCCTTCTGTAGCCTCTGTTTCCTCAACACTACCTGTCACTCTACATATCTTTGTATCAGCTGCAAACGTAGCAACAATGCCTTCAGTTCCTTCTTCCAGATTGTTAAAGTATATTGTCACCGGCTGCCACCCTCACAAAAAACCCTTTATCCCCATTCTCTTTTAAAATATCTGGAATTAAAAGTCTAATGATGACCATGAAACCATTGTCGATTGTCGGAAAACCCCATCTGGTTCACTAATGTTCTTTAGGGAAGGAAATCTGCTGTCTTTACCTGGTCTGGCCTACATGTGACTCCAGACCCACAGAAATGTGGTTGGCTCTTAACTGCCCCCTCAAGGGCAATTAGGGATGGGCAAAAAATGCTGGCACAGCCTGCAACAGCCATGAACAAATAAAAAACCTCTAAAATCTTACCTACCGAAGTCAGGCTATAATTTCCCATCTTCTGTCTCCCTCCCTTCTTAACTATTTTCGAGTCCTCTGGGACCCTTCCTGACTCCAGTGATTCGTGATCGATCACCACCAATGCCTCCACAATCTCCTCAGCTATCTCCTTCAGAAACCTGGGACGGGGTTCTCCCCTACCCGGCGAGGCGGGGGGTCCCGGCGTGATGGAGTGGCGGGAACCACTCTGGCGTCGGGCCGCCCCAAAGGTGTGGAAGTTTCCGCAACTTTAGGGGCCAAACCCTCACCTTGAGGGGCTAGGCCCGCGCTGGAGCGGTTTCCGCTCCGCCGGCTGGCGGGAAAGGCCTTTGGCGCCGGGGGCGAAAGGTCTTCGCCGAGCGACGCGGGTCTGCAAATGCGCGGGAGCGTTAGCGGCTGCTGACATCATCCCCGCGCATGCGTAGGGGAGGGGGTCTCTTCCGCCTCCTCCATAGTGAAGACCATGGCGAAGGCGGAAGAAAAAGAGTGCCCCCACGGCTCAGGCCCGCCCGCGGATAGGTGGGCCCCGATCGCTAGCCAGGCCACCGTGGGGGCACCCCCCGGGGCCAGATCGCCCCGCGCCCCCCTCCTGGACCCCGGAGCCTGGCCGCGCTGCCTTGTCCCGCCATTCAAAAGGTGATTTGATTCACGCCGGCGGGACAGGCATTCCAGCAGCGAGACTTCGGCCCATCGCGGGCCGGAGAATCGGCGGGGGTGGGCCCGCCGACCGGCGCGGCGCGATTCCCGCCCCCGCCGACTGGCGCGGCCCGATTCCCGCCCCCGCCGAATCTCTGGTGGCGGAGACTTCGGGACAAGGCAGAGGCGGGATTCGCGCCAGCCTCCGGCGATTCTCCGACCCGGCGTGTGGTCGGAGAATCCCACCCCTGGGGCGTCATTTGGCCGTTGGCCGCCATGAATCCCGCCCCCCCCGGTTGCCAACCAGTGTGCAGGAGCTCAATTTTGGACTAAATCCTGCTGGACAATAATGGAGTTGGAAATTCTAGTGTTCCAGCTTATAGATGTGGGGCTGCAATGCACAGTGTGCCTGCACTGGTTCATATGCGGGCGGACAGCACAAAATCTTGATGCAGCAATTCATTCCCATCATCATAATGATCCAAGCAGCCCCCATGACATTGCCAACCAGATGCCACCCTGGTACTGTTGGGTGTCCAGGTGGCCCTGCCAAGCTGGCAGGGGCACTGCCAGCGTGCCAGGCTGGCAGTGCAAAGGTGCCCAGGGTGGCATTTTGCCCGCACAGGGGATTGGGCCTGGGGATGCTCTGCCCGTATGAGGTGGGGTGCAGTGGCTCAAGGAACCCCCAACAGGTGAGTTGGAGCATTGGAGGAGTCTGTGGGTCACATCCGGGGGGGGGGGGGGGGGGGGTTGTTTTTAAACGGCACCCCGATCTCTTCCTGTACTGGTGAGCAGAGCTCTTCAGTGCAGGAAATGCGACTGAGTGTGGCCTCGGAGTGGTGTTCTCCACTGAGGCCTGAAAAAATGCCAGAGTGCCATTAGGTAGAGGGGTCATCCCCTCCACTTACGACCCCTGTAATCCCTCCCAGAATGTACTGGGTTTTTTTTCGTTAGAGCACATCCAAAATTTCAGAAGAATTAATTGAATTTAAATTCCACCAGCTGCCATGGTGGGATTTTTCCCCAGAGCATTAGCTTGGGCCTTTGAATTACTAGGCCAGTGATATTACCACTGTACCACCATCTCCCCCTGATGTTCATTCCAATGCCTGTTGCAAAGATCTGTGAAATTGTATTTAGCATTTAAAGACTAGTTGTAACTGAGGAGATAAGTTGTATTATTCAAAATGCGTTTATACAACGTGTTTATTCTCTCCAGGTTGACAGCACTGAATTATTATTGGTTTGATGATTGATATGCATAAGAGCTTCTCATGCACCTACTTTGAATTGCCATTGTTTTACAGTCTCAACACTGAGTCCACAAAAACAGCTTCCAACGTAGTTTCAACCTTTTGATTGCCAAAACCAATTTGAATTTTAGTCATGATAAAGTTTCCTGGATGCTGTGGCTTTATAAACTGGTTAAAATGCTGTCCTGCATGCTTTTAAATTGTCATATAACATTAATTACAAATATAAATGAATGCTTTATTTTGTTTCTATACTGTATATAGAAGCTCAGTTCACAAATATACATACTATTTCAATTCTTACGCCTTTCAGGGTCTAATTAACACCTCTTTAATATCACAGACTCAGAGAATCACGACAATGCAGAAGGAGGCCTTTCAGCCCATCGAGACTGCACCGACCAGTTGAAAGACCACCCGACCCTATCCCTGTAACCCCACCTAACCTTTGGACAATTAGGGGCATTTTGGCACGGCCAATCCACCTTAGCTGCACATCTTTTGATAATTGACATACCACATTAATGGTTCTTGAATAAGTTTCATAAGATACAAGATAAAGGAGCAGAATTAAGCCATTCGGCTCATCGAGTCTGCTCCATCACGGAAATAGATGAAAAACGTTTGTGTTCTACATATTAGAAGCATCTGGTAATGATGTTGTATAAACTGTAAATGGTTCTAAAACACTGGCACCATCTTTTTGGTGGCTTGGATACATAGGGACGGACCTGTTTAGTTGTGCAAACTGCAAATCAATTAGACATGGCTTATCTGCAATCCCATTCAGGTGTTCTTTGCTTCAAGTTTAAAACACCATCCAACAATGCCAGCTACTGAATCTACAGGAGACACCAGGTTCCTCAGCCTTGTGCTTGTAGGTCTATCATACTGAAGAAATCCACCAGATGTGCTACCATAGCACAGAAATCACTGAGGTATTGTGATTGAGTCCTCACGTAACCTCTTGAAACTATGGACTCCTGAAATGGCACAGTAGTGAACTATTCACTGATCTAATTGTATGCCAATGGTATAATCTTTTTTTTCTGTCCTGATTTCAAAGAGCCTGTTAAACAGAGAGACACCAGAAAATACTGCTTTCAGGGGTGTATTGACACGCTACAAATATACACCTTTAATAAAAGAAAATTAAAAACGGCAAATTGTAATTATACCTCCGATGGTTGAACACTTCCCAAGGAACAAATAAAAGAGCACGTCGCAGCACAGCTACATAATTAAAGGGATTAAACAAGAAAATGAGTTTGTGAGGTTTTTTTTTCAATCACCGAGTGAGCAAGACTTAATATTTGGAGGAAAAAAATTAATTTATTTATAACACCAGCATTAGGCAAATAAAATTTATTTCAGGCAATGTGCGTAACTAATGAAAGTGTAAATCATTAGTGTATTTCAATGCAGACAGCTTGCCCTGCTGAGGGGGATGAAGACACGCAGTTTTCCACTTCACCAGTTGGCTAGTTTCCATCATCTCAGCCCTTGAGTTACAGCATGATTTGCATGGTGTGTTTGTCTTTGGTAATCAAGCTACGTACTCTGACAAGGCTGCGACATTGGACATGGATGTTCGTCTAATTAAGGTGCTAATTGAATTAAATGGCTGCAGTAATGAGCGGACGAGCAGCATAAAAAAGTAGTCAGATAGCCCAATTAACAAAAGAGCCAAGCATAGTTGTAACAGTTAAAATACATGCAGCGCTGCACTCCAATATTGTTAATTGTTCAAGGGATTTATGATAATTGGCTCAACAACAGGCCGGCGTTGCTATAGGCCGAGCCTCCAGCCGTGCACAATCGCTGAAAAGAAAAATGATATTGTAGTTAAATTTATGAGCGTTGTGTTGATGGCTCCATTTGTTTTTTTTTTCAAAATTAAGATAATTTTGAAAGAAAGAATGATGCAAGGAAAAGCAACTAACTTGCAACTTGAATATCCAAATGCAATCTTAGACACACAGACTTATAGAGTAGAATTTCAATTAGTGGATTGTAATGGAGTCTTATTAAATATAAACTAGTTATAAATATTTATACATCATTTGGCACTGTCATTAAATAAATTAGGGTCCACTTCAAAATATTTATAGAAAATCTATATTAAGTATTTGTATATTAATTATGCAATACATACTAATTAAAAACAGATTTTACCTAATTAAGAATCTAGATTTTGACTCTGTGGAAATCGATACTAACTTGTGACTGCTAGGTCTAATTGTCTATTAGTAATTGTCATTACAGCTTGTTTACTCTGCCATATTGTCCTAGTGGGCATCCTTAACCGATTAACACTGGCTTGTTAATTGCTGTGTAAAAGCTAGATTTTCTGAAATAGGGAGTCAGAAAACTTTCCACATTATATGTACTTATATAATGCAACATTAGATAAGGTAAAGTCCCAGGGGCTGGTTTAAACAGCTGACTTGTAATGCAGAACAATGCCAGCAGCGCGGGTTCAATTCCCGTGCTGACAGGCGCCGGAATGTGGCGACTAGGGGCGTTTCACAGCAACTTCATTGAAGTCTACTTGTGACAATAAGCAATTATTATTAGATGAGCAGAGGCTGCTTTCCCCTTTGAGGGGGGAGAGCTGACGGGTGATGATTTAACCTGAGGATCACCACACCTCAGGCGAGGGGCAAGGTTGAGAAGGCGGGGCCTTCATGAATGACCTATATGCAGCATTATATGAATATAGTATCACAGTAAAGAGGTTCAAATTTAAAGATGCAATCCCCATTAAGTTAAGCTAGACCGTTTATTGAGAATTTGTTTATTTTTACATTTACGGGGCAATTTTAGCATTGGCCAATCCACCCATGCTGCACATCTTTGGCTCGTGGGGGTGAGACTCAGGCAGACACGGGGAGAATGTGCAACCTCCACACAGACAGTGACCCAGGGCTTTGATCGAACCCAGGTCCTCAGTGCCGTGAGGCAGCAGTGCTAACCACTGTGCCACCATGCTGCCCCAATATTGAAGATTTCTTGAGTCCATACTGAACCCAAAAGCCATATCAGAAAACTGCAACATATTTAATTCTGGCTTGGATCAGCATGCAGCAGGGATACATGCTAATATAGAATGGAATAACGTGGATGGAGTTCTTCGGTCCTGTCCATGGCAGGACCTGTTGCGAATAAGAAGAGAAAATTTGGCGGACCAGCCAAAGCTCCATTCAATGTCAGCAGCACCGTAACTCCCAGCTGCAAACGAGGACGGCAGATTTTGGCAATAGGATGAGAATGCTGTCGAGATGTACTTATCTGATCAGGTATAAATATCAAAGTGACCAGAATATTCTGTCCTGGAGTCTAAGTTCAGCACTGGTCGTGGAAGTGGGAGTGATTCCCATAATGGGGAGATGTTCGGCTGACTACGTGCGATTTTGCACTGTTCAGTTTATCAAAAAAGCATCCGTGAAAAGCTCACCAATCCTCGGAGCAGGAACAGGCAAGGCACTTGTCATTACCTCATAGGGTCAAAGGTCTGGCACTATATTTAAAGGGTGCTTCGACAGCCTGAATTATCCCTTTTACCTTTGCCCAGTCACTACTTCACCCTTGCCTGCTAACCCTTCCTCCCTCCCTTGGTCACCCTCCACACAACTAGCATTGGCACCACCCACTCTCAAGCACATGCTGGCATTTACAGACACTCCCCAAAAAGAACAATCCTGCAGCAACTTACTGTTAATCATGAAAGAAGTCAAACTTGTCAAGTGCGCACGACTTATAGGCAGTCGGAAAAGTGACCTTTTGCGAGGGCCACGAAGAATCCAGCACGAGTTTGTAGAATCGAAAGAAATAATTTTATTTACAATTACATATATACAACAGCAACAGTACTCCCTTACTGCTCTTTCCTGAAAGATCAACACCAATGCCTCCACAATCTCCTGGAACATGGAAGATACTGTGAATATGTAAAACAATTTTTATTATTGTTTCATTTTTCAGATAAAGATTTACATTTACAGTGTTTTCTGGTTCATATGTTAATGGTTAGGCATTTTGATGTCATTCTATAATCCAAAAATACTCTTAAAATACGGGAATGACTTGGACCCAAGCATTCTGTTGAGAAACCGTGTGCTGGTGTCATGTTTTTGCACATGTTTTGGGGTTCAGGTCTGTCAAATAAGACACAACTATAGATTTATATTTTAAAGTCAATTTAAGCCAAATTTCTGACAGACTTCAAAATCAGGAAAGCCGCAGCCTCTTGCGGCAGAAAGAGGGTATTCCACCAAGAGTCTGCCTTACCTATAAATGGTACAGGATAATCACAATTACGCTATGTGAAATAGGAGCTCTTGTGGTGCAGTGGGTGGGGCCCCTGCCTCCATGCCAGAAGCTCCAGGTTCAGGTCCCACCCAGGACTGTGCAGTCAAACAGTTTGAGCGTCAACCTGCAAATTCGTCCAAGACAACAATGGCTGGTGATAAGAGGGGGAGAGACTCCTGGTCAGTCATTCTTGACATGGAGTGGCGCCCCTCAAGCTGTAAGCCCCTGACAACTGACTGGAGTCCTATTCTGGGAATTACTAGCTATAGAAACAGATGAAAGTCTGCCATAGTGCACCAGTCGGTGTGGGACGAGAATTCGAATGCTATGTGGAACCTCACCAGCTGAAGTTTTTGCATGGAGGATTCTCACAGTCTGACTCCAAGGTACAAATGCATTATTCCATTACCCTTTATTATCAGTGTTACATGAGTGTCAGCATATCCGAGTAACTACTTCTTTTTGGTTTCCCACGTTAAGTGAATTTTATTACATTTGCCTAAACAGACGGTGCTCTTTAGTTGAAGCAGCACATCGGTATCCTTGTACCTCCTATCGATGAGTCCCAGAACCTCATTCCTACGTTTTATGTCAATGGGTACCTTTGCCTCTCAATGGGTGTCTTCATTTCATCCTTACACCTGCTGTTAATGCTTGCCAGTGTTTCATTGCCCAGCACATTCTTGGTTGGCCTACAGCCTTGTAACCAGAACTACAATGTGCTCAGTACTACATCAGCAAGCTTCATGATCTTCAGTTTAATGATGAGCCCTTTCCATTCTAATACATTATAAACACCCAATGTTATGAACCAAGAGGGACAAGTATTTTACCATGAAATAAGAATATCTCATAATGAATGTTCTGAAATTCAATTCCATTGTTTGCCAAGATCAAGAGGTCCTAGAAAGAGGTGCTGTAAATTATTGCTGCCTAGCCATGCATGTGATCAAATAAACAAAAAAAGACTGGTGAGTGGCATCTCAGATGCAACACATACTGAGTGCCACTCCATCTCTCAGTCATTGAGTGAGGTTAAAATATTATGGGTCAGCCCAATATTGGTGGTGGTATTGGAGTCCGGATTACCCATGAATCAGCCAATGAAGAGGACTTGGACATAGGACTTAGACATGAGTCTAAACTTCTATAGCTTCTATAGATATGTGAAGAGAAAAAGACTGGTGAAGACAAATGTAGGTCCCTTACAGTTAGAATAAGGTGAATTCATAACGGGCAACAAAGAGATGGCAGACCAGTTGAACAATTACTTTGAATCTGTCTTCCCTAAGAAGGACACAAATAACCTTCCGGAAATACTAGGGGACAGAGGGTCTAGCATGAAGGAGGAACTGAAGGAAAATTAGTCAGGAACTTGATGGGATTAAAACCCGAAAAGGCCCCAGGGCCTGATGCTCTGAAACCCAAAGTACTTAAGAAAGTGACCCGAGAAATAGTGGACTTTGGTGATCATTTTCCAGCATTCTATAGACCCTGGAAGAGTTCCAATGGATTGGAGGATAGCTAATGTAACCCCACTTTTTAAAAAAGGAGGGCGAGAGAAAGCAGGGAATTAAAGACCGGTTAGCCTGAGATCGTTGGGGGGGGGGGGGGGGGATGCTGGAGTCAATTATTAAGGATGAAATAACTGAGCATTTGGAAAGTGGCGGCAGGATCGGTTGAAATCAGCGTGGATTAACTAAAGGGAAATCATGTTTGACAAATCTTCTGAAATGTTTTGAGGATGTGACCAGTAGAGTGGGCAAGGGTGAACCAGTGGATGTTGTGTGTCTGAACTTTCAAAAGGCTTTTGACAAAGGTCCTACACAAGAGATTATTGATCAAACTTAAAGCTCATGGTATTGGGGGTAATGCATTGACATAGATAGAGAACTGGTTGGCAGACAGGAAGCAGAGAGTGGGAATGACCGGGTCCTTTCCAGAGTGGCAGGCAGTGACTAATGGGGTACCGCAGGATTCAGTGCTGGGACCCCAGCTGTCACAATATACATTAATGATTTGGACAAAGGATTTGCACGCAATATCTCCAAATTTTCAGATGACACTAAGCTGGGAGTGTGTGCTGTGAGGAGGATGCAAAGAGGCTGCAGGGTGACTTGGACAGGCGGGTTGAGTGAGCAAATACTTGACAAATGCAATATAATGGGGGTAAATTTGAGGTTATCCACTTTGGTGGCAAAAACAGGAAGCAGATTATTATCTGAACGCTGGCAGTTTAGGTAAAGGGGAAGTGCAACGAGACCTGAGTGTCATGGGAGAACTATTGCTGAATGCTGGCATGCAGTTTCAGCAGGTGGTGAGGAAAGCTAATTGCATGCTGGCCTTCATAGCGAGAGGATTTGAGTATAGGAGTAAGGATGTCTTGCTGCAGTTATATTTACTTCACTAAAATAAACTTTAGTAGAGTGGGTGTTTGCTCAAAAGTATTCTATTATTCTTTGTAACTGCTACAGGATTCATGTTTTTCTTCATTCTCCATTCATCCAAGGATTTTTCAAATCAGTGAGCTGAATTAAAATTTATAGGAAGAAGACAGAGCTTTGAGTGCTGCGTGAAGATAGAGATTCAAGAATTCAGTGTGGAGTGGGAAATTGCCTTTGCTGCTGGAATCAAGTCAGGTAAGGGCACCATCTGGGATGTAAGGCTGGAAATGCTGCATTTCCCTACATTGCAGCAGTGACTATTCTCATTTCTCTGTTCAGATTTCTCACAGCCTCGCTCCTTCCTAGCTTTGGTATCTTCTCCAACCCTGCAGCCCTCCACGATATCTGCGTTCCTCCAACTCCAGCTTCCTGTACACCTTCGATTTCTTTCGCCAAAGCTTTGACACTTTGTGGTGAATGTATTGCTGTAACAATTCACCATGTACATATCTGTATTACGCTGTTGCCCATGTGGGCTCCACCTATGGACCATTGTAAGGTATTAACTATGATGTAGCATGTTGGGGCCTGTGTGGGCTCCGCCCCTGGCTCCTCCCCTTGAGGGGAGGTATAAGAGCAGTCGACCTATTGGCGGCTCCCACTAACAGATCAGTGGCAGGCACTGTTCTAGTTGATTAAAGCCACAGTTTACTTCTACTCCTGGTTTCGTATGAATTGATGGTCGCATCAATTTAATCAACTACAACGCCACTATGGAATCGGCCCTCAAACCTGACCGACAGGAACTCGATCCACAGGCCGCGGAGGCGAAAGAGATTTTTCCACACTGGCTCCGCTGTTTCAAGGCCTACCTCGCCGCCACCTCCTCGCCTTCCGTCACCGACGAACAGAAGCTGAGTCTCCTCCACGCACGGGTGAGCCATCAAATCTCTGTTCAACTCGAGGAAGCCTCCACCTACGCAGACGCCCTCGCAATGCTAGAGCGCCTTTACATAAGGCCCGTGAACGAGGTATACGCGTGGCATCTCCTCACCACTCGCCGCCAGCGTCCCGGGGAATCTTCCTCACCGCCTGACACATGCGACCGACGGGGGCAGCCATATTGGAACCGCCCCAGCACCCCCGACCACGCTGGCTACCCGCAACTCAGCGCGGTCACCCTTGACCAGTCGCAACCCAAACACCTCCAGAGCCCTATGATGACCGTCCAGGTAAACGGACACGAAACGCCCTGCCTCTTCGACTCCGGGAGCACGGAGAGCTTCATTCATCCAGACATGGTAAGACACTGCTCGCTCCCAATCTTCCCGGCACATCAACCCACCCCCTCGCCTCCAGGTCGCACTCGGTGCAGGTCCAGGGGTACACTACCGCAACCCTCGCAATACAGGGCGCCGAGTATGCCAACTTTAAAATTATGTGTACTCCCCGACCTCTGCGCTCCTCTCCTATTGGGACTGGATTTCCAATGTAACCTCAAGAGCCTAACCCCGAAGTTCGGCGGGCCCCTACTCCCACTCACCGTATGTAGCCTCGCAACCCTAAAGGTCAACCCTCCCCCACTCTTCGCAAATCTCACCGCCGACTGCAAACCAGTCGCCACCAGAAGCAGGCGGTACAGCATCCAGGACAGGACTTTTATCAGGTCCGAGGTCCAGCGACTCTTGCGGGAGGGAATCATCAAGGCAGCAATAGCCCCTGGAGAGCCCAGGAGGTGGTCTTCAGGACCGGGGAAAAGAACCGGATGGTAGTAGATTACAGCCAAACCATAAACCGGTACACGCACCTCGATGCGTACCCCCTTCCCCGGATCACAGACATGATTAATCAGATTGCGCACTACCGGGTGTTCTCCACGGTGGATCTGAAGTCTGCGTACCACCAGCTCCCAATCCGCCCATGGGACCGCCACTACACGGCTTTTGAGGCAGACGGCCACCTCTTCCACTTCCTCCGGGTCCCCTTTGGCGTCACGAACGGAGTCTCGGTCTTCCAAAGAACTGAATGGTGGACCAGTACGGGCTGCGGGCCACATTTCTGTACTTGGACAATGTCACCATCTGCGGCCATGATCAGCAGGACCACGATGCCAATCTCCAGAGATTTCTCCAAACCGCCCAAACCCTTAACCTAACTTACAACAAGGAGAAATACGTTTTCCGCACAACCAGACTAGCCATCCTCGGCTGCGTCGTGGAAAACGGGGTTCTAGGACCCGACCCCGACAGTATGCGCCCCCTCCTGCAACTCCCCCTTCCCCACTGCCCCAAGGCCCTGAAAAGGTGCCTCGGGTTCTTTTCATATTACACCCAGTGGGTCCCCAACTTTGCAGACAAAGCCCGCCCACTAATCAAGGCCACCATCTTCCCACTGGCGGCTGAGGCCCGCTAGGCCTTCAGCTGCATCAAGGCAGATATCGGCACAGCCACGATGCGCGCGGTGGACGAGTCCGTCCCCTTCCAGGTGGAGAGCGACGCATCAGAGGTCGCCCTTGCCGCTACCCTCAATCAGGCAGGCAGACCGGTAGCTTTTTTTTTCACGAACCCTCATCACCTCCGAAATTCGACACTCCTCAGTCGAAAAGGAAGCCCAAGACATCGTGGAAGCCGTGCGGCACTGGAGGCACTACCTCGCTGGTAGAAGGTTTAACCCTCGTCACCGACCAACGATCGGTAGCCTTCATGTTCGATAATACGCTGCGGGGCAAGATCAATAATGTTAAGATCTTGAGGTGAAGGATCGAATTCTCCACCTATAATTACGATATAGTATATCGTCCTGGGAAGCTCAACGAACCCCCAGATGCCCTGTCCCGCGGCACATGCGCCAGCGCGCAAGATGACCGACTATGTGCTATCCACGATGACCTCTGCCACCCGGGGGCACCCGGCTTCTCCACTACATCAAGGCCTGCAACCTGCCCAACTCCAGTGAGGAGGTCAGAGCCATGGCCAGGGACTGCCAAATCTGTGCGGAGTGTAATGGCACTTGCACTTCTATCGACCGGATAAGGCCCACCCGGCCCTTTGAGCGCTTCAGTATCGATTTCAAAGGGCCCCTCCCCTCCAACAACCACAACACATATTTCCTCAACATCATCGACGAGTTTTCCTGCTTCCCCTTTGCAATCCCTTGCCCCGACATGACCACGGCCAGCGTCACTAAAGCCCTACATAGTGTCTTCACCCTGTTTGGTTTCCCCACGTATGTTCACAGTGACCGGGGCTCATCGTTCATGAGCGACGAACTGCGTCAGTACCTGCTCAGTAAGGGCATCGCCTCGAGCAGGACTACCAGTTATAACCCCCGGGGAAACGGGCAGGTGGAGAGGGAGAACGCGACGGTCTGGAAGACCGTCCTCCTGGCCCTACGGGTTAGGAATCTCCCAGTTCCCCACTGGCAGGAGGTCCTCCCTGACGCAATCCTCTCTATTAGGTCCCTACTTTGACGGCCACAAACGAGACCCCTCACGACCGCCTATTTGGTTTCCCCAGGAAACCCACCCCAGGGGCCTCGCATCCGTCCTGGCTGAAGACACGGGGGCCCGTCCTGCTCCGCAAACACGTCAGGAGCCATAAGTCCGACCCCCTGGTTGAGAGGGTCCAGCTCCTACACTCCAACCCCCAGTACGCATACATCGAACACCCCGACGGCCGACAGAATACAGTCTCCCTCCGGAACCTGGCACCCGCAGGTTCCACTACCACCGCCACCCCATCTTACCCAGCCCAACCTACGCTGACCAGTGCCCCCGCCCCTACATGGCACCCGCACCCCCTCCCGCCCGCCATTCCCCCTTCACCGACCCACAGGAATGAAGTCCCAGAAGACACGCTCCCGGAGTCCACGCCTGTGCCCGCACCGGCAACTTTACTACCGATGCCAGCACGGCTGAGTTCGATGCCCGGGCCAGCTGTAATACCAGAGCTTCGGCGATCACAGCGCACAATCCGTGCGCTGGATAGGCAGAACTTATGACCCCTTCACCCCCGCCGAACTTCATTTTTTTAACAGGGGGTGAATGTGGTGAATGTATTGCTCACCATGTACATATCTGTATTACGCTGTTGCCCATGTGGTCTCCACCTATGGACCATTGTATGGTATTACCTATGATGTAGCATGTTGGGGCCTGTGTGGGCTCCGCCCCTGGCTCCTCTCCTTGAGGGGAGGTATAAGAGCAGTCGACCTTTAGGCAGCTCCCACTAACAGATCAGTCGCAGGCAGGCACTGTTCTAGTTGATTAAAGCCACAGTTTACTTCTACTCCTGGTTTTGTGTGAATTGATGGTCGCATCACACTTCAACCATCTAGGCCCGATTTCCATTCCTAACCTCTCCGCTCCTCTCTTCCATTAAGATGTTCCTTAAAACCTATCTCTTTGACTAAGCTCTATCATTTCTGATGTTCTCCTCCTTTATCTCACTGTCAATTGTTCACTTAGTACACTCCTGTGACGTGTCTTGAGATGTTTTACTGTGTAAAAGCTGGTATATAAATTCAAGTTGTTGTTATATTTCAAAAGCTATTCTTTGTCTGTGAAGATGTTCAGGATATCCCAAGGAGGTAAAAGGCACAAGCAAGTTATTTTCTTCCATACAGGTAGCTGACCGAATGTATTAGCAATCATTGCTTTCTTACGTACAAGGGCAGTTTACTTGCAGTAAACTCCTGATGAGCTCCGAAAGCTAGTGATTCCAAATAAACCTGTTGGACTTTAACCTGGTGCTGTAAGACTTCTTACTGTGCCCACCCCAGTCCAACGCCTGCATCTCCACATCATATTTATAGTAACTGAGCACTCATCGGTACTTTGATATTGTAGCTACTAAACAGCAAAGAAAAACTCATTTGGAATTCTGCAGCGTCCATTAGCTCTATATAACCAAGGTGTGTCAATGAGCCATGGAAATGAAATTTTCTATTATCTCCGTTATTGGTTTTCCAGTTATATGGTTTAAAATACAATAGATTCCCTTTATCAACTACAGTTCTTATAATTTTTTAAACAGCAGGACTATTTTCAGAATAAAAGATGACCGTGAACTACACAATGTTGCTTTTATTCTTGTGGGATTTAATTCTTTTTAGATTTGATCTTTGCCATTTGATTGGGTATCCATTTTATATATCGTTCGGTTGAATTCCTCATCAAGAATCACATTCATTTTATTTGAATTGTCTTTCTTTCGTCTCTAAGTTCCAGTAAATCAAAATCTGCAAAAGAAAGCGTTGCTGCAGCATTGGATTCAAATTTCAGGTCCTGAGTTCATTAGAATTGAGGAATGAGTAATTCATAGAAACATAGAAAATAGGAGTAGGAGGAGGCCCTACGACCCTGCTCAGCCATGCATTATGATCGTGGCTGATCAACCAATTTAGTAACCTGTTCTTGCTTTTCCCCATATCCTTTGATCGCTTTAGCCCCAAGTGCTAAATCTAACTCCTTCTTGAAAACAAAAAATGTTTTGGCCTCAACTGCTTTCTGTGGTAGAGAATTCCACAGGTTTACCACTCTCTGGGTGAAGAAATTTCTCCTCTCCTCAGTCATACATGGTTTACAACGTATACTTCGACTGTGACCCCTGGGTTTGGACTCCCCCGCCATTGGGAACATCCTTCCTTCATCTCCCATGTCTAGTCCTGTTAGAATTTTAAGGTTTCTATGAGACCCTGCTTCATTCTTCTAAACTCCAGCGAATATAATCCTAATTGATTCTGTATCTCTACATACGTCAGGATCAACCTGGGAAAACATTTCTGCACTCCGTCTACAGCAAGAACATCCTTCCTCAAATAAGGGGACCAAAACAGCACACAATATTCCAGGTTTAGTCTTACAAGGCCCAGTATAATTGCAGGAAGAGACCCCAGCCTTAGCACTCAAATGCCTTCTTTACTGTCTGCTGAACCTGCATGCTTACTTTCAGCAAGTGGTGTACAAGGACACCCAGGTCTCGTTGGACATTCCTCTCTCTCAACCTATAACCATTCAGATAATAACCTGCCTTTCTATTTTTGCTACCAAAGTGGATAATGTCACAGTTATCAACATTATACTGCACCTGCCATGGATTTGCCCACTCATTCAACTTGTCCAAATCATGCTGAAGCTCTCTGCATCCTTCTCACAGCTCATCTTCCCACCCAGCTTTGTGTCAGCCGCAAATTTGGAGATATTGGCCAGGATTCTCCAATCCCGTGGCCAGGTTCTGATGCTGATATGAAAGGCGGCGCGAGCCAATTCGGTGTCAAGGGGCCTCAAGTGGCAGGTTCCACCCCTTCCTAGGGGGCTAGTACGGCGCTGGAGTAGTGTCTGCAGCTCCGGCAACCGAAAGCCGGCACGCCACGGCCGGCACGAGTCCGCGCATGCGCGCCACGGCCAGCGCGAGTTTGCGCATGCACGTGGGTTTCCGTCTCTGCGCCGGCCCCCGGGCAATATGGCGGAACCCTACAGGGGCCTGGTGCGGAGGAACATAAACCCCCACAGAACTAGCCCGCCCGCGGATCGGAAGCCCCGATTGCGGGCCAGGCCACCGTGGATTCCCCCTCCCCCACACCAGGACTGCCCCCGCAGTCAGAACTCCAAGGTCCCACCGGGTGGGACCATACGTAACCCACTCCGACGGGACTCGGCCGAACTCAACGGGCACTCGGCCCGTCGAGGCCCGGAGAATCGCTGGGGGGACGCTTTCAACATCCCCCGGCCGGCGTGACACCGATCCCGCAAGCGCCCGAGAATCAGCGCCGGAGAATCAGCGAGCCGGCGCCGGGGTGGCGTGGCACGATTCTCGCGCCTCCCATCGTTTAATCCCGGCCATTACATTTAATTCCCTCATTTAATCATTAATATATATTGTGAATAGTTGGGATCCTCGTACTGATCCCTGTAGTACCCACTAGTCACATGTCTGCCAAACAGTTTTTTATCCATCTCAAAACCCTACCCCCAATCTTAAGCGCTTAAATTTTATATGGTAATCTCTTCTGTGGGACTTTGTCGAAAGCTTTCTAAAAGTCCAAATATACCACATCAACTCTACTAGTTACGTCCTTGAAGATTTCCAGTAGATTTGTCAAACATGATTTCCCTTTCGTAAATTCATGCTGTCTCTGTCCGATCCTGCCACTGTTTTCTAAGTTTCCTGCTATAAAATCTTTTATAATGGACTTCAGCATTTTCTCCACTACACAGACATCAGGCTAACTGGTTTATAGTTCCCTTTTTTCTCTCTACCACCTTTTTAAAATTGCGGGGTTACATTGGCTAGTCTCCAATCCATAGGAAGTGTTCCAGAGTCGATAGAAACTTGGAAAAGGTCCACCAGTGCATCTACTATTTCTTGGGTCACTTCCTAAGTACTCTGGGATGTATATTATCAGGCCCTGGGGATTTATCGACCTTCAATCCCATCAATTTCCCAATATCATTTCCCGACCAATACTGATTTCCTTCAGTTCCTGCCTCTCACTAAATCATGCGTTCCCCAACATTTCAACCATGTTAATTGTGTCCTCCTTTGTGAAGACAGAAACAAAGTATATAATTAGTTGGTCAGCCATTTCTTTGCTCCGCATTATTAATTCCCCTGTTTCTGATTGTAAGGGACCAACATTTGTCTTCATCAATCTTTTTCACTTCATATAACTATAGAAGCCTTTACAGTCAGATTTTGTTTCCCGCAAGCTTCCCCTTGTACTATATTTCTCCCTCTGAATCAGTCCCTTTGTCCTCCTTTGCTGAATTCTAAACTGCTCCCAATCCTCAGGTCTGCTGTTTTTTTCTGGCCAATTTGTATGCCACTTCGTTGAATGTATTACTCTCTCAAATTTCCTTTGTAAGCTATGGTTTGGTCACTTTTCCCACTTTATTTTTGCACCAGACAGGAATGAAAAATCGTTGCAGTTCACCCTTTCATTCTTTGTATGTTTGCCATCGCCTATGCACCATCATCTCTTTATGTAACATTCCCTAATTCATCATAGCCAACTCACGCCTCATACTATCATAGTTTCCTTCATTTAGATTCAGAATCCTAGCCTCAAAATCAACTATGTCACTCTTCACCTTGATGAAGAATTCAATTCAAATTGAATTCTAAGCAATGTATAAAAACAACAATCTTTATTTGACAACTAGCAAAAAATTATTAATGATTAAAAGGAAATGAAAGAAAGGTAATGTTCTTTAACAAAATGAGGTAAGACAACTTTATATACATACTATATTCTAGATAAATCCTATATTAGAAATGTTAACCCCAAATTGGTCTGTTCAAGACAGTTCCCCCAAATGGTAAAATTCCCCTTGGGTCATCCATCACCAAAACTCTAAATAGCTTCACTTGGGTGGGCACTTTGGTCAGTCGCTCTGTTTATGGCCCTTCCTCTCATTGTCTCCAGTCTTTGACTCTTCAACTCTAGCTGCATCAGCAAATCCCGGAAACAGTGTCCCTTTAAGCCAGATTTCTGGCTCCATTCAGCCTTCCCAGGCTTTACTCAGGTGTTCTCAAAACAAGAGTCTGGTAAACGGGAGTCCTTATCAATTCTCCTCACAGGCACTGCAATGCTTCGTAGACTTTGCCATATTCAAGTCGGTTACAAAACCTTTGATGGTGTCTCCCATCTGTCATCAATCAGGTTGTACCTCCGCCAATCAAAACCCATCTGATGATTGCATGCCCATGTGTAAGGCTATACCTTTTCATGCATTTTGGTTGAAGGGTGATCGAATACAGTAAGAGACAGCACTTCAGATAAACAATAGACAACTTTTATTTTAGGAGTCTAGCTTGAAAAGGGAAAGCGCATATAGACCAAAGACCAGCTGTGAATGACTAGTATGGAAAACATAGTTTTGGAGAAACATGTCCATGGTTAATAATTTCACTGCTGGTTACTACTGATTAATTATTTGACATAATCAAAGTACAATGACACACTGACCGAGAGGTGGTGTAGCTGAAACATATAAGGGTGGGGGATTCTCCACTGCTCGCCCCTAGCAACGGAATTCCTGATTCGGTGGAGAATCTCGTGTCAGGTAAAAAAATGGTATTGGCGCCTGACAGGAAATGAAACTATGCAATCCAGATACCTGGCTGTCTGGAAGCTATTACACTGTTAATTGCAGCCTACTAAAAATATTTTCTCTTTGAAAGTGAATAGAAGCCTTTCAGATCAAAGGAGCTGAGGGGATTTAAAGCCTTGTGATGTGGTTTTGGATTTCTATTAAGTAACAGTTGCTGCTTCCTACACCTTTGTCTGAGGCAGCAGGTGTAAGGGACAGGTGAGTTACAATGCAGAGATTTTTCACTGTTTCTGCCTCGACTGTTCTTTTGCTTCCAGGCAGGGGTGGCTGATAGTTGTGAGGTCTCTTATATGGAGGGCCTTTGATGGGGGGTCTCTGACATTTGGGTCTCTGATGGGGGGGGGGGCTCTGACATGGAGGGTCTCTGATATGTGGAATCCCTGATATGGGGGGGGGGGTCTGATACGGAGGTCTGGTGATGGGGATCTCACGGGAGGGAATAGTAGATTGGTCTGATGGGGGTCTCTGGTGGGGGTGCCTGGTTGAGGAGTCTTATTGGGGTCTTAGATGGGGATCGGTGGGTGGGGGTCATAGAATCATAGAATTTACAGTGCAGAAGGCGGCCATTCGCCCATCGAGTCTGCACCGGCTCTTTGAAAGAGCACCCTACCCAAGCCCACACCTCCACCCTATCCCCATAACCAAGTAACCCCACCCAACACTAAGGACAATTTTGAACACTAAGAGCAATTTAGCATGGCCAATCCACCTAACCTGCACTTTGGACTGTGGGAGGAAACCGGAGCACCTGGAGGAAACCTACGCACACATGGGGAGAACGTGCAGACTCCGCACAGTGACCCAAGCCGAGAATCGAACCTGGGACCCTGGAGCTGTGAAGCAATTGTGCTAACCACATGCTCCCGTGCTGTCGGGTCACCCTCATGCGTGTGTGCTGTTGGAGGGGGGAGGGGGGGTGGGGCGGTGGGTGACCCAGATATTCCTGTGGTGGAGGAGGGGATTTCCCCTACTTGTCAACGGGGGGGGGGGGGGTTCAGAACATATTTCACCTGGAAATCTAATACACGTGGTCACAGTCTCAGAGTAAGAAGTCAGCAATTTAGGACTGAGATGAGAATAAATGTTTTCATTCAAAGGGTTGGGAATCTTTGGAATTCCCGGCTACTAAGAGCTGTAGATGTTCAGTTATTGACAAGGAGCAATAGATTTTTGGATGTAATCAAACAAAAATAACCAACACTGAGCCAAAAGAGGAGACATCTGAGCAACTAGGCGTGGTGTTGTTCAATTCAGGATGGTTGGCATCGTGTTCACAAAGACCACAAAATAGCTTTAAATTGAACAAAGCTATAAATTTATTAACATTACCAACTTGGATTTGAAACTTACTCCTAGATAATATACAGTTGATAATAAACATATAATCTACACTCATCTACTACTAATCTCTACACTATTGCATTAACTATGATCTGCTCTCACTCAAACTATCTTTCCTTCAGTCTATCTCTAGCTTTCTCCTCAACCTCCCACCCACAAGGCTTAATCAATGTCTTATATACTTGTACATCTAGCTCCCTCTAGTGGTTAGTTTAGGCATTTCATTAACCCTTGCAGTTCTTACATTTATGATAATGTCACACTTGGTGAGAAAAAGCTTCATCAAAAAGGTAGATGGGTCATCTCTGTGGATGTGAGATGTATTGATAGTTTGAGTCAAATATTCCAGTCACTCATACACCTTAAATAAAGATACAAGCGTGTATTTTACAAATGTTACACCCCATGGAACCATTCCAGCAGGAACAGATATTGAAAAAGCTGGAGGCACCCTCACCAATAATTTCTCAATTTCACATAAAAGAAAACGAAAGAAGGAACTCAAATTCATATAATGCCTTTCATGACACCCGGATGTTTCAACTGAAATACTTTTGAAGTACAGGAACATAATTAAAGCAAATTTATTTCTTCCTTCTTTTTCCCGCTGGTGCTTTTCCCACTGAAGGAGATGGCTCACTACCTGATTGACATTAACAGATGGGCAACTTGTTGTGAATGGTTTCTGGGATGCTCGATGGTGGCGTAGGACTCTCCAACATTTTTGACTTGTGTGGGTTAAGCCCAGGGTCTTTGCTGTCTCTTCCCATCGGGCCAAGTGAGCACAGTCCAGTGATTCAATCAGGTGGTCTGCCGTATCTGGGTCACCAGAGCACTCACATTATTGGAGCAGGGAGACAAAATCCTCACTCAGGCAAGGTAAAGTATCCCCTTGGAATGGTTCTGATGGCTGCACCGTGAATGGCTTTGCAGCACAGACGGTAGGCCAGCGCTATGGGGATATGTAAGGATGGTATCATTTGTTCCAATATCTTGCTTTCTTCGGCCCAGGTGGGATTTTGAAAGTTCCACCGCTTCACCTCTCTTGCTAGGTGATGATCAGTAGCTGAAGTCAATGTGGATCAGAGATGGTCTGTGCAGGCCAAGTGGAAAGCTGGGCAGGATTTGGCACGATGCGGGAAGTGGATTGTCATGTAATTAACTGGCTCAATTCAAATCAGAAGAGTAATCACATTTCTCTCCAGCAGACTGGAAAGTTCCAGGTTGTTTGGGATCATTGATGGTAGCCATGTCATGCTGTAAGGTCTAGTTTGCAAGTCTTTCACAATCTGCATTAATCTTGTGGTAGCCACGGTTACTGTGGTGTTTTTATATTCTCCAGTATAGACAGCTGGGTGTGGTAGGATTTGGAAGATCTGTTGGTATCACCTAACTCTAAGGGGTTGTAGACATTTGCTATCCAGAAAGCACCAAAAGCGATGCCAGAGTATTCAGTGGAGAACAGGGTATTTTTTATATTCATTTACAGGATGTGGTCATCCCTGGCTAAACATCCCCTAATTGCCCTTGAGAAGGTGGTGAGGAGCTGGCACCTTGAGCTGCTGCAGTCCCTGAGGTGTAGGTATACCCACTGTGCTGTTAGGGAGGGTGTTCCAAGATTTTGACCCAGCGACAGTGAAGGAACAGCGATATATTCCCAAGTCAGGAAGGTGAGCAACTTGGTGGGTAACATCCATGTGGTGAGATTCCCATGTATCTGCTGCTCTTGTCCTTCTAGATGGTAGCGGCTGTGGGTTTAGAAGGTGCCAAAGGACACTTGGTGAGTTCCTGCAGTGCCCTTTGTAGATGGTATGCTGCTGCCTCTAGGCGTCGGTGATGAAGGGAGTGTATGGTATAAGAAAGGGATTCCAAATCAATGGAATTGCTTTGTCCTGGATGGTGTCGAGCTTCATGAATGTTGTTGAAGCTGCATTCATCCAGGCAAGTGGAGATTATTCCATCACACTCCTAACATGTGCCTTGCAGATGGTGGACAGGCTTTGGGGCGTCAGACGGTGAGTTACTCACCGCAGGATTCCCAGCCTCTGACCTGCTTGTGTAGCCACTGTATTTGTATAGCTAGTCCGTAGTTTCTCATCAATGGTAAGCCCCCAGGATGTTGATAGTGGAGAAATTCAGTGATGGTAATTCCATTGAATTTCAAGGGGCAATTGTTAGATTGTCTCTTGTTGGAGATGGTCACTCACTGGCACTTGTGTGGCGCAAATATTACTTGCCACTTATCAGCCCAAGCCTGGATATTGTCCAGGTCTTGCTGCATTTGTACATGGACTGCTTCAGTATCTGAGGAGTAGCGAATGGTGCTGAACATTGTGCAGGCGTCAGCAAATATCTCCATTTCTGACCTTATGATGGAAGGAAGGTCATTGATGAAACAGCTGAAGATGGTTCGGCCTCGGACATTATCCTGAGGAACACCTTTAGTGATGTCCTGAAACTGAGATGATTGACCGCCAACACCACAACTATCTTCCTTTGTGCCAGGTTTAATTCCAGCCAACGAAGGATTTACCCCCTAATTCCCATTGACCAGTTTTGCTAGGGTTCCATTATGCCACACTAGTCAAATAATGTCTTGATGTCAAGGGCAGTCACTCTCCCCTCACCTCTGGCAATCAGCTCTTTTGTCCATGTTTGGACCAAGGCTGTAATCAGGTCAGGATCTGAGTGACCCTGGCAGAACCTAAACTGAGCATCAGAGGGCAAGTCATTGCCCGGCAAGTGCCACTTGATAGCATTGTAGGTGGCACCTAAATGTGGTTAATGGTTGCTCGGGCAAATGTGGCATGGTCATGATTAGGATTTGCAATGTGGCATATCAGATCAAAACCACCTAACTTCAACTGCTGAAGATATATTTCACGAATACAGATCCCATTGACCGTGTGTTGTTGGACAAGGATGCAGAATCGGTGAACTCTTTTCAACCGTTTCCAGACCGGACAAAGCCTCTGTACAGGCATTCTCCATAAGTGGGGTAGCCAAGACCATCCAGCCCGCAGATTTGGTCCAGTTCAATGACTCACATTGCCGAGGCGTGTTCACTGACTAAACCTAAAGACAGGCATAAAGAAATCCATCCAACTGTTGATGAAATAATTGCTATTTTAACTTATTTGACCAAAGAGCACATTTAAGGGGAGACTGGACATGCAAATGAGGGAGAAGGATGGGTTACGTGGTAAACTTAGACAAGAGAAGATGGGAGAAGTCTCGAGTGAGAATCGGCAGTCTGGTACTAATCTTCCCACACCAAACATTAGCACTGGCATGGACTGATTAGACTGAATGTCCTGCTTCTATGCCATATATCCTATGTAATCAGATGGACAGAAGCCATGCACAACTTGGGTGATGATTTTTGCAATTCGTAAAATCAGGCTTAATGATCTAAATTGGCCAAATTCTTTCCAATATCCACAACTATCAACATTTTCCAAATTTGCAAAAAGGTTATTTAAAGAGAGAGTTTTACTATCAGAATCTTTCTAAAATATCAAACTCAACTTGAAAGAAATATTTTTAATATCGTTATTTTGCCATCCTTCTGTTATTTTTTTACATATGCATTTCCTCCCATCTAAATGTTGAAAGCATTCCCACGGGAATGAGGGGGGAGAGCTGTCTTGAAGGAGTCACTGAGGCCTACAGTGTGAGGGAGCCGTATTAATATCAAGAAAGCTGCTGTCATTAACCCTGGGCGCTTCAATGACTATGTGATTTCAACTGTGCATGTTAATTCACCTCCGTCACAGTGACAGGCTCAGTAATTCCTCAAAGCCAGTTTCCCCAAAGGTATCAGTGTTCCCACTATAAGCCATCCAGGTTTAAAATAGTTTAAAAACAAAAATAGGGCAGAAAAATAATAAGTGATGCTACAGTTAATCCTGCTGCAATCGCTAATTAGGGGATCTGATGGTGAAACCCACTATTTGAAAGCTTTCGACTAACCTGCCTTGCAAATTTGAAGTCCGTTTTCCCTTTATTTTAGATTGATTTGGGTTTTTCCCATACTATTGTGCTCGACGTGACAAAACCCTCGTCCCTACATATGTTATTTGGGTGTTCAGCTATACAACAGGTCACATTATATTGCAAGTAAAGCTACTGCTAAATGCAAATGCATTTTAAAACCCAGAAATGTTGCATATATAATAACAAGGGTTTTTTAAATAGATGACAGAGGGAGAATTTGTTTCCATTGCCTCAAGGGTTAGCAACCATAGAGAAAAGATTTAACACAATGCGCAAAAGAACCAAGGGGAGAGGTAGAACATATTGTACTCGGCAGCTTGTTATGATCGGAGATGCATTACCTGAAAGGTGCTGTGAGCAGATTTAATCGTCATTTCTTAAACTGGTTATGTGTTTGGAAAGAAGAAAGATTGTGCAGCTATGAGGAACAATTTATGGAGAGCTAAACCAACTGGGTTGTTTCCACCTGCCAGAGAGTTGGCAGAGATACAATGGGTTGAATGGCCTTTTTTGGCGCCAAATTGCGAATACTTGAAATATACAGATCTTTCAGCACCTGAAACGAGAAAAGATGTTTTAACATGTTGGGCAATGCCCCTTTGTCAGAATGGAGTCCCACCCCTAGGTATACTTAGGCCATCTAGGAAAAGCAACCTATTGTAATCAATGAGGAGCCCCGAAAAGGGATGTCAAAAGTAGTTTGTTTCTGACTCACAGTTAGGAAATACAGCAACTTAACAACACTCCAAGTCCCAGCCGGGACCATCCTAAGATGGCAGCTCCCTCGTGGACTGGTTTTTATCTCAGCGAATTAACGGGTCCCACTGTTGGGCATCCACCCCTCAACGGGGGAGCTCGTATTCCGCAGGCCCCATGGGGAGATCGATCGGGTCATAACTCGTGAGTCTTTTGGGGGTTATAACACACCCAAAGACAAATAGAGATTAGAACACTGTAAAAGTGTTTCTTCAGCAGGACATACCTTAAAGATATACTGAACTATATGTCAGACATTTGAACAGTAAGAAGAACTGCAATAACCACGGTAAGAGAATTGTTCGCAGTAATAGAGATAAACAAAAACAATAACTTGTATTTACATTGGACACTTTTAATAAAGTAAAATGTCCCAAAGTCCTTCAAAGAAATGTCATCAGACAAATTGTGACACCGTGCACTGAACTTAAAGAAAGCTAACTTTGATGGTATGAAATGTGCATTGGCTAGGATAAACTGGCAAAGGATACTTAAGGGGTTGACGGTGGATATGCAATAGCAGACATTTAAAGAACACATGGATGAACTTCAACAACTGTACATCCCTGTCTGGTGCACGAATAAGACAGGGAAGGTGGCTCAACCATGGCTAATAAGGGAAATCAGGGATAGTGTTAAAGCCAGAGGAGGCATATAAATGGGCCAGAAAAAGCAGCAAGTCTGAAGACTGGGAGAAATTTGGCATCGAGGCAGCATTTGACCAAGTATGGCATCAAGGAGCCCTAGCTAAACTGGAGTCAATGGGAATCAGAGGGGAAATCTCTCCGCTGGTCGAAGTCATACCTGGCACAAAGGAAGATGGTTATGGTGGTTGGAGATCAATCATCTCAACTCCAGGACATTACTGCAGGCGTTCCTCAGCCCAACCATCTCAGTTGCTTCATCAATGACCTCCCTTCCATCATAAGCTCAGAAGTGGGGTGTTTACGGATGACTGCACAATGTTCAACACCATTCATGACTTCTCAGATAATGAAGCCGTCCATGTCCAAATGCAGCAAGACCTGAACAATATCCAGGCTTGGGCTGACAAGTGGCAAGTTATATTCGCACCATCCAAGTGCCAGGCAATGACCGTCTCCTACAACAGAAGATCTAAACACCACCAATTGACATTCAATGGCATTATCATCGCTGAACCCCTCCAAGATCAACCCCCCATTGATCAGAAACTGAACTGCGCTAGCCACATTTAATACTGAGGCTACCAGGGCAGGTCAAGGACTAGGAATCCTACAGCGAGTAACTCACCTACTGACCCTCCAAAACCTATCCACCATCTACAAGGCATAAGTCAGGAGTGTAATGGAATAATCTCCACTTGCCTGGATGAGTGCAGCTCCAACAACACTCGAAGCGCAACACCATCCAGGACAAAGCAGCCCGCTTGACTGCTGCCCCTTCCACAAACATTCAAACCCTCCACCACGGATGAACAGTGGCAGCCGTGTGTACCATCTACAAGATGCACTGCAGCAACTCACCAAGATTCATTAGACAACACCTTCCAAACCCACGACTATTACCAAGGCATTTGACAAGGTACCACACAAGAGATTATTGAGCAAACCTAAAGCTCATGATATTGGGGGTAATGCATTGACGTAGATAGAGAACTGGTTGGCAGACAGGAAGCAGAATGTGGGAATAAACAGGTCCTTTTCAGGGTGACAGGCAGTGACTAGTGGGGTACCGCAGGGTTAGTTGCTGGTATCCCAGCTGTTCGCAATATACATTAATGATTTGGATGAAGGAATTGCATGCAATATCTCCCAATTTGCAGACAACACTAAGCTGGGTGGCAGTGTGGGCTGTGAGGAGGATGCAAAGAGGCTGCAGGGTGACTTGGCCAGGCTGGCTGAGTGGGCAAATACTTGGCAAATGCAATATAATGTGGGTAAATGTGAGGTTATCCACTTTGGTTGCAAAAACAGGAAGGCAGATTACTTTCTGAACGGTGGCAGGAAAAGAGCAAGTGCAATGAGACCTGGGTGTCATGGTGGAACAGTCGCTGAAGGTTGGCATGCAGGTACAGCAGACGGTGAGGAAAGCTAATTGCATATTATTATTATTCATAGCGAGAGGATTTGAGTATAGGAGTAGGGATGTCCTGCTGCAATTATACAGGGCCTTGGTGAGGCCACACCTTGAGTATTTGTGTAATTTGGGTCCCCTAGTTTGAGGAAGGACATTCTTGCTATTGAGGGTGTCCAGTGAAGGTTCACCAGACTAATCCCCGGGATGGCAGGACTGACATGTGAAGAAAGACTGGATCGACTGGGCTTGTACTCACTGGAGTTTAGAAGAATGAGAGGGGATCTCATAGAAACATATGAAATCCTGATGGGACTGGGAAACATTGAAAATCCTGATGGGACTGGGAAACATATAAAATCCTGATGCGGGAAGAATATTCCCGATTTTGGGGGCGTCCAGAACTAGGTATCACAGCCTAAGAATAAGGGGTTAGCCATTCAGGACTGAGATGAGGACGAATTTCTTCTCTCAGAGTTGCGAACTTGTGAAATTCTCTACCACAGAAAGCTGTTGGGGCCCGGTCATTGGATATATTCAAGAGGGAGCTGGACATGGCCCTTGCTGCTAAAGGGATCAAGGGGTATGGAGAGAAAGCTAATGTCAAATACTGAACTTGCATGATCAGCCATGATCATATTGAATGGTGATGCAGGATCGAAGGGCCGGATGGCCGACTCCTGCACCTATTTTTATGTTTCTATGTTTCAAGCCATAAAAGGAGATAATCGGACAGATGATCAAAAGCTTGGTCAAAGAGGCATTATTTTAACGGCTGTCTTAACAGAGGAATGAGGGATAGAGTGGCAGAGGGGTTAGGGAGGGAATGCCACAGCATAGAAACTTGACAGTTGATGGCACGAGCAACAGTGGTGGAGCGGTTAAAATTGGGATGCATGATTGGATGATTTCATAAGAAGGAAAAGACACCGAATAGCTGGGACTTCCCTCCAAGGGATATTAATGATTGGCCATCATTACCACAGTTAAGTGGTTGCAAATGGCCACCATGGTTGGGGACAGGCCGATCGGAAGGCAGGGGGGGCCTCATATGGGACTGGGCCTTTATTGTGCGGATGGCCCAGGTCGGCCGCGCGGCCGATCGGAGGCACTATTTCTACGGTCCAGGTCCGCGGTCCGAGTCCGCCATGGAGCAGGGCACGGCTGCTGGAGGCCGTTGCCGTGCGCATGCACAACCTCTGACCCGGAGGTGTGGAGGGCCGTATCTGCAGCTGGAGCTGCGAGCTGCACGAGGCCTCCCTACTAGCCACCTGCAGGGCTGTGAATCGCCTTTTGACGCCGGTTTTTCTGGCATAAAAGACTACAGTTTTCACGACAGAGTCGGGACATAGTCCCTGAAACGGAGAGTCCAAGCCCACGTTGCTCACTATCAGCAACTCACTTTTTTATTCACACATACCAGGTATCAAATAAGTCTTACAATTTTATACTAACGGAAGGACAGGAATAGGCCATTTGACACTTCAAGCCTGATCCGCTGTTAAATGAGATCCTGATTGCCCTTCTACCTCAGCTCCATTTACCATCTATCGTCTCACTTCTGTTAATTACCCAGCTGTCTAAATATCTATTGAACCCTTTCTTGAATATACATGATGATTAACTATCCACATCTCTCTAGAGTAGAGAATTCTAAAATTTTCCAGCCTTTGAGTGAAAATAATTCTCCTCATCTCAGTTCTCAATGGTCAATCCCTTAATCTGAGACTGTGACCCGGAGGACCGGAATCCTGAGCCAGAACACACAGCTTCCTAGGACCTACTCTGTCAAGCACCTCAAAATGTTATATGTTTCAGTGAGATCACCTCTCACCCTTCTAAACTCTTGGGAATGTTAGCCCAGCCCACACAATCTCTCCTCATAGAACAATCACCTCATCCCAGGAATCAGTCTAGTTGGACCTTTGTTACACTCCCAAGTCCATCATTCCTTAGTTAAGGGTATCAAAACTGTAAACACAACTCCAGATAACTGGACCTCATAATTGTACTCAGACCCCATTACTTTTAAACGTCAATCCATTTGCAATAAAGGCTAACATTCCATTTGCTATCCTAATTTCTTGCTCGAACTGCATGCCAACCTTCTGTTGATCACCAGGTTCCTCTGAACATTTCCTAACCTCCAATCTTCTGACAAAAAAATACTTTGCTTTTCTATTTTTCCTTGCAAAGTGGATAACTTCACGCAAAAGCAAAATACTGCACATTCTGGAAATATAGCGAGTCTGACAACATCTTCATAGAGAAAAAAACAGAGGGCAGAATCTCGTGACAGCAGGGGTCCCACCTGACCGCTAGAGAGCTGGCATCAAACATGTGTTGCCTCCTTTGGGGAAGGCCGACTGAACCAGGAGCCAATCAGACCACTGGCCATCCTTTCTTCAGGATCAGGACCCCGTGGTGGGTGACCCGTTTGCCAAATGTTTCCGGTCAGTCAGGGGCCAGCAGCTCTTTTGCACAGCAACCCCTCCAGGCAAGCAATGGTTACTGCCTGAACGAAGGGCACTGGAGGCCAGGGTTCAAGGAGCAACTCAAATCACTCTTAGGTAATGGCGGGAGGAGATTCTCAAGATGGGGTTCCTGGAGAAGGTTGGGGGGGGGGGGGGGGGTGGAGGGATGCTGGAGTGTGGTTGGTAGCAAGGGCAGGGGCTGGGTTTCTCTCAGTGGCCTCCAACTGATGCCGGGCCCCTCATTCAGACAATGCGTGCCTTTGAAAGAGGTCCCCCACCAGAAAGAAAAAGTAGCTCGTACCAGGTTTACTTGTTATGTAAGTCGCATGGCCTGCTCACCTGCATTGGTGGACACCAGTGGTGGCAGGATGAGGCCCTTAACTGGTCATTGATTGGTCACTTCAGGGTCTCAATTGGGGCTGGGGTGGAAAGGCTGAGAACCGGTCTTCTCACCCTGGACTTAATCAGGGTAGGGTTGGGAAAGCAGCGGGGTGCTCGCCCACTGAATATCTGCCTCATTAAATGCCCTTCCCAATTCCAAGGGGCTGGTTTAGCACACTGGGCTAAATAGCTGGCTTTTAAAGCAGACCAAGGCAGGCGAGCAGCACGGGTTCAATTCCCGTACCAGCCTCCCCGAATAGGCGCCGGAATGTGGCGACCAGGGACTATTCACAGTAGCTTCATTGAAGCCTACTTGTGATAATAAGCGTTTTACATTTTCATTTCATTTTCATTTCAAACATACCACTAGAGAGAGAGCAGAAGACTCCAGCCAGAATTAACGTTTCAGGTCGTGACCTTCCACCTTTCTGATTTCCAGCATTTTCTGTTGGTACCTTCCCATTTTCCCATATTATAGTCCCTCCGCCATGTTCTTGGCTATTCACTTAACCTGCTTATATCCCTTGGCAATCTCTATGCATCCTCCTTACTTTCGAGCATGGTTTTGGATTATCAGAAAACCTGGATACATTATAGTCAGTCCCCTTATCCAAGTTATTAATATAGATTGTAGAAAGCTGAGGCCCAAGCACTGATCCTCTGACACCCCACTAGTTACAGACTGACAACTAAAAAATGGCCTGCTAATTGCTTCTTAATAATAATTTTCACAGGATGCAGGCATCGCTCGCAAGGCCGGCATTTATTGTCCATTCTTAGTTGCCCCTAAGAAGGCAGTAGTGAGCTGCCTTCTTGAACCGTTGCAGTCCATCTGGTACACATATAGTGCTGTTAGGCCACTGTTTTCTGTCCGTTAACCAATCCTCAACCCATGCTCATATATCCCCCCAATCTCACCAGCCTGACTTCCGTGTCATAATCTGTTACATGGCACCTTATTAAATGCTTTCTGAAAATCCAAATACACTACATCCACTGGTTCTTATTATCCAGCTTGTTAGAAAAACTCTTAACAGATTTGTCAAACACAATTCCCCTTTCATTAATCCATGTTGATTCTGCCCAGTGATATTCTGATTTTCTAGCTCATGCCCACATAAATTTGGCACCAATTGTCTAGTTTCCTGAAATTACTGCTTTTTGGGGGGACTTTTAACTGCATGAATGAAATGGGTGAGGAATTGAAGCACCATCTCCAGTCCATTTTATTACGTTGTATGGAAGTTATTTCAAATGATTAATGCAATCCTGATGCCGTATAATTAACTGATATAATCTTACTAATATAACATTGCAAATTCAGCAAAACAGTATTTAACCATTACAGAGCTGTGGTGCATTTACAGCTTTTTAAATTACAGGTTGACCTATTCCTAATTATTGTCTGTCTCCCATTGTCAAGAATACTCCATATCCACTTAATATCCATTCTATTTGGAGGATTGGAAACATGTTTTTATAAAAATGAAGTTTGTTGCACTAGCATGTAAATTAAATGCTTAACTAGTATTTTTAAAACAAGAGCAAACTGGCGGCACAGTGGTTAGTATTTTTGCCTCACAGCGCCAGGGACACGAGTTCGATTCCAACTTTGGGTCACTGTCTGTGTGAGTTTGCACTTTCCCCCCGTGTCAGCGTGGGTTTCCTCTGGGTGCTCTGGTTTTCTCCCACAGTTCAACGGTGTGCAGGTTAGGTTGATTGGCCATGCTAAATTACCCCTACGTATCCAAAGGTTAGGTGGGAAATGCGGTTACAGGGCAGGGGAATGGGCATGGGGAGGCTGCTCTTTCAGTGGGTCAGTGCATACTCGATGGACCGAATGGCCTCCTTCTGCACTGGAGGGATTCTAAGATAATTCTCCAATTGGTTGAGAAAATTGCAGCACCATTAAAATTTCTGAAGCCTAAACTATTTTTTCTTCAAATTCTGTACGAATGCCTGTTGTTCCGTATCATCTTCAATCAGGATTGGGAACAGCCAAAGACCAGGCCATCCAATAGAATGGAGAATGTGGCTGTCAGTGAACAGCCTCACGATGTGTCTTCAATTGTCAACTTGGATTGCTACAGGTATATTCTAAACAGAAATCCCAATTGAGGATTAAATTGTCAAAGACTAACGTCCTGTGCTACGACAGATGCCTGCCTGCAGGCCATGAACCTTCCTGAGAAGGCTAGTTGCCCTGAACTTCAATAATGGACAGAGAAATAAAGTGAACACTGTAAGTCAATGACCTTTGTCAGCACTGCAGAAAGATCACTAGCTTGAAACATTCATTCATTCTGCTTCCCTTGCTCTTCACAGATCTTGCCTGGCTGGCTGAGTATTTCTATTTGTGTTTCACATTTCCAGCATCATCCATATTTTGCTTCTGATTCCATTATTGAAGATCAAATCCACTGTAAAACATTGTTCACTAAACTAGCTGCAAAACAAATTTGCCAATTTGCGTTTCATCGGTAGACATTCAGTGAAAACCGTTGTTCATATATTATACACGCTGAGGTTATAATGAACAAAATATATCATTTTAAAATGGTTCATTTCATCCAACTTTGCAATCATCACTTGCTGTGACATCAACTGACTTACAAAGGTAAGTATGTTTTCGAGTCCTTCCTGTTATTTCTTTTGTTCCCATTTCTTTCATTTGATTATTTTTGGTCTGTGGACCCATAATCGGAATGTGCCTTTAACCACTGGACTCAAGCTGAAACAGCCTGCCCGTCAGGACAATGTGTATCAGGGTTTGATTTTTGAAGAGGAGAAAACAGACTCGCCGGTGCTGAGCGAGTCTTAAGAACCGGCTTTGGAGAACATCAGTTTGATTGGCTGGCTGGCAACCTGTGGGTTGGCCAGGGACAATGTTCTGCCTGAAAACAGCTAATGATTGGTTCTGAGAGAGCTGGACAGAAGTGATTAGACCTTGAAAGGAGAAGGACCAGTCTCTCGCTCATGAAGTAAAGAACTGCTTTATTGCTCTAAACCCAGCGAATGCTTGGCACATCTTTACTATAAATTTGAAATGATGTTGAGCCTATGGAGAAAATAGACAGCCTTGTCAGAGAAAATCATCTCAAGCCTAGATGGAAGAGGTACTGAAACAAAACCCTGTACTCCAGAAAGACATTAACTGGAAGCCATCCGAATGCATCAAAGATCCTTTATCCTTCTATTTTATTGATGTTTTTCTTAACCTCTCAACCATCTTTATCCCTCTGTATTGTTTGTCTGTGGCACAGTAGCACAGTGGTTCACAGTGCATTGTTGCTTCACAGCGCTAGGGTCCCAGGTTCAATTCTTGGCTTAGGTCACTGCCTGTGAGGAGTCTGCACATTTTCCCTGTGTCTGTGTGGGTTTCCTCCAGGTGCTCCGGTTTCCTCCCACAAGTCCCGAAAGACATGCTATAAGGGGAATTGGACATTCTGAATTCTCCCTCTGTGTGCCCGAACAGGCGCCGGAATGTGGCAACCAGGGGCTTTTCACAGTAACTTCATTGCAGTGTTACTGTAAGCCTACTTGTGACAATAAAGATTATTATTATAAAGAAAGTGGGGGGGGTTGTTAGCTAGTCAATTATGTTTTTGTCAGTTTAATTATTTTACTGTTGAATAATTAAAGGTTATTTGTGTTTAAATTATACAAGCCTGGTGTGTGCAGTTTCTGGGCTCAGCAAAGGTCCTCGGGTATTTTAAAATAACGTCTAATTTCACATGTGTTACGACTCTGGTTCAAGTGGGGTTGGAACTGAATGCGCATTAGCCCTGGGAGTCACGACAATGTTCATCTTTTGAACTGTTGTGACCTCAACTACAGCTTTTGAGGACTGGAGCACATCTCTAGCAAAAATGGAATTGGATTGAAATTTATTTAAACATGGTAATCTTGGCACATCGAGAGGCAACACTATTATTCTCACTGGTAGATTGCTGGGCAGAATTCTGGAGCCGAGCAGTGAATTCTAGCACCAAACAATTTCCTATTCACAGAGCTTCTGATTGAAGTATAAGTTTATTCTGTCATCAGCGTTTAAGCTCAAATATAAAAACCTGGCACTAAATCAAAGATTGGGGGCGGAATTCTCCCTATTGGGGAGTAAGTCGCCATGCCCACTGGAAAACGGACGGGAATTACTCCGGACTTTTTCCTCGAAAGTCCGGGGTGATTCCCCATTTTCCAGGGGGCTAGCAGGGCCCTGCATGCATCCCACAGCTCTGGCGTGGGTGCCACCGACATGGAGGACCCACACAGCGGGCCCGCATGGAGTAAGTTTGGTCCCCCCAGATCGTGGGCCTGAGCACAGATGAGGCCCCCCACCCCCCTCCCGAGTCAGATTCTCCCCGCCACCCACGCCGCGGGTCCAAGCTCCCGCCGGGTGGTACCAGATGTGAACCAGCGAGAGTTTGGTTGGTCGACCACGGAGAATCACTGCAGGGGCCTCTTTCAGCAGCCCCCGACCGGCGCCGCAGCGACCGCGCGCGTGACGGGCGGGTCCGCGGAGAATCGTGGAAGCGCCGTCGCACCAGGGGCGAAATTCTCCGTTATCGGCGGAAAGTCCGCCGATCGGCGCAAAAAACGGCGCAAATCCGACTTGCGTCACGTCGGAAAAATGGGTCGATAGTCCCCGGCCCGAAATGGGCTAGCAGCGACGTAACGGGATCCGCGCTTGCGCAGTGGTTCACGCCATGCAGCGTCATACGCGCTGCACGGCGTGACGGCTCATAAGGCCGCGCTGCTCCCCCCACCCGACCGGATGGCTGGCCGTCGCTCAGCCCCGAGGTTCGAGTCACGCGATGTGGAGGCGCTCCTGGACGCGGTGGAGCAGAGGAAGGACGCCCTGTATCCCGGGCACGGCCGCAGAGTTGCCCCACGCCACAGCCGGCGTCTGTGGAGGGAAGTGGCAGAGGCCGTCACCGCTGTGGCCCTGACACCACGGACAGGCACCCAGTGCCACAAGAAGGTGAACGACCTCGTCAGAGCAGGCAGGGTGAGCCTCCCCATATCCCCCCTCCCCATATCCTCCCCTCCCCCATATCCCCCATATCCCCCCTCCCCCATATCCCCCCTCCCCCATATCCCCCCTCCCCCATATCCCCCCCCATATCCCCCCCTCACCCATATCCCCCATATCCCCCCTCCCCATATCCCCCCTCCCCATATCCCCCATATCCCCCTCCCCATATCCCCCTCCCCCATATCCCCCCTCCCCCATATCCCCCATATCACCCCTCCCCATATCCCCCCTCCCCCATATCCCCCCTCCCCCATATCCCCCCTCCCCATATCCCCCATATCCCCCCCTCCCCCATATCCCCCCTCCCCATATCCCCCATATCCCCCCTCCCCCATATCTCCCCTCCCCCATATCCCCCCTCCCCCATATCCCCCATATCCCCCCTCCCCCATATACCCCATATCCCCAAGTGAATCCAGCCCTAACCTTAACCTCTGCAATGCACGCGCAACCGATGGCGTGCATTCATATACCTGCCTAACTCTGTTGCCTTTTACCCCTGCCCCCCCCCCCCCCCCCCCACAGGAGAAGCGCGCACACAACAATAGGGAACATGTGAGGACTGGAGGAGGGCCCGCTGATGAGAGGCCACTGACCGTACACGAGGAAAGGGCCCTGGAACTGGCTGGCGGACCTGAGGACCGGGAGGTTGCTGATGCAGAGGTCGGGGGCGTACTAGCGAGTGAGCCACCGACAGCCCGTCCCCATATCCCCCCTCCCCTATATCCCCCTCCCCCGTATCACCTGACCACTGCCTGCGTGTCTAACCATGCATGCTTCATTGTAAATCGCAGGACCAAACGTCCAGGCACCCATCCCCGCAGATGCAGACCGCCCACAGGATGCCCCTCGGAGACCACAGGAGACGGAGAGACCCGGACCCTCCAGCATGCGACGCCCGCAGGATGCCCCTCGCACACCACGGGAGACGGAGAGACCTGGAGCAACAGGGAGACGACACCCCCGTCACGTGCGGGAGCGACCACCCAGCGATGAGGGGGGCAGCCACAGGCCCCCGTTACATCCGAGCCAGGACACCACTACCCAGGACACCACTACCCAGGACACCACTACCCAGGACACCCCTACCCGGGACAGCACTACCCAGGAAGACGAAATACCGGACAGTGAGTCAGAGTGGATGGGTGGAGACGAACCCCCACCCCAAAGTGCCATGGACTCAGAGTGGGACGAAGAGCACGACACAACGCCACTGCTGTCACCAACACCCTCCACCATCGCAGAAACACTCACCACGGTTGGGCACTTTAGTGATGAGGCGTCTGGTACACTCACTGGTGCGCACAACACAGCCGTCCCGGTACAGCAGGTGGAGGTAGGAGCAGCAGAGGGACCGGGCGGTCGGAGGGCAGCCCAGCCCAAGCGAACATCTGCCGCCCAGATGGATCCCGGGTTCCTGCAGTTACCACACCCACACATAGATCCGATGCAACCACCGACCCGGAGACGAGCGAAGAGGGTGACGGGCGGCTTGCGGCGGCTGCGGTCGCAGGTGGAGGAGTCCACCCGCGTCCAGGAGCTGGGAGTGGTGCCAGTCATGCGTGCCACCCAGGCCGACACCGCACGGGTGGTGTCCACGGTGGAGGCAATGGGTGCGACGGTGTCAGACATGGGGAACGGTTTACGAGGCCTAGGTCCTTCCGTGCAGGCGGCGTCCGTGGCCCAGGAAATGGCTGCCCTCTCACAGGAGGCCATGAGCCCGTGCCAGCGCCAGATGGCAGAGGTGCTCAACGCCATAGCCCAGTCTCTGCAGGCCATGGCCCAGTCTCAGCAGGCCATGGCCCAGTCTCTGCAGGCCATCGCTGAGGGCATCGGCGCCAGTGGCCATGTGCGAGCCGATGTCGCACTGTCACAGACAGGGTTTGCCAACACCCTGGGCTCCATGGCTGCAAACCTGCAGACCCCTGTCGATACCAGCACGGGCCTCCAGGACTGGCAGCGCCAGATGTCGGGGGGGCGTCGGATGGCCAGTCCGTTCGCATCCCCCACCCATGTAGAGGCCTGGGGGCCATCGGGCACCCCGAGGGAGGAGGAGGTGGTGTGGTCCATCCCGGCTCCCTCTGTAGGGGAGGTCCCGGTACACCGCGACACCTCGGACTCCCCCCCTTCCGTCCCAGGTGCATCGGCGCCGCTTTTGCGATGCTCGGCCCCATCCAAAGCAGCGTATTCGGAGAGTACGCCGCGCGCCGTACCAACGGCCTCAGGACATTGCCCGAGGCCTGCCCCCGATGCTTGGCACCCAACTGGCCGCATTACCGACGGTGTCGCTCACGTGTCGTCTCATCCGTCGGGAACTCGTTGTGGCGGCCGCAGACTCAGTCCAGCGCCGCCACAGTCGGGGGAGGGCCGATCCGCGGGCAGGGGGGACTTTGCCAGGGGCTGGGGCACTATTGGGGGTGGTCTGTGGCGCACGAGTCAGCCAAAGGGGGGACACTATTTCGCAGGCCAGGTCCACGGGCGGCCTGCGCCATATTGCACGGCGCGGCCACTGCAGGCCACTGCCAGGTGCTCTATGCTGCCTTGAAGCTAGCCCCAGCCCAACGGAGGATCGGTGGCCGTTTTACGCCATTTTGTCTCTTGTAAAACGCCACCATTCCCACTCCCGTGTGGGGACATAGCCTCAAAATTGGAGAATCCAGGGCGTCATTCTCCGACCCCCCCCCCCCGCCAGGTCGGACAATCGCCGGGGGCTGGCGTGAATCCCGCCCCCGCCGGTTGCCGAAGTCTCCGGCACCGGAGATTCGGCCGGGGCGGGAATCGCGCCGCGCCGGTTGGCGGGCCCCCCCGCTCGATTCTCCGGCCCGGATGGGCCGAAGTCCCGCTGATAAATTGCCTGTCCCGCCGGCGTGGATTAAACCACCTTTTGAACGGCAGGACAAGGCGGCGTGGGCGGGCTCCGGGGTCCTGGAGGGGGCGCGTGGCGATCTGGCCCCGGGGGGTGCCCCCACGGTGGCCTGGCCCGCGATCGGGGCCCACCGATCCGCGGGCGGGCCTGTGCCGTGGGGGCACTCTTTCCCTTCCGCCTCCGCCACGGTCTCCACCATGGCGGAGGTGGAAGAGACTCCCTCCACTGCCCATGTGTGGGAAACTCAGTAGCCGCTGATGCTCCCGCGCATGCGCCGCCCCGAGATGTCATTTCCGCGCCAGCTGGCGGGGCAACAAAGGCCGTTTCCGCCAGTTGGCAGGGCGGAAATTCCTCCGGCGGCGGCCTAGCCCCTCAATGTTGGGGCTCGGCCCCCAAAGATGCGGAGCATTCCGGTCCTTTGGGGCGGCGCGATGCCCGTCTGATTGGCGCCGTTTTGGGCGCCAGTCGGCGGACATCGCGCCGTTTCGGGAGAATTTCGCCCAGTCCTTGTTTTCCAACAGTGGAGTGAACTTTAGAAATTAAATTCTTGGAATTTTAAAGGTGTGTTGAGCTTCCCGATGAAAAATGTCGGGAAGCCCTTTTGCATGCGTTAGCAGGTCATGTATGCTTCTTAAAGGACCACCACACCGGAATTATGTTTCTCCTCCAAACTAAGTTCCCCACAAGCAAGAAATTAGGACTTGCATGTTTACAACTGCACATAAGTGTCATGCACTGGATGAAGTAGACTTCTTCCATGATTAACGGTGATTTGCTGCTGCATTCTCCTCTCTGAGGAATGTATGCAAATGCCAGCCTATGCATGAGACCAGGTGGTGGTAGTGCAAGTTTCATGGAGGGTAACCATGGAAGTGAAGAAGAGTTAGTGGGGAAGGGTGGAGCAGTACCCGGGCAATGGTGGGAAGGACAGTGCAGGTCCTATAAATATGGTGCCCAGATCTTCGGCCCTATGAGGTAACGGTGGTGTAGTGATCTGTACCTCTGTACATATACCTGCCCATACACCAGGGACTGATGCACAGATGTGACAGCCACAGCATCACTAGAGGGCAGCATCAGAGACGGGTATAAAGGGTCAGCCCAAGGTAGGATCTGCCTCTTTCAGAAGCACAGGGCTAGGGAGCAGCAGCAGACAGACAGCTCAGCATAGGCAGTTTACCTTAGTTTCACTGGTCATACCTCTTGACTGTATTATATCTAGTTAAGCTCTGGAAACAGAACAAACCCACTGAATAAAGTATTTGTGTTAACTGGAAGTCTACAATCTTTATTCAGACTTTGAGAATAACATAGGTGGGGACGGTGATTTGCAGCCTGCCCCTGCCACGGGAATTGGTGAGCTTCTTGTTGATGCATACGTAATGAACTGAACAGTGCAAGATTGTGCATGGTCAACCATTTCCACAATGTCCTCCAGCTGAAATCACTCTCGCTTCCGCACCCACCATTGAATTTAAACTTCAGAACAGAATATTCTGGCCTCTGTAACCTTTATTTCAACATGTTAGTGGGAGAGGATCTCAAAGAAATCACTCAACGCCCAGGGCTACTGGTCCTCGCATCAAACGGTTTATTTCGCCGGCGGGGAGATGGCGTCTGTTAAAGTCCCAGACAGTCTCTCCACCGAACAAAGGAAAACATCCATTCTTATACATTTTCAAAACAGCTACACAGCCCATTGTGGCTGATCCTTGTCCAATAATACTGATTATAGATTACATACATTAGTTATATATCCAATTAAATTTGACATTACATAAAGTGGGTTGATAGCTTACCAGCCACATAACTTCATGAAGAAGTCACTCATACTAACTGTTAAAGTTATTTTTCCTGCCTGCACCTGACCTTGGGCTGGCGAGGTTATATAATGCTTTTTGTCTTGTGGTGCTGTTATCAGTCGCTGGTGAAGTCATCCCTAGAATATCCCATGTCTGTTTCCCATTCAATGCCTTGATATCCATCATTCTTGCCTCCCTGACTAGCTCTGCTTTCTGTAATTAAATGCTGTTATTTATACTAGTTTGCAACTCAACCCAGCTGATGATTGTTCAGGAATGTGGCTACTTCAACTAAAAGCCATTTTGTGTCTTTAGTATTGTAGCTCAGCTAACAGCCATTTTGTGTCTTTAGTATTGTAGCTCAGCTAACAGCCATTTTGTGTCTTTAGTATTGTAGCTCAGCTAACAGCCATTTTGTGTCTTTAGTATTGTAACTCAGCTAACAGCCATTTTGTGTCTTTAGTATTGCTAGCTCAGCTTTTGTGTCCTTTCTGATATTTGTAATTCTTAGGTTATAAAATCACAAGCATTGTTATACACTATCTATTCCTACAAATTGACTCTTATACAGGCATCTTTTGTCTAAAATCTAAATCTGACTTCAACACAACATGATTAAGAAATTAACAGGAAAATGATACAATAAAAAGATACATTTTGATACACTAAAGATACATTATACACAACTACAAGTACTTGCATCACTTTCCTCAGCTGGATTCGTGCCAATCTTGATGGCACAGACTCTCCAGAGACTCCTCTATTCAATTCCTTAAAGAAACCCTCTTCAAAGGTCTGGTCAGCTCTGGCAAAACTGAAGTAACTGTAGTAAATTGCCCAATTCAGAATCCCTGTTCAAACCGTGTCTTTGTGTCCTGTTTAACAGTATTTATATTTAATTATTTCATGGGATGTGGGCATTAATGGCAGGGCCAGCATTTGTTGCCCATCCCCAATTGCCCTTGAACTGATTGGCTTGCTAGGTAATTTCAGAGGGCAGTCAAGCGTCAATAACATTGCTGCGGACCTGAAGTCACATTTAGACCAGACCAGATAAGGACAGTGGCTTTTCCTTTCCTGAAGGATATTAATGAACTCCATGGGTTTTGACAATAATCTATGATAGTTTCATCGTCACCATTACTGATATTAGTTTTCAATTCCAATATATCATATTAATTGAATTAAAATTCCACCAACTGCCATGGTAGGATTTGAACCGATGTCCACGGAGCATTAGCATCTGGATTACTAGCACAGTGACAATACCATTATACCACCATCCCCTCCACAATGCCTTATAAATGTGTCTCTCTCTCCTCCCTTCCACTGTAACTCTCCTTTTTCAGCAGCTGCCCTTTGTGTCACATGGCTTTTGTATATAGAACATAGAACAATACAGCGCAGTACAGGCCCTTCGGCCCACGATGTTGCACCGAAACAAAAGCCATCCAACCTACACTATGCCATTATCATCCATATGTTTATCCAATAAACTTTTAAATGCCCTCAATGTTGGCGAGTTCACCACTGTAGCAGGTAGGGCATTCCACGGCCTCACTACTCTTTGCGTAAAGAACCTACCTCTGACCTCTGTCCTATATCTATTACCCCTCAGTTTAAAGTTATGTCCCCTCGTGCCAGCCATTTCCATCCGCGGGAGAAGGCTCTCACTGTCCACCCTATCCAACCCCCTGATCATTTTGTATGCCTCTATTAAGTCTCCTCTTAACCTTCTTCTCTCCAACGAAAACAACCTCAAGTCCATCAGCCTTTCCTCATAAGATTTTCCCTCCATACCAGGCAACATCCTGGTAAATCTCCTCTGCACCCGCTCCAAAGCCTCCACGTCCTTCCTATAATGCGGTGACCAGAACTGTACGCAATACTCCAAATGCGGCCGTACCAGAGTTCTGTACAGCTGCAACATGACCTCCCGACTCGGAACTCAATCCCTCTACCAATAAAGGCCAACACTCCATAGGCCTTCTTCACAACCCTATCAACCTGGGTGGCAACTTTCAGGGATCTATGTACATGGACACCTAGATCCCTCTGCTCATCCACACTTTCAAGAACTTTACCATTAGCCAAATATTCCGCATTCCTGTTATTCCTTCCAAAGTGAATCACCTCACACTTCTCTACATTAAACTCCATTTGCCACCTCTCGGCCCAGCGCTGCAGCTTATCTATATCCCTCTGTAACCTGCTACATCCTTCCACACTATCGACAACACCACCGACTTTAGTATCGTCTGCAAATTTACTCACCCACCCTTCTGCGCCTTCCTCTAGGTCATTGATAAAAATGACAAACAGCAACGGCCCCAGAACAGATCCTTGTGGTACTCCACTTGTGACTGTACTCCATTCTGAACATTTCCCATCAACCACCACCCTCTGTCTTCTTTCAGCTAGCCAATTTCTGATCCACATCTCTAAATCACCCTCAATCCCCAGCCTCCGTATTTTTTGCAATAGCCTACCGTGGGGAACCTTATCATACGCTTTGCTGAAATCCATATACACCACATCAACTGCTCTACCCTCGTCTACCTGTTCAGTCACCTTCTCAAAGAACTCAATAAGGTTTGTGAGGCATGACCTACCCTTCACAAAGCCATGCTGACTATCCCTGATCATATTATTCCTATCTAGATGATTATAAATCTTGTCTCTTATAATCCCCTCCAAGACTTTACCCACTACAGACGTGAGGCTCACCGGTCTATAGTTGCCGGGGTTGTCTCTGCTCCCCTTTTTGAACAAAGGGACCACATTTGCTGTCCTCCAGTCCTCTGGCACTATTCCTGTAGCCAATGATGACATAAAAATCAAAGCCAAAGGTCCAGCAATCTCTTCCCTGGCCTCCCATAGAATCCTAGGATAAATCCCATCAGGTCCCGGGGACTTATCTATTTTCAGCCTGTCCAGAATTGCCAACACCTCTTCCCTACGTACCTCAATGCCATCTATTCTATTAGCCTGGGACTCAGCATTCTCCTACACAACATTATCTTTTTCCTGAGTGAATACTGACGAAAAATATTCATTTAGTATCTCGCCTATCTCTTCAGACTCCACACACAATTTCCCATCCCTGTCCTTGACTGGTCCTACTCTTTCCCTAGTCATTCGCTTATTCCTGACATACCTATAGAAAGCTTTTGGGTTTTCCTTGATCCTTCCTGCCAAATACTTCTCATGTCCCCTCCTTGCTCGTCTTAGCTCTCTCTTTAGATCCTTCCTCGCTACCTTGTAACTATCCATCGCCCCAACCGAAACTTCACACTTCATCTTCACATAGGCCTCCTTCTTCCTCTTAACAAGAGATTCCACTTCCTTGGTAAACCACGGTTCCCTCGCTCGACGCCTTCCTCCCTGTCTGACCGGTACATACTTATCAAGAACACGCAGTAGCTGATCCTTGAACAAGCCCCACTTATCCAGTGTGCCCAACACTTGCAGCCTACTTCTCCACCTTATCCCCCCCAAGTCACGTCTAATGGCATCATAATTGCCCTTCCCCCAGCTATAACTCTTGCCCTGCGGCAAGAGTATGTCAACTTCCTTCCTTATGATATTGCTTTCAGGTCGAAGGCCGTCAGGTCACTTGCATCACTATTTCTTATTAGGAAGGAAATTACAATTGATCACTTTATAATCGATGCAAACTCATAAAAGTCCTTTTTGAATATTCTTAAAACCAATGAAAGATTCCGCAGGTATTTTAAAGAAATTATTAATATTCCTACCGCTCCCAAGTCAAAGATCATCACATGGGGAAGGTGGTGGTGCAGTGGTATTGTCACTGGACTAGCAATCCAGAGACCCAGGGGTCCCGGGTCTGGTGTCCCGGGTTCGAATCCCACCATGGCAGCTGGTGATATTTGAATTCAATTTTAAAAATCTGGGATTAAAAGTCTAATGATGACCTTGAAACCATTGTCGGTTGTAGCAAAAACCCATCTGGTTCACTAATGTCCTTTCGGGAAGGAAATCTGCCGTCATTACCCAGTCTGACCCACATGTGACTCCTGACCCACACAGCGAAGCGGTTGACTCGTAACTGCCCCTCACTTTAATGGCCGAGCAAGCCACTCAGTTCAGGGACAATTAGGGATGGGAAACAATTGCTGGCCCACCCAGAGCAGCCCACATCACAAGAACAAATTAAAAAAAAACAATATCCATTTAGAATAAATCTTCTACCTCAAAAAGCAAAGAGCACAATTTTAGATGAATGCTTACATTCATCTAAATGCGAGGCATAGAAATTTATTCATGTTCTGCTTGTTTCCTAGGTGTGAAATGGTGGCAAAGGGAACCATTGTTGGGAGCACAATACCCCACACTCAAGCAGGCGGGCTGCAGAAGGACTTGGACAGGCTAGGAGAGTGGGCAAAGAAGTGGCAGATGGAATACAATGTGGAAAAGTGTGAGGTTACGCACTCTGGAAGGTGAAATGGAGGCATAGACTATTTTCTAAATGGGAAGATGTTTAGGAATTCAGAAGCACAAAGGGACTTTGGAGTCCTTGTTCATGATTCTCTAAAGGTTAACGTGCAGGTTCAGTCGGCAGTTAGGAAGGCAAATGCAATGTTAGCATTCATGTCGAGAGGACTAGAATGCAAGACCAGGGATGTACTTCTGAAGCTGTATAAGGCTCTGTTCAGACCCCATTTGGAGTATTGTGAGCAGTTTTGGGCCCCGTATCTAAGGAAGGATGTGCTGGCCTTGGAAAGGGTCAAGAGGAGGTTCACAAGAATGATCCCTGGAATGAAGAGCTTGTCGTATGAGGAATGGTTGGGGACTCTGGGTTTGTACTCATTGAAGTTTTGGAGGATGAGGGGGGATCTTATTGAAACTTACAGGATACTACGTGGCCTGGATAGAGTGGACCTGGAGAGCATGTTTCCACTAATAGGAAAAACTAGAACCAGAGGACATAATCTCAGACGAAAGGGATGATCTTTTAAAACAGAGATGAGGAGGAATTTCTTCAGCCAGAGGGTAGTGAATCTGTGGAACTCTTTGCCGCAGAAGACTGTGGAGGCCAAATCACTGAGTGTCTTTAAGACAGAGATAGATAGGTTTTTGATCAATAAGGGGATCAGGGGTTATGGGGAGAAGGCAGGAGAATGGGGATGAGAAAAATATCAGCCATGATTGAGTGGCGGAGCAGACTCGATGGGCCAAGAGGCCTAATTCTGCTCCTATGTCTTATGGTCTTATAGGAGTGATTATGGTGTCTTTGCAGGCATCACAGGCAAATTACCTTAAAACAGTAGCATTTATGTTCCAGTAGCTGCATGCCCTTTCAATTACCCTTCTGCTCTGGTTATGCAGGACTCCTAAAGGCATGGTAAATATTGTTCTCCCACCCCCACACCCACTTCCCCACCCCCTTGTCCCTTCCCAGGACATACCTCACATTCATGATGTCACACAGGCCCAATATTGACCTCTATTTAGCTGAAATGCTTCCAGGAAACGCATACTGAACAGCAGCGACTCACTGGACATATTAACACGAGGCTGGAGGACAAATATTGGTCATTCCCTGAACCCCTGCTCATGCCAACCTGGGGCCATGAACACATCTCCACCCCCTTTATCCCATATTTGAAAGTCACATTCTCTGATCTGCAAAATAGATGTTTGTGTGTCATGTTTTCGACTGCCTGAGCCCAGCGGGTGAACAATGAATTGGACCGTGGAGCCAAGGTTTGCAAATGAGCTGATCCAGGAAAAACATTCCTTGCAAAGTCATTCGGCACTAATCAAGATCCAACCATATTTCCAACATTGCTCGAAAGCATCATAATCCCTTTGCTAATACGTTTCTTGTCAATTTCAGGTTAACTCCTTTTGTTTGATTCAAAGTCAGCTAACCATTTCCCTGTGTGCATTTTGACTGATTTAGTCCATCTGTGAATGGATTCCTGCAATAAAATATGAAGAACACAGGAAAGGGAGAGTTTTGCGACAAAATCGTTTGGGAACTGCACGCAAGTTATGATTTGCTTTTATTGATAGGCCTGGGGAAAGAAAACTGCAACTTTAATTAAGTGCAATAAAAAAATAATTGTGTTTTCTGACCCTCATGAATGCAATAGTGATAGATCTTTGGCAGGAATATTAACGCTTTCCCGCTTCAAATAGTTACTAATATGCTTTGATGCTCCATCCTAAATGGTGCATATTTATAACTTATCCACACACAAAATTAGTGGTGGTCAGCATTCTGGGGGATAAAGAAGCTTCAATAAAAATTCCATCAGATTAATTCCAATAGAATATAATTGAAAAGTGCCTTACAATTGCAAACTGCACATTGTCCATAGTTCAGAAAGATTCTTAATATTATCAGTGCTTGGGAGGTCCAATGTCCCCACTGGAACGACGGAGGTTGAGGGGCGACCAGATAGAGGTCTACAAAATTATGAGGGGCATAGACAGAGTGGATAGTCAGAGGCTTTTTCCCAGGGTAGAGGGGTCAATTACTAGGGGACATAGGTTTAAGGTGCGAGGGGCAAGGTTTAGAGGAGATGTACGAGGCAAGTTTTTTACACAGAGGGTAGTGGGTGCCTGGAACTCGCTGCCGGAGGAGGTGGTGGAAGCATTGACGATAGTGACGTTTAATCTTGACAAATACATGACTAGGATGGGAATAAAGGGATACGAAGCCCAGAAGTATATAAGATTTTAGATTAGATGGGCAGCATGTTCGGCGTAGGCTTGGAGGGCCGAAGGGCCTGTTCCTGTGCTGTACTTTTCTTTGTTCTTTGTTCTTTGTTAGGGAGTGAGGCTTGGATTCCATTTTTTCATTCTTATCTGGCTCACTGTTTAGTCCGACACCATCTCTGTCTTCCCTCCTTCCTTCCCAAGGCTTTGCACCAATTAGATGCTTTGAGGGAAAGAAGGAGCATCGGACTAGTCGGCCATTGAGCCCGTCAAGCCTGCTCCACCACTGAATTAGATCATGGTCGAACATCTATCCAATCCACTTTTCCTGTGCTATCTCCATATTCCTTGACATCATCAGTCTCCAGAAATCTATCTATTTCTGTCTTGAATCTGCTCAATGATTGATATTCCGGGATAGAGAATTCCAAAAATTCACACTCCTCTGAGAGAAGAAATCGCCTCCTCCATCTCTGTCTTTAATTGCCCAACCCGTGCGTGGCACAGTAGCACAGTACTGTTACTTCACAGCGCCAGGGTCCCAGGTTCGATTCCCGGCTTGGGTCACTGTCTGTGTGAAGTCTGCATGTTTTACCTGTGTCTGTGGGTTTCCTCCGGGTGCTCCGATTCCTCCCACAAGTCCCGAAAGACGTGCTGTTGGGTAATTTGGACTTTCTGAATTCTCCATCAGTGTACCCGAACAGGTGCCGGAATGTGGCGGCTAGGGGCTTTTCACAGTAACTTCCTACTTGCAAGCCTACTTGTGACACTAAAGATTATTTTAAAAATTATTCTGAAATTATGTTCTCGACTCACCAGCCAGGGGAAAATTCTATTTCTGTCGAGCCCTGTAAGAATTTGTATGCTTTAATGAGATCGCCTTTTTCAAGAAAAAATGTTGCCCATCCCTAATTGCCCTTGAACTGAGTGGTTTGCTTGGCCATTTTAAAGAGGGGCAAAGAGTCAACTGCATTGCTGTGTGGGTCTGGAGTCTCATGTAGGCCGAACTGGGTAGGGATGGCAGATTTCCTTCCCGAAAGGACATTAGTGAACCAGATGGGTTTTTGCAACAATCAGCAATGGTTTCATGGTCATCATTAGACTGTTAATCCCAGATTTTTAGTGAATTTAAATTTCACCATCGACCATGGTGGGATTTGAACCCGGGACCCCAGAGCATTATCCTGGGTCTCTGGATTACTAGTCCAGTGACAACACCACACGCCACTGCCTTCCTCTCATTCTTCAAAGCTCTAGAAAAAACAGGCCCCGTTTCCTCAGTCTCTCGGATCAAAATCCCACCACACCAGGGATTAGTCCAGTGAGCTTTCATTGTTCTCCTTCTACCCTTCCTTAGGAAAGGAGACCAAAACTGTACACAATATTCAAGGTGCAGTTCCACCAAGACTCTATACAATTGCAGCAAGACATCTTCAGCCCTGGCCTCAAATTCTCTTGTGATGAAGGCTAACATTCCATTTGCTCTCCTTATTGATTTTTGCAGGTGCATGCTCGGTTCAGCAACTCATGACCAAAGGCACCCAGGTCCTTTCGGACACCAACACTTCCCAACCCCTCACCATTCAAGAAATATTCTACCTTTCTATTTTTTCTACCGAAGTGAGTAACTTCACTCTTATTCACACTATATTCCATCTGCCATGTTCTTTCCCATTCACTTAGCTTCTTCAAGTCTGCTTGAAGCCTCCTTGCAACCTCCTCACAACTAGTTTTAGAACATAGAACACAGAACAGTACAGCACAGAACAGGCCCTTCGGCCCTCGATGTTGGGCCGAGCTTTGTCCGAAACCAAGATCAAGCTATCGCACTCCCTGTCATTGTGGTGTGCTCCATGGGCCTATCCAATAACCGTTTGAAAGTTCCTAAAGTGTCTGACTCCACTATCACAGCAGGCAGTCCATTCCACACCCTAACCACACTCGGAGTAAAGAACCTACCTCGGACATCCCTCCTATATCTCCAACCCCGAACCTTATAACAAAGAACAAAGAAATGTACAGCACAGGAACAGGCCCTTCGGCCCTCCAAGCCCGTGCCGACCATGCTGCCCGACTAAACTACAATCTTCTACACTTCCTGGGTCCGTATCCCTCTATTCCCATCCTATTCATGTATTTGTCAAGATGCCCCTTAAATGTCACTATCGTCCCTGCTTCCACCACCTCCTCCGGTAGCGAGTTCCAGGCACCCACTACCCTCTGCGTAAAAAACTTGCCTCGTACATCTACTCTAAACCTTGCCCCTCTCACCTTAAACCTATGCCCCCTAGTAATTGACCCCTCTACCCTGGGGAAAAGCCTCTGACTATCCACTCTGTCTATGCCCCTCATAATTTTGTATACCTCTATCAGGTCTCCCCTCAACCTACTTCGTTCCAGTGAGAACAAACCGAGTTTATTCAACCGCTCCTCATAGCTAATGCCCTCCATACCAGGCAACATTCTGGTAAATCTCTTCTGCACCCTCTCTAAAGCCTCCACATCCTTCTGGTAGTGTGGCGACCAGAATTGAACACTATACTCCAAGTGTGGCCTAACTAAGATTTTATAAAGCTGCAACATGACTTGCCAATTCTTATACTCAATGCCCCGGCCAATGAAGGCAAGCATGCCGTATGCCTTCTTGACTACCTTCTCCACCTGTGTTGCCCCTTTCAATGACCTGTGGACCTGTACTCCTAGATCTCTTTGACTTTCAATACTCTTGAGGGTTCTATCATTCACTGTATATTCCCTACCTGCATTAGACCTTCCAAAATGCATTACCTCACATTTGTCCGGATTAAACTCCATCTGCCATCTCTCCGCCCAAGTCTCCAAACAATCTAAATCCTGCTGTATCCTCTGACAGTCCTCATCGCTATCCGCAATTCCACCAACCTTTGTGTCGTCTGCAAACTTACTAATCAGACCAGTTACATTTTCCTCCAAATCATTTATATATACTACAAAGAGCAAAGGTCCCAGCACTGATCCCTGTGGAACACCACTGGTCACAGCCCTCCAATTAGAAATGCATCCTTCCATTGCTACTCTCTGCCTTTTATGACCTAGCCAGTTCTGTATCCACCTTGCCAGCTCACCCCTGATCCCGTGTGACTTCACCTTTTGTACTAGTCTACCATGAGGGACCTTGTCAAAGGCCTTACTGAAGTCCATATAGACAACATCCACTGCCCTACCTGCATCAATCATCTTAGTGACCTCCTCGAAAAACTCTATCAAGTTAATGAGACACGACCTTCCCTTCACAAAACCGTGCTGCCTCTCACTAATACGTCCATTTGCTTCCAAATGGGAGTAGATCCTGTCTCGAAGAATTCTCTCCAGTAATTTCCCTACCACTGAAGTAAGGCTCACCGGCCTGTAGTTCCCGGGATTATCCTTGCTACCCTTCTTAAACAGAGGAACAACATTGGCTATTCTCCAGTCCTCCGGGACATCCCCTGAAGACAGTGAGGATCCAAAGATTTCTGTCAAGGCCTCAGCAATTTCCTCTCCAGCCTCCTTCAGTATTCTGGGGTAGATACCATCAGGCCCTGGGGACTTATCTACCTTAATATTTTTTAAGACACCCAACACCTCGTCTTTTTGGATCTCAATGTGACCCAGGCTATCTACACACCCTTCTCCAGACTCAACATCTACCAATTTCTTCTCTTTGGTGAATACTGATGCAAAGTATTCATTTAGTACCTCGCCCATTTCCTCTGGCTCCACACATAGATTCCCTTGCCTATCCTTCAGTGGGCCAACCCTTTCCCTGGCTACACTCTTGCTTTTTATGTACGTGTAAAAAGCCTTGGGATTTTCCTTAACCCTATTTGCCAATGACTTTTCGTGACCCCTTCTAGCCCTCCTGACTCCTTGCTTAAGTTCCTTCCTACTTTCCTTATATTCCACGCAGGCTTCGTCTGTTCCAAGCCTTTTAGCCCTGACAAATGCCTCCTTTTTCTTTTTGACGAGGCCTACAATATCTCTCGTTATCCAAGGTTCCCGAAAATTGCCGTATTTATCCTTCTTCCTCACAGGAACATGCCGGTCCTGAATTCCTTTCAACTGACACTTGAAAGCCTCCCACATGTCAGATGTTGATTTGCCTTCAAACATCCGCCCCCAATCTATGTTCTTCAGTTCCCGCCTAATATTGTTATAATTAGCCTTCCCCCAATTTAGCACATTCATCCTAGGACCACTCTTATCCTTGTCCACCAGTACTTTAAAACTTACTGAATTGTGGTCACTGTTACCGAAATGCTCCCCTACTGAAACATCTACCACCTGGCCGGGCTCATTCCCCAATACCAGGTCCAGTACCGCCCCTTCCCTAGTTGGACTGTCCACATATTGTTTTAAGAAGCCCTCCTGGATGCTCCTTACAAACTCCGCCCCGTCTAAGCCCCTGGCACTAAGTGAGTCCCAGTCAATATTGGGGAAGTTGAAGTCTCCCATCACCACAACCCTGTTGTTTTTACTCTTTTCCAAAATCTGTCTACCTATCTGCTCCTCTATCTCCCGCTGGCTGTTGGGAGGCCTGTAGTAAACCCCCAACATTGTGACTGCACCCTTCTTATTCCTGATATAGTTATGCCCCCTTGTAACAGCTACATCCACCCGAGGAAATAGTCTCTGAACGTCCACTCTATCTATCCCCCTCATCATCTTATAAACCTCTATTAAGTCACCTCTCATCCTCCTCCGTTCCAAAGAGGAAAGCCATAGCTCCCTCAACCTTTCCTCATAAGACCTACCCTCCAAGCCAGGCAGCACCCTGGTAAATCTCCTTTGCACTAGTTTTGTGTCACCAGCAAATTTGGAAATATTACGATTGTTTCCCACCTCCAAATTATTTATATAGATTGTGAACAGCTGTGGATCAAACACAGATCCTTGCAGTGTCCCGCTCACAGCAGTCTGTTATCCTGGGAATGGCCCATTAATTTCTTACTCTGCTAAGCAAGGTGTGTGTTAGGCCACGTTTATGCTCTCGTAACCCTAGTGTAGCATCAAGCGTTGGCAGTGTGAATGTTCAGGGTAGCGAGTGTGGTAATCCCCAGGGTGGGTGAGGAGGGATGGGAGAGTTGGGGTGGCATGCTACTGGTGAAGCATTTTCACTCCTTTCTGCACTGTTGATCAGTCACGTGTGTGAGGGAGTTGGGGGTGATTATCAGTGCCAGCTGGTAGCCGGAATGGTCTTGGTCCTGGCTTAGGGAAGGTCAGAACCAGGAATGTGGGTTACTGTCCTTTACCTTTTGAAGAACTTTATCAGGTAATCTGGTGTGCATCTTCTGCCTGCTGCCTTGGCATGGTGTACAGTGGGCATAGCTGGGGACTAAGTGGCATGATATTGCATCTCTGTGATCCGAATCATATGCTATGCCTCCTGTGATAAAAGGTAGTCTTCTCTGAGTTCTTCTTATAGCCTTTGAGATCTGTGTTGCTGCCTTTAATGTTCTGTGAACATTTTCCCCCAGGTTGTTTGTTTTCCACAATGTCAATTCAGTCCCAAGACATCGCTACAGGAGTTCCTCAGGGAAGTGTTTGTCACCCAGTCACTTCAGCCGCTTCACTCATCACCTCCTGTACATCACAAGGTACAAAGTGAGGCTGTTCACAATGATGTCCAGTTCTTCTCACAGCTCCTCCAATAAGGACACGACCCATATCAGTCTACCACAGGCCTTGGATAACAAAAATGCCAGATAATGGCTATCTTGAACAATCACCAAACCATGACCTTCAAGAGTGAAGTTCCCCAGTGTCAACATGTTTGGGATGATGAGCAGAGGATGGTGGTCGCTACCGACAACTGAATTGTACCCGTTATGTTCCCGTGGCTATAAGAGACGGAGAGAAGTTGAGTACTCTGTGAAGGGCATTTCTCCTCATGATTCTTCAAATTCTCTCCACATTTACAAAACTCACATTTGATAAAGTACTCACAGCCTGCCTACGTGGGTAATCAATAACATTCAAGGAGCTCAACACCATCCGAAAGTCACAACAGTTCACTCCATTGTCACTTGTCCCAATGCGCACACCAGTCATTCTTCCATCATTGGTACTTTGTAGCTGCAATATGTAAGATCGACAGGAATTTATCAAGGTTACTTTTGCATCATGTTCCTCCTCTATGAGACGTACCTTGAAAGGAAGACAGGAACAGCAATGTCTTTGGATTAGCACCGCCCCCAAAGTCCCCTCCAATTCACACACCATTTTGATTTGATAAAGATAGCTATTTCTTCACTGTCACGGGGTCAATATACTGGAAAGGTCAGCCTAACACCATTGCCGGAGCAACGTCATCAAAATAACTATAATCATTCTTGAAGAATGTCCACCACTTTATCAGGAATATAGAGATAGACCTTTGATAGCATCAGTCACACTCTGAGAGCAGAGAATAATAAGGGGAGGCAGTGGCCTAGTGGTATTGTCACTGAATTAGTAATCCAGAGGCCCAGGGTAATAAGGCTCTGGGGGTCCGGGTGCAAATCCCGCCAGGGCAGATGGTGAAATTTGAATTCAATAAAAATTTGGAAATAAGATCGAACGATGACCATGAAACCATTGCTGATTGTCGTAAAAAACCCATCTGGTTCACTCATGTCCTTTAGGGAAGGAAATCTGCCGTCTTTACCTGGTCTGGCCTAAATGTGACTCCAGATCCACAGCAAGGTGGTTGACTCTTAAAATACTGGACCAGCCACATCCCATGAACAAATAAAAAACAAAATTAAAATTAAAATTAATTTATCTCTGTCAAGTATGTGGTCTTGATAATAATAATATGTATTATTGTCACAGTAGGCTTACATTAACACTGCAAGTTACTGTGACAATTCCCTTGTCGCCACACTCCGGCACCTGTTCAGGTACACTGAGGGAGAATTCAGAATGTCCAATTCATCTAACAAGCACATCTTTCGGGACTTCTGAGAGGAAACCGGAGCACCCGGAGGAAACCCACGCAGACATGGGGAGAACGTGCAGACTCCGCACAGACAGTAACCCAAGCCGGGAATCGAACCTGGGACCCTGGCACTGTGAAGCAACAATGCTAACCATTGTGCTACTGTACCGACCTGACCCCTTCCCAAGATAACAATGTATTGCAGTATGTGCTGAACATCACAATGTTCGTCAAGTAGACAGGACAGGCAGTGGTGTAGCCCTAATGTCACTGGACTAGTAATCCAGAGGCCCAGACAGGGCCCATCGGATGCTCGGGAAGAAACCTTGATCGAATGAGCCACCGTGAAACGGGAAAGAAACATTGTCTAAATGTATCAAGACATGGGTACAGAGCTAGCGAGGAAGCGGGCGGCCTTTAACAAAGTTAAAGCAGTGCTTTACAGGAAGGGCATTCAATTTGGAGTAGTGTACCCGGCGGGGCTACGGGTCACACACGAGGCCAAGAATTCTTTCTTTGTGACATCTGACGAGGTGGAGGACTTTATCAACAAACATGAACTAGGGTCCAATTAAACTCAAGGGGCTGTGTGGGGGGGTCCCTTTTTTTTTGCAGTTTCTTGTAAAGGTTGCAGACTGAAGGGGTGGTGGGTTGTTTTCTCTTGTGTATAGTTGTTGATAATTGGTCTTTGAAGTTTGATTTCTCTTGCTGCAGGGATAATGGGGGCTTTCTATGGTGTAGGGCCTATGGGTCCCTTTCTCTTCTGAGAAATAGTTTATCCTCATCCTTGGGCAATGATGTGGTCCCTTTCTTTGTCCTGATGGGAGCTATCTCACTAGCAGTGTATAATGCTGGCGAACGGGAGTGAGGTGGGGGGGAGGAGCTTCAGCTGTAAATCCAATATGAAGTGGTTTGGCGCGCTAAATGTTGGGGTTGGGGGGGTGGGGGGAGGGAGGTGTTGGAGCTGTCGGTCTGGCTCCTGTACGGAGATTTACGAATGAATAAGGGGGAGGGGGAGGAGGAAGAGGCTAGCTGGCTAATGAGTGATAGAGAACATTCTTTGTTTTTCTGGCGGTGGGATTGGCTGCCATCTTGTGGGGACCATTGATCTATACGTTTTAAATGTTTATTTGTTTGTCCCCAACAGTGGAGATGGCTGGTTCCGGAAATAGGAGGGATGGGAAAGCCCCTAATGCGGCTGGTCACCTGTAAAGTAAGGGGATTGGGTGGCCCAGTGAAGAGATCAAGAGTTTTTTCTCATTTAAAGAACTTAAGTGCTGGTTTGGTGTTTTTGCAGGAGATCCATTTGCGGGTGAGGGATCAGACCAGACTTCAGAAGGGGAGGGGAGGGCATGTACTCCACTCAGGCTTTGATGGTAGAGTCTGAGGTGCAGCAATCTTGATTAATAAGCAAGAGCCTTTTTTTGTTCTTTTTTTTTAATTCTACATTTTCCTTCAGAAATTTACACCACACCCACAAACAGTAAATGGTAACAAATACAAAATCATTCCCCTTAACAATACCAATGATCCCATCCTCCCACCACCCCAAACAACGGCCCACCTGTCAATTTATGCATCCAATAAATCAAACCCTCCCACGGTGGAAACAAAAAACAAAGGAGAAAAAGAAAAAGGAGTCCGGGACCGCCCATGGTCACCATTGACCTATGGAGTCCACTCCTCCTCCCCCCCTACACTCAATGCCATCCAGCCTCTGAAAGAGTACCGTACATGATACCCAAGAGTTGTACACCCCCCACCCCACGCCCCCCCCCCCCTCCCCACCCCCCCAAAGTCTCCAGCTCCTCCCATCCACTGCCTCTTGTAAAACTCCTCCTCCCAACCTCGGTTCCTTCCCCCCAACTTTCCACCCCGGCTAGACCACTCGGACCCTGTTCTGCCAGGCTCCGGTGGCCGCAGCCCCTCCCCCCACCTCACTCCCGTTCACTGGCCGGCTTAAACCGGCCAGCGTGGAGGCCCCCACCCGGGTCCCTTTCCCCCTTGCCCGGCCCTAGGAAAGCCCAAAGATCCCATTTAGCACACACACACCCCGCATATCCACCTACACCCCTAAGAGCCCTCATTTCGAGTGAAAGTGCCATCCCTTCCCTTGTCCAAATATATACAACATTGGCTCCTTTAGCCCCTACACCCGCACGCAGTGAAACAAAAAAGAAGAAAATACAGTCATGAGGTTACATCGGCACATGGCCATTTCTCAATTTGTCAGTTCTGCGACAGTCCTTCTGCCCTCGCAAACTCCTTCGCTGCTTCCGCCGTTCCAAAATAAAAGTCCCTGAGCTTATAAGTCACCCTCAGCTTCGCTGGATATACAATGTTGCACTGCACCTTGCTAATGTACAGTGCCCTCTTCACCCGGTTGAAGGCAGCCCGCCTCCTCGCCAGCTCCACCGTAAAGTCCTGGTATACACGTATACCAGCTCCAGCCCACTGCACCACCCGCTTCTGCTTGGCCCAGCTCAGGACCTTCTCCTTCACACTGTACCTACGGAAGCACAGAGTCACTGCCCTTGGCGGCTCACTCGCCTTTGGTACAGGCCTCCACGACCGATGAGCCCGATCCAGTTCATATCAGGAGGGATCCTCCCCCTCCCCCAATAGTTTTGCCAGCATCGCGGCAAAATACTCAGTCGGCTTCGGTCCTTCAACTCCTTCGGGCAGTCCCTTAATCCTCAAATTCTGTCGCCTGGATCTGTTTTCCAGTTCTTCCATTTTTCCTCGCAGATCCTTGTTAATGTCCATCACCTTCCGCATCTCCTTCCCCATCGAGGCAAGTTGATCACCGTGCTACAATAACGTCTCCTCCGCTTCCTTCAGCGCCTCACCTTGCTCTCGCACCTCCGCCACTACGCTCGCCACCGCCGTCATCACCGGGGAAACCGCCTCCTCCACCAGCACACTCAAAACCTCCCTCATCGCCTTCCTCACCGTCTCCATGTATTTTGTAAACTGCCTTTCGAATTCCGCAGCCATCACCTTAGTTATTTCTTCAGCCGTAAGCAATGCGGCCTCCCCTGGTGCTCCAGCCTCCATTTTCTTTACTGACCCCGCGGTGACCTTTCCACTCCCCGACGGACTTTCAGCTGCTTTTTTCACGGCCGTTTGTTTGCTGGTCTTCGACATTCCCCTCCTCTGTGCTGTCTCCCGACTTTTACTGCCTTCGCTGGCCCTAGGACCGGGCGTTAACCCTCGACGGGAGCCCTCCAACGCGCGGCTGCCTCCCGCCCGCCGTCACCAGAAGTCAGCAAGAGCCTTTTTAAGCGGGTTTGTGGCTGCCTCCAATGGTAGGTATGTAATGGTCAGTGGGTCCTTGGCAGGTACTTTGGTAGTTATGGTGAACGTATATGCCCCTACCTGGGCGATGCAGCATCCACCAGAGGTTTGCTAGCCTCCATCACTGATTTGGACACACATCGGTTGGCACTGGGCGGGGGGGCGGGGGTACTTTAACTGTGTGCTGAAATCAAAATGGACCAATCAAGGCCTAAATACCTGTCTCGCTCGGGGATGGCGATGGTGCTTTGAACTTCCATGGAGCAGATGGAAGGAGAGGACCCGAGGAGAATCTTGCATCCACATGATCGGGAATTCTCATTTATTTCACACATACATAAGATCTGCTCAAGGAAAGACTATTTTTGTTTGCTAAGTCTCTGCTCCCGGGGGTCAGAAAGGTGAAATATTTGTGGATAGTAACCTCTGACCACGCTTCACATTTTGTGGACCTTGAGCTGGTGATAGAACCCATCCAGCAGGCTCCATGAAGATTAGATATGGCACTACTGGCTGAGAAGGGGTTATGTGATGCCATAGCCGTGTCCATTGAGGAGTACAATAGGTTTAATAGTAATTGGAGGCACTTAAGCTGGTGATAAAAGGAGAGGTGATCTTGTATAAAGCGCACTTAGACAGAGCAGTGAGGGAGGAATGGCAGTGTTTCATACGAGATCCTGGAAACAGCCTGTCGCTACCTGGAGGATCCTAGCCCGGGTTTGCAACCAGGAAGTGGTCCGGGTGCAGTTTGACTTGGTATCCACTGGAAAGGTGGGGAAAGAGCTACGGCAAGCAAGGGGTATAGTATATGAGCACGGGGAGAAGACAGGCCGCCTGTTGGCGCACTAACTTTGAGGCCTTCTATGGGGATCTGTATAGGTCAGCGTCGCCAGAGGGGGTGCCAGATAAGACAGAGTTTCTGGACAGGTTGTCCTTCCCGCAAGTAGAGGGGGAAAGTGGGGAGGAGCTGGAAGCCCTGCTAGGAACAGAGGACATGGCATGCCAAGTGCTCATCCAGGTTCTTTTTAAAGGATGTGAGGCATCCCGCCTCGACCACCCTCCCAGACACTGCATTCCAGACCATCAACACTCTCTGGGTAATAAAGTTTTTCCTGAAATCCCCACAAAACCTCCTGCCCCTCACCGTAAATGTATGTCCCCTCGCTTCAACTAAGGGGAATAGCTGCTCCCTATCCACCCTGTCCATGCCCCTTATAATCTTGTACACCCCAATCAGGTCGCCCCCTCAGCCTTCTCTGCTCCACAGAAAACAACCCAAGCCTATCCTGCCTCGCTTCATAACTTAAATATTCCAATCCCAGGCAGCATCCTGGTAAATTCCCTCTGCAGCCTCTCCAGTGCAATCACATCCTTCCAATAATGTGGTGACCAGAATTGCACACAGTACTCCAGCTGTGGCCTCACTAAAGTTCTATACAGCTCCAACATGACCTTCCTGCTTTTGTAATCTACGCTTTTTCACCACCCTATTAACCTGCCCTTAGGCCTTAAAAAGGAACAATTCATAAGCTCAGGAGAAAAAGCGGGAGAGTGGGACTAATAAAGTAGCTCTCTCAAAGTGTCGGCACCGGCATGATGGGCCGAATGGCCCCCTCCTTCTGTGTACGGTTCTGTGATTCGACAAAGACATCGATGATCCATCGTTAATAACCATTGTATATTATAGGGCCATTTGCAGAATCCTGTATGCACATTAAACTCTTAAAACATGCAATGCAAGTCCGCAGTTTAATGAATTTTCACCTGTTAAAATGAATGGGCATGGCATAGGCACTTGCAATTCTCCATGAGCATTGCACCTCAGCCAAAGTTAGTTGTGCTGGGTACTGTGGGGGAAAATATTCTCTGCACAAGATGTCTTCAAATCAAAAACACATTATTAAGATGGCATTTCTGAATTGGTTTGTACGTGGCACAAAGAGAACTTAATAATAATAATAATAATAATTTTTATTGTCACAAGTAGGCTGACATTAACACCGCAATTAAGTTACTGAGAAAATCCCCCAGTCGCCACATTCCGGTGCCTGTCCTGGTACACAGAGGGAGAAATCAGAATATCCAAATGACCTAACAGCACGTCTTTCGGGACTTGTGGGAGGAAACCGGAGCACCTGGAGGAAACGCACAGACACAGGGAGAATGTGCAGACTCCGCACAGACAGTGACCCAAGCAGGAATCGAACCTGGGACCCTGGAGCTGTGAAGCAACAGTGCTAACCACTGTGCTACCGTCTCGCCATCCCACACAAACTGTTGGTTTTCATGTTTGCCACAGTGCTGTTGGTGGAGAGGGGTGGATGGATTCATAGAGAAGGGTTTGATTATAAATATTAAATGTGAATAATTTCCATTAATTTTACCACATTTTAAATGCCCGGAAGTGTGCTGGAAAATGAGTAAAGTTCATTTGAGCAATTTCATCTTAGTACAACGCGGAATAACATTGTACCTTCTTTCTGTAGTATCCATGAGAGTATGATTGTGCCATAACAGTAATGGAATGTCAGTGCCGTACACGCTTATGTTCCTCTGAATTACTGCCTCGGAGATAGATTTACCATAATGTCCATGAATAAAGAACTGTGGGTAATTTACAAATGTAATTTCAATTGAGAATAGTTTTCCAATCTTCTTTGATTTTGCTCTCAATTGAACTTTTATTTTTTTTCCTCTCTCCCTCCTCAGCTGACGACATTGATTAGGCATTGTAAGAGCTGCTGGAGATTATGCCATGCACAGAGAGCATAAATTGGCTGGGATGTTTTATCAGAACGCGTCACAATATATGAGAGCAGATGTGTCTGCTCGGAGATGTTCCCCCAAATTACTGTTACAGACTAATTTAGCCCTGATTCTCACAGATTACTGCGTCCACTGATCATACTGTCAAATCAAAGTGAGCACTTCATTCCCATTTATTCATGCCAGATCTATTTTGCTTTCATAATGAGCAGATATTACCCGGCACAAAGAGGATAAAGACATTGCAATGATAGATAGGCGAGAGATTAAATGGGATCTTTATGACTTCTTAGCCATCAGTTTCTGACTGCGCGATAAGTCGAGCCAAGTTGCGAGCTTGATCTGTTCTTTTTTTGGAGGCAAAAAGCATTAGCATGGTGCGGGACCGCACCATCTGATATCAACCGTTAAGACAAGGGGCAAATGATCATTTTTTTAAAAATGGAGTGCGGGGGGGGGGGAAAGGAAAGAAAAAAAATGATGGTATGCAGATCGAGTGATCTACAATTTTGGTGACATGTGCTGATGTGTAAATCAGCAGCCCACTGCAGGTCTGGGCCGCTGATCTTGTTCTTTGCAGAAATGTCACCTGTTCCTATCTAACGATTTGCATAATGCAAAGCTTCTCACTCGTAAAATACAGATTAACAGGGGAAGCAGGGAGCCATTCACGAACCACGGAGCCATTTCAAACAGCACAAGCAGGTTAACTCTGTCGCCGCTGGTACAGCTTTGGTGACAATCTGTTGGCTGCACCAACCGTATTCGGGGTGGGATCTTTTTTCAATCAAATATTAGATGCTTTTAATTTTAAAAAAGAGTGAAAACACAAAGTTTTTTTTTCTTAACTATTATTATTTACATTCTGACCCGGTCACTGGAGATCATTTGCATAATTGTCAGTTAGAGAAATACGCTAGCACTGTGGATAGCACAATTGCTTCACAGCTCGAGGGTCCCAGGTTCGATTCCGGCTTGGGTCACTGTCTGTGCGGAGTCTGCACATCCTCCCCGTGTGTGCGTGGGTTTCCTCCGGGTGCTCCGGTTTCCTCCCACAAATCCGAATGACGTGCTGTTAGGTGAATTGGACAGTCTGAATTCTCCCTCAGTGAACCCGAACAGGCGCCGGAATGTGGCGAATAGGGGCTTTTCACAGTAACTTCATTGCAGTGTTAATGTAAGCCTACTTGTGACACTAATAAAGATTATTATTATTATTAAATAGTGTCAGTACAATGTGGCTGCGATCCGTTTATCTTCCCAGAACCATTCACACCCCATCCATCGGGTCTGTTCTGACTCCGTAAAAGTGCGATCCATTTTTTCTTTTGTTCGTTCAGGGATGTGGGCATCGCTGCCAAGGTCAACATTTATTTCCCATTGCTAAATGTCCTCACAAAGGTGGTGGTGAGCCACCACCTTGAACCGCTGCAGTCCCTCTGGTGTAGGTCTACCCACAGTGCTGTTAGGGAGAGAGTTCCAGGACTTTGAGCCAGTGACAGTGAAGAAATGGTGTCAGGGTGGTGAATGGCTCGGAAGGGAGCTTCCAGGTGATGGTGTTCCCTTGTGGCACAGGCCCTTGTCCCTGGTAGAGGTCACGGGTTTGGAAGGTGCTATTGAAAGAGCCTTGGTGAGTTGCTGCAGTGCATCTTGTATGTAGTACACACTGCTGCCATTGTGCATAAGTAGAGGATGAGTGAATGTTTAAGTGAGCTGTATTGATATGGGTGGTGCAGAGTGGTCGGCCCACACTCATCCAGGCAAGTGGAGAGTATTTCCTCGCCCTGCTGACCTGTAGATGGTGGCCAGACGTTGAATAATTAGGAGGTAGTCCACTCATTGCAGAGCTCTCATTCTCTGACCTGTTCTTGCTGTGACATTCTTCAATTCAGTGTACACATACCAATCATATAGGGCTGCGCGGTGGCGCAGTGGGTTACCCCTGTTCCCTCACGTCGCTGAGGTCCCAGGTTCGATCTCGGCTCTGGGACACTGTCTGTGTGGAGTTTGCACATTCTCCCCGTGTTTGCGTGGGTTTCGCTCCCACAACCCAAAGATGTGCAGGCTAGGTGGATTGGCCGCGCTAAATTGCCCCTTAATTGGAAAAAATGAATTGGGTACTTTAAATTTATTTTTAAAAAACATACCAATCATATGATACGGTCTGGAAAAACCAAAAATGGTGCTTGTTGAATTGAAGTTAGACGTTTTTCTCCTGCAGCAATATCCAGTTTTACACACAGGCTTTCTGCTCCTCATCTGTGGGAATAATCTGGATGGTGGCAAAAGCTTCTGTTGGCACCATTGTGCCAACCGATTCTTTGCTGTTCACCGTGCTGAATGTCTGGTCCTTTGGAATGGCGTCCCAGATCAACACCTTCCTTCATCATCACCCAGGTTCCACCCTGGATTTCTGCAATGATTCTCCTGAATGCCCACCAAACATGGGGCTGGATTCTCCGTTCCTGCGCCTGCGCTGACACCGACGGAGGATCCGTGGTGTTTCACGCCGGAAAAATCAGCACGGAATCCGCACCGATTCCGCTACCGATCGGGGCTAGCACCGATGCCGCGTGAAACACCCGCGGAAAGCGCAGAAAACGTTTGGAGAATCGGCTAGTCAGTGCCGGACATGCTGCAGCCATGCAGACGCCTATACCCACCACATACACACCGATCGTGCCAGAAAAGATGGAGCTGGCTGTGCTGGACTGTGTATCCACCCACCCCGACCCTATAGCCCACCTCCTGGCCACCTCCCACTACTCTCCCCAGCACGGGCAGAAGCGTTCTGGCCAGCTTCATGGATCTCGGCCGAATGCCGAATGTGGCGGTGCTGGATACTATCTGCAAGTCCCCTCTCTCTCTCCGCAGGCTCACCAAGCCAGGCTCACGACCGCTGAGACCACACGTGACCCGCGCCGTCGGGAACTCAGCCCACCGGAGGCAGAGAATTGTGAGTGGGCCAGCTAATGATATTCCAACAGGGTTGTGACTGCGTGCAGCGTGCGTCTCGATGATGCCAATTTTGAGGGGGCGGAGCGTCACGACCTGGCATCAAACAGGCGCCTGCCGCGATTTCGGCGCCGGAGCCATTCTCCGCCCGATCGCCATTCCTGATTTCGGAGTCAGGTAATGGAGAATCCCGCCCAAAATTCATGAGAGTCTCGTCCACACTCCCAATAATAGGCCAACCTAGATTAATTGTTTTGTTGATGATTGATTATAAACCACTGAAATGCGATAAGCTCCTGTAGCCACGTAAAATGGCTGCGTTCCAATCTGGCCAAAACCCAGTTTGAAATGGCTAACCCGAAAGACTGCTGGGAAAAGCAGCTAAGAAGACACAAGCAGGCAGCTGCAGACAGTATTGCATATTCGGCTCTGGGAAGTTAGCCCAGAGCGATACTCAGGGCTATCAACAGCCCATCAACTCAGGTATTTGCAGTTGCATTCAGGACTGTTTGCAGCCCATCTATTCAGACATTCACAGTTAAATCGGCTATCCCCGGGAAGAATTGCAACATATTAGCAATTGAATACCGGGCCCGACCTGTCGGCGCCTGCAATGGCCGAAAAAAAGACAGGTGAGCAACCACCCCCCGATCGAGGAATCGCCTCACCATTGGACACATCGACCCCAGAGATTGGGGACAGATCCAGTCACTTGGGACTCAGGGTCAAGGGCCGCCCCGGGAGGCGGGAAGCCACTGGGCCCTAGAAAAGTGAGGGCCCAAGTTCAGATCTCTCTCTCTCTCCTCTTCGCCTGCTCGTGACCTTCGCAAGAACAGCAACCGGCAATAGTAAGTTTGCATCCAGCGATCGCTATCCGGCAGAGACACCTAGCCACCGACCTGTAGCAGCCTTTTGAATCCCGCGGGCCAGATTTGATTGGACAAGCCATTCGTTTCCCTGACCTGGTGGGCTCTTCCTAAGTTAAGTAGTGATAGGTTTATTATATAGAAATTAGTATTAGGGTATTAATATTGCTTGTTGTATATAATAAATGACGTTGTATATAATAAATGACCGTTGTTTTAGTCCTTACTAAGCGGTGTGCTGTGTTATTAATCCTAACCTGAACTTGAACCACGTGGCGGTATCATAAAGATACCTGGCGACTCATGAGCAAAGGTGACGTAAACAGAGCAAATAGACTAAGGTTAAAAAGAGCAACACTCCGCTGGGAGACGCCGTGAAATCTTGGTCTTCTGTTGCAATACAAAATTGTTTCTCCTCATAAACCTAGTTCACCATCCAGGGCTGGCTTTGAAATCTGTAAAATCTAATTTTCTTGCTTGTTTCAGGACAAAACTTCGGAAAGACCTGCGAGAAACAGAGTCCATTCTGGCGATTTTCATGAACATATTGTGCAACTTAATTTTCCAAATGTGATTGCGTGCTAGACTTTCCTCTGTTTGCACATTTATTCTTCGGCATTTGCTTAAGCTGCAGAGAGAACTTCTTCTAATCTCTCATGATCTTTTCCGATACCTTGAAATCCCTAACTGCTGCAGAAGTATTTCTCTGCCCTGCAATCTTAACGGCTTTTAGTTTGAACTGGGCTCTGTATGTGCTGTTCATTCTTGATACCATGCGGGCATATTAGAGAGGTGGATTGGCAGGAACGCAGCACACACCAGTGAGGTGGTAACCTTATGATTGTGAGTCGAAGTGTGCCGACATGAGGGGCTGAACCTCAGAATGAGTAGCTTTGCAGCAGGGCGAGTTCATTTCAGCAGTCATTTGTGTGTTAAAGTACAAAGAGTTTGGCTTTTTCTGTTTAAAGTCAGGGGTCGACTTGTGCACAAGATCAACCATCATCCTAGTATGTACAGTATATGGTGAATGTGCATTGTAACAAATGCCAGAAGATGTCAATGATATGGACCTGTTGATGCAGGCATCAACGCTAGAATAAGGAAGTAGGTCATTCACAAACAACCTGGACCTACTGGAATGTTACTTCCAACTGAAAACAGTTTTGTTGGCTCTCCTGAATAATAACAATGCTGGGAAGGAATGCAAAATTTGCTACTGCAAAGAGTGACTTATCCAAGCCCCCAAAATAAATACCTGGGTTTTACCGTGAATGCAGCTTTCACTGAGACTTGTTGGAATGTTACAGGGAATACAATTAGAACAACAGTGGCCCCAGTCTAATCTTTGCCTCGTGGTTCTTCAGCCACCGCAGAAAGATGGTACATGAGCAGCTAAGTGCCATCATGAGGACATTGTCGAAGTAGTTAAGACCATTCTAACAGAGTGTCTCCTACTGTTGCCCCACATTATCCTCTGATGGAAAAAATCATAAGCAACACTGAACTTCCCATTGATAGGGACTTGGAAAAGCCACCGCGGAAACGTCTAAAGCAAGCATTTTGAGGAACAGTAGTTAGGATTCATAAAAACATGGAAACATAACAAATAGGAGCAGGGGAGGCCATTAGGCCCTTTAGACCTGCTCCATCATTCATTATGATCATGGCTGAACATCGAGCTCAATAACCTGTTCCCGCTTTCCCCCCATATCCTTTGATCCCTATAGCCCCAAGAACTATTTTTGAAATTGATTTGCAGGATTTGGGTGTCGTTGGCGAGGCCAACATTTATTGCCCATCCCTAGTTGCCCTTCAGAAGGTGGTGGTGAGTTGCCTTCTTGAACCGCTGCCGTCCCTGAGGTGTGCTGTGCTGTGGGGGAGGGAGCTCCAGGAATTTTGACCCACTGACTGAAGGAACGGCGATATATTTCAAAGTCAGGATGGCGTGTCACTTGGAGGGGAACCTCCAGGTGGTGGTGTTCCCGGATATCTACTGCTCTTGTCCTTCTAGATGGTCGTGGGTTTGGAAGGGGCTGTCTAGATGTGAGTTACTGCAGTGCATCTTGTCGACGGTACACACTGCCACTGTTCATCGGTGGTGGAGAAATTGAATGTTTGTGGATGGGGGAGCAATCAAACGGGCTGCTTTGTCCTGGATGATGTTGAGCTTCTTGAGTATTGTTGGAGCTGCACTCTTTCAGGCGAGTGGAGAGTATTCCATTAAACCCCTGACTTGTGCCTTGTAGATAGTGGACAAGCCTTGAAAGGGGTCAGGAGGTGAGTTACTCGCCATAGGACTCCTAATCTTTGACCTGCTCTGGTAGCTATAGTGTTTATATGGCTAGTCCAGTTCAGTATTTGGTCAGTGGTAACTCCCAGAATGTTGTGGAGCGCAAATGTAACTTGCCACTTGTCAGCCCAAGCCTGGATATTGCCCAGAACTTGCTGCATTTGGAGATAAACTGCTTCATTATCTGAGGAGTTGCGAATGGTGCTGAACAGTGTGCAGTCACCTAACATCCCCACTTCTGACCTTATGATGGAAGGAAAATCATTGATGAAGCAGCTGAGATGGTTGACCTCCAATCACCACAACCATCTTCCTTTATGACAGGAAGGACATCTGTCCTTTATGACAGGTATGACTCCAACCAGTGGAGAGTTTTCCCACTGATTTCAATTGACTCCAGTTTTGCTAAGCTCCCTGATGCAAAACTTGGTCAGAAGCAGCCTTGACATCGAGGGCAGTCACCCTTAACTCACCTTCTTCACTTAACTCCTTTTTGAAAACATAAAATGTTTTGGCCTCAACTACTTTCTGCGGTAGAGAATTCCACAGGCTTACCACTCTCTGGGTGAAGAAATTTCTCCTCATCTCAGTCCTAAATGGTTTAGCCCGTATACTGTGACCTTCGGTTCTGGATCACCCCGACATCGGGAATATCCTTCCTGCATCTATCCTGTCTAGTCCTGTTAGAACTTTCAGGACTAGGCAGCCGGTATAAACCCACTAACCAGATGAGTGGAAATGTGGTGTGTGCAGCATAGAGAACCTTAGAACTGATCCAACAGCAGAGATCCCTGAAAGTCAGATGTCAGAACATAGACCGCTCAGCCCCTTGAGCTTGCTTCTCCCTTTGTCTAGATCATGGCTCAACTTCGATCTCCATGCCATCTTCCAACACTATCCCCGCACTATCACTGTACAAAAACTGGAAATCGAAAATACCGGAAAAGTGCAGCAGGTCAATCAGTGCCTGAAAGAGAAAAATTACTTCACGTTTCAGGTGGGACTCCTCTCTCTTTAATTTCATTTCACTTTAAACAAGTTACCAGCTTGAACTCTAGCGTATTGGATTCAGCTGAGGGGACAGATTGACCTTTTTGGTTGACTCACCTAGTTCGATGAAGGCCTCTATTGATTGCACCGATAATCAATTGTGATTGATGATCAGGGAATCATGTAAGCCTCACCGCTTTTCAATCTGTTGTGTTTGTAGCTGGAAGAAATGCGTTACTAAGAGAGGGTTCATAGGAACGCAGCAAAATTTACAGCACGGCAAGAGGCCATTCAGCCCTCCGTGTGCCCGGCTGCTGACAAATAGCCATCCAGCCTAATCTCACTATCGAGCTGTTGGTATTGTACGTGGATTATGTCATTTGGCCAACAGAGTTTTATCCTTACGCCTGACAGGATATTGTGCACAATCAAAGGGGGACTTTGGGCTCTCACGTGAAATGAATATCACATAGAACATTACAGCGCAGTACAGGCCCTTCGGCCCTCGATGTTGCGCTGACGTGTGAAACCACTCTAAAGCCCATCTACACTATTCCCTTAGAATCATAGAATCATAGAAGTTTACAGCATGGAAACAGGCCCTTCGGCCCAACCAGTCCATGCCGCCCAGTTGTTACCATTAAGCTAGTCCCAGTTGCCCGCACTTGGCCCATAACCCTCTATACCCATCTTATCCATGTAACTATCTAAATGCTTTTTAAAAGACACAATTGTACCCGCCTCTACTGCTACCTCTGGCAGCACATTCCAGACACTCACTACCCTCTGAGTGAAGAAATTGCCCCTCTAGGCACTTCTGAATCTCTCCCCTCTCACCTTAAACCTATGCCCTCTAGTTTTAGACTCCCCTACCTTTGGGAAAAGATGTTGACTATCTACCTTATCTATGCCCCTCATTATTTTATAGACCTCTATAAGATCACCCCTAAGCCTCCTACGCTCCAGGGAAAATAGTCCCAGTCTATCCAGCCTCTCCTTATAACTCGAACCATCAAGTCACGGTAACATCCTAATAAATCTTTTCTGCACTCTTTCTAGTTTAATCCTTATCGTCCATATGTCTATCCAATGACCATTTGAATGCCCTTAGTGTTGGCGAGTCCACTACTGTTGCAGGCAGGGCATTCCACGCCCTTACTCCTCTCCGAGTAAAGAACCTACCTCTGACATCTGTCCTATATCTATCTCCCCTCAATTTAAAGCTATGTCCCCTCATGCTAGACATCACCATCTGAGGAAAAAGGCTCTCACTATCCACCCTATCTAATCTAATCCTCTGATCACTTTGTTATACAACTCACCTGGTTTACATTTCCATTGAATTTTAGTGGAAATTAAATGAGGAGAGATGTTTAATGGAAAGATGGACCAATATTTCCTCTTTAACATGCTCGCACAATGTCAAAATAACACCCAAGGACTTTCCCAAACTTAGTCTCAAAGAGGTTGAACAACCACAGGTCAAAATCCCCAAATGGGAAAGCACAGTGATTCTTTCTCGCTGACCCCTGAAGATATTCCAGTGATACTCCAGGATATCAATCTGTTCCAATCAACATTACTCACCCCTGACAGGTTGGATCTCTCTGGTGAGAGTTCTAATTATCTCAGCCACACATGATCTATTGGATTTTGTAAGCGCACTCAATGGCATCACAGTGACAGCACTGCTACAGTGCAGCTTAATGTATCATCACTCGTGTTGCAATGGGGACACAGAGTTGAACTAACACTCCTCTCAGTCACATTTGCCTCCGGTAATTCCTGAAGTTACATTGATAAAATGCTTTGGAATATTAACATTCCACCAGGATTTCTGTAATAAATCATGGAGACAACATTTTAAAAGATCAAACTTTCTGAGTCTTTAGTATTTTGTGACTTTGGGAAGACTATCCTAATGATAGATCTACAGCTGATTAAGCAGGTTATTTATGAGAGATTAGTGTCAAATTCATGGATAAGGCCCAATTATGAATAATTAGATTAAAAGCTTTCCATACAACATTGCAGAGCTCTGTTGAAAGGTTAGATAATTCCCCTAAAGAGCTGGCACAATGGGCCATATGGCCTCCTTCTGTGCTCAAAGAATCGAATATTAACTTGTTTCCGACAATTATTGCATTTAAAATTTTCTTTCATCATTCAGCTGTTACTTCTCGAGTTCATTTTCAGTCAGCATTGATCGACATTTACATCTGGTATGTTCACCAGCATTTTTCCTGGTTTGCCATTGGCCCTTGTCATTGCAGTGTGAAGGTATCTGGCACAGAAAGGGTTACCGTATGGGTTGGAAACAGTACCTCCCACAGTGTGATGTAAAATGACACATGCCCTGAGGCGAGAGTCCGTTGTGAACTGGACAGAGACCTGTGTAGAATCAAGCATGGAGTTTGCTCATAGCTTGGGCTATACCCTATATATGTACATAGTTAGGTGCTATCAATAAACACTTAATGCTCATCCAGACAAGACTCAGAACCTCTTTGTGAGTCCTACTGAACATACAACAGTCATAATAGATGCAGGGAAGATGTTACCAATGATGGGTGTGTCCAGAACCAGGGGTCACAGTCTGCGGATTCAGGGTAAACCATTTCAGACAGAGATAAGGAGACATTTCTTCACACAGAGTGGTGAGCCTGAGGAATTTATTACCACAGGAAATAGTTGATGCTAAAACTTTGAATATATTCAAGAGGCGGCTGGATATAGCACTTGGGGAGAATGGGATCAAAGGCTATGGGGAGAAAGCATGATTTGGCTATTGAATTGGATGATCAGCCATGATTGTGATGAATGATGGAGCAGGCCCGAAGGGCCAAAAGGCCTTCTCCTGCTCCTATCTTCCATGTATCGATGCGTAAGGAAGAGCAGGTTTCCACAACAATTTAATTTCTAACCGCCGATGAAATGTTACTGATTTGTCTTACGCAGATATATTTTCCTTTTGTGTTCATAAAAAGGGTTGGTACTCACTTTAAAGTTGTTCCTTCTAGCAGTGAAATAGTGGCTCCATGTAACTTTTTGAAGGTTATCCAATGTTAAACAATTTAATGTAGAAGAGCGACAAGAAGTCAGCCAACTACTAGGTTTCTGTACAAATGATATTTAACTACATCTGAAGGAATGGGTCGACTCTCTACTGGTGTAAATGAGGAAGAAAATAACGATTCTGGATGTGGAATGTGCAAAAATGTCCAAGAGCCAATGTTGCAATGCTAATTTTCCTGTGGCATAATAGTTGAGGGCAGTGGTAACCTTAACTGTAACTAGTAGTGCAGCACCACTGATTGACTGTTGCTGCTGGTCTTCATGGATCAGGTGCCACACCTCAGCAGAAATCTCCCTGCTAAGCCTGAACTGCGCTGTGCAACGCTTCTCGGTCACACTGAGGTTGCTAACATTTTCATAGTTTGTTTCCTGCAAAGGTTATTTGGTTCTGCGAGGCATGTGCCTCAATCGGTCCTCTGCATTTCTGGGTCCTCCTGCTCTTGCTATACTAAGGGATAGCCAGCAATAGCTGATACTGTGCAGGAAACAAATACTGCTCTGTGTCATGGACTTCTGCTCTTCTTTTATTTTGTTTGTTGAGGAAAGACTTCAGAATCTTTAAAAGAATACAGCAGGGTGGCACTAACATAGAAAATGTTTTTATTGGACACTTTGGAAGAGGGATAGTGAGAAATCCATCCAAGAATAAAAGGGTATGTCCAGCAAAACTGTGTATTACCCGATGCAGTGTATAATATATGCGTCAGTAAAAAAAAAACAATGCGCTGTCCCTTATCTAGATATAATTATCAACCTTTGTCCATTTCTGGACCAAATCAGCAGTGAAGGAGCAACTGCCAGAAGGCACTAAAGAGAGGAGTGAAAATGGCAGCCATATTAAAGGTGGCCATTTTCAGGTGCCAGAATGAGACATCAGCTCAGTCAGCAGACACACATTTTATTGCTACACCAGAAAGATATTACCTTCTTTGGTAGACGTAGAGCTAGTGTGCCATGTAAAACGGGTGATTGTGAGCCAGCAACTGGCTCTTCATCTCTACATTGAAGTCAATAGAAGTACAACATGTGCAAGCTGCAAATGTGGCTTCCACCTTGTTTTACACTATCACACAAAGTTAAAGTCTGTCCCATTGCCTCTGAGGGTACAAGGGATCCATGAATGACTCACGTTACCTTTGGTGCACCTATATAAAGTGTCCTTATTTCTATCAACTGAATTGTTCAGTACTCCAAAACCTCCAGATTGTACGCATCCACTGGTGAATAGTTTTTTCAAGCAATGCTGACTGTTCCGTGTGTGTTCATAATCCAACCATCTTGATGCAGCCAAGCATTCTGCTACTGTTTAACGGTGAAATGGATATTCGGAGATGTTACCTTTTCTAGCTGTGATGGATGATAGCTGTACAGAACTCGAAAAGGGACCTACAATAATACATATTTACAAGACAGTAACATGATGGGGTCTCACCTTTACACTGAGGATACCTTGTATCATATTGTCTGGCACAATCACTCTGCTAAAGAGGATAGATTCAGAACAGAGTTCAAACTGGACATTCATTAGGCATGGTGGGCCATCAGTAGCAACAGAAATCTATTCAAAAGGATTTTGCAACCTCATGGCCTTTCTAACCCTGATGCAACCATTACCTTGAAGCCAGGGGACCAGCATGGTTGAGTGAGGAGCGTCGTAGAGAATGTCAGGAGCAGCACCAAATGCATAAAAATGAAGAGTCACAAGACAGTAATACATGAATGCTAAACAATGGGATCAGTATTTTATAGATATAGCAAAGCAATCCCACAATCCACACTGTCATTGTTTTACAATCCATATTATTGACTTGGATAAAGGGAGCAAATTTTTTTGATCTAAATTTGCTGATTACACCAAGGTAGGTAGCAAAGTGTGTTGTCAAGAGAAGGTAGATAGCCTGCAAAGGGAAATAGGTAGATTAAGTGAATGGGGAAAAATTGGTAGAAAGGACGGCACGGTGGCACGCTGCCTCACGGTGCCAGGGACCAGGGTTTGATTCTGGCCTTGGGTGTCTGTCTGGAGTTTGCAAGTTCTCCCTGTGTCTGCGTGGTTTTCTATGGGTGCTCCAGTTTCCTCCCACAATCCAAAGATGTGCAGGTTAGGCGAATTGGCCATAATCAATACACAGGGTTATGGGGATAGGCCGGGGCAGTGGGCCTAGATACAGTGCTCTTTTAGAGGGTTGGTGTCAAATGGCCCCCTTCTGCCCCGTAGGGATACTATGATTCTATGAATTGTAACGTGGGTAAATGTGAACTCCTTCACTTTGGAAGGAAGAATAGAAAATAAGTATATTACTTAAATGGAGAATGATTATAGAACTCAGTGAATCTGGGTGCCCTGGTCAAATTGATTATGCAGCTACAGCAAGTGATTAAGGAGGCAAATAAAATGTCGGCATTTACTGCAAGAGGATTGGAATATAAAAGTGGGGAAGTTTTACTGCATCTGTACAGGGTCTTGCTGAGACCACATTTGGGGTACTGTGTGCAGTTTTGGTCTCCCTATTTGAAAAAAGATGTCACTGCTTTAGAGGCAGTTCAGAGAAAGTTCACTCAACTCATTCGTGGGATGAAGAGCTTATCCTCTGAAGAAAGGTTTCTCAGGTTGGGCTTGGACACATCGGAGTTGAGATGAATAAGAGGTGATCTTACTGAAACATTTAAGATCTTGAGGGGACTTGACAGGGTGGATGCTGTGAGGATGTCTCCCCTTATGGGGGAAGAGTAAAATGAGGGACATAGTTTAAGGAGAAGAGATCTACCTTTTAAGACAGAGATGAGTATTTTTTTCTCTCAGAAGTTCATTAGTCTGAAGGGGGCATAACTATAAGGTTCAGGGTGGGAGATATAGGAGGGATGTCCAAGGTAGGTTCTTTACTCAGAGAGTGGTTAGGGTGTGGAATAGACTGCCTGCTGTGATAGTGGAGTCGGACACTTTAGGAACTTTCAAGCGGTTATTGGATAGGCACATGGAGCACACCAGAATGACAGGGAGTGGGACAGCTTGATCTTGGTTTCGGACAAGGCTTGGCACAACATCGAGGGCCAAAGGGCCTGTTCTGTGCTGTACTGTTCTATGTTCTATGTTAAATAGCATCTTATTAGCCAAACTCTTGATTATCAGCACTGTGATGGAAGGACTCGTCCACAGTGCTATCAAGCAGTAGTTGCTCATCAATAACCTACTTATCAATGCTTAGTTTAGGTTCCTCCATGACCACGCAGCTATTGACTTCATTCCTGACGACCCAAACATGAACAAAAGAACTGATGGTGAAGGGAGAGTGACTGCACTTAACATCAAGGCAGCATTTGATTGCGTGTGGCAGCAAGGACACCTAGGAAAATGCTGGTCTTCCTCTTGTCCCTCTCCATGTTTGGTTCCCTTCACACCTCAATTTCCTTGCCTTTCTGTTCCAGGTTTCTCATAGGCTCCCTACCTTGCAAAAGGAGGCCATTCAGCCCAGCGAGTCTGCACTGACCCTCTGAAAGAGCCCCATCCTATCCCAATAACCCAGTAACCCCACCTAACGTTTTTGGACACTAAGGGCAATTTATCATGGCCAATCCACCTAACCTGCACATCTTTGGACTGTGGGAGGAAACCGGAGCACCCGGAGGAAATCCATGCAGGCACGGGGGAGAAAGTGCAAACTCCACACAGACAGTCACCCGAGGCCGGAATTGAACATGGGTCCCTGGCTCTGTTAGGCAGCAGTGCTAACCACTATGCCATCGTGCCACCCATTGCGAGGCAACCTTTTGGGATCATGCCAGTGCATGTGAAAAAATGAATTTCTAACTGCAGCCATGATGTTCCTGATTAGACCAGGACGAACTATATAACAAACATCTCCAACCAGATGTAGTCCTCTGACCACTATCCAATGGAGGAATGGAAATCTAAGAGGGGGAAAAGCAAGAGCACAACAAAGGACATTTAGCCAACCGAAATCCAGAGTGATCCAACATGTTCAAGGTTCTCACACTCTCTATTCCTAGTTTCTTCGGAATGTTTTGGAAGTTGATCCACTTCTGTGTAAATAATGAGGGAAGTTATTATTATTTACTGTCTAACGATCAGAAACTGCACCTAATACATTAAACGCTCATGAATTTATACCATTGAAGTGAAGCGATTGTTCAGAAGATCTTACAGGCTGACCTGGTTGCTCCACAGGAATTTGCATAGTATTACACGCTCCTGCCCCTGTCTAATCCTGGCACCAACACGGAACTATTACAGGACAACTGTGCCTTTTAGTTGAGAAGCAGAGCACTCATTACAAGCTGCACTTGACCTTGCAGTTTGTTTGCTGTTTGCACATTTAGCAAGTGTTTGCTTTAATTACAGAGGGACACAGGGATACCTGATATCCAATTTCATGGTTAGGTTTGGGTTAATGAGGGAATGCATCAGCTAATAGGTGCAAATCTAGTCCGACTAGCATCAGCTGCTCTCTTCGAGTTCCATGGGAGGGAACAGTCCTCTGAATCTCGAAGCAGCCTTTAAATTAATTCTGGGATGTTTCACCCGGCTGCCAGCCATTAAGTGATAACTCACAAATGTTTTAGCATTTTTTTTTTTACTGATGTGAGCTATTATCCACTCGCCAGCAGAAAAATGGCTCACTCCCACGGCCTAATTACATCGGGTTCTTGGGCGTCTGTGTTTTTATTTTCACAGTTAATGTCTTGCATCGTGGGACAAAGAACAGCCACGCGACGCACGTGGAGGAATTTCAGTTTACTGTCACCAAGCGCACTTAGTGCTGTGCTGACATCATCACGTCCCTGCTCCTCCCCCTTGTCCCAGAACATGCTTCGTTCTGAGTCCGTGATTGTCAGTGGCCTTCGAAGTACCTTTGAGTCAGGGAGAGATGGTGGCAATGGCGCCGTGGTATTGTCATTGGGCCCACAATAATGCTCTGCAGTTCAAATTCCACCACTGCAGAATTCTGGAACTAAAAGCCTTCTGGTGACCATGAAACCATTGCTGATTATCATAAAAACTATCTGGTTTCTTAATCCCATTTAGGGAAGGAAATCGGCCATCTTTACCTTGTCTGGCCTACAAAATGTGGCTGAGTCTGAAATGGCCTTGCAAGTGGCAAACAAGTCAGCGAATGGGTGGACCAACCGGCATTGACCTAGGCACCGGGAGTGACAACAGCAAACTCAGCCCTGTCAACATGTTGTTCCGAAATTGCAAGAGCTGTCCCCACAGATGAGTCAAGCAACAGCCAGACATGGTCATACTCACGGAATCATATCTTACAAGCAATATCCTGGCCACTACCAACACCATGCCTGGGTATCACCCACTGACAGGATAGACTGAGCAGAAGTGCTGGCACAATGGTATACAATCAGGACTGCCTCCAATGTCAGTATATCTTTCCTTAGATAAGGGGTCTAAAACTAATGGTCTAATTAGTGTCTGGTATATTTTAGCAGGATGGGCCTGTTTTGTTACCTGTATGGCAGGTAACATGTGCTACTCAATTCAGTTACAGCAAAGGTTTTCGGAAGAAGGCTTGAATGTCCACCTACATCTGGGATATGGTCCTCAATGACTGGGACCTGCTCCGCAGCACCTCGGCAATGCCCACCTGAGACTGGAATGCGTCCCCCAGCGATTGGAACAATGCCCACCTGAAAATGGGGCATGCTCTGCAGCATCTCGGAAAGGCCTACCTGCGTCAGAGACACGTCCCCCAGCGACTGGGAAATGCTGCTGGGGTGCTCAAACATGGCTGTCACTGACTGGGCCATGCCTTGGACACCACCTCTCATGGTGCTGACATTGTGCTCCAGGCTCTCCACTGTTGGCGCCACCCTTGCAGCGTTGACCTTGGTGCCACGCATTGCCGGAGCAATCTCCTGCGCCTGTTGCCTTTGGGACTCCTCCAATTGGCTGTGGACCTGCTGGAGTGTTGCTGACACCCCTCTTGAATCTTAGGGCCGCACCCTATCGACTGCATCAACTCTGGAATCCGCTGGACTACTGCTGAAATCCCCATCTGAATCTCACCTGATGTGCATCTGCAACTGTGTGGTGCTCACCAGAATGTTCCCAAGAAGCCGGTCCACTACTTTCGCCCACCGAGGTATGTGGCTCTGCGATGGCAGATGGTGGGGATAACAGCCGTGACTCATCGATGGTGGCATCCTTGGAGCTCTCCCCTGAGGTGTTCTTATGGACGGGGGAGGGGGTGGGGCTGGTACCATTGGACAGAGATACTGCAGGAGAATGGACATGTGGTCAGGTGGAGGGAAGGATCTTCATCCTGGCATGAACAACACGCTTGTGACAGGTCTTCTGGGTTGGGGCTGTCAATGTCGGTGACCAATCTGTCCTCGGCCAACCCCGCGACCTCCAGGGTTCATTCCTCATAGTGGGTGTGGACCCTAAGGTTCCCCCACCCCACCTGGGCCCTTTCCCAGCTGTTGTGGGCCAACTTCTTCTGCAAGGACACAGTGGGGGCATCGTAAGCCGCACGCTTCATGCATCACAGGTGGGTGGGAAGGGCATGATGGGGGTCAGGCAGGTGCAGCACTGCTGGACATGGATGGGGTATACTTGTGGATGCCAGGGCAGGGTTGATTGGGGGGGTATCTTGGGGTAGCAGGTGGGATCGGTGCCAGGGGGCCGATGCCAACTCACCCATGCAGCCAAGTGTAGGCCATTGATCTTATTGCGCCACTGGGTGGAGGTCCCCCTGGTGACACTCCCTGAGCTGAAGGCCACTGCCACTGCCTCCCAGGCAGCACTGGCTACCTTGTAGCTCACCCTCGAAGACCCTCGGGGGAACAGGGTATCCCATCCGGACTCAACCGCGTCCTTTAGTCTGACCGGTCGGCATCCCCGAATCCTGGAACTGGTTTGCGCAGTGGCATGGCTGCATGCTGTTCGGGGTTTGCTCTGCGGGGTCGGTTTAAGAGCTGCTCCCCTTCATTAGCGGGGAGCTGCCATGCGTGATCCTGGTGAATCAGCCTGTGGGACAGTCATTTGCAGCCTGAAGCCATGGGGCATCACTAAGTGCCCTCATTAATATTAGATGCCAGTGGCAGCCTCACCAGCATTTCCCACATTTATAAACTTTTCCATTAGATTGAACCCACTGTGTTTTTATCCTCCCCCTTTCTGCCCCTTGTTTATTCATTCTTGGAATATTATTAGTGTCTTTCACAGCGAAGGCAGATGCAAAGCTTTACTCTTCTGCCATTTCCTGGTTCCCCATTATTATTTCCCCAGTCTCACAATCTAAGAGGCTTATGTTCATTTTGGCCTGTCTCTTTCTTTTCATATATTTAAAGAAACTCTTCCTGTCCATTTTTAAATTACTTATTTGTTTAACCTCATAGTTTATCTTTCCCCTCTTAATTTCTTTTGGTCCTCTTTTGTTGGTTTTTATAACTTTCCCAATCCCTTACCTTACCACTAATCTTTGCCACATTATATGTGTTTTTCTTTCAGTTTAATACTATCCTTGACTTCCTTGGCTAACCATGATTGACTTATCTTCTTCCTAAAATCGTTCTTCCTCACTGGGATATATTTTTGTTGTGAGTCATGAACTATTTTCAGAAATGTCTGCCGTTGCTGATCAACCGTCTTTCCTGCTAAACTCCTTCCCCAGTACACTCCAGCCAACTCTGTCCTCATTCCTGTTAAAATACCTTTATAATTACCTTTATTTACATGTAGCACAGTGGTTTCTGACCCAAATTTCTCACTCTCAAATTGAAAGCTAATGTTTGCCATGCTATGGTCACTGTTTCCTAGGGGACCTTTTACTCTGAAATTGTTTATTGAACCTGCCTCATTACACATTACCAAATCTAAAATCGCCTGATCCCTGGTTAGATCCACAACACATTGTTCTAGGAAATTGTCCCGAGTAAGCTGATTAATTCTTCCTCATAGCTGCATCTGCCAATTTGATTTTCCCATTCAATCAAAGTTAAGTACCCTCAACCTTTCTCATATCTCTTCTTTAACCATTTTTAGCCCATTCATCCTACCTCCTCTTTTACTGTGACTCCAAAAGCATCTATTTCCCTGGTACTTCATTTTGTAACTCAGCCATGCCCAGCATGCTAAGATTCCCATTATAGTCCCTAATCTGCCTGCCTCTCTTCTTACTGCCCTTTTACTATTTATATGTCTATAGAAAAATTCTGGATTCCCTTTTATGTTAGCTAACTGCCTCTTCTCACATTCACTCTTTCCCTCTCTTATTCCCCTTTTCACTCTCTGAAATGTCTCCATTTTGTCTGGTTCTTTCTTGCATTATCAACTCACACCTTTCAAAGGATTATTAGAACGGAATTTATTAACACAGGACTCTTTCAAAACAGAGTCATTTAAGAGGGAATTGGACCACACAAAGAGGAAAGTTATCAAAGGGAAAAGTGTGGCAAAATAGTGTTAGTTAGCTCTAATATGGAGCTCGGAACAGTGATGCTGGTCACTCCTTCTGTACTGAAATGCCTATAATTCTACACTACTGCCTACTGCAATGCAAGGTTACATTTGGTCTAAATTGGAAATCATCTTTGAAGGGACCTGTCTGTTCTTGATGGTACGGGAACAGACTGTGTACAAGATATGTTATTCTTCTATAATACTGTAAGATAAAACCAATATCAGTATCAGTGTATCAGTATTATGCACGTAGGAACTCCAGAATGAATCAATCTGTTTAATACAGGTGCAGCTTCAATCAGGAATCGACCATTTTTTGACAAACGAATTAAAGCATCCATTAATAATAATAATAATAATATTTTCTTGTCACAAGTACAAAGTTACTGTGAAAAGCCCCTAGTCACCACATTCAGCAGAGGGCAACAGAGTGGAGCCGCTGATTGGCTATTGCGGGGAAAATTAGCATCAGTGCATTGTAGCCACTGTATCCAGAAGGTAAACCCGGGCAAGACACCCTCCGTGTTCAAGTGAAGGCAAGCATCCAGCAGAGGGCAGCAGAGCAGAGCTGCTGATTGGCTGTTGCGGGGAAAATTTGCATCAGTGCATTGCGGTCACTGTATCCAGAAGGTGTACCTGAGCAAGACACCCTCCGTGTTCAAGTGAAGGCAAGCATCCAGCAGAGGGCAGCAGAGCGGAGCCGCTGATTGGCTGTTGCGGGGAAAATTTGCATCAGTGCATTGTGGTCACTGTCTCCAGAAGGTGGTTTGTGGAGGAGCTGTTGTCAAGTGACAGTTAAACCCCAAACACTTCTTCAGTGTTTCCCTCCCTACCTCCTCCAACCAAAAAAACCAATCACTGTAAGGATCCCAGCCGAGTAAAGATCAAGAGGGAGACTCGAGGGCAGGTAGAAGTAGAAAGAAGTTGAAATGTGACGTCACAGCCAGTAGGTATGTGATTGGCTGGTGACTGGTAACTAGTTTTTCTTTTCACTGGTGTGTTGATAAGGTAGGCGTTTTCTATTTCTATTTTTTTTAATTGTGTGATTGGTAACAATTTTTCTTTTTTGTTTTCCTTTTTCATTTATCTATTATTTGATATTATAGTTGGACTAAGTTAAGCTTAAGATTAAAAATGGCAAGAGATCTCAGACCCGTGTTATGCTCCTCTTGCTCAATGTGGGAGCTCAGGGACGTGGCTGAGGTCCCTGGTTCCTTCATGTGCGGGAAGTGTGTCCAGCTGCAGCACTTGTTAGACCGCATGACGGCTCTGGAGCTGCGGATGGACTCACTTTGGAACATCTGCGATGCTGAGGAGGTCGTGGATAGCATGTTTAGTGAATTGGTCACACCACAGATTAGGTGACCAAAAGGCAGAGAAAAAGCAGGAAAAGGCAGTGCAGGTGTCCCATGCAGTCATCTCCCTCCAAAACAGGTATACCATTTTGGATAATGTTGGGGGAGATGGCTCACCAGGGGAAGGCAGCAGTAGCCATGTTCATGGCACTGTGGTTGGCTCTGCTGTACAGAAGAGCAGGAAAAAGAGTGGAAGAGCTAAGCCATAGGGGATTCAATTGTAAGGGGAGTAGATAGGTGGTTCTGTGGTCGAAAACGAGACTCCCGAATGGTATGTTGCCTCCCAAGTGCACGGGTCAGGGATGTCTCAGATTGGCTGCAGAACATTCTGAAGGGGGAGAGTGAACAGCCAGTTGTCGTGGTGCATATAGGCACCAATGATATAGATACAAAACGGGATGAGGTCCTACAAGCAGAATTTAGAGAGTTGGGAGCCAAGTTAAAAAGTCGGACCTCAGAGGTTGTAATCTCAGGATTGCTCCCAGTGCCACGTGGCAGCCAGAGTAGAAATGAAAGAATAGGCAGGATGAATGCGTGGCTTGAGAGATGGTGCAGGAGGGAGGGGTTCAGATTTTTGGGACATTGGGACCGGTTCTGGGGGAGGTGGGACTACTACAAATTGGATGGTCTACACCTGGGCCGGACTGGAACCAATGTCCTTGGGGGTGCTTTTGCTAATGCTGTTGGGGAAGGTTTAAATTAATGTGGCAGGGTGAGGGGAACCAAATGAGGAGGTTAGTGGACAGTAAGGAGGTAGTAACTAAAGCCTGTAAGGAACTAGATCATGAAGTCAGCGTGACTAAGGGGAAGAGTAGGCAGGGAGCAGATGATGAACGCAAAAGGGACTGGTGGTCTGAGGTGCATTTGTTTCAATGCAAGACGTGTAGTAGGTAAGGCAGATGAACTTAGGGTTTGGCTTAGTACCTGGGAGTATGATGTTATTGCTATTACTGAGACTTGGTTGAGGGAAGGGCATGATTGGCAACTAAATATCCCAGGATATCGATGCTTCAGGCGGGATAGAGAGAGAGGTAAAATGGGTGAAGGAGTTGCATTACTGGTCAGAGAGGATATCACAGCTGTGCTGAAGGAGGGCACTATGGAGGACTCGAGCAGTGAGGCGATATGGGCAGAGCTCAGAATTAGGAAGGGTGCGGTAACAATATTGGGGCTGTACTAAAGACATCCCAACAGCGAGCGTGAGATAGAGGTACAAATATGTAAACAGATTTTGGAAAGATGTAGGAGCAACAGGGTGGTGGTAATAGGAGATTTTAATTTTCCCAACATTGACTGGGATACACTTAGTGTCAGAGGTCTAGATGGAGCAGAATCTGTAAGGAGCATCCAGGAGGGTTTTCTAGAGCAGTATGTAAATAGTCCAACTTGGGAAGGGGCCATACTGGAGAAAACGGGTGTTGGGGAATGAGCCCGGCCAGGTGGTTGAAGTTTCAATCGGGGATTACTTTGGGAATAGTGATCACAATTCCGTAAAGTTTAGAATACTCATGGACAAAGATGAGAGTGGTCCTAAAGGAAGAGTGCGAAATTGGGGGAAGGTCAACTGTACCACAATTCGGCAGAGCTGGGAAATGTGGATTGGGAGCAGCTGTTTGAAGGTAAATCCACATTTGATATGTGGGGGACTTTGAAAGAGAGGTTGATTAGAGTGCAGGACAGAGTTGTCCCTGTGAAAATGAGGGATGGAAATGGCAAGATTAGGGAACCATGGATGACAGGTGAAATTGTGAGACTAGCTAAGAGGAAAAAGGAAGCATACATAAGGTCTAGGCGACTGAAGACAGACGAAGCTTTGGAAGAATATCGGGAATGTAGGACCAATCTGAAACGAGGAATCAAGAGGGTTAAAAGGGGTCGTGAAATATCTTTAGCAAACAGGGTTCAGGAAAATCCCAAAGCCTTTTATTCATATATAAGGAGCAAGAGGGTAACTAGCAAAAGGGTTGGCCCACTCAAAGACAAAGGAGGAAAGTTATGCGTGGAGTCAGAGAAAATGGGTGAGATTCTTAACGAGTACTTTGCATCGGTATTCACCGAGGAGAGGGACATGATGGATGTTGAGGTTAGGGATAGATGTTTGATTATTCTAGGTCAAGTCGACATAAGAAGGGGGCAGTTTTGGGTATTCTAAAAGGCATTAAGGTGGACAAGTCCCCAGGTCCGGATGGGATCTATCCCAGGTTTCTGAGGGAAGTGAGAGAGGAAATAGCTGGGGCCTTAACAGATATCTTTGCAGCATCCTTGAACACGGGTGAGGTACCGGAGGACTGAAGAATTGCTAAGAAGGGTAGCAGGGATAATCCAGGTAATTATAGACTGGTGAGCCTGACGTCAGTGGTAGGGAAGCTGCTGGAGAAGATACTGAGGGATAGGATCTATTCCTATTTGGAAGAAAATGGGCTTATCAGTGATAGGCAACATGGTTTTGTGCAGGGAAGGTCATGTCTTACCAACTTAATAGAATTCTTTGAGGAAGTGACAAAGTTGATTGATGAGGGAAGGGCTGTAGATGTCATATACATGGACTTCAGTAAGGCATTTGATAAGGTTCCCCATGGTAGGCTAATGGAGAAAGTGAAGTCTCATGGGATCCAGGGTGTACTAGCTAGATGGATAAAGAACTGGCTGGGCAATAGGAGACAGAGAGTAATAGTGGAAGGGTGTTTCTTCAAAATGGAAAACTGTGACCAGTGGTGTTCCACAGGGATCCGTGCTGAGACCACTGTTGTTTGTGATATACATAAATGATCTGGAGGAAGGTATAGGTGGTCTGATTAGCAAGTTTGCAGATGACACTAAGATTGGTGGAGTAGCAGATAGTGAAGGGGACTGAATATAGATAGATTGGAGAGTTGGGCGGAGAAATGGCAGATGGAGTTCAATCCGGGCAAATGCGAGGTGATGCATTTTGGAAGATCCAATTCAAGAGCGAACTATACGGTGAATGAAAAAGCCCTGGGGAAAATTGATGTACAGAGAGATCTGGGTGTTCAGGTGAAAAATGAAATGAAAATGAAAATCGCTTATTGTCACAAGTAGGCTTCAAATGAAGTTACTGTGAAAAGCCCCTAGTCACCACATTCCGGCGCCTGTTCGGGGAGGCTGTTACGGGAATTGAACCGTGCTGCTGGCCTGCCTTGGTTTGCTTTCAAAGCCAGCGATTTAGCCCTGTGCTAAACAGCCCCTAAACGGTCCATTGTACCCTGAAGGTGGCTGCGCAGGTCGACAGAGTGGTCAAGAAGGCATACGGCATGCTTTCCTTCATCGGAAGGGGTATTGAGTACAAGAGTTGGCAAGTCATGTTACAGTTGTATAAGACTTTGGTTCGGCCACATTGGGAATACTGCGTTCAGTTCTGGTCACCACATTACCAAAAGGATGTGGATGCTTTGGATAAGGTGCAGAGGAGGTTCACCAGGATGTTGCCTGGTATGGAGGGCGCTAGCTATGAAGAAAGGTTGAGTAGATTAGGATTATTTTCATTAGAAAGACGGAGGTTGAGGGGGGACCTCATTGAGGTCTACAAAATCATGAGAGATATAGACAGGGTGGATAGCAAGAAGCTTTTTCCCCAGAGTGGGGGACTCAATTACTAGGGGTCAAGAGTTCAAGGTGAGAGGGGAAAAGTTTAAGGGAGATATGCGTGGAAAGCTCTTTACGCAGAGAGTGGTGGGTGCCTGGAACACATTGCCGGCGGAGGTGGTGGAGGCGGGCACTCATTTAAGAGGTATCTAGACAGATACATGAATGGGCAGGGAGCAGAGGGATACAGATCCTTAGAAAATAGGCGACAGTTTTAGATAGAGGATCTGGATCGGCGCAGGCTTGAAGGGCCGAAGGGCCTGTTCCTGTGCTGTAATTTTTCTTTGTTCTTTCTTTGTTCTTATTCTGGCGCCTATTCGGGTAAGCTGGTACGGGAATTGAACCCGCGGGCCTAGTTCTGCATCACAAACCAGCTGTCTAGCCCCCTGAGCTAAACCAGCCCTATATTACAAATGCAAATAAATAATAAATAGTAACAGAGATGATACAGGTCAAGCTTTAGATGAAGCGGCTAGGTTATCAGACTGGTTCTGAGCAATCTTGCCTTGTTCCAAACAAGAGTTGAGTGCATTGTCTAGGCGGACATGCAGCGCAGCTCTGAAGGAATGCTGTTTTCAGATAATGTGTTACTTAACCTGAGGCAGATCACTAATTCCACCGACACCATGTAGACTGCAGTAGAATCATGTAATAGAATCATTGAATACCTGCAGTGCAGAAGGAGACCTTTCGGCCCATTGAGTCTGCACTGATTTGGTGAAAGAGCACCCTACCTAGGCCCACGCCCCAACACCGTAACCCCACCTAACCTTATTTAGACATGAAGGGACAATCTGGCATGTCCAATCTACCTGACCTGCACATCTTTGGACAGTGGGAGGAAACCGGACATCCCGGAGGGAACCCACGAAACCCAAGGCGGGAATTAAACCCGGGTCCCTGGCACGGTGAGGCAGCAATGCTAACCACTGTGCCACCGTGCGGCCCAAGTAGTTCAAGATCGACTCACCACCAACTTCTCAAAGGGCAATTAGGGATGGGCAATAGATGCTGGCCTAGCCAATGCCACCCACATCCCACAAATGAATAAATAAATAAATAATTCAGGGGAATGCTGAAATTCCAGTGATTTTTCCTGGTATCCTGATTAACATTCTTTCTTCTTCCCCGGAACCACAAGTGAGACTGGACTCCAATGCCATTGCTCCATAAATTCACTTTGAGCCACAGCCCAAATCCGACTTGCATTCTTCCTAATTTTCTTTCCGTTGACTTCAATGGGCAAGATAATTGGGCAGGGTGGAAAACAGGCCATCTAATGCCCACTTCAAGTTATCGCCTAAGACAAATTTTGTCCATTGTGATGGCTCGCTACCTATGTATGGGATACGGTAGCACAGCACCTATGTTACTGAATTAATCTTCCAGGGATATGAGCTCAGATTCCCACAGGGAAGCTGAGGAATTTAAATATAGTTAATTGAATAAATCTTAAATAAAAGGATACTAATATCATCACCAGTGACCTTGAGCAGGATTTTTCAGCTGTGCCTGCCTAGCAACTGGAGATTCCTGCCCAAGGTCAACGGACCTTTACATGGTCCCCGTCCCGTCCGTGGCGATCTTGCGGCGGGGGTGGCAGAAAAATACAGCCCCATGAAACGAATGGATTGTCGTTAAAAACCCATATCTGATTCACTAATGTCCTTTAGGGCTGGAAATCTGTTGTCTTGGTCTGACCGACATGTAATTCCTCTTGTTGGCTGTTACTTTAGGCAGGGTTACTGGGTTACGGGGATAGGGTGGAGGCGTGGGCTTAGGTAGGGTGCTCTTTCCAAGGGCCGGTGGTGACTCCATGGGCCGAATTGCCTCCTTCGCACTGTAAATTCTATGATTGCCCTCTGAAATGGCCGAGCAAACCAGCCTGTTGTATAGGAATGGGCAATATGCGAGCGTTGCTAGCAACGCCCACATCCCATGCACAAAGTAATAAAAAACATACCAAGATGTTGCATCGTTGAGAGTATATTATATTTATTATAACACCTTTGAGCTTCTTTTGTAATGTACGGTTTTATCAGAACTTTTCAGACCAGACTATGCATGCGCGCATTTAAAATAAGGCATATTTCTTTGTCCTATTCCCACTCCTTTCCTGTCAGCAGTTAAAAAAAAATACATGGAGCAGCTCTTTAAATGTGAAACGTAAGCTGGCTGTGAACCGCACTGGATCCACTGCTTCGTGCTTCATGATCATTAAGAGCTCGGAGCGACAAACATCAAGGGCCTGTTCAGTTTTGACACAGAAGGAGTTAACAGCAAGGATATACTTGACCAATTTGCCGAGAAGTGACATCTGATTCAGAACTTCTGAAGTAGTTCACTTATTAGAAACCGAGAGACCCCACTCAACCCTCAGACTGCACGCTACGATTGCTGTGTGCTCTTTGATAACTTGCAGCCGCTGATAAAGTCCACTGGTAATGGCTTTTTGCTAATGAGAAAAGTGCTGCTGATTATGACAAATAGCCATGGACCAACAGGGTAAGCTGCTACACAGGCACTGAATTGTCAGTCTGTGCGATTTTTTGCATTTCATTATTTCCTCTGCAGCCGAGCCTTTAATACATAGCGTGCATTCCGAGTAATATGTCACAATCATAATAATAAGTTCTTTATCTTCCTGCTTTCTTCCTATAACCCTTGAAAAATAAACCTTTATAAAAAATAATGTATTTTAATTCAGTCATTTGGTACTAAATTCAGAATTTCTGCAACTTTACCGCCCAATACAAATGAGAACCAATTTAATTGTTGGTTGCAAAATAACCATTCAAAAAAATAAACAGAACAGTGCAGTATTACTTAGAGCCTGACTCGATTTAAATAATACAAACCTTTTTAAATGCACAGTACCATAATCTGTGTTTAATCTTGAAATATGCTGGGTGGTGACAAAAATAGTTTAAAATGAATTCTGAAAGCTGGGCATCTAAGGCCTAATGTTTGGGCATCAATATATCCGTTTTCTTTTGAGTTGCTTTTCAGAACTGACTTTGAAAAACTCTGGTTCGTAGTAAGCAGTATGCTTTCTGCTTAACGTCAAGACGTAAAATATAATAATAATAATCTTTATTGTCACAAGTAGGCTTGCATTAACACTGCAATGAAGTTACTGTGAAAAGCCCCTAGTCTCCACACTACGGCACCTGTTCGGGTACACAGAGGGAGAATTCAGAATGTCCAGTTCACCTAACAGCACGTCTTTCGGGACTTGTGGGAGGAAACCGGAACACCCGTAGGAAACCCACGCAGACAACTTGCAGACCCAAGCCGGGAATCGAATCTGGGACCCTGGCGCCGTGAAGCAACAGTGCTAACCACTGTGCTACGGTGCCGCCCATAGCAGCATTACAGGCCTGCGTGATGCCAAAACTATTCTTCTCTGTTGACCTTCAAAACATGACAGCATCTTTCCCTTCAAAAAATCTGTCCCTTATAAAAATTGAGAGGGGAAGAAAATGTGCAGCTGGATGGTGAATTTTTTTTTTAACCGGGAATTGAACATCCATCCTGGGATATTAAAACAAATCCTGAATTTGATCATCAAAAGTTACTTATTATCTCAGCTCAGTCTCTCAAATTACATGTATCTAAGGGCAAATAAGAGCAGAAGCAGAAGGGGCAGCACAGTAGCATTGTGGATAGCACAATTGCTTCACAGCTCCATGGTCCCAGGTTCGATTCCGGCTTGGGTCACTGTCTGTGCGGAGTCTGCATATCCTCCCCGTGTGCGCGTGTGTTTCCTCCGGGTGCTCCGGTTTCCTCCCACAGTCCAAAGATGTGCAGGTTAGGTGGATTGGCCATGATAAATTGCCCTTAGTGTCCAAAATTGCCCTTAGTGTTGGGTGGGGTTACTGGGTTATGGGGATAGGGGGGAGGTGTTGCCCTTGGGTAGGGTGCTCTTTCCAAGAGCCGGTGCAGACTCGATGGGCCGAATGGCCTCCTTCTGCACTGTAAATTCCATGAAACGATAAGACTTAAACATTTGCAACCATTTTCAGATAATAGTGTCGAGTGGATGATCTATCTTGTCTTCCATCTGATCTTCCGAGCATTACATGCCAGTCTTCAGTCAATCTATGAAGCTTGCAAAACCCAAAGATGAAGGAAAAAAGTAATAATGGAATTCTTGAAGTGAAATAGTCCTTGGAATGTTTTTACTTATCTAAGCAAGGCTGAGACGCAATCCATTACAGCTAATTACCATGTGGATTTTTAAAAAAATGTTGAGCATATCACTGGGGGCAAATATAAGAGGCAACTATTAATTGCCATTTATCGTCCCTCTGCCGGGTTTTCTGGACTTGGACAAGGAGAATGGCCCTCTCATTCTTCTATCATCCTCGTGCAGAAGCTAAACAATATTAGCCAATCATTTTTGATAGATGAAGCATGGAAATTAGTTCCAGAGTTTAACTGATAACTGAAACCACACAGTTACATTACATTATGGCAGGCTTAATTGATGATCTCATTAAACCCATTATTAGAGAAATTGATTTCAAATAGGCACTTAAAACTTGCCGGCAATAGGTGGAAGATACTGCAGAGGCGGAAAAAAAAAAGTAACTAAAAACATAATGAAGCAAGTAATTTTATGGTTTATTAAATGGAAGCATCAACAATTTATTCTGTTCTATATAAATTGTTTAAACTTCCATACATTATGTGCTTTTAATAGACCTTTTAAGATTCAATAAACACCTTTTTTTTTTCTAAGCCATACATCTTTAATGCAACTGTACTATGAATTCATTAATTAACCTCACCCAAAGCAATCAATTAGCCAGTGACGTGGGATTGGCAGTTTAAAAAGGCTCGCAAAGTCTTTCCTCACTGTGAAAAGTGAATTCAGTAAGTGAGATTCCGCTTTGATTCAAAACAGTGACTTACACTCTTTGAGGGCCAGTAAACCTTTCTTTGGGCTGTAGGGTGTTTCATGCAAATCCCGTGCCGTTACCTCACTCCGGCGTATTTGTGTGATATCAACTTCAGACATCCTTTTACAGGACCTTTGATATTGAATATCTGCAGCAGCTTCTCATAGCATCTCAAAACATTCCAGGCATTAGGCATTACCCGGGTTGTTAGCCATCATTTAGTTTCCCCAAAGCCCTGCAAATGTTTCTTTTTCAAATACCTATCCACTTCTCTTCAGACGCTTATCATTTCATCTTTTCGCTCAGCAACTCACTTCATTTTTAAAAAAAAATCTCATCATGTTATTTTACCAATTCTTTTAAAACAAATATCTTTCATAGAATCATAGAATCCCTAAAGTACAGAAGGAGGCCATTCGCCCCATCGAGTCTGCACCAACCCTTCGAAGGACCACCCTACCCAGGCCCAATCCTGGTTGCCAATGGAAACAGTTTCTCGTTACTTGCTCACCTTAAATTGTCCATTAACCGTCTCTGCTCGAAGAAGAACATTTTCAATGTTCCTTTAAGATTTTAGAATTTCCCGCAAAAAAGGGATGGGGTGGATGCGTGGGATTGAGTGGAGTGCTCTTTCCGGGGGCTGGTGCGGACTCGATGGGCCGGGTGGCCTCCTTCTGCATTGTAGGGATTCTTTAAAAAAAAAATTATGAATTCAGGTAAAGTAATTTTACATCACTTATACTATTAGGCGGCATGGTGGCACAGTGGTTAGCACTGCTGCCTCACAGCGCGAGAGACCTGGGTTCGATTCCGACCTCAGGCAACTATCTGTGTGGAGTTTGCAGGTTATAATAATCATAATAATAATCTTTATTAGTGTCACAAGTGGGCTTATATTAACACTGCAATGAAGTTACTGTGAAAATCCCCGAGTCACCACACTACGGCGCCTGCCCAGGCACACTGAGGGAGAATTCAGAATGTCCAATTCACCCAACAAGCATGTCTTTTGAGAATTGTGGGAGGAAACCGGAGCATCCGGAGGAAACCCACGCAGACACGGGGAGAACGTGCAGACTCTGTAGAGATAGTGACCCAAGCTGGGAATCGAACCTGGGACCCTGGCGCTGTGAAGCAGCCACTGTGCTACCGTGCCATCCTGCTGTCTCACAGCTCCTGGGTTCAATTCCGACCTCGGGTGACTATCTGTGTGGAATTTGCACTTTCGCCCCGTGTCTGAGTGGGTTTCCTCCGGGTGCTCCGGTTTCCTCCCAAAGTCCAAAAATGTGCAGGTCTGGTGGATTTGCCTTGCTATATTGCCCCCGAGGGTGATGTTGTAGGAATAGGGCAGGGGATTGGGCCTGGGTAGGGTGGTCCTTCGAAGGGTTGGTGCAGACTCGATGGGGCGAATGGCCTCCTTCTGTACTTTAGGGATTCTATGATTCTATGAAAGATATTTGTTTTCAATCAGACAATAAGGTAAATTCTGCATGGTTACTAATCCTTACTCTCCAAGTGCCTGAGTCAGGGAATCAATACACCCAGTTAAATATATGGAACAGAATCTTACACCCTCCCCCACCCCCAACCCCCCAACCACCCTGGGTGAGTGCTGCGAGATGAGGAATGTAAAAATCAGGTGACGAGTTGGTGGGTACCATGTCAGTCATCGACCCACCTCCACTGGAATGTTACCAAGGTCAGGGTATGTATCGGGCAGCTTGCTGCCCTTTGTGCCTGTTGAGGCCACTAAATGACCAATCAAAGGCCACTTAAGAACTTCCTTCTCCTGTTGCTGGTATTTTACCTGCAGGGGGTAGAGGCTGATTGCTGTCCATGGAGGCTTGGTAAGTTGCTCAGTGCATTTGGTAGGTAGTATACCCTGCTATCATTCAGCACCTGTGATGGAGGAAGTGAATGTTTAAGATGGTGGATGGGGTGCAAGTCAAGCAGGCTGCTTTGCTCTGGATGGTGTTGAGCTTCCTGTGCATTGTTGGAGTTGCACTCATCCAGGCAAGTGGATAATATTTGATCATGACTTGTGTCTTTTAGATAGTGGACATGCTTTGGGGAGTCAGGAGGTGAGTTACTCTTTGCAGAATAGCCAACTTCTGGTCTCTTCTTGTGGCCATAGTATATGAGTGATACAGTTACATTTCTGGTCAATGGTGACCTCCAGGATACTGATGGTGGTGGATTCAGTGATGGTAATGCTATTGAATGTCAAGCACAGATGGTTAGATTCTCTCTGTTGACAATGACCATGGCCTGGCATGTTATTTGTCATTCATCAACTCAAGCCTAATGATTTCCAGGTCTTACTGCATGAAATGACTTGCACAGGTCTCATTGAGCTGGGGATGATTGTTCCCCGTGCTCATTGGACTGAGTTAATCTTGCGCAAGTATAAAAGGCAGGCTGCTGTAGAGCCAGCTAAAAAAGGAGTGAGGACTCGGTGAAAGGTAATCGGGTCCCGTGCATGTATAATGCTGTTGCTGGAATGAAGAACTTTTAAGAAACTCATTGGACTCCCTTCGCTTTATAACATTGCATATGGACACATTGTTTCAGTATCTGAGAAGTTGCAGATGGTACTGAATAATGTGCAATTATCAGTGAACATCCCCACTTACAACCTCATTGATGAAGCAGCTGCAGAATTTTGGGCCTGTAGGAATGCCAGGAGTGCTGTCCTGAGGGCCACACTTGATGCCACACTTGGTCAAATGATGTCAAGAGCAGTCACTCTCACCTCACTTCTGAAACCCGGCTCTCCTGTCCAATTTGACCAAAGCTATAATGAGGTCTGGAGCCGAATGGCCCTGGCAGAACCCAAACTGTGCATGTTGTTGCTGAGCAAGTACCACTTGATTGCACTCCCGACAGCAATGCCAACAACACCTTCCATCACTTTGCCGATGATGGAGAATAAACTGATGGGGCAACAACTGGCTGGATTGGATTTATCCTACTTTTTGTGGTCGGGCCATACCTGGCAATTTTCCACATTGTCAGGTAGATGCCAGTGTTGTAGTCGTACTGGCACAACTTGGCTAGGGCTGCGGCAAGTTCTGGAGCACAAGTTTTCAGTACAAGAGGATCGTGTCATCAGGGCCCATAGCGTTTGCGGTATCCAGTTGTCTGAAGATTGGCATCTGTGTTGGTGGGAAGCTCAGCAGGAAGCCGGGATGGGTCATCCACTCAAGCTTTCTGACTGAAAATGTTTCAGCCTCGTCTTTTCCACTGACGTGCTGGTGTAATAGGGGACACATTCTGAAAGATAGCTATTCATGCATGCCCTTGTTTCTAAAATAAAAGTTTAACTTTAAGAACCTCTTTTAAGACCTACAAATTAGTACAATTAATAGAAATGAGCCGCGGTGGTTAATTAAATCTGGGAGCACAGACAGTTTTGTGGGTGGACCAGTTTAAAGCAAGGTTGCAGAAATTCAATTTGCACCCAATTTAATTCGCGTTAGATATTCCTTGTTCTTTTGCACCTGTTTGGTCAATTTTGCTTGAACTATTCTGGAAATACCAGCAGCCTCGATTGGAATCTCCAGGCCCATGCGTTTTTGCCATTGGATTTACAACAATAATTGAGAGTTTGGTAGTAAATTAACTAATACTATAATTGTGCACTGTGAGAGGGGGAGGTAGATTTATTGTTGTTTTCAATGCTGGTTAGACCAGCATTTATTGCCCATCCCCAGTTTCCCTTCAGAAGGTGGTGATGAGCTGCATTCATGAACCACTGCAGTCTCTGAGATGTACATACAGCCACAGTGCAGTTTGGGAAGGAGTTCCAGGATTTTGACGCAGCAACAGTAAAGGAACAGTGATCTATTTCCAAGTCAGGGTGGTGAGTGACTTGGAGGGGAACCTCCAGGTGGTGGGTTCCCAGGTATTTGCTGCCCTTGTCCTTCTAGATGGTAGTGGTCGTGAGTTTGGAAGGTGCTGCTGAAGGAATCTTGGTGAGTTCCTGCAGTGCATCTTGTAGATGGTACACATGGCTGCCACTGTTTGTCAGTGGTGTAGGGATTGAATGTTTGTGGAAGGGGGAGCAATCAAGCAAGCTGCTTTTTCTTGGATGGTGTCAAGCTTCTTGGAAGCTGCAAGTGGAGAGTATTCCATTGCACTCCTGACTTGTGCCTTGTAGATGGTGGACAGGCTTTGGGGGGTCAGGCCGTGACTTACTCGCTGTAGGATTCCCAGCCTTTGACCTCCTCTGGTATCCATAGTATTAATGTGGTTAGTCCAGTTCAGTTTCTGATTAAGGGTAATCCCCAGGATGTTAATTGTGGGAGATTCAGTGACAATGCCATTGAATGTCGAGGGACGATGGGAAGATCCTTTCTTGTAGGAGACGGTCATTTCCTGGCATGTGTGGCGTGAAAGTAACTTGCCACTTGTCAGCGCAAGCCTCGATATTGTCCCGGTCTTGCTGCATTTAGACATGGACTGCTTCATCATCTGAGGAGTCATGAATGGTGCTGAACATTGTGCAGTCATCTGCGAACATCCCCACTTCTGACCTTATGATGGAAGGCAGGTCATTGGTGAAGGAACTGAAGAGGGTTGGGCCTTGGACACGACCTGGACGAACTCCTGCAATGATGTCCTGGATTGACCTCCAACCAGCACAGCCAGCTTTGATAAAGGGTCATCCGGACTCAAAACATTAGCTCATTTCTCTCCCTACAGATGATAAGCCAGACCTGCTGAGATTTTCCAACATTTTCTCGTTGGTTTCAGATTCCAGCACCTGCAGTAATTTGCTTTTAACCACAACCAACTTCCTTTCTGCCAGGTATGACTCCAACCAGCGGAGAGCTTTCCCCCTGATCCTCATTGACTCCAGTTCAGCTAGGGCTCCTTGATGCTATACTCAGTCAAACACTGCCTTGATGTCTAACATTTTCCCAATGACATAAGTTAAGTCTATAAAATAATGAGGAGCATAGATAAGGTAAATAGGCGACATCTTTTCCCAAAGGTAGTCTAGAACTAGAGGGCATAGATTTAAGGTGAGAGGGGAGAGATATAAAGAGACCAGAGGGGAAATTTCGTCACACAAAGGGTGGTGAGCATCTGGAAAGGGCTGCCAGAGGCAGTGGTAGAGGCGGGTACAATTTTGTCTTTTAAAAAGCAGTTAGACAGTTACATGGGCAGGGTGGGTATAGAGGGATATGGGCCAAATGCAGGCAAGTGGGACTAGCTTAGTGATAGAAACTGGGCGGCATGGACCAGCTGGGCCAAAGGGCCTGTTTCCATGCTGTAAACATCTATAACTCTATAAGCTAACTTCCCTATAATTACTTGTTTTTTGTCTCCCGCATTTTTTGAATAAAGGTGTTACATTGGCAGTTTTCCAATCCTCTGGGACTTTTCCAGAATTTAAGGATTCCTGGAAGATTACTACCAGTATATCCACTAAGGGCAGCACAGTAGCACAGTGGTTATCACTATGGCTTCACAGCTCCAGGGTCCCAGGATCGATTCCCGGCTTGGGTCACTGTCTGTGCAGAGTCTGCTCATTCTCCCTGTGTCTGCGTGGGTTTCCTCCGGGTGCTCCGGTTTCCTCCCGAAAGACGTGCTCTTAGGTGAATTGGACATTCTGAATTCTCCCTCTGTGTACCTGAACAGGCACCGGAGTGTGGCGAATAGGGGCTTTTCACAGTAACTTCATTGCAGTGTTAATTTAAGCCTACTTGTGACGATAAAGATTATTATCTCTGCAGTTACTTCCTTTTAATATCCTGGGATCCAACACATCAGGTCCAGGGGACCTATCTGCCTTTAGCCCATTATTTTCCCAAGTACTTTTTCCCAATGATTGTTATTGTATTTAATTCCTCCCCCCTTCTGCCCCTTGATTATTTAGTATTTTTGGAATGTTATCAGTGTCTTCTACTACAAAGTATTTATTTAACTCCTCTGCTATTTCCTGGTTCCCCATTATTATTTCTCCAGTCTCATTCTCTAAGGGGCCTATGTTCACTTTGGCCTCTGTCTTCCTTGTTCTATATTGAAAGAAGCTCGCTGTCCGGTTTTATATTACTTGCTAGTTTACACTCATAGTTTATCTTCCGTTTAGGTAGTTTATCTAACATAGTCATGAGTAGTTACTGTTAAAATATACAAGACTCAGAGGCCAGGATTCTCCGCCGGCGTGATTCTCAGTTTTGCCAGCGCCCGGAGGTTTCCCGACGGTGTATCGGAAACCCCATTGACCGGCCGGCATAACGGAGAATCCCGCCGGCGGGTCGGGGCAGAAATGTAGGCGCGGCGGGGCGGAGAATCTCGCCCAGAATCTTTTTGTGATTCCTACTGAACTGCACACAACCATCTTACCACAAACTGGGGAAGAGTTACTTTCAGTAATTTAATAATGGATCAAGAGCAAGTAAATTTGAGAATAGGCCGGGATTCTCCAGTATCCGGCGGGGCGGGCCACTGTGGGGGCCCCCTCCGGAGCCGGATCTCCCCGCGCCCCCCCGAGGATTCCGCAGGCCGCCCTCAGAACCAGGTCCCGCTGGTACAGACCTGGTCTAATCCACACTGCTCGGCCCATCGGGGACTGGAGAATCGTTGGGGAGGGCCACTGCCAACGGCCCCCGGCCGGCGTGCCGCAATCCCCGCCCCCGCCAAAAAACCGGCACCAGAGAATTAAGCAGCCGGTGTCGGAGCGGCGGGGCGGGATTCACGCCGCTCCCCCCCCCCCCCACCCCCCCACCCCGGCGGGGGGGTCGGAGAATCACGCCCTTGATTTCAAAGTGAAACAGTAAATGAAATAATGGATGGTATTCAGGTGAGAGAGTGGATTGTACAAGCTAAAAGGTAGAGCAGATATTTTCAAAGTCGGGGTCACGATCTGCAGGTGTGTCGCAGGCAGGTGTCGGGAGGGTCGCGGTATTCCCGATCGGGGAATTAATGCTCAACGCCTGCAGCAGCCGGCTGCGAACAGCTTTAAAAGTGACGGCCACGACCGGCTTTGAGATTGCAGGCGCACACTAATTCAATGCAGTCTTCGTGCATGAAGCGACTGCAGAGAGCAGGTCACGCTGACGTCACGTGCTCTGGGTGCGACTGTGATTCCTCCATTTTGTAGTAAGGAACAGAGGGCCAGAGACACAAACTGGTCGGGATCTCAGAACTAAACCTGCTGGAGAGAGTGGCTCAGGAGAATCCACAACAGGACAAAGCAGAGCTGGTGTGAGCAGTTCAGGAGAATCCACAACAGGACAAAGCAGAGCTGGTGTGAGCTGTTCAGGAGAATCCACAACAGGACAAAGCAGAGCTGGTGTGAGCTGTCCAGGAGAGTCCACAACAGGACAAAGCAGAGCTGGTGTGAGTTGTTCTGGAGAATCCACAACAGGACAAAGCAGAGCTGGTATGAGCTGTTCAGGAGAGTCCACAACAGGACAAAGCAGAGCTGGTGTGAGCTGATCAGGAGAGTCCACAACAGGACAAAGCAGAGCTGGTGTGAGCTGTTCAGTAGACTCCACAACAGGACAAAGCAGAGCTGGTGTGAGCTGATCAGGAGAGTCCACAACAGGACAAAGCAGAGCTGGTGTGAGTTGTTCAGGAGAGTCCACAACAGGACAAAGCAGAGCTGGTGTGAGCTGTTCAGGAGAGTCCACAACAAGACAAAGCAGAGCTGGTGTGAGCTGTTCAGTAGACTCCACAACAGGACAAAGCAGAGCTGGTGTGAGCTGATCAGGAGAGTCCACAACAGGACAAAGCAGAGCTGGTGTGAGTTGTTCAGGAGAGTCCACAACAGGACAAAGCAGAGCTGGTGTGAGCTGTTCAGGAGAGTCCACAACAGGACAAAGCAGAGCTGGTGTGAGCTGTTCAGTAGACTCCACAACAGGACAAAGCAGAGCTGGTGTGAGCTGTTCAGGAGAATCCACAACAGGACAAAGCAGAGCTGGTGTGAGCTGTTCAGGAGAATCCACAACAGGACAAAGCAGAGCTGGTGTGAGCTGTTCAGGAGAATCCACAACAGGACAAAGCAGAGCTGGTGTGAGCTGTTCAGGAGAATCCACAACAGGACAAAGCAGAGCTGGTGTGAGCTGTTCAGGAGAATCCACAACAGGACAAAGCAGAGCTGGTGTGAGCTGTTCAGGAGAATCCACAACAGGACAAAGCAGAGCTGGTGTGAGCTGTTCAGGAGAATCCACAACAGGACAAAGCAGAGCTGGTGTGAGCTGTTCAGGAGAATCCACAACAGGACAAAGCAGAGCTGGTGTGAGCTGTTCAGGAGAGTCCACAACAGCGCAAAGCAGAGCTGGTGTGAGCTGTTCAGGAGAATCCACAACAGGACAAAGCAGAGCTGGTGTGAGCTGTTCAGGAGAGTCCACAACAGGACAAAGCAGAGCTGGTGTGAGCTGTTCTGGAGAATCCACAACAGGACAAAGCAGAGCTGGTATGAGCTGTTCAGGAGAGTCCACAACAGGACAAAGCAGAGCTGGTGTGAGCTGTTCAGGAGAATCCACAACAGCGCAAAGCAGAGCTGGTGTGAGCTGTTCAGTAGACTCCACAACAGGACAAAGCAGAGCTGGTGTGAGCTGATCAGGAGAGTCCACAACAGGACAAAGCAGTGCTGGTGTGAGCTGATCAGCAGAGTCCACAACAGGACAAAGCAGAACTGGTGTGAGCTGATCAGCAGAGTCCACAACAGGACAAAGCAGAGCTGGTGTGAGCTGATCAGGAGAGTCCACAACAGGACAAAGCAGAACTGGTGTGAGCTGTTCAGGAGAGTCCACAACAGGACAAAGCAGAGCTGGTGTGAGCTGTTCAGGAGAATCCACAACAGGACAAAGCAGAGCTGGTGTGAGCTGTTCAGGAGAATCCACAACAGAACAAAGCAGAGCTGGTGTGAGCTGTTCAGGAGAGTCCACAACAGGACAAAGCAGAGCTGGTGTGAGCTGATCAGGAGAGTCCACAACAGGACAAAGCAGTGCTGGTGTGAGCTGATCAGCAGAGTCCACAACAGGACAAAGCAGAGCTGGTGTGAGCTGTTCAGGAGGTTCCACAACAGGTCAAAGCAGAGCTGGTGTGAGCTGTTCAGGAGAGTCCACAACAAGACAAAGCAGAGCTGGTGTGAGCTGTTCAGGAGAGTCCACAACAGGACAAAGCAGTGCTGGTGTGAGCTGATCAGCAGAGTCCACAACAGGACAAAGCAGAGCTGGTGTGAGCTGTTCAGGATAATCCACAACAGGACAAAGCAGAGCTGGTGTGAGCTGTTCAGGAGAGTCCACAACAGGACAAAGCAGAGCTGGTGTGAGCTGTTCAGGATAATCCACAACAGGACAAAGCAGAGCTGGTGTGAGCTGTTCAGGAGAGTCCACAACAGGACAAAGCAGAGCTGGTGTGAGCTGTTCAGGAGAGTCCACAACAGCGCAAAGCAGAGCTGGTGTGAGCTGATCAGGAGAGTCCACAACAGGACAAAGCAGTGCTGGTGTGAGCTGATCAGGAGAGTCCACAACAGGACAAAGCAGAGCTGGTGTGAGCTGATCAGGGGAGTCCACAACAGGACAAAGCAGAGCTGGTGTGAGTTGTTCAGGAGAGTCCACAACAGCGCAAAGCAGAGCTGGTGTGAGCTGTTCAGGAGAGTCCACAACAGGACAAAGCAGTGGTGGTGTGAGCTGTTCAGGAGAATCCACAACAGGACAAAGCAGAGCTGGTGTGAGCTGTTCAGGAGAATCCACAACAGGACAAAGCAGAGCTGGTGTGAGCTGTTCAGGAGAATCCACAACAGGACAAAGCAGAGCTGGTGTGAGCTGTTCAGGAGAGTCCACAACAGGACAAAGCAGTGTTGGTGTGAGCTGTTCAGGAGAGTCCACAACAGGACAAAGCAGAGCTGGTGTGAGCTGGTCAGGAGAATCCACAACAGGACAAAGCAGAGCTGGTGTGAGCTGTTCAGGAGAGTCCACAACAGGACAAAGCAGAGCTGGTGTGAGCTGTTCAGGAGTCTCCACAACAGGACAAAGCAGTGCTGGTGTGAGCTGTTCTGAAGAGTCCACAACAGGACAAAGCAGAGCTGGTGTGAGCTGTTCAGGAGAGTCCACAACAGGACAAAGCAGAGCTGGTGTGAGCTGTTCAGGAGAGTCCACAACAGGACAAAGCAGAGCTGGTGTGAGCTGTTCAGGAGAATCCACAACAGGACAAAGCAGAGCTGGTGTGAGCTGTTCAGGAGAGTCCACAACAGGACAAAGCAGAGCTGGTGTGAGCTGTTCAGGAGAATCCACAACAGGACAAAGCAGAGCTGGTGTGAGCTGGTCAGGAGAATCCACAACAGGACAAAGCAGAGCTGGTGTGAGCTGTTCAGGAGAATCCACAACAGGACAAAGCAGAGCTGGTGTGAGCTGGTCAGGAGAATCCACAACAGGACAAAGCAGAGCTGGTGTGAGGTGTTTAGGAGAGTCCACAACAGGACAAAGCAGAGCTGGTGTGAGCTGTTCAGGATAATCCACAACAGGACAAAGCAGAGCTGGTGTGAGCTGTTCAGGAGAGTCCACAACAGGACAAAGCAGTGCTGGTGTGAGTTGTTCAGGAGAATCCACAACAGGACAAAGCAGAGCTGGTGTGAGCTGTTCAGGAGAGTCCACAACAGGACAAAGCAGAGCTGGTGTGAGTTGTTCAGGAGAATCCACAACAGGACAAAGCAGAGCTGGTGTGAGCTGATCAGGATAATCCACAACAGGACAAAGCAGAGCTGGTGTGAGGTGTTCAGGAGAATCCACAACAGGACAAAGCAGAGCTGGTGTGAGCTGATCAGGATAATCCACAACAGGACAAAGCAGAGCTGGTGTGAGCTGTTCAGGAGAGTCCACAACAGGACAAAGCAGAGCTGGTGTGAGCTGATCAGGATAATCCACAACAGGACAAAGCAGAGCTGGTGTGAGCTGTTCAGGAGAGTCCACAACAGGACAAAGCAGAGCTGGTGTGAGCTGTTCAGGAGAGTCCACAACAGGACAAAGCAGAGCTGGTGTGAGCTGTTCAGGAGAGTCCACAACAGGACAAAGCAGAGCTGGTGTGAGCTGATCAGGAGAGTCCACAACAGGACAAAGCAGTGCTGGTGTGAGTTGTTCAGGAGGGTCCACAACAGGACAAAGCAGAGCTGGTGTGAGCTGTTCAGTAGACTCCACAACAGGACAAAGCAGAGCTGGTGTGAGCTGATCAGGAGAGTCCACAACAGGACAAAACAGAGCTGGTGTGAGCTGTTCAGGAGAGTCCCCAACAGGACAAAGCAGAGCTGGTGTGAGCTGTTCAGTAGAGTCCACGACAGGACAAAGCAGAGCTGGTGTGAGCTGTTCAGGAGAGTCCACAACAGGACAAAACAGAGCTGGTGTGAGCTGTTCAGGAGAGTCCACAACAGGACAAAGCAGAGCTGGTGTGAGCTGTTCAGGAGAGTCCACAACAGGACAAAACAGAGCTGGTGTGAGCTGTTCAGGAGAGTCCACAACAGGACAAAACAGAGCTGGTGTGAGCTGTTCAGGAGAATCCACAACAGGACAAAGCAGAGCTGGTATGAGCTGTTCAGGAGAGTCCACAACAGGACAAAGCAGAGCTGGTGTGAGCTGATCAGGAGAGTCCACAACAGGACAAAGCAGAGCTGGTGTGAGCTGTTCAGTAGACTCCACAACAGGACAAAGCAGAGCTGGTGTGAGCTGATCAGGAGAGTCCACAACAGGACAAAGCAGAGCTGGTGTGAGTTGTTCAGGAGAGTCCACAACAGGACAAAGCAGAGCTGGTGTGAGCTGTTCAGGAGAGTCCACAACAAGACAAAGCAGAGCTGGTGTGAGCTGTTCAGGAGAATCCACAACAGGACAAAGCAGAGCTGGTGTGAGCTGTTCAGGAGAATCCACAACAGGACAAAGCAGAGCTGGTGTGAGCTGTTCAGGAGAGTCCACAACAGGACAAAGCAGAGCTGGTGTGAGCTGTTCAGGAGAATCCACAACAGGACAAAGCAGAGCTGGTGTGAGCTGTTCAGGAGAGTCCACAACAGGACAAAGCAGAGCTGGTGTGAGCTGTTCAGGAGAGTCCACAACAGGACAAAGCAGAGCTGGTGTGAGCTGTTCAGTAGACTCCACAACAGGACAAAGCAGAGCTGGTGTGAGCTGATCAGGAGAGTCCACAACAGGACAAAGCAGTGCTGGTGTGAGCTGATCAGCAGAGTCCACAACAGGACAAAGCAGAGCTGGTGTGAGCTGTTCAGTAGACTCCACAACAGGACAAAGCAGAGCTGGTGTGAGCTGATCAGGAGAGTCCACAACAGGACAAAGCAGAGCTGGTGTGAGCTGATCAGGAGAGTCCACAACAGGACAAAGCAGAACTGGTGTGAGCTGATCAGCAGAGTCCACAACAGGACAAAGCAGAGCTGGTGTGAGCTGTTCAGTAGACTCCACAACAGGACAAAGCAGAGCTGGTGTGAGCTGATCAGGAGAGTCCACAACAGGACAAAGCAGTGCTGGTGTGAGCTGATCAGCAGAGTCCACAACAGGACAAAGCAGAGCTGGTGTGAGCTGTTCAGTAGACTCCACAACAGGACAAAGCAGAGCTGGTGTGAGCTGATCAGGAGAGTCCACAACAGGACAAAGCAGAGCTGGTGTGAGCTGATCAGGAGAGTCCACAACAGGACAAAGCAGAACTGGTGTGAGCTGATCAGCAGAGTCCACAACAGGACAAAGCAGAGCTGGTGTGAGCTGATCAGGAGAGTCCACAACAGGACAAAGCAGAGCTGGTGTGAGCTGTTCAGGAGAATCCACAACAGGACAAAGCAGAGCTGGTGTGAGCTGTTCAGGAGAATCCACAACAGGACAAAGCAGTGCTGGTGTGAGCTGTTCAGGAGAGTCCACAACAGGACAAAGCAGAGCTGGTGTGAGCTGATCAGCAGAGTCCACAACAGGACAAAGCAGAGCTGGTGTGAGCTGATCAGCAGAGTCCACAACAGGACAAAGCAGAGCTGGTGTGAGTTGTTCAGGAGACTCCACAACAGGACAAAGCAGAGCTGGTGTGAGCTGTTCAGGAGAGTCCACAACAGGACAAAGCAGAGCTGGTGTGAGCTGTTCAGGAGAGTCCACAACAGGACAAAGCAGAGCTGGTGTGAGCTGTTCAGGAGAGTCCACAACAGGACAAAGCAGAGCTGGTGTGAGCTGTTCAGGAGAATCCACAACAGGACAAAGCAGAGCTGGTGTGAGCTGGTCAGGAGAATCCACAACAGGACAAAGCAGAGCTGGTGTGAGCTGTTCAGGAGAGTCCACAACAGGACAAAGCAGAGCTGGTGTGAGCTGTTCAGGAGAATCCACAACAGGACAAAGCAGTGGTGGTGTGAGCTGTTCAGGAGAATCCACAACAGGACAAAGCAGAGCTGGTGTGAGCTGTTCAGGAGAATCCACAACAGGACAAAGCAGAGCTGGTGTGAGCTGTTCAGGAGGGTCCACAACAGGACAAAGCAGAGCTGGTGTGAGCTGTTCAGGAGAATCCACAACAGGACAAAGCAGAGCTGGTGTGAGCTGGTCAGGAGAATCCACAACAGGACAAAGCAGAGCTGGTGTGAGCTGTTCAGGAGAGTCCACAACAGGACAAAGCAGAGCTGGTGTGAGCTGTTCAGGAGAATCCACAACAGGACAAAGCAGAGCTGGTGTGAGCTGTTCAGGAGAGTCCACAACAGGACAAAGCAGAGCTGGTGTGAGCTGTTCAGGAGAGTCCACAACAGGACAAAGCAGAGCTGGTGTGAGCTGTTCAGGAGAGTCCACAACAGGACAAAGCAGAGCTGGTGTGAGCTGTTCAGGAGAATCCACAACAGGACAAAGCAGAGCTGGTGTGAGCTGGTCAGGAGAATCCACAACAGGACAAAGCAGAGCTGGTGTGAGCTGTTCAGGAGAATCCACAACAGGACAAAGCAGAGCTGGTGTGAGCTGGTCAGGAGAATCCACAACAGGACAAAGCAGAGCTGGTGTGAGGTGTTTAGGAGAGTCCACAACAGGACAAAGCAGAGCTGGTGTGAGCTGTTCAGGAGAGTCCACAACAGGACAAAGCAGAGCTGGTGTGAGTTGTTCAGGAGAATCCACAACAGGACAAAGCAGAGCTGGTGTGAGCTGTTCAGGAGAGTCCACAACAGGACAAAGCAGAGCTGGTGTGAGTTGTTCAGGAGAATCCACAACAGGACAAAGCAGAGCTGGTGTGAGGTGTTCAGGAGAGTCCACAACAGGACAAAGCAGAACTGGTGTGAGCTGATCAGGAGAGTCCACAACAGGACAAAGCAGAGCTGGTGTGAGCTGATCAGGATAATCCACAACAGGACAAAGCAGAGCTGGTGTGAGGTGTTCAGGAGAATCCACAACAGGACAAAGCAGAGCTGGTGTGAGCTGTTCAGGAGAGTCCACAACAGGACAAAGCAGAGCTGGTGTGAGCTGATCAGGATAATCCACAACAGGACAAAGCAGAGCTGGTGTGAGCTGTTCAGGAGAATCCACAACAGGACAAAGCAGAGCTGGTGTGAGCTGTTCAGTAGACTCCACAACAGGACAAAGCAGAGGTGGTGTGAGCTGATCAGGAGAGTCCACAACAGGACAAAACAGAGCTGGTGTGAGCTGTTCAGGAGAGTCCCCAACAGGACAAAGCAGAGCTGGTGTGAGCTGTTCAGTAGAGTCCACGACAGGACATAGCAGTGGTGGTGTGAGCTGTTCAGGAGAATCCACAACAGGACAAAGCAGAGCTGGTATGAGCTGTTCAGGAGAATCCACAACAGGACAAAGCAGAGCTGGTGTGAGCTGATCAGGAGAGTCCACAACAGGACAAAACAGAGCTGGTGTGAGCTGTTCAGGAGAGTCCACAACAGGACAAAACAGAGCTGGTGTGAGCTGTTCAGGAGAGTCCACAACAGGACAAAGCAGAGCTGGTGTGAGCTGTTCAGGATAATCCACAACAGGACAAAGCAGAGCTGGTGTGAGCTGTTCAGGAGAGTCCACAACAGGACAAAGCAGTGCTGGTGTGAGCTGTTCAGGAGTCTCCACAACAGGACAAAGCAGTGCTGGTGTGAGCTGTTCAGGAGAGTCCACAACAGGACAAAGCAGAGCTGGTGTGAGCTGTTCAGGAGAATCCACAACAGGACAAAGCAGAGCTGGTGTGAGCTGTTTAGGAGAGTCCACAACAGGACAAAGCAGAGCTGGTGTGAGCTGTTCAGGAGATTCCACAACAGGACAAAGCAGAGCTGGTGTGAGATGTTCAGGAGAGTCCACAACAGGACAAAGCAGAGCTGGTGTGAGCTGTTCAGGATAATCCACAACAGGACAAAGCAGAGCTGGTGTGAGCTGTTCAGGAGACTCCACAACAGGACAAAGCAGAGCTGGTGTGAGCTGTTCAGGATAATCCACAACAGGACAAAGCAGAGCTGGTGTGAGTTGTTCAGGAGAATCCACAACAGGACAAAGCAGAGCTGGTGTGAGCTGATCAGGAGAGTCCACAACAGGACAAAGCAGTGCTGGTGTGAGCTGTTCAGGAGTCTCCACAACAGGACAAGGCAGAGCTGGTGTGAGCTGTTCAGGAGAGTCCACAACAGGACAGAGCAGTGCTGGTGTGAGCTGTTCAGGAGGGTCCACAACAGGACAAAGCAGAGCTGGTGTGAGCTGTTCAGGAGAATCCACAACAGGACAAAGCAGAGCTGGTGTGAGCTGTTCAGGAGGGTCCAGAACAGGACAAAGCAGAGCTGGTGTGAGCTGTTCAGGAGGGTCCACAACAGGACAAAGCAGAGCTGGTGTGAGCTGTTCAGGAGAGTCCACAACAGGACAAAGCAGTGCTGGTGTGAGCTGTTCAGGAGGGTCCACAACAGGACAAAGCAGAGCTGGTGTGAGCTGTTCAGGAGAGTCCACAACAGGACAAAGCAGAGCTGGTGTGAGCTCTTCAGGAGAATCCACAACAGGACAAAGCAGAGCTGGTGTGAGCAGTTCAGGAGAGTCCACAACAGGACAAAGCAGAGCTGGTGTGAGCTGTTCAGGAGAGTCCACAACAGGACAAAGCAGAGCTGGTGTGAGCAGTTCAGGAGGGTCCACAACAGGACAAAGCAGAGCTGGTGTGAGCTGTTCAGGAGACTCCACAACAGGACAAAGCAGAGCTGGTGTGAGCTGTTCAGGAGAGTCCACAACAGGACAAAGCAGAGCTGGTGTGAGCTGTTCAGGAGAGTCCACAACAGGACAAAGCAGAGCTGGTGTGAGCTGTTCAGGAGAGTCCACAACAGGACAAAGCAGAGCTGGTGTGAGCTGTTCAGGAGAGTCCACAACAGGACAAAGCAGAGCTGGTGTGAGCTGTTCAGGAGACTCCACAACAGGACAAAGCAGAGCTGGTGTGAGCTGTTCAGGAGAGTCCACAACAGGACAAAGCAGAGCTGGTGTGAGCTGATCAGGAGAATCCACAACAGGACAAAGCAGAGCTGGTGTGAGCTGATCAGGAGAATCCACAACAGGACAAAGCAGAGCTGGTGTGAGCTGTTCAGGAGAATCCACAACAGGACAAAGCAGAGCTGGTGTGAGCTGATCAGGAGAATCCACAACAGGACAAAGCAGAGCTGGTGTGAGCTTTCAGGATAATCCACAACAGGACAAAGCAGTGCTGGTGTGAGCTGTTCAGGAGAGTCCACAACAGGACAAAGCAGAGCTGGTGTGAGCTGTTCAGGAGAGTCCACAACAGGACAAAGCAGAGCTGGTGTGAGCTGTTCAGGAGACTCCACAACAGGACAAAGCAGAGCTGGTGTGAGCTGTTCAGGAGAGTCCACAACAGGACAAAGCAGAGCTGGTGTGAGCTGATCAGGAGAATCCACAACAGGACAAAGCAGAGCTGGTGTGAGCTGTTCAGGAGGTTCCACAACAGGACAAAGCAGAGCTGGTGTGAGTTGTTCAGGAGAGTCCACAACAGGACAAAGCAGAGCTGGTGTGAGCTGTTCAGGAGGGTCCACAACAGGACAAAGCAGAGCTGGTGTGAGCTGTTCAGGAGAATCCACAACAGGACAAAGCAGAGCTGGTGTGAGCTGATCAGGAGGTTCCACAACAGGACAAAGCAGAGCTGGTGTGAGTTGTTCAGGAGAGTCCACAACAGGACAAAGCAGAGCTGGTGTGAGCTGTTCAGGAGAATCCACAACAGGACAAAGCAGAGCTGGTGTGAGCTGTTCAGGAGAATCCACAACAGGACAAAGCAGAGCTGGTGTGAGTTGTTCAGGAGAGTCCACAACAGGACAAAGCAGAGCTGGTGTGAGCTGTTCAGGAGAGTCCACAACAGGACAAAGCAGAGCTGGTGTGAGCTGTTCAGGAGGGTCCACAACAGGACAAAGCAGAGCTGGTGTGAGCTGTTCAGGAGAGTCCACAACAGGACAAAGCAGAGCTGGTGTGAGCTGTTCAGGAGAGTCCACAACAGGACAAAACAGAGCTGGTGTGAGCTGTTCAGGAGAGGCCACAACAGGACAAAGCAGAGCTGGTGTGAGCTGTTCAGGAGAATCCACAACAGGACAAAGCAGAGCTGGTGGGTGTGAGGTGTTCAGGAGAATCCACAACAGGACAAAGCAGAGCTGGTGTGAGTTGTTCAGGAGAGTCCACAACAGGACAAAACAGAGCTGGTGTGAGCTGTTCAGGAGAGGCCACAACAGGACAAAACAGAGCTGGTGTGAGCTGTTCAGGAGAGGCCACAACAGGACAAAGCAGAGCTGGTGTGAGCTGTTCAGGAGAGTCCACAACAGGACAAAGCAGAGCTGGTGTGAGCTGTTCAGGAGAGTCCACAACAGGACAAAGCAGAGCTGGTGTGAGTTGTTCAGGAGAGTCCAGAACAAGACAAAGCAGAGCTGGTGTGAGCTGTTCAGGAGGGTCCACAACAGGACAAAGCAGTGCTGGTGTGAGCTGTTCAGGATAATCCACAACAGGACAAAGCAGAGCTGGTGTGAGCTGTTCAGGATAATCCACAACAGGACAAAGCAGAGCTGGTGTGAGCTGTTCAGGAGAGTCCACAACAGGACAAAGCAGAGCTGGTGTGAGCTGTTCAGGAGAGTCCACAACAGGACAAAGCAGAGCTGGTGTGAGTTGTTCAGGATAATCCACAACAGGACAAAGCAGAGCTGGTGTGAGCTGATCAGGAGAATCCACAACAGGACAAAGCAGAGCTGGTGTGAGCTGTTCAGGAGAGTCCACACAGGACAAAGCAGAGCTGGTGTGAGCTGTTCAGGAGAGTCCACACAGGACAAAGCAGAGCTGGTGTGAGCTGTTCAGGAGAGTCCACAACAGGACAAAGCAGAGCTGGTGTGAGTTGTTCAGGAGAGTCCACAACAGGACAAAGCAGAGCTGGTGTGAGCTGTTCAGGAGGGTCCACAACAGGACAAAGCAGAGCTGGTGTGAGCTGTTCAGGAGGGTCCACAACAGGACAAAGCAGAGCTGGTGTGAGCTGATCAGGAGAATCCACAACAGGACAAAGCAGAGCTGGTGTGAGCTGTTCAGGAGGCTCCACAACAGGACAAAGCAGAGCTGGTGTGAGCTGTTCAGGAGAGTCCACAACAGGACAAAGCAGAGCTGGTGTGAGCTGTTCAGGAGAGTCCACAACAGGACAAAGCAGAGCTGGTGTGAGCTGTTCAGGAGACTCCACAACAGGACAAAGCAGAGCTGGTGTGAGCTGCAGGACCTCTGATGAACAACCCATACATAAATGTAACACTGAATGACAAAGCAAGTGAGATCGTGAAGACCAAGCAGTCACCTGTCGTACCAAAGGTAATCGAAAATGGTGGGTCCTGAAGCTTGGCCGGTTCGTAAATATGGGTCCCCAGAATAAAAGTTTGAAAAAACATTGAGGTAGAGAACACTAAGCTAATGCACCATGGAAGACAAAGGAAATAAAGGTTAACATGATGTGAAAAGGTGGCTTGATTTGTGGCAAATGTCCAGAAAAAGATTCTGTCGATCATCAGGAATATTGTGGAGAATACAGGAGAGAACTGAAAAAGTCGATATGGGAGGTATAAGAAAAGGATAGCAGGCAACATTAAATTGAACTCTATAAAATCATATATAGAATGATTTAAAGAGTGATGCACTATCAATTACTATGAGACGAGAGTAGAGAATAATCGAGGCTTTATTAAGCAGAGATGTGTGGCCTCCTGCAGCTGCTACCAGAATGGGAGCAGCTCCGGTGTGCACATACATTTATACTCCGCCTACTGGGCGGAGCCAGCAGGCAGGGATTTACCCATGTACCTCTAGTACTGGAGCCTTACCATATAACATCTACGATACAGTTACTACATCTTCTATACAGTCAACTACCACATTCACACCCTGTTAAAAAAAGACTCCAGCGGGGGTGGTGGAAAAATTTACAGTTCAGGCAAAATTTACAAGTTCAGTCGGTCGGGTGCCTTGACCCTCCTCTGTGATCGCCTCGGTCCCGGTGGTGATGCGGGCGCCGACTTGGTCACCTGTGACTCCGGGAGCGTGTTGCCCTCATCTTCATCGCCCCCGAGTGGAACCAGTGGGAGGACGGATCCCCCTGGGGCGGGGGCTGTGGTGAGGTGCAGGGGCAACCGGAGGGGGGGGGGGGGGTGTCGGGTGGTGGGCCGTGGGTGGGGATCCAGCGGGTGCCAGGTCCCGGAGGGAGACTATGTCCTGGCGCCCATCGGGGTGAGCCTCGTAGGCGTACTGCGGGTTCGCGTGCAGTAGTTGTACTCTTTCGACCAATGGGTCCGCCTTGTGGGTACGCACATGTTTGCGGAGGAGGATGGGTCCAGGTTGCCATGTTGGGAGCGAAACCCTGGAGTAGACATCCTGGGGAAGGCAAGGAGGCGTTCATGGGGGGTTTCATTCGTTGCAGTGCAGAGTAGTGATCGGATGGAGTGGAGCGCGTCGGGGAGGACCTCCTGCCAACGGGAGACCGGGAGACTTTTAGACCGAAGGGCCAGCAGGATGGCCTTCCAGACTGTCCCGTTCTCCCTCTCCACCTGCCCATTTCCCCGGGGGTTGTAGCTGGTCGTCCTGCTCGAGGCAATGCCCTTGCTGAGCAGGATCTGACGCAGCTCATCACTCATAAAAGAGGATCCCCGATCGCTGTGGACGTAAGCAGGGAAACCGAACAGGGCGAAGGTGCTGTTGAGCGCTTTAATGACCGTGGCAGAAGTCATATCAGGGCATGGGATAGCGAAGGGAAAGCGGAAGTATTCACCGACCACGTTCAGGAAGTTTGTGTTTCGGTCGGTGGATGGGACCAGTCCATGTTGAGGCTTTCAAAGGGAAGGGAGGCCTTCACCAGGCGCGCTCGGTCTGGCCGGTCGAAGTGCGGTTTGCACTCTGAGCAGACCTGGCAGTCTCTGGTGACAGTTCTGACCTCCGCAATGGAGTAGGGCGGGTTGCGAACCTTTATGAAGTGAAAGAACCGGGTGATCCCCGGGTGACTGAGACCATCGTGTAGGACCCGGAGTCCACTTTGCGCTGGCACATGTACCTCGGGATAGGGCATCGGGGTCTCGTTGAGCTTCCCGGGGTGATACAAAATCTCGTAATTGTAGGTCGAGAGCTCGATCCTCCACCTTAAGATTTTATCATTTTTGATCTTGCCCCGCTGTGTGTTATTGAACATGAAGGCAACCGACCATTGGTCAGTGAGGAGAGTGAATCTCCTGCCAGCCAGGTAATGCCTCCAATGCCGCACAGCTTCCACGATGGCTTGGGCCTCCTTTTCGACAGAGGAGTGCTGAATTTCGGAGGCATGCAAGGTGCGGGAAAAGAATGCCACGGGTCTGCCTGCCTGCTTGAGGGTGGCGGCCAGAGCGACGTCCGATGCATCGCTCTCGACCTGAAAGGGGAGGGACTCGTCGACCGTGTGCATCGTAGCCTTGACGATGTCTGCCTTGATGCGGTTGAAGGCCTGGCGGGCCTCAGCCGTCATGGGGAAAACTGTGGAGTGAATGATTGGGCGGGCCTTGGCCGCATCGTTAGGGATCCACTGGGCATAATAGGAGAAAAGCCCCAGGCATTGTTTCAGGGCCTTGGGGCAGTGGGGGAGTGGGAGTTCCATGAGGGGGCACATGCGGTCGGGGTCAGGCCCTAGAACTCCGTTTTCCACAACATAGCCAAGAATGGCTAAGCGGTTGTTTCGGAACACGCATTTCTCCTTATTGTACGTGAGATTTGACAGAAATCTTTGGATCCTCGCTGTCTTCAGGGGATGTCCTTGACAGAAATCTTTGGATCCTCGCTGTCTTCAGGGGATGTCCCGGAGGACTGGAGAATAGCCAATGTTGTTCCTCTGTTTAAGAAGGGTAGCAAGGATAATCCCGGGAACTACAGGCCGGTGAGCCTTACTTCAGTGGTAGGGAAATTACTGGAGAGAATTCTTCGAGACAGGATCTACTCCCATTTGGAAGCAAATGGACGTATTAGTGAGAGGCAGCACGGTTTTGTGAAGGGGAGGTCGTGTCTCACTAACTTGATAGAGTTTTTCGAGGAGGTCACTAAGATGATTGATGCAGGTAGGGCAGTGGATGTTGTCTACATGGACTTCAGTAAGGCCTTTGACAAGGTCCCTCATGGTAGACTAGTACAAAAGGTGAAGTCACACGGGATCAGGGGTGAGCTGGCAAGGTGGATTCAGAACTGGCTAGGCCATAGAAGGCAGAGGGTAGCAATGGAGGGATGCTTTTCTAATTGGAGGGCTGTGACCAGTGGTGTTCCACAGGGATCAGTGCTGGGACCTTTGCTGTTTGTAGTATATATAAATGATTTGGAGGAAAATGTAACTGGTCTGATTAGTAAGTTTGCAGACGACACAAAGGTTGGTGGAATTGCGGATAGCGATGAGGACTGTCTGAGGATACAGCAGGATTTAGATTGTCTGGAGACTTGGGCGGAGAGATGGCAGATGGAGTTTAATCCGGACAAATGTGAGGTAATGCATTTTGGAAGGGCTAATGCAGGTAGGGAATATACAGTAAATGGTAGAACCCTCAAGAGTATTGAAAGTCAAAGAGATCTAGGAGTACAGGTCCACAGGTCATTGAAAGGGGCAACACAGGTGGAGAAGGTAGTCAAGAAGGCATACGGCATGCTTGCCTTCATTGGACGGGGCATTGAGTATAAGAATTGGCAAGTCATGTTGCAGCTGTATAGAACCTTAGTTAGGCCACACTTGGAGTATAGTGTTCAATTCTGGTCGCCACACTACCAGAAGGATGTGGAGGCTTTAGAGAGGGTGCAGAAGAGATTTACCAGAATGTTGCCTGGTATGGAGGGCATAAGCTATGAGGAGCGATTGAATAAACTCGGTTTGTTCTCTCTGGAACGAAGGAGGTTGAGGGGCGACCTGATAGAGGTCTACAAAATTATGAGGGGCATAGACAGAGTGGATAGTCAGAGGCTTTTCCCCAGGGTAGAGGGGTCAATTACTAGGGGGCATAGGTTTAAGGTGAGAGGGGCAAGGTTTAGAGTAGATGTACGAGGCAAGTTTTTTACGCAGAGGGTAGTGGGTGCCTGGAACTCGCTACCGGAGGAGGTAGTGGAAGCAGGGACGATAGGGACATTTAAGGGGCATCTTGACAAATATATGAATAGGATGGGAATAGAAGGATACGGACCCAGGAAGTGTAGAAGATTGTAGTTTAGTCGGGCAGTATGGTCGGCGCGGGCTTGGAGGGCCGAAGGGCCTGTTCCTGTGCTGTACATTTCTTTGTTCTTTGTTCTTTATTAAGGGGTTTGGTGGTGTGGAGAAATTTGAGAAGGTTAGCGTTGTGGTCCTGCTTATTGTGGCCGCAGATGAAAATGAAATGGAAATGAAATGAATGAAAATGAAATGAAAATCGCTTATTGTCACGAGTAGGCTTCAATGAAGTTACTGTGAAAAGCCCCTAGTCGCCACATTCCGGCACCTGTTCGGGGAGGCTGGTACAGGAATCGAACCGTGCTGCTGGCCTGCCTTGGTCTGCTTTCAAAGCCAGTGATTTAGCCCAGTGTGCTAAACCAGCCCCTGTTCCAGATGGTGATGTTATCTAGGTACGGGAAGGTGGCCCGCAGTCCGTACCGGTCAACCATTCGGTCCATCTCACGTTGGAAGACCGAGACACCGTTAGTGACGCCGAAGGGAACCCTAAGGAAATGGTAGAGGCGGCCATCTGCTTCGAACACAGTGTATTGGCGGTCTGCCTTTCAGATGGGGAGCTGGTGGTAGGCAGGTTTCAGATCCACTGTAGAAAAGACCCGGTACTGTGCAATCTGATTGACCATATCAGATATGCGTGGGAGTGGGTACACGTCGAGTTGCGTGTACCGATTAATGATCTGACTGTAGTCAATGACCATCCTGTGTTTCTTCCCAGTCTTTACCACTACCACTTGGGCTCTCCAGGGGCTGTTGCTGGCCTCAATTATGCCTTCCCGCAGAAGCTGCTGGACCTCCGACCTGATGAAGGTCCTGTCTTGGGCACTGTACCGTCTGCTCCTGGTGGCGACGGGTTTGCAATCCGGGGTGAGGTTTGCAAACAAGGAAGATGGATTGACCTTAAGGGTCATGAGGCCGCATACGGTGAGGGGTAGTAGGGGTCCACCGAATTTTAAGGTCAGGCTTTGGAGATTGCATTGGAAATCCAGGGCGAGTAACAGGGCAGCGCAGAGGTTGGGGAGGACATAGAGGCGGAAGTTGCTGAACTCTATGCCCTGGATGGGGAGGGTCGCCATGCAGTACCCCCGGATTTCCACGGAATGGGATCCGGAGGCCAGGGAGATTCTCTGGGTAACGGGGTGTACCGCGAGGGAGCAGCGCCTTACCGTAGAGGGGTGGATAAAGCTTTCCGTGCTCCCGGAGTCAAGAAGGCAGGAAGTCTTGTCCCCATCGATTTTCACCATCGTCGTCACGGTTACGAGGTTGAGAGGCCAGGACTATACGAGCGTGATGGAGGCGAACTGCGGCTGGTGCTGGTAGGCGCCGGACTGGTCGGCGGTGGTGACAGGTGATGAACGGCCAGACGAAGTTCCCGACGAGCAGGGGTCCGGAGGCGTCATCCAAAATGGCGCCGAAGATGGCGGCACCCACGGGGTGCACATGGCGGGCGGCGTTAAAGATGGTGGTGCGCACGGGCCACACGTGGTCTGTAGAGAAGAAGATGGCAGCGCCTACGTGCCGCACGTGGTCTGCAAGGATGAAAATGCAGCGCCCAAGGGTTGCACCTGGGGGGTCTAGGAACGCTGGGCCTAGATACAGCAGCGATCGACTGGGCCTGGCACACAGCAGCAAAATGTCCCTTCTTTCCGCAGGTCTTGCAGGTTGCGCTCCGCGCCGGGCAGCGCTGCCGGGGGTGTTTGCTCTGTCCGCAGAAGTAGCATTTGGGCCTCCCGGGATTGGCTGGCTGCCGTGCGGCGCAGGCTTGGGATGGGCTGGGGGTGGTAGCTGGTGGGGCCCACGATGTCCATGAGGATGCCATGCGGTTGGGGGCGTACGATTGTACATTACGGGAGGTTATTGTTAGCAGATTCGCGAGCTGCCTGGTTGCCGCAAGGTCAAATGTACCTCCTTCTAATAGGCGTTGGCGGATGTACGCCAACCCCATGTCCGTAACAAAAGCGTCTCTGATTAAAGGTTCGATATGCCCGACTGCCGAAACTGCCTGGCAGTCACAGTTCCTCGCCAGGATGTGCAGGGCACGCCAGAAATCGTCTAAGGACTCCGGGGAGTTGCTGTCTCGTGGACAGGAGGTGCCTGGCGTAGAGTTTGTTAACCGGCCGACCATAATGTCCTTTCAGGAGCTCCATTGCTTCAGTGTAAGTGGGCGCATCCCGGATAAGGGGAAAAATATCAGAGCTAACCCGTGAGTAAAGGACCTGGAGCTTCTGTGCGTCCGAGGGTTGTTCAGTCGATGATCAGAGGTAGCTTTCGAAGCAAGGTAGCCAGTGGTCGAAGGCCGAAGTGGCGTTGGCTGCAGCTGTAGGCGATCAGGCTTGATACGAAGTTTCATCGCTGTAATATCTCTGCTTAATAAATTGATGCACTATCAATTACTACAAGAAGAGAGTAGAGAATAATCGAGGCTTTATTAAGCAGAGATGTGTGGCCTCCTGCAGCTGCTACCAGAATGGGAGCAGCTCTGTTGTGCACACACATTTATACTCCGCCTACTGGGCGGAGCCAGCAGGCAGGGATTTACCCCCGTACCTCTAGTACAGGAGCCTTACCGTATTACATTTACTATACAGTTACTACATCTACTATACAGTCAGTGGTGACTACCACAAAGAGTTTTACCAGGGAGACGTTAGGCCCACTAAAGACCGAAAGGGAAATTTTCATGGACAGTCATTCCTCACTTAATGGTGCGGAGCTTTGTGGAGCACTGACAGTATCCCTACCTCTGGACCAGAAACTCTGGGTTCGAATCCAACAGCAAGACTTGCTCGCCACGGGAGAAGTGTTCAACGTGGTTCAAAAGGCTGATCATCAGCTCAGGAGTCCTGCCCCCCGCCAAGTATTCCCCAAAGGGTTAAAAAGCAATGTGGATATGAAGATACACTTAAATAAAATGACACAGTCAACTTTTTTTCATTATTACATCACTTTGAAAAATAGGGAACATATATCCTTTTAACATTGCAACATTTGTTTTAAGGTTGTTTTTCAGAGGGTTCCTGTTCTGTGGCCTGCACATCCCAGGCTGAAGGTTTGAGATTTGCCTGGACTAATAAACTCACAATGCACCCAAAGATGCTAATCTCAATTCTCTTAGTTTTCACTGGTATAACACAATAGATTCAGATGGTGCGGTGGATTTATCAGTTGGAAAGTGCTCTTTTGCATGTGATTGAGATCTGACCTTTCATTCCCAAGTCATCACCACAGGAGCACCCGGATTCCCAGGCCTGTTTTGTAATTTTCCTTTACTCCTCCAACAACCACTGAAAACACTGTGGAAATAATTCCTGAAACATGCCCCTGTACTTCTGTCTCTCTCCTTCATCCACACCTTTCAGAATATCTCCCTCCATCCTCACCCTTCCCAATACCTCTCTCCATTCGACAGTGCTGTAATGGCATTGTGGTATATTACTGGACTAGTAACCCGAGACCCACATTAATGATCAGGAGGCAGGAGTTCAAATACCACCACAGCAGCTGGGAGAGTTTGAATTCAGTAAATTAAATTAAATAAAAACAAGTCCCAGTAATGATAAGATGACCGTGAAACCTCTGTTTGTTGCAAAACTCCATCTAGTTCAGTAATGCCCTTTAGTGAGGGAAATCTGCTGTCTTTACCCAATCTGGCTTACATGTCACTCCAGTCCCACAGCAAGGTCAGCCACATTGATCATAACATTTAATTCCTCATCGAGATATAAAAGTAATGGCAGAGGACTGGAGGGTTGCTAATGTTACACCACTATTCCAGAAATAGGAGAGGGATAAACCTGGAAACTACAGATTAATCAGCCTAACAACAGTGATGAGGTAGTTATTGGAAACTATTTTCAGAGACAAAACATACTTTCGTTTCATAAAGCATCAAGAGAGTCAAAATAGATTTGTTAAGGCAAATTGTGTCTGACGAGCTTGATTGAATTCCTTGTCAGGGTAACAGAGGAAACTGATCAAGGCAGTGCAGCAGATATTGTGTATATGAAACTTCAGAAGGCATCTGCCACAGGTCCTGGCAGGTCACTTCTTAAGAAGAAGAAAACCAATTGAATTAAGGCGAAGGCGCCAAAATGAAAGTACTGAACCCATCGCTGTCCCTCTAAATTTGAAATTCATAGTTTAGGGCATGGACAAGATGATGCACGATCAAAGACCACTAAAGCGAGGTTGTAGTCCAACTGAAGGCTTTAATAAGCTAGGTGTTTCCCCCAGCAGCTCAGGTACAGAATGAAGGTTGCTGGAGCGGCACTGGTTCTTATACCCCGCCTAGCAGGGCGGAGCTATCATACATTCTAACCAATAGAAAGCATACAGTTTCCACCAATGGTGCTTTAGCCTATCAGGTACCATAATACCTATCATACCACATTCACACCCTGTTAAAAAAAAAAGAGTCCGGCGGAGGTGGTGGCCTGAAACTACAAAACATGGCAACGTGGCATAATTAGTTATGGAGGTACCGTAATACCTCCGTACAGTGTTTAGTAACTATTTACAATTCTGATAGCGATGTACATTTGATGGTTTATATTTACAGTTTACAATTAAAATGAAGCAATCAGTCGATCGGGGGCCCTGGTCGTCCTCTGTGATCGTCGGAGCTTCGGTGGTGACCCCGGAGGCTTGGGCGTCTGTGACTCCGAGAGCGTGGCTTCGATCTCCGTGGCAGCTTCGGCACCCCTTGACGGCGCTGGTGGGGAAATGGTTGACCTGGGAAGGGAGCGCCTGCGGGGGGCGTCGGTGGGTGGGGGGGGCCTAGACGGGGCCGGCGGAAGGACCGATCCTCCTGTAAGGTGGTGCGGTGGAGGGGAGGGTGGGACTGGTGGCTGGGAAGTGCGTGGGGTTCCGGCAGGCACCAGGTCTCGTAGGGAGACCGTATCTTGTCGGCCGTCGGGGTACGCCACGTAGACGTACTGGGGGTTAGCATGGAGCAGATGGACCCTCTCGACCAACGGGTCCGACTTGTGCACCTGCATGTGTTTTCGGAGCAGGATGGGTCCGATTGCTGCCAGCCAGGTCGGGAGCGAGGTCCCAGAGGAGGACTTCCTGGGGAAGACAAGGAGGCGTTCGTGAGGTGTCTGATTGGGGTTGTACAAAGCAGTGACCGGATGGAGTGGAGGGCATCCAGGAGGACTTCTTGCCAGTGGGAGACTGGGAGGTTCCTGGACCGTAGGGGCAGAAGGACGGTCTTCCAGACCATTCCATTCTCCCTCTCTACCTGTCCGTTACCCCGGGGATTGTAACTGGTCGTCCTGCTCGAGGCGATGCCCTTGCTGAGCAGGAATTGACGCAGTTCGTCGCTCATCAAGGAGGACCCCCTATCACTGTATAAGTAAGCGGGGAACCCGAACAGTACAAAGGTGCTATGGAGGGCCTTGATGATGGTGGTTGCGGTCATGTCGGGGCAGGGGATGGCGAATGGGAACCAGGAGTACTTGTCAATCACGTTCAGGAAATACGTGTTGCGGTCGGTGGAGGGGAGGGGGGCCTTTGAACTCCATGCTGAGGCGTTCAAAGGGACGGGAAGCCTTTATCAGGTGCGCTTTCTCTGGTCGGTAGAAGTGCGGTTTGCACTCCGCGCAGATTTGGCAGTTCCTGGTGGCTGTCCTGACCTCCTCGATGGAGTAGGGCAGGTTGCGGTCTTGACAAAATGGAAAAAGCGAGTGACCCCCGGGTGGCAGAGGTCCTCGTGGAGGGCTCGGAGACGGTCCACTTGTGTGGTGGCACATGTGCCGCGGGACAGGGCGTCAGGAGGCTAGTTTAGCTTCCCGGGACGATACAAGATCTCGTAGTTGGAGGTGGAGAGTTCGATCCTCCACCGCAAGATCTTGTTTTTTATCTTGCCCCGCTGTGCATTATCAAATATGAAAGCAACCAACCGTTGGTCCGTGAGGAGAGTGAATCTCCTGCCGGCCAGGTAATGCCTCCAATGTCGCACAGCTTCTACTATGGCCTGGGCCTCCTTTTCGACTGAGGAGTGGCGGTTTTCGGAAGCATGGAGGGTACGAGAGAAGAAGGCCACGGGTCTGCCCGCTTGGTTGAGGGTGGCCGCCAGAGCTACGTCGGACGCATCGCTCTCGACCTGGAAGGGGGGGGGGGGGGAACTCGTCGATGGCGTGCATCATGGCCTTTGCAATGTCTGCTCTGATGCGGCTGAAGGCCTGGCAGGCCTCTATCGACAGAGGAAAAGCTGTGGATTGGATCAGGGGATGGGCCTTGTCCGCATAGTTGGGGACCCACTGGGCGTAGTAGCTGAAAAACCCTAGGCAATGTTTCAGGGCCTTGGAGCAGTGAGGGAGGGGGAACTCCATAAGGGGGCGCATGCGTTCAGGGTCGGGGCCTATAACTCTATTTCGCACTACGTAGCCGAGGATGGCTAAGTGGTCGGCGCTAAACACGCATTTATCCTTGTTGTACATAACGTTAAGGATTTTAGCAGTCTGGAGAAATTTTCGGAGGTTGGTGTCGTGGTCCTGCTGGTCATGGCCACAGAAGCTGACATTATCGAGATACGGGAATGTTGCCCGTAAACCGTACCGATCAACCATTCGGTCCATGTCGCGCTGGAAGACCGAGACCCAATTGGTGACACCGAAGGGAACCCTTAAGAAGTGATAGAGCCGCCCACATGCCTCGAAAGCAGTGTATTTGCAGTCACTAGTACGGATGGGGAGCTGGTGGTAGGCGGACTTGAGATCCACTGTGGAGAAGACCTTAAAATGCGCAATCCTGTTTACCAGGTGGGATATTTGGGGGAGAGGGTACGCGTCCAGCTGCGTAAACCTGTTGATGGTCTGACTGACCATCCTATGCTTCTCCACGGCCTTTACCACCACTACTTGAGCTCTCCAAGGGCTGTTACTGACTTCAATGACCCCTTCCCTCAGTAGCCTTTGGACCTCTGACCTAATAAAAATCCGGTCCTGGGCACTGTAGCGTCTGCTCCTGGTGGCGACGGGTTTGCAATCCGGGGTGAGGTTCGCAAACAGGGAAGGCGGATCGACCTCAAGGGTCGCGAGGCCGCAGACAGTAAGGGGGGTATAGAGCCGCCGAATTTGATGTTCAGACTTTGAAGGTTACACTGGAAGTCTAAACCCAGGAGTGTAGCCGCGCAGAGGTGGGGAAGGACGTAGAGACGGAAATTTTTGAACTCCCTTTCCTGGACTGTGAGGTTTGCTACACAAAACCCCTTTATCTCCACTGAATGTGAGCCGGAAGCCAGGGAGATTTTTTGATTAATGGGGTGGATGAGGAAAGAACAGCGCCTTACCGTGTCAGGGTGTATGAACGTGGCGTCCGTGGAACAAGATGGCGGCGCCCGGTGTCCACACGTGGCCCTGGAATATGAAGATGGCGGCGACCGCTGGCCGCACGGGGCCCGTGGAGAAGTTTGTGGTTGCGGTCCGCATTCGCCACCGGAGACCGTGGCAACCGCACAGGCCTGGCATACCCCCACGAAATGGTCCTTTTTGCCACATCCCTTGCAGGTGGATGCGTGGGCCGGACAGCACTGGCGGGAGTGCATGCCTGCCCGCAAAAGCAGCAGCGGGGCCCCTCGGGGTTGCCAGGCCGCCTTGCAGCGCAGGCCTGTGGGGGAATGGGGGAAGTCTCGGGGTCGGCCACGGAGGGGTTCCACGCTGCCCAGGGGGCTGCCGCGCGGTCGGGAACGTAAGCGCGGGAGTTCCTGGAGGCCAGGGAGCCTGCAAGGGCCCATGCCTCCCTGAGACCCAGGGTGTCCGTTTCTAACAGACGCTGGCGGATTTGTGAAGATAGCATACCTGCCACGAAAGCGTCCCAGACTAAGAGTTCCGTGTGTTCGCTCGCCAAAACTTGCGGGCAGCTGCAGCTTCTTCCCAACACCAGGAGTGCACAGTAGAATTCCTACAGCGATTTCCCCAGGGGTCTGTCGCCTTGTTGCAAGCGGGTGCCAGGCGTAGACCTGGTTTACCGGGCGAATATGGTGTCCTTTTAGCAGCTCTATTGCTACATCAAAGTCTTCCGCTTCCTCGATGAGAGTGTAAATCTCCGGGCTCACCCTCGAGTGCAGGACATGCAGTTTCTGCTCTCCCGTGAGTGCGTTTTCGGCCGTCCCAAGATACCCTTTAAAGCACGCCAGCCAGTGCTTACAGATTGCCGCTGAGTTCGCCGCATGGGGGCTAAATTGCAGACACTCCAGCTTGATTCGGAGCTCCATCCGTTCTTCTTAAAAACTAGCTTATTAAATTGATACACTATCAATGACCACTAAAGTGAGGTTGTAGTCCAACTGACGGCTTTAATAAGCTAGATGTTTCCCCCAGCAGCTCAGGTACAGAATGAGGGCTACTGGGGCGGCACTGGTTCTTATACCCCGCCTTGCAGGGCAGAGCTACCATACATTCTAACCAATAGAAAGCATATAGTTTCCACCAATGGTGCTTTAGCCTCTCAGGTACCGTAATACCTATAATACCACACAAGACTCCAACAAAGATAGGGTAAGGTTTTAAATTAGCATATCAAAATGACATTTGGTTCACTGCCAGGCAGAAGGTGGAACCAGAACGTTTTAGTGAGGCTGAGATCAGCAGGGTCTTCATCTCCCTGGTTTTGCTGGGTTCCTCTGCTATTTACCGACCTTCCCTGTGTGCTCCCCTGCTTCTCCATAAATATCGCTGTCATAGTAAGAGTAATATTCAGGTGGGAGCAGTCCCTCTGATCTTGATGCACTTTTAGAAATATTGGGCGTGATTCAACTCAAAGTCCCATAGCGAGCGCGTTTAGCCGCGTGTTCCCCGGCGCTCACAGTGCCGAGAAACACATGGCTATAAAATGCCACCCGCATTCGCCAAAGGGCGAAAGCGGGGAATGCATGGCCGAGGCTGCACATTGCCACAAATTCTGCACTTCAGTGCTCCACTCACCGGAACTACAGTGATAGATTGAGACATCATTTTTGAATGGCATCCGGATCTCCAAGGCCTGCGACGCCACCCCTGACCCCTTCCCAAGCCTGGTGCTATGGGAACGCTGTGCACTGTACCTTGTTAGATTTCGTGAGTGGTTGCGAGCCAGGTAGATCCCGGGAGCGGGGTCTCCCGGCTTTTATCAACCACGCTGTGCCACAGCAAGCGGCCATTTGGGCACAGCTTGGCCGTTGGATGGCGCCCATTGAATTCTGTTTGTTGACAAGAACATATCTTGTGATATAATTTGATACATTAGAGGTATTCGATCCAGTGTTGCAAAGCTGTGGGTTAAATTTCTCAATGACACGGTAGCACACTAGCTCGAAACACATTTTCTTTGTTCCAACAAACCACAGTTTTCACCCTGATTTACAAACAGGAGGAAATGAGAAAAAGAATCTCTGTCACTATTAAAAGGTGACTTAAACTCCCTGGCCATCTCCCGTACACGATGATACAGCAGCACTATTGCTATGGCATTCAGTACAGAAAGGGTTCATCAGCTCCCTTGTGTTTCCAACAATGGATTGTTGCCCTTTCAAATAAACATTAGCGAAAGTTCCCAAATTGCTAAGTTTAAAGAGAAAGTCTTAAAAATTCAGCTCTGAGTGATTTTTGGCAAAAAAAAGGTGATTCATATCAAAGATCACAAAACATTTACACAAAATCTTATTCAATTCTTCGAAAGTCATTTTTTCCCCCCGTTACAGATGCAGCTAGATATCCATCCTGGATGAACTAACACTTAAGATGCATTTAATCCTACATCTCCCGAGAAGTTATTTTTTTTCCAGCTATATTGTATATTTCAGTATATTTTGTAATTTAAAATCAATTCTACCAAACGGGTAGATTCTTTCTCGTCGCTGTACAAATGTTCCCCCCATTGTCCTCTGAGCCAGGATTATATGTTTAGCAGAAGTGGATATTCCTTGCACACAAAGCTTGCTGCAGCAGTGCGAGCTCTTATCTTGGGGAGGGTAAGTCCAATTTTTATTGAAACTGTTAAAACCCGACTTAATTGAATTTTTTTTTTTCCCGTAAGATGTGTGAGGTTAGTGGCTTTTGGTACTAAATGTATGCTGGGTTTCTTTGGCACATAAATTTTAAGTCAGAGGATTTTTTTTTTTTTAAAGCCAAGTATTGGGATTTCTAAATCCGAAGTGCTTAAACTGAGTGAACCATATTTCAGCGAATAACAACTTTGCTTAAATACACAAATGTCTGAGTCGCATCCAGGACCAAGCATTTTTCAGTTATTATTTTTGCTGAGTTTTCTTTAATCTTCCTTGATCGTTCGCGATCCTATATTCAGGGAGCAGATGGATTGGCTTCCATCCAAGGCTATCCCAGCACCCTGACCAAGGAGGAGAACTTTTCACAGGGTGAAACAGATGCAGTGCCAATTCTTCCCCTGAATAAAGTACCCTATCTATCAAAACACAGAACGCTCCTTGCCTAATTATATTACATCTCCATCTTTATGGAGATAGAATTTACTGAATATTTTCTCTTGCTGTCTCTTACATTCAAAAACTCATAGGGATGGATTTAATTTTCTCTCCTGGTGACTGGTTTGAAGGCAGGGGTGGGTGGGGGGGTTAATCAAATCCAGCAGGCAGCTTGTCCTCTGCCAGCCTGCCCACCCCTACATAAGAACATAAGAAGTAGGAGCAGGAGTAGGCCATCTGGCCCCTCGAGCCTGCACCGCCATTCAATGAGATCATGGCTGATCTTTTGTGGACTCAGCTCCACTTTCCGGCCCGAACACCATAACCCTTAATCCCTTTATTCTTCAAAAAACTATCCATCTTTATCTTAAAAACATTTAATGAAGGAGCCTCTACTGCTTTACTGGGCAAGGAATTCCATAGATTCACAATCCTTTGGGTGAAGAAGTTCCTCCTAAACTCAGTCCTAAATCTACTTCCCCTTATTTTGAGGCTATGCCCCCTAGTTCTGCTTTCACCCGCCAGTGGAAACAACCTGCCCACATCTATCCTATCTGTTCCCTTCATAATTTTATATGTTTCCATAAGATCCCCCCTCATCCTTCTAAATTCCAACGAGTACAGTCCCAATCTACTCAACCTCTCCTCGTAATCCAACCCCTTCAGCTCTGGGATTAACCTAGTGAATCTCCTCCAGTGCCAGTACATCATTTCTCAAGTAAGGAGACCAAAACTGAACACAATACTCCAGGTGTGGCCTCACTAACACCTTATACAATTGCAGCTTAACCTCCCTAGTCTTAAACTCCATCCCTCTAGCAATGAAGGACAAAATTCCATTTGCCTTCTTAATCACCTGTTGCACCTGTAAACCAACTTTTTGCAACTCGTGCACGAGCACACCCAGGTCTCTCTGCACAGCAGCATGTTTTAATATTTTATCATTTAAATAATAATCCTTTTTGCTGTTATTCCTACCAAAATGGATAACCTCACATTTGTCAACATTGTATTCCATCTGCCAGACCATAGCCCATTCACTAAACCTATCCAAATCCCTCTGCAGACTTCCAGTATCCTCAGCACTTTTTGCTTTACCACTTATCTTAGTGTCGTCTGCAACTTGGACACATTGCCCTTGTCCCCAACTCCAAATCATCTATGTAAATTGTGAACAATTGTGGGCCCAACACTGATCCGTGAGGGACACCACTAGCTACTGATTGCCAACCAGAGAAACACCCATTCATCCCCACTCTTTGCTTTCTATTAATTAACCAATCCTCTATCCATGCTACTCCTTTACACATAATGCCATGCATCTTTATCTTACGCAGCAGCCTTTTGTGTGGCACCTTGTCAAAGGCTTTCTGGAAATCCAGATATACCACATCCATTGGCTCCCTATTATCTTCTGCACTGGTAATGTCCTCAAAAAATTCCACTAAATTAGTTAGGCATGACCTGCCCTTTATGAACCCATGCTGCGTCTGCCCAATGGGACAATTTCCATCCAGATGCCTCGCTATTTCTTCCTTGATGATAGATTCCAGCACCTTCCCTACTACCGAAGTTAAGCTCACTGGCCTATAGTTACCCACTTTCTGTTACCTCCTTTTTTAAACAGTGGTGTCACATTTGCTAATTTCCAATCCGCCGGGACACCCCAAAGTCTAGTGAATTTTGGTAAATTATCACTAGTGCATTTGCAATTTCCCTAGCCATCTCTTTTAGCACTCTGGGATGCATTCCATCAGGGCCAGGAGACTTATCTACCTTTAGCCCCATTTGCTTGTCCATCACTACCTCCTTAGTGATAACAATCCTCTCAAGGTCCTCACCTGTCATAGCCTCATTTCGATCAGTCACTGGCATGTTATTTGTGTCTTCCACTGTGAAGACCGATCCAAAAAACCTGTTCAGTTCCTCAGCCATTTCCTCATCTCCCATTATTAAATCTCCCTTCTCATCCTCTAAAGGACCAATATTTACCTTAGCCACACTTTTTTGTTTTATATATTTGTAGAAACTTTTACTATCTGTTTTTATATTCTGAGCAAGTTTACTCTCATAATCTATCTTACTCTTCGTTATAGCTTTTTTAGTAGCTTTCTGTTACCCCCTAAAGATTTCCAAATCCTCTAGTCTCCCACTAATCTTTGCCAGTTTGGATGCTTTTTCCTTCAATTTGATAATCTCCCTTATTTCCTTAGATATCCACAGTCGATTTTCCCTCTTTCTACCATCTTTCCTTTTTGTTGGTATAAACCTTTGTTGAGCACTATGAAAAATCGCGTGGAAGGTTCTCCACTGTTCCTCAACTGTTTCACCATAAAGTCTTTGCTCCCAGTCTACCTTAGCTAGTTCTTCTCTCATCCCATTGTAATCGCCTTTGTTTAAGCACAAAAAACGAGTGTTTGATTTTACCTTCTCAGTCTCCATCTGTATTTTAAATTCCACCATATTGTGATCGCTCCTTCCGAGAGGATCCCAAACCATGAGATCATGAATCAATCCTGTCTCATTACACAGGACCAGATCTAGGACTTCTGTTCCCTCGTAGGTTCCCTGCCCCCACAACAATTATACCAGAGGTAGGGGTGGCATTGGACGGCCTGCACGCCAGTGGGCCAATTGAGGCCGTAAGTGGGAAATTAATGGCTGCTTAAAAGCCTTGTCCCGTTGCAGCCAAGGTTTAACAGGTGGCAGGAGAGATCCACGCCATGCTAAGCGGTCACTACCCCCCTCATTGGGCTGCCAGTTTGGTAGCTGGTGAGATCTCTCCACCCATACCTAAAAGAACATGCTCCGCAATGCTGGAAAGCTGCTGACCTCGGATTTTTTTGTGGGGGGGGGGCAAGACCCAGGGGCAGGACTTCCTCACCCAGAAAGGCAGAATTCTCCCCTCTAGCCTAATAACTGTGAGGCTGCTCATGTTCCCCTCGATGGGCTCTTCCCCCACCCACAGGCATCTTAGCCGCAGATGCAGCACAGAATCTGGCACTTCATATAATTTAAGCCACACAGAGCAGATTAAGACTATTCAGCCCACATGCCGATGGCGCCTGTTCAAAAGAAATATAGAAACAAAGAAAGCAGGAGCTGGATTAGGCCATTTGGCCCTTCAAGCCTGCTCCACCATTCAGTAAGATAGAATCCCATAGAATCCCAACAGTGCAGAAGGGGGCAATTTGGGACATTGCGTCTGTACCGACCCTCAAAAAGAGCACCCTACCTAGAACCAATCCCCCATCCCACTTAATCTGCACATCTTTTGACACTAAAGGGCAATTTAGCATTGCCAATCACCCTAACCTGCACATCTTTGGACTGTGGGAGGAAACCGGAGCACCCAGGGGAAATCCATGCAGACACGGGGGAGTGCAATCCATGCAATCTCCACACAGTCATCCAAGACTGGAATTGAACCCAAGTCCCTGCCGCTGTGAGGCAGCAGTGCAAACTATCATACCACCATGCCACTGATCATCTAACTCAGTAACCTGTTACCACTTTCCCCCCATATGCTTTGATCTCTTTAGCCCCAAGAGCTAGATTTAACTCCTTCTTGAAAACCTATAATGTTTCGGCCTCAACTGCTTTCTGTGGTAACAAATTCCACAGTCTCACCACATTGTAGGTGAAGAAATTTCTCATCATCTCAGTCCTAAATGGTTTACCCCGTATCCTTACTGAATCCTTAGACAGTAACCCCTGGTTCTGGACTCCTTTGACATCGGGAACATTCTTCCTGCATCTACCCTGCTTGGTCCTGCTGGAATATTTACGTTTCAATGAGATCTACCCTCATTCTTCTAAACTCCAGCGAATATAATCCTAACCAACTCAATCTTTCCTCATACATCAGTCCCATCATCTCAGGAATAAGTCTGGTAAACCTTCGCTGCACTCACTCTAGAATAAGGACACCCTTCCTCAGATAAGGAGACCAAAACTGATTTGATTTATTTGTCACTTTTACCGAAGTACAGTGAAAAGTATTTTTCTGCGGCCGAGGGAATGTACACAGTACGTACATAGTAGACACAAGAATAATCAACAGAGAACATGGGAGAACATAAGAACAGAGAACAGGGGCATGGGATACAGGGAAGTTTGATTGTCTGGATACGGAATTGGCTGGCCGAAAGAAGACAGTGAGTGGTAGTGGATGGAAAGTATTCCACCTGGAGGTCGGTGACCAGTGGTGTCCTGCAAGGATCTGTTCTGGGACCTCTGCTCTTTGTGGTTTTTATAAATGACTTGGATGAGGAAGTGGAAGGGTGGGTTAGTAAGTTTGCCGATGACGTGAAAGTTGGTGGAGTTGTAGATAGTGTTGAGGGTTGTTGTAGGTTACAACAGGACATTGACAGGATGAACAGCTGGGCTGAGAAGTGGCAGATGGAGTTCAACCTTGATAAATGTGAAGAGATTCATTTTGGAAGGTCGAATTTGAATGCTGAATACAGGGTTAAAGGCAGGATTATTGGAAGTGTGCAGGAACAGAGGGATCTTGGGGTCCACGTACATAGATCTCTCAAAGTTGCCACCCAGATTGATAGGGTTGTTAAGAAGGTTTATTGGCTTTCATTAACAGGGGGATTGAATTTAAGAGGCGTGAGGTTTTGTTGCAGCTTTATAAACCTCTACACACTTGGAATATTGTGTCCAGTTCTGGTCGCCTCATTATAGGAAGGATGTGGATGTTTTGGAGAGGGTGCAGAGGAGATTTACCAGGATGCTGCCTGGACTGGAGGGCATGTCTTATGAAGAAAGGTTGAGGGAGCTAGGGCTTTTTTCACTGGAACGAAGAAGGCAGAGATGTGACTTGATAGAGGTGTACAAGGTGATGAGAGGCATGGATAGAGTGGATAGCCAGAGACCTTTCCCCAAGGTGGAAATGGCTGTCACGAGGGGACATAATTTTAAGCTGATTGGAGGAAGGTATAGGGGGGGGATGTCCGAGGTAGGTTCTTTACACAGAGAGTGGTGGGTGTGTGGAATGCACTGCCAGCAGAGGTGGTGGAGACAGAGTCAATAGGGATATTTAAACGACTCTTACAGGCACATGGACAGCAGTAAATTGAAGGGGTGTAGGTTAGGTTGATCTTAGATTAGGATAAATGGTCGGCATAACATCGTGGGCTGAAGGGCCTGTACTGTGCTGTACTGTTCTATGTTCTATGTAGAACATTGACAAATGGTACATTAATAAATAGTGATTGGTTACAGTGTGGAACAAGGGGCCAAACAAAGCAAATACATGAGGAAGAGCAGCATAGGGCATCGTGAATAGTGTTCTTACAGGGAACAGATCAGTCCGAGGGGGAGTCATTGAGGAGTCTAGTAGCTGTGGGGAAGAAGCTGTTCCTGTGTCTGGATGTGCGGGTCTTCAGACTTCTGTATCTTTTGCCTGATGGAAGGGTCTGGAAGAGAACAAAGCCTGGGCATGAAGGGTCTCTGACAATGCGGTCTGCCTTCCTGAGGCAGCGGGAGGTGTAGAAAGGTCTACACCTATCAACACTGTGGGCACTCACAATGGACCTCCATGAGATCCTGTGGAGTCCTCAGCTGCTTGATGGAATTTTTTCTCTGTCTTTCTGCTTCCAATTCAGCAATGGAGCTTATTTCAGGAAATCTCTCCCTGTGTCTTCGCTTGAAAGTGAAATGAAAATCACTTGTTGTCACAAGTAGGCTTCAAATGAAGTTACTGTGAAAAGCCCCTAGTTGCCACATTCTGGCACCTGTTCGGGGAGGCTGGTACGGGAATTGAACAGCTGCTGGCCTGCCTTGGTCTGCTTTAAAAGCCAGCTATTTAGCCCTGTGCTGTACCAGCCCCTAAGTACATAGCCCACTTAGTACATAGTACATGGTACATAGAACATACAGTGCAGAAGGAGGCCATTCGGCCCATCGAGTCTGCACTGACCCACTTAAGCCCTCACTTCCACCCTATTCCCGTAACCCAATAACCCCTCCTAACCTTTTTGGTCACTAAGGGGAATTTAGCATGGCCAATCCGCCTAACCTGCACGTCTTTGAACTGTGGAAGGAAACCGGAGCACCCGGAGGAAACCCACGCAGACACGGGGAGAACGTGCAAACTCCGCACAGACAGTGACCCAGCGGGGAATCGAATCTGGGACCCTGGCGCTGTGAAGCCACAGTGCTATCCACTTGTGCTGCAGTGCTGCCCAAATGCTTTTAATCAGGTCAGAATACTTCTCCTTTAGTTTTCCAGCATTTGAATTTCTGCTCCAGCTTCTCTGGGCTTCAGGGTTTTTCCATTAGCTGCCACCATGTTGTATCCCTAGTAAGTCTCACAAAGAGGTTATGAGTCTTGTGTGGTTGAACATTGAGTGTTTATTGATAACACTTAACTATGCACGTATAACTTAGGCTGTGCCGTGTATATGAGCTAACCATAAACTTGCTTCTACGCGGTCTCTCTCCAATCTACAACTATCTCTAGTCTCAGGTCATGTGTCTCTTTACATTATACTGTGGGCTGTACTGTGTCTCAGTTCCACATTAACCTTTGCTATGTCTGATCCCCTTATACTACAAATATTAGTGCAACAGCCTGCCACTGTTTGCTTTGAAATAAATCTTTTTGGCAGCTATTCAGGTCATCGTGGAACCATCGAGCATCTCAGCTGGTAGGAAATCCTCCTTGCCCAGGGGCTGAGACTTTTTCTTTCAATAGTCTAATTTATCTAGGCCCTCAGAAAATCTACATCACATCACAAAAGCCCTCAGAACCTTCTGTGATCACTGTTTTAGCATAACTCACAGTGCAGAAATACAAGAGCCATTAATGGGCAAGTAAGCTCAGCAAATAGCCCTGTGGAGTTAAAGCTATTGGCAATCTGCCTTTGGTTCCTTAATGAACCAATAAGGAACCCATCTCCCTCTTTGTCCTGCAGACATCTAAACAGAGAAATTTACACCCGTGTAAATTGCTGACTGATTTTTGTCAATCATGCTTATTTGTGTTATCTGATTGGACGTGTTTCTGTCTATTGTGGCTTCATGACAAGCTACACTTCCCACATTCTTCTTCCATTAAATAATTACCAAATTACCAAAAGAGACGTCTTTTTGTAATGGTTAATTACAAAACCCTCAGCCAGTGAGATGAGCAGTCTTTCACAAACGTGCATTTAGATTCCACATACAATGCTGCAGAAGCTGGCGTGAACATGCTTTGAAAAACTGATCTGCTCACGAATGAAGCACATCCTGACGTCTGGTTAGTTTTTCAAAGCTGTGCGGAGTTTTCCATACTGCAGATCACTTTATAATTTTGAGCAGTGAGTGCTGAAGCAGAGTGGTTGTATTATTTTAAATAGATCCCAAGCCAAATAGTGAAGTGTTCAACTTGACAAATCCTTTTCCTGATAGTTCATTTATTTACAGAATGCAGTATTACATATGTCTGGGCCTACCTACTAACCCAATATCCCAGCAATCCCTCGTTATACTCATTTGAGCATACCCATAAAACAATTAACTAAATAACAAATAAATTAACATGTTAACAGACCCTCAAAGGGGCAGTGTAACAAAAATCAAAATTTAAACATGTTTCCTTTAAAGTTAAAATTATATTTCAGGGGAAGACAATGCCCTCCAGCCCCTACATACCCATCAGTCACGGATGGCCTCTAAGTGGACTGATGGATCTCACATGTTCCATCTCCAGGGACACCCAGCCATGGAAGAGCGGTAGACAATCAGGCCGAACGACCCCTTCAACTGCCTGCTGCCTGGACCTGTTAATGACCAGCTTGATATGCACTTTCGTAAACCAAATGAACAAGTGCAAACAGATTAACTAATTGAAAACTCCTTAAAAAAAGTAAAGGAAATTTACATAATCACATTAAAATGGTATTTCTGGGACTGTTGAAGCAGTCCAGCACCCACGGTGCCCACCAATTGCAGAAGGGCCTTCTTTATATTCTTTTGAGCATGCATTAAGTACAATAGATTGATTCATCAAATAAACCGATTAAATAAATTGATAGCCCCTTAAAGGGACCCTGTGACAAAAGAAAAAACCCTTCAAGAAAACTTAAATTAATATGCTCTTTTGGGGTTGATGAGACACTCTAGCCCCAATGATGTCAACCAACAATAGAAGGCCTGAAGTGCACCTTAGCATCTCTCTTTACACTATTTTCATTAATATTCTTTATTGTCACAAGTAAGCTTACATTGACACTTCATTGAAGTTACTGTGAAAAGCCAAACTCGTGATAACATGGCCCTCTACCACGGCTACATTCATGGCCTAGTATCCCGAGAGGGGAGCATGCTGTGTCTATTTGCACCATTGAGGCCTTCCATGCCCGGTGGGCACCGTGGGCACTGGGATGCCTTATCAGCCCTCTTAATCATGTTTGGTTTAATGCTTTAAGTTTCATTTGCAATTTGTTCCTGGGATGTTGTTCCCGGGATGTGAGGGATGCGAGTATGGCTGGTTGGTCCAACATTTATTGCCCATCCTTAATTGCCCTTGAAGGGGCAGTTAAGAGTCAACCACATTGCTGTGGATGTGGAGTCACATGTAGACCAGACCAGGTTGGGAAGGCAGATTTCCTTCCCTAAAGGATGTTCGTGAACCAGATGAGTTTTTACAACATTCAACAATCAGACTTTTAATTCCAGATTTTTATTGAATTAAAATTCCACCGTCTGCCATGGTGGGATTTGAACCCGGGTTCCCAGAACGTTACCCTAATTCTCTGAGTGCCACCCCCCGCTCACATTTGTTTCAGGCAGTATCTCCTTAAGGGGTTGCCCTTTAATTTGTACCTCAGTTCATTTCATTCATTACATTCAATCAAATAAATTTGGAATTACCAAGCTGATAATGGTGACCATGAAACAATGACATGCAAACCCATCTGGTTTCCCTAATATCCTCTAGGCAAGGACATCTACCTTTGCTACATGGTCATATGAATTCCAGACCCAAAGAAATTTTGACGTGTGAAATGGCCCAGCCAGCCACTCAAGTATATTCAAGGATGTCACTCACCAGCTCCTTCTCAAGAACAATTAGGGATGGGCAATAAATGCTGACCTTGACATTCCAGGAATGAATGAAAAAAGAATCACTGGTTAGGCCTCAACTGGAATGGTGTCTGATCCTGGGAACCGCACTCAAGGATACTAAGACCTAGGAGATGGCGCAGTGGAGATTTACTGGAAAGAATGCATGGATAAGGGACTTCAGTTACGTGGAGGGACTAGAGAAGCGAGGCCTGATCTCCTTAGAGCAGAGAGATTAAAGGCACATGAAATAGAGGTGTCAAAAATGAAGAGGCTTGGTTAGGATAAATAAGGAGAAATTGTTTTCACTGGCAGCTGGTTTGGCAATGAGAGAACACAGGTTAAAGATAATTGTCATTGGAATGAAGGGAGGGATAAAAGAAATATGTTAGGCAGTGAGATGTTCTGTCCTGAGCTGCACTGCCTGATAGAAGCAGATTCAACAGTAACCTTTGGAAGGGAATTAAATATATACTTAAAAAGGAAAAACCTTGGGGATCATGTTGAATGAGCAAGTCAGTGAGGCTAATTGGATAGTTCTTACAATTAGGCACGATGGGCTGAATGGCCTCCTTCTGTGCAGTAAGATTCTGTGCAAAACTCTGGAAACACAGGTTGATCAACATCTGCACAGTGGGTGCATATGGGATATCTTCTGCAAGTCTGCAGGATTTATTTGTTGTAGTCACAGACCAGCTGTACATTCAGTTTTCCTGTTGGGGCAGCATGGTAGCACAGTGGTTAGCACAGTTGCTTCACAACTCCAGGGTCTTAGGTTCTATTCCCGGCTTGGGTCACTGTCTGTGCAGAGTCTGCACATTCTCCCCGTGTCTGCGTGGGTTTCCTCCGGGTGCTCCGGTTTCTTCCCACAGTCCAAAGAAGTGCAAGTTAGGTGGACTGGCCATGATAAATTGCCCTTAGTGTCCAAAAAGGCTAGGTGAGGTTACAGGGTTACGGAGATAGGGTGGAGGCATGGGCTTAAGTCAGCTGCTCTTTCTAAGGACCGCTGCAGACTCAATGAGTCGAATGGCCTCCTTGTGCACTGTACATTCTATGACAAGTGCCCTCCATCATGGACCCACACAAACATTGCTAGCCCTCTAATTTCAGTCATCCATTACGCTCTGAGTATGAATACTTACACATGAGTCTCCGCTTGTCCTGATCTTTTGAAGAATGGTGAGTCCTCGCAAGAAGGTGTCCTTCCTGACATTGGGTGCTAACCGGAGAGGTTGACCCAGCATCAGGGGCGAAATTCTCCGGTATCGGCGGGATGTCCGCCGACCGGCACCAAAAACGGCACAAATCAGTCGGGCATCGCGCCGCCCCAAAGGTGCGGAATCCTCCGCACCTTGAGGGGCCGAGCCCTAACCTTGAGGGGCTAGGCCCGCGCCGGACTGATTTCCGCCCCGCCAGTTGGCGGGAAAGGCCTTTGGTGCCCTGCCAGCTGCCGCGAAACTGACTTTGCCGTGCGGCGCATGCGCGGGAGCGTCAGCGGCCTCTCACGGCATCCCCGCGCATGCGCAGTGGAGGGGGTCTCTTCCGCCTCCGCCATAGTGGACACCATGGCGAAGGCGGAAGGAAAAGAATGCCCCCACGGCACAGGCCCGCCCGTGGATCGGTGGGCTCCGATCGCGGGCCAGGCCACCGTGGGGGCACCCCCTGGGGCCAGATCACCCCCCCCAGGACCCCGGAGCCCGCCCGCGCCGCCTAGTCAAAGAACAAAGAACAAAGAAATGTACAGCACAGGAACAGGCCCTTCGGCCCTCCAAGCCCGTGCCGACCATGCTGCCCCACTAAACTACAATCTTCTACACTTCCTGGGTCCGTATCCTTCTATTCCCATCCTATTCATATATTTGTCAAGATGCCCCTTAAATGTCCCTATCGTCCCTGCTTCCACTACCTCCTCCGGTAGCGAGTTCCAGGCACCCACTACCCTCTGCGTAAAAAACTTGCCTCGTACATCTACTCTAAACCTTGCCCTTCTCACCTTAAACCTATGCCCCCTAGTAATTGACCCCTCTACCCTGGGGAAAAGCCTCTGACTATCCACTCTGTCTATGCCCCTCATAATTTTATATACCTCTATCAGGTCTCCCCTCAACCTCCTTCGTTCCAGTGAGAACAAACCGAGTTTATTCAACCGCTCCTCATAGCTAATGCCCTCCATACCAGGCAACATTCTGGTAAATCTCTTCTGCACCCTCTCTAAAGCCTCCACCTCCTTCTGGTAGTGTGGCGACCAGAATTGAACACTATACTCCAAGTGTGGCCTAACTAAGGTTCTATACAGCTGCAACATGACTTGCCAATTCTTATACTCAATGCCCCGGCCAATGAAGGCAAGCATGCCGTATGCCTTCTTGACTACCTTCTCCACCTGTGTTGCCCCTTTCAATGACCTGTGGACCTGTACTCCTAGATCTCTTTGACTTTCAATACTCTTGCGGGTTCTACTATTCACTGTATATTCCCTACCTGCATTAGACCTTCCAAAATGCATTACCTCACATTTGTCCGGATTAAACTCCATCTGCCATCTCTCCGCCCAAGTCTCCAAACAATCTAAGTCCTGCTGTATCCTCAGACAGTCCTCATCGCTATCCGCAATTCCACCAACCGGTGGTCCCGCCGGTAAGGTAGGTGGTTTAATCCACGCCGGCGGGACAGGCATCCTAGCAGCGGGACTTTGGCCCATCCGGGCTGGAGAATCGTGGGGGGGGCCCGCCAACCGGCGCGGCGCGATTCCCACCCCTGCCGAATCTCCGGTGCCAGAGAATTCGGCAACCGGCGGGGGCGGGATTCCCGCCAGCACCCGGCGATCCTCCGACCCGGCGGGGGGTCGGAGAATCTCGCCCCTGATGTCTGAAGGTGCTGCTTCTTCCAGCGTCTCTCATCCCAGTTGCTATGGGATCCAACCAAAATTAATCACCTCACATTTTTCTGCACTGAACTTCATAGATCATAGAATTTACAGTACAGAAAGAGGCCACGCATATAGCAACTGCTCAGCCTAAGACCGCAAGAAACTTCAGAGCGTCGTGAAAACCGCCCAGTCCATCACAAGAACCCGTCTCCCATCCATTGACTCTGTCTACACCTCCCGCTGCCTGGGGAAAGCGGGCAGCATAATCAAAAACCTCCCCCAACCCAGCTTATTCACTCTTCCAACTTCTTCCATCAGGCAAGAGAAAAGTCTGAGAACACGGACTAACAGATTCAGAAACTTCTTCTCCGCTGTTACCAGACTCCTAAATAACCCTCTTATTTACTGATCTGGGGCGGGATTCTCCGACCCCCCGCCGGGTTGGAGAATCGGCGGGGGCTGACATGAATCCCGTCCCCGCCGGTCGCCGGATTCTCCGGCACCGGATATTCGGCGGGGATCGCGCCGCGCCGCTTGGCGGGCCCCCCCCCGGCGATTCTCCGGCCCGCGATGGGCCAAAGTCCCGCTGCTGGAATGCCTGTCCCGCCGGCGTGGATTAAACCACCTTTTGAACGGCGGGACAAGGCGGCGCAGGCGGGCTCCGGGGTCCTGGGGGGGGGGGGGCGATCTGGCCCCGGGGGGTGCCCCCACGGTGGCCTGGCCCGCGATCGGAGCCCACCGATCCGCGGGCGGGCCTGTGCCGTGGGGGCACTCTTTTCTTTCTGCTTTCGCCATTGTCTCCACTATGGCGGAGGCGGAAGAGACTCCTTCCACTGCGCATGCGTGGGGATGCCGTGAGCGGCCGCTAACGCTCCCGCGCATGTGCCGGCTGGCAAAATCAGTTTCGCGGCAGCTGGCAGGGCACCAAAGGCCTTTCTCGCCAGCTGGCGGGGCGGAAATCAGTCCGGCGCGGGCCTAGCCCCTCAAGGTTAGGGCTCGGCCCCTCAAGATGCGGAGGATTCCGCACCTTTGGGGCGGCGCGATGCCGAACTGATTTGCGCTGTTTTTGGCGCCGGTCGGCGGACATCGCGCCAATTGCGGAGAATCCCACCCCTGATCTCTTCACACATCTTCTGTACTGAGTAGTACTACACTCCTGTATGCTTCACCCCATGCAATTTTCTTTGCATGTACGGAATGATCTGTCTGGACTGTACGCAGAACAACACTTTTCACTGTACCGAGGTACACGTGACAATAAACAAATCCAATCCAGTCCCCTACGGTACTCAGTCCAGGACCGGTTTTCTGTCTGAAGAGGGGTCATTTGCCTGGAGGGGGTATCTCCTCGGGTGATTAGCTCCATTCCGTGGATCTCTTGCACTCCTCTTTCACTGCTTTCATGGGAAAGTGAAATTTGGACGGCTTGCTGAAGGTCCAGAGCCCGTTCGGCTGGTAACTTCTTTTGAGGAGCCACGTTATTTATGCTGCAGACCAAATGGCTGTGCAGCATCTCAGAAAGGGCATTTCCTTATTCACAAAATTCAGTTTTCGTAGTCTCGTCAAAAACTCAGTTACGGACTCGCTAGGGGTAATGTATGCTGTATTAAAATGCTTCCTCTGCATCTGGTTTAGCGTTGAAGTGTTGCGCCACTAGGATCACCAGCTGCTCGAGTGGTTTTGTGTCTGTAGCTACAGAATATGTGAAGCTTTTATCACCCCATAAATATGAGCTCCACAGGCAGTCAGCAATATTACTGTCAACATCTGTGATATTGTCCGCCGGGAAAAAGGAACGCATGCATTCTGCATATAGTGTCCAATCCTCTGAGCTGGTGGCAAACACATCCAATCTTCCAAACAAAGGCATATTTGTAAAATAAAATATTCTCCAACCTTAGCCCAGCGGTGAAAGAGAGTTGATGGTGCAGCAGCGTCGACAGTAATCCAGTTTATCCTCATCGCCGGTTTTGTAGGTCACAAACGAGTCCGAACTGAGATGATGAAAAGAAAACTTGGTTTATTGCAACACAAACACATCAGATCCCAGACAGAGGTGTCTGTTGGTTCCATACCTGGCTGACTTCATAAAGGTTTTAATCAAGAATGTCCTTGGGCTCCCGCCCCCTTATAGTAATCTTTATTAGTGTCACAAGTAGGCTTACATTAACACTGCAATGAAGTTACTGTGAAAATCCCCTAGTTGCCACGCTCTGGTGCCTGTTGGGGTACACAGAGCGAGAATTCAGAACGTCCAATTCACCTAACAGCGCGTCTTTTGAGACTTGCGGGAGGAAATTGGAGCATCCAGAGAAAGCCCACGTAGACATGGGGAGAACGTGCAGACTCCACACAGACAGTTGCCCAAGCCGGGATTTGGACCCGAGTCCCTGGCGCTGTGAAGCAACAGTGCATAACGGGGGAGCTCATATTCATGAGACTCATGGGGAGACTGATTGCTCCAACCCCATAAGTCTCATGCGGTTATAATATTTAGCATCTGCCAGACCCTGGTCTCCATCCACCCCACTGTGAAGTTCAAAGCAGAAAACGTCTTGATGCAGCCATGTCCTTGTATGTCACGCATTGACATCTCATATCAAGAAAAAGTTAGAAGCCATTATTAAAGAAGTTTTAGCAGGGCATTTTCATGAGTTCAAAGTATCCAGGCAGAGTCAAGATGGTTTTGTGAAATGAAAATCATGTATAACCAACTTATTTGACTTCTTTGAGGAAGTAACATGTGCTGTGGATAAAAGGGAACTGGTGGATGCACTGTACTTAGATTTCCAGAAGGCTTTTGATAAAGTGCCAACTCAAAGGTTATTGCGGAAAATAAAAGCTCATGGTTTAGGGGGTAACATATTGGCATGGATAGAAGATTGGATGGCGACCAGGACACAGAGTAGTTCTAAATGGGTATTTTTCCATTTGGCATGATGTAACGAGTGGCGTGCCACAGGGATTAGTGTCAGGACCTCAACTGTTGACAATTTATTGAAATTACTTGGATTAAGGGATGGTTACAAAATTTGCTGATGATACAAAGAAAGGTAGGACAGTAAGGCATGAAGAGGACATAAGGAGATTGAGTGAGTTTGCAGATTTTCCCTGTGTCTGCGTGGGTCTCACCCCCACACCACAAAAAGATGTGCAGGGTAGGTGAATTGGCCACACTAAACAGCCCCTTAATTAGAAAACAGATTGGGTACTCTAAATTTATGAAAAGAAAAGGAGGTTAAGTGAGTGTGCAAATATCTGGTAAATGAAATATAGGGCCTAATTTTTCCACCCCGTTGCACCCAGCGCTGTGCTGGGCACATACCACAGAGGCCCAAAACGGTTTCGCTCCTGGAACCGAGGTGAGTACGATGCACCCAACCCGTTATATCCGGCACAATCTGGATCACGCCCTCGATGGGCATGATTCATATAATCATATCTAAATGAGCCATTTGGGCATTTGAATATGCGCAGGCCATTTTGAGGACGCATTCTCCAGGCTCCCGTTAATCACCGGCCGCACTGGCGAGGCCTCACTCAGGCACGGACCAGCACTGGTCGCCACAAACAGATAGCGGGAGTGAAGGGCATGCTGGGAGGCTCAGGCCATTGGAGCACCCTGTGTGGTTGGGGACAGGGCAGGGCAGGACAGAGTCCCTGGCACCCAGGCAATGCCAACCTTGCACCATGACAGTGCCAACCTGGCACTGCCAGGGTGCCAAGGGGCACTGCCAAGGGGAGGGGCCTGAGGGGGACATGCCCATGAAAGGGAGCATGAAAAGTAGGGAGTGAAAAGGGGGCCTGAAAGGGGGGGGCTTTAAGGGAGGGAGTTACTCAGCGACGCCATAACGGGGTATGCTCACTTTGGGGAGGGGTGAGGCCCCAATGCCCATGAGGATGGATGGGTGTGGGGTCAGGTCACCTTCATGCCTGGCTAGTGGGGGGGATGTCAACGGACCTTTAGTGATAGGTGGAGGCTGCCCCTCTGGGGCCAAGGTTGCGGGTGTTTCCCACGTCTGCGAGGGACCATGATGTCCTTGGGTGGGGCGTGTCGGGGACTATCAACCTCACTTTGAGATCTAGGCACCTTTTAAAAATGGCTCCCTGATCACTGAGGAGCCGGTCTTGCCCACAAGTTCTGAGGAGAAACTCCCCAAGCTCCAAACAAATTGCGAAGTGTAGGTAAATACCGACCTGGATTTCACCCAAACATCCAACGCGAATCGCCTCGCCAAACCTGCCCAAAATGAGCTAGTCAGTTTGGGGAAAAATGTGTTCCTATGTCTGAAAATCTGGGAATTGTCCATTTGGCAGGAAGAATAAAAGAGAAGCACATTCTCTAAATGGTGAGGGATTGCAGAGCTCTGAGATGCAGAAGGATCTGGGTGGCTTGTGCATGAATTGCAAAACGTTAGTTATGTAGGTACAGCAAGTAATTCAGAAAGCTAATAGAATGTTTTCATTTATTGTGAGGGGAATTGAAAACAAAAATAGGGAGGATATGCTTTGGTTATACAGAGCACTCGTGAGAGCACATCTGGAGTACGATGTACAGGGTTGGTCTCCTTATTTAAAGATCTAATGTGTTGGAAGCAGTTCAGAAAATGTTTATCAAACTAAAACCTGGAATGGGTGGGTTGTCTCATGAGGGAAGGCTGGACTTGTATCTGGCGGAGTTTATAAGAGTAAGAGGTGACTTGAGTGAAATATATCAGACCCCTCTGGGTCTTGACAGGATGAAAGTGGAGACGATGTTTCCTCTTGTGTGAGGATCTCGAACTAGAGAAAACCCTCTGAGAGAAGAAATTCCTCCTCATCTCTGTCTTAAATGGGAGACCCCTTACTCTGAGATTATGCCCTCTGGTCCTAGACTCTCCCACAAGGGAAAATGAACTCTCAGAATCTATCCTGTCAAACCCCCTGAGAATCCTTTATGTCTCAATAAGGTCACCCCTCATTCTTCTAAACTCCAATGAGTACAGGCCCAATCTACTCAACCTCTCCTCATAAGGAAGATTGGAACCGGCCCCATTGCCCTCAACCTGCCATCTATCATCCTTCACCTTTCCTCTATCATCCTTGACCTTACCCTTGATCTTTCCTCTGTTACCTTTGACTCACAGGACTTCAATATTGACCTTCACTGTATAAATCCTGATCTCCCAACAATCATATGCTTGACCTATCGTCTTTCGATATTGCCTTCTCTTCATAGTCCAGCTTCCTCCCTCCGTTCCCAAAAAGATATTGTCAAGCTAACAACACCCTTTCTCCCCATTGCCCCTCACCACCGCCCGCCCCCCACCCCCCGCCGCTTGCTCAGCCATGCCCAATACCCTTTGACTTTCTCCTCTCTCTCTTTCCCTCCCTCACTCAGCCTGCCACTTTGACTGCCACTTCTCTCTCTCCATCCTCTCTCGCTCAGTCATGCCCCATTCCCATTTTGCTGCTGCCACCCGATTTACATCGTAAATGCTTCCTCGCCAGCAGTTGAACAAATCTCTCCATAGTGAAAAAGCAACTCCTACTGACTGCAACCCCATCAGGAGGACTACTTTGCCTGCTGTATGCTGCGTTTAGGCAGTTGTGAATCTGAATCGTGAATCGTTTGTTGACTACTTAATTGGAAAGGTATACTTTATTTTCGCGAGGTTGACATTTAATGAGCATGCAAGACATGCAAATGCATTAGAAAAAGATTCCCGCTGCTTGCCGCAGGCAGCTCAATCCATCGTCAATCCGTCACCATCTTAATACCATACATTCAACCCATTGTCTAGATACTAACCTTTGGCCTCATGCAAAATGAAGGCTCTCAAGCACTTAATTCCCCATTCCGGGAGCTTCACAGAATTACACCTCATACTCTATTTCCCCAACAAAAAAAAATGGTGTTTCCGTCTTCCCTATTGAAGCATTTTTAACATTTAAACATCCCAATCCCAACTTCCCTCAATTCCTTCTCCTTCTGCACTCCCAGATGATGTGGTTCGGACTGACACTTCTCAGCAAACACTTCTGCATGAACGCAGTCTTCCTTTAAATACCATCATATACAAAGTCATTCAATAACCAGTGTAAAAAAAAATGCTGTCATTGATCCTAATACAATGATCCAATTTCTGAGAGCCGTGCATTGACCAAAAGCAGTCAACCACCCTGAGATCTCTGGGGGTTTCAACTGAATAACTTCGGAAGCCAGTCTGCTCTACCCTATAAGGGCAGGTAAGCACCACCACCCAGCAGCATGGGCAAGATAGGACTTATTTGCCTGGATAAGAGACAAATACCTCTGCTTGCTTTTAAACTGGGTCTGCTGGACGCCTGAAATAATGCTCTTTTAATGGGATAACGTTTGCTTCTGAAATTCTTCTCCAGCCGGCTGTCTTCCTTTAATGAAACCCTTGACTGCTTTCAGTCCTGAGTGTGATTTAGGTACAGTGAAGAAGCTATGTTTCACAAACTACTCTCTGCATCAGCACTGACCGTTATCTGATGCCTTTTCATGCACAGTTGCCCAAATGACAGTTTAATGGCTTACTGTAAAGAGTAGTTATTTTGTATCCCTATCCGCTTTCCACCACAAATGGCTAACAGTGATGAGAGGGAAAAACAAAGTAATTGTTCAGACCTCTGATCCCAGTCAACCTACTTAGCACACGGTGCCATCAATTAATTACTTCCTTCTGCACCTGACTCACAAAATTGCATCTTTCAGCCGAGCAACTGCACAGTCCCCACAATAAAGAGGCTGTCGTCCATTCAGACACAGCGAGAAAAAAAGTTGCGCAACAGAAAGACACAAGCAAAACCATGTGAGCAATAAAGTACAGCACGGTGGTACAGGTATGGTTCAGGAAGTTAGTGAAAGACATACGCTAATGGCCTTGTTATGCTATAGTATGCACCCGAGTCAACCACCAACTTTCAAGGCAAGTGTTGTTGGCAGAATGGCGTCATACAGGTGGCTCTCGCTCAGTAAAAGCAGTCAATTGCCAGCCGCACATTAAAACAAAAATTGCCCCTCTGGCTAAAAGTAAAGTTGAACGTGTTTGAAATAAGAAACAGTAAATGCTGGAAACACTCAGCAGGTCTGGCAGCATCTGTGGGGAGACAGGCAGAGTTAGAACAAAGAATAATATAGCACAGGAACACGGTTCATAAGTTCTGATAAAATGTCACAGAGCTGAAACGTGAATCCTATTTCTCTCTCCACAGGTGCTGCTCAACCCGCTGAGTTTTTCTCGTATTTTCAGTTTTTATTTCAGATCTACAAGGAAAGCAGTATTTTGCTTTTGAGCATGTTTTTTTTCTGAATGCCTGATAAGACAATAAATATGCCTGAGGAATAGCTGACCGTTCAAGTCTCAGATTTATCCATGATTTGTGTTCAATGCTTTACACATTACGACTGTACATTCAGGAAGTGAGAAGCGACTAGGGCTCTTGCTCCAGTTCAGCTTGTCGTCCAGTGAACCTTTCTGAAATAGAGTACGTGGTGGCAGATACCTATCGTGTTATGGACAACGAGGAGATAGTGAGATAGTTCACCCTTTTTCCACATCTCAGCTGATCAAAGACAGATGTCTTTTAAAAGACATGGGGCGGGATTCTCTGTTGGCTGACTCCAAAATCGGGAAAGGCGATTGGGCAGCGAATCGCAATTCTCCAGCACCTCGACAGTGGCGGCAATGTGTTCCGGAACGCATGTAGAGTAAGCATCGTTTGCATATCATTAGCGGGCCCGACCCGGTATTCTCCGGAGTCACCACGATTCTCCTCCTCCGATGGGCCGAGTTCCCGACGGTTCACTTGTGCTTTTAAAACGGTGAAACCGGCGTGGCGGCTGCTGAGGGAGAGAGAGCGGGTACGGAAAGTGTCCAACATCGCCTCAGTTACCTGACAGTTGTGCCGCTGGCCGGGGGCTTCTGCCAGTGCTGGGGGGTAGCCAGGAGGTGGACTGTGGGGTCGGGTGGATGGGCATGGAAGGCAATTGCCGTAGCCAGCAAGGCAGCCATGCAGCTGGGCACACCACTAACAGCCCACTGTGAACTTAGTGCCACAGGTCATACAGGTCCCCCCCCAGGGCACCCCCCTGGGTGCCCTCTGGCCCAGCCGACCCAGCAGCTGTATGGACACGCTCCAGTGCAACCAGTGCCACCTGTTGGCTGGGTGAGGGTGTGTGGGGATTGAAATGTGTATGTGTGGCTGCAGCTTGTCAGCCTCCTGAGTATCAATCACGGACCCAGCAAATCCCGCACCGCTTTTCATTGGAATCAAGTGGGTTCCACGTGGCGCCACAGCTAGCCCCTCAATGATAGCGGAATCGGTGCTATCGGAAAAGGTGCGGTGCCTGTTTTGCTGTCGTGAAAGTCCATGAATTCTGCGTTGGCGTCAACACTTAGTCTCAGAAACGTAGAATCCTGCCCAACATATCTTAACCACTCACTGCTGTGACTGTTAAGAACCTGGCGGAACTCAAACTATGCGTCCGTGAGCAGATTATTGCTGAGTAAATTCCGCTTGATAGCACTGTTGGTGACTCCTTCCAACACTTTGCTGATGATGGAGAGTAGACCAATAGGGCAGTAATTGGCTGGGTTGGATTTGTCCTGTTTCTTGTGTACAGGACTCACCTGGACAATTTTCCACATTGCCGGGTAGATGCCAGTGTTGTAGCTCTACTGCAACAGCTTGGCTAGGGGTGTGGCAAGTTCTGGAGCACAAGCCTTCAGTACTATTGCCGGGATATTGTTCGGATCTATGGCCTTTGCAGTATCCAGTGCCTTCAGCCGTTTCTTGATATCACCTGGAGTGAATCGTATTGGCTGAAGATTGACATCTGTGTTGCTGGGTACCTCCGGAGGAGACCGAAATGCATCATCCACTCGGCACTTCTGGCTGAAGATTGTTGTGAATGCCTCAGCCTTGTCTTTTGCACGTATGTGCTGAGCTCCTCCATCATTGAGGATGGGGATATTTGTGGAGCCTCCTCCAGTGAGTTGTTTAATTGTCCACCACCAGTCACGGCTGGATGTGGCAGGATTGCAGAGCTTAGATCTGATGCTTTCGTTGTGGAATCGCTTAACTCTGTCTATTACTTGCTGCTTATGCTGTTTGGCGCACAAGTGGCCCAGTTGTAGCTTCACCAGGTTGACACCCCACTTTTCGGTATGCCTGATGTTGCTCCTGGCATGCTCTCCTGCACTCTTCATTGAACCAGAGTTGATCCCCTGTATATTATTGGTCTCATGTAAGAAACATGTAAATGTGTTAGAAGCTGTTCAGAGAAGGTTTACTAGACTAACACTAGGAATAGGTGGGTTGTCTTGTGAGGAAAGGTTGGAGAGATCATAGCTTATATCCACTAGATTTAGAAGAGTAAGAGGTGACTTGATTGAAACCTTTAAGATCCTGAGGGGTATTCACAGGGTAACTGTGGAGAGGATATTCCCTCTTGTCGGAGAATCTAGAACTAGGGATCACGGTTTGAAAATAAGTGGTCGCTCATTTAAGATGGAAAGGAGGAGAATTGTTTTCTCTCAGAGGGTTGTGAGTCTCTGGAACTCTCTGCCACAATAGGCAATGGAAGCAGAACCTTCAATGTGTTCAAAGCAGAGCTAGATAGATTCTCGATTGACACGGGGGTGAAAGGGACTATCCGGAATAGGCAGGAATGTGGAGTGGAGGATACCATCAGATCAGCCATGATCTTATTGAATGGTGGAGCGGGCACAAGGGGCTGAATGGACAACTCCTGCTGCTTATACTCGTTTGTATGTTGGGAAATTTTGAAGCTGCGGCTCACCTTCCCAGCTCAGCTGCATGATCTCTCGCTTTTTCCCACACTCATTCAGTGACTCGGTTCCAATTGCTGGCCTCTGATCATGCCCCCAAATCTGACTTCTATGAGGACCCACAGTTTGGGGAACCCTGACCCAGTCATTTTAGGAGGTTGAATAAAATGGGTGAAGCTCAATGAAAGTGCAATTTCTAGATAGTCTTCAAATGAACTGGCTCAGGTGACCAACTGCCACTTTGTTCTGTACTTCCTTCGGTTCATTTTTTGTTGTTGTTTAATCGAAAAAGATGTTTCTGCCCTGCAAGTGAGATGTTGAAATAATGACTGCCCGTTAGTTCCGATTGTTTTGGTGGCCGTTGAAGATGCTTTGGTGCTGCTTTAAGAAATGCACTGTTCTGGCCTACATTGATCGCTTAGCCAGACCAGCAAATAAAAGACCTGTTAAATGATTTTGGTGGGACTAACCAACCATGATCCCATTCGACACGGTTCCCCTGAGGAATGGTGCACCAGGCGATCATCATTCACCTTTAACATCAAGTACTTGGGGAACTTAAGTCTATGCAACCTATAGCACTCAACGAATCATGTATATATGTCCAGGCGTGAAAATGCTGGTTGGCTGCCTTATCTGGTTAACACAACTGTGGGCAATTTAATTTGTACATCTGAGTTTTTAAAAAAAGAGGCATACAGCTATTGAACATTTTTGTGTGTTATTATCCAGAATCTAATATTTCAATCCACTTTACTTAGCTGTACACTTCTGGCATTTTCTGCTTTTTAACTACTGACTCTCCAATGTTTTACGTGCCTGAATAAATCTTGTCCAATTGAATCTCCACCAATATAGTCCAAGTCTTGCGTTGCAAAATGTGAAGTGGACAACCACTTTTATCTCTCAACTTGAAGATCACATACACATATGTGGCAGTCTGTTCGATTTGTCCATAGCCCATAAATATTTTGGAAGATACAACTGAAGAAAACCCATTAGTCTCACTATGAGGAACAGTCCTCGCAATATCTCAATCTATCTCAAACTATAGTACTCAACAAATATCATCCGTGCACAGGAGAACCTATTTTCTATCATCTCTTGTTGCCATTTTGTGCCTATTGTCATTTTTTTCACAAGCTCTTTCAATAAATCCCATTTATTTTTTAATCTGATAATGTCACCTTTTTATTGTCAGTTCTGCCTATTGTTAATTTTTCAGCAGACTATTGTTATGTATTGTCGGGCTTATTATCATTTTTCTGCCACTTTAGCAAGCAACATGAATAGGCCTTCAAATTGAAGATTTCTCGAACCATTAATTCTGCTCAGAATTATCTTGAGATTATTTTCACATTTTAGTAATTGTTCTGAGGCTTGAAAAGCTAGTGTAGGGAAACAACATTGCCTTTTAATATTTTAGCAATCTGTCCCTGAGAGACTCATAACCATCGAGACACTGTTCAAAGGAGAGGCAGGGCTCCGATTGTGTCAGAGAAGTAGGCCAACGACCTCCACCCTCCATCTTGTTTCTGGACTGAAGAGTTCATTGTTTAAGAACAATCACCAGAAATGTTATCAAATGTGAAGCATAGATCTAAAGTCATATTGCTGGGCAGCACAGTGGCGCAGTGGTTAGCATTGCTGCCTCATGGCGCCGAGGTCCCAGGTTCAATCCCGGCTCTGGGTCATTGTCCATGTGGAGTTTGCACATTCTTCCTGTGCTCGCCCCCACAACCCAAAGATGTGCAGGCTAGGTGAATTGATCATGCTAAATTGCCCCTTAATTGGAAAAAATGAATTGGGTACTCTAAATTTTTTTTTTTTAAGTCATATTGCTGCTTCTAGCATTTCATGCCAAATCCTGCACGTGTCCACTCCCTGCATTCATCGTGAGTGCAGTGTTCAATTATTCTATGTTTGATTATGTGTGTCGTTTGATTGATCAATGCTCACTATGCTTGATTGGTTAAGCCTGGATGTGGACTCACTGGCGTTGCTCGAAGTTAGGGCTGCCGCATGATTGCAGATATTTTGTGACTGCAGAGATATTTTTAAACGATTGTAAATAATTGCCTACCCATGTATAACCTGGAGTGTATCATCACTGCACCCACTCCCTCCACCACCGATAAACAGTGGCAGCAGTGTGTACCACCTACAACATGCACTGCAGAAATTCAGCAAGGCTCCATGGACGGCACCTTCCAAACCCACGACCACTCCAACCTAGAAGAGTGATGGGCAACCGAGTGAGTGGGCTGCATTCGTGGTTCTCCTTCATCTCAGTGGGCCGCAAGATTGAAACCGGGCATGGTCATTAACCATGACCCCTTGAATAAGATTTCTTTTTCATTCATTTATGGGATGGGGCCGCGGCTGGCTAGCCCAGCATTTATTTCCCATCCCGAGTTGTCCGTTAGAAAATGGTGATGCTGAGCTGCTTTCTTGAACTGTTGATTTCCCGGAGGTATAAATAATAATAACAATCTTTATTGTCACAAGTAGGCTTACATTAACACTGCATGAAAAATTACTGTGAAAAGCCCCTGATCGCCACATTCCGGCGCCTGTTCGGGTACACAGAGGGAGAATTCAGAATGTCCAAATTCCCTAACAGCAAGTCTTTCAGGTCTTGTGGGAGGAAACCGGAGCACCCAGAGAAACCCACGCAGAGTCAGGGAGAACGTGCAAACTCCGCACAGACAAGCCAAGAACCGAACCTGTGACCCTGCTACCCACTGTGCTACCTCTTAGGGAGGGAATTTAGGATGTTGACCCTGCAACAGTGAAGGAATGGCGATATATTTCCAAGTTACGGTGGCGGGTGACTTGGAGGGGAACCTACAGGTGGTGGGGTTCCCAGGTATCTGCTACTCTTGTCCTTCTAGGTGGTAGTGGTCCTGGGTTTGGAAGGTGCTGCCTAGGGTGAGTTCCTGCATTGCATCTTGTAGATGGTACACGCTGCTGCTACTGTGTGTCAGTGGTGGAGGGATTGAATGTTTATGGAAGGGGTAGCAATCAAACTGCTTTGTCCTGGATGGTGTTGAGCTTCTTGAGTACTGTTGGAGCTCCACTCCACTCATCCAGGCAAGTGGAGAGTATTCCAGGGGCTGGTTTAGCACAGTGAGCTAAATAGCTGGCTTGCAATGCAGAACAATGCCAGCAGCACGGGTTCAATTCCCGTACTGGCCTCCCCGAACAGGTGCCAGAAAGTGGCGACTAGGGGCTTTTCACAGTAACTTCATTGAAGCCTACTCGTGACAATAAGCAATTATTATTATCACATTCTTGACTTGTGCCTTGTAGATGGTGGACTGGCTTTGGAGGTCAGGGGGTGAGTTACTCACCATAGGATTCCTAGTCTTTGATAAGCCCTGGTAGCCAGTGTATTAATGTGGCTAGTCCAGTTCAGGTTCTGATCAATGGTAACCCCCAGGATATTGATTTTGGAGGTTTCAGCGATGGTAATGCCATTGAATGTCAAGGAGCGATGGTTAGATTCTCTCTTGTTGGAGATGTTCATTGCCTGGAACTTTTGTGGCATGAATGTCTCTTGCCACTTGTCAGCCCAAGCCTGGATATTGTCCAGGTCTTGCTGCATTTGGTCATGGACTGTTTAAGCATCTGAGGAGTTGAGAATTGTGCTGAACATTGTGCAATCATCAGCAAGCATCCCCACTTCTGACCATATGATGGAAGGCAGGTCATTGGTGAAGAAGCTGAAGATGGTTGGGCCTAGGTCACAACCTTGAGGAACTCTGCAATGATATCTTGGGACTGAGATGATTGACCTCCAACTATCACTACCATCTTCCTTTGTGCCAGGTATGACTCCAATCAGTGGAGAGTTTCCCCCCTGATTCCCATTGACTCCAGTTTTGCTAGGGCTCCTTGATGCCATACTAGGTCTGATCCTGCCTGAATGTCAAAGGCAGTCACTCTCGCCTCATGTGTGAACAAAAGCTAGAAGGACAGACGTTGGTGGCATGGTGGCAGAATGGTTAGCACTGCTGCCTCATAGCACCAAGGACCCAGCTTTCCGGCTTTGGGTGACTGTCTGTGTGGTGTTTGCACTTTCTCCTCCTGTCTGCATGGGTGTCCTCCGGGTACTCCGGTGTCCTCCGGATGCTCCGGTTTTTTCCCACAGTCCACAGATGTGCAGGTTAGGTGGATTGGCTATGCGAGATTGCCCCTTAGTATCCAAGGATTTGCAGGTTAGGTAGGGTTATGGGAGTGGGCCTGTGTATGGTGCTCTTTCAGAGGGCTGGTGCAGATTCAATGGGCTGAATGGCCTCCTTCTGCACTGTAGGGATTCTATGGAAGGCTGTAATGAGGTCAGGAGCTGAGTGACCCTGGCACAACTCAAACTGAGCATCCATGAGAGATTATTGCGAGTATGTGCCACTTGATAGCGCTGTTGATAACCATTTCCATCATTTTGTTGAGGATTGAGAATAGACTGATGGAGTGCTAATTGGCCGAGTTGGATTTGTCCTGTTTCTTGTGTACAGGACACATCTAGGCAATTTTTCACATTGCCGGGTAGATGCCAGTGAGCACGCCATCTTCCCCGCCTCAGGACCCCTTCCCGTCGGGCACCTCATCGGGCCGCTTATCGCTTGCAACCGCCGACGACCAACCGCGTCTCACCTCCGTCACGGTCGACCAGTCCCGGCCACACAACCTTGCTACCGCGTCGACAAAGGTGAAGGTCGACGGGCATGAGATATCCTGCCTTCTGGACTCCGGGAGCACTGAGTGCTTCATCCACTCCGATACGGTAAGGCGCTGCTCCCTCGCGGTACACCCCATTAACCAAAGAATCACTATGGCCTCCGGGTCCCACTCTATGGCGATCCGGGGGTACTGCATCGCCACCCTCACCATCCAGGACGTAGAGTTTTGCGGGTTCCGGCTCTACGTCCTCTGCGCTGCCTTGCTACTCGGCCTGGACTTCCAGTGCAACCTCCAGAGCCTAACCCTGAAATTTGGCGGGACCCTACTACCCCTTACTGTCTGCGGTCTCACGACCCTTAAGGTCGACCCGCCTTCTCTGTTTGCAAACCTCACCCTGGATTGCAAACCCGTCGCCACCAGGAGCAGACGGTACAGCGCCCAGGATAGGACCTTCATCAGGTCTGAGGTCCAGCAGCTGCTGCGGGAAGGTATCCTCGAGGCCAGAACAGCCCCTGGAGAGCACAAGTGGTAGTGGTGAAAACGGGGGAGAAAAACAGGATGGTCATTGACTACAGTCAGACCATCAATCGGTACACGCAGCTTGACGCGTAGCCCCTTCCACGCATATCTGATATGGTCATCAGATTGCACAGTAGCGGGTCTTCTCGACAGTGGACCTGAAATCTGTCTACCACGAGCTCCCCATCTGTAAGGTGGACTGCCCATACACTGCGTTTGAAGCGGACAGCCGTCTTTACCATTTCCTTAGGGTTCCCTTCGGCGTCACAACGGGGTCTCGGTCTTCCAATGGGGGATGGACCGAATGGTTGACCGGTACGGACTGCAGGCCACTTTCCCGTACCTGGATAACGTCACCATTTGCGGCCACGACAGCAGGACCACGACGCTAACCTTTCCAAATTGCTCCACACCGCCAAACTCCTCAACCTAACCTACAACAGGTAGAAGTGTGGGTTCAGCACAAACCGATTAGCCATCCTCGGCTATGTGGTTCAGAACGGAGTTCTAGGGCCCGACCCCGATCGCATGCGCCCCCTCATGAATCTCCCCCCTCCCCACTGCCCCAAGGCCCTCAAACGATGCCTGGGGTTCTTTTCGTACGACGCCCAGTGGGTCCCACACTATGCAGACAAGGCCTGCCCACTCATCCACTCTACCGGTTTCCCACTGACGGCCGAGGCTCACCAGGCCTTCAACCGTATCAAGGCCGACATCGCCAAGGCCACGATGCATGCGGCCGATGAGACGCTCCCCTTCCAAGTCGAGAGCGATGCATCAGACATCGCTCTGGCCGCCACCTCAACCAGGCAGGCATGCCCGTGGCATTCTTTTCCCGCACCCTCCATACCTCTGAAATTCGGCACTCCTCCGTCGAAAAGGAGGCCCAAGCTATCGTTGAAGCTGTGCGGCACTGGAGGCATTACCTGGCCGGCAGGAGATTCACTCTCCTCACTGACCAACGGTCAGTTGCCTTCATGTTTAACAACACACAGCGTGGTAAGATCAAAAATGATAAGATCTTGAGGTGGAGGATCGAGATATCCACCTTTATTTACGAGATTTTGTATCGCCCCGGTAAGCTCAACGAGCCCCCCGATGCCCTGTCCCGAGGTACATGTGCCAGCGCACAAGTGGACCGACTCCGGACCCTGCACGACGATCTCTGTCACCCAAGGGTCACCCGCTTTTATCATTTCATTAAGGCCCGCAATCTGCCCTACTCCATCGAGGAAGTCAGGGCTGTCACCAGAGACTGCCAGGTCTGCGCAGAGTGTAAGCCGCACTTCTGGGGCCAGACCGTGTGCGCTTGGTGAAGGCCTCCCGCGCCTTTGAACGCCTCAGTGTGGACTTCAAAGGGCCCCTCCCCTCCACCGACCGCAACTCGTATTTTCTCAACGTGATCGACGAATATTCCAGATTCCCCTTCAAAGAACAAAGAACAAAGAAATGTACAGCACAGGAACAGGCCCTTCGGCCCTCCAAGCCGGTGCCGACCATACTGCCCGACTAAACTACAATCTTCTACACTTCCTGGGTCCGTATCCTTCTATTCCCATCCTATTCATATATTTGTCAAGATGCCCCTTAAATGTCTCTATCGTCCCTGCTTCCACTACCTCCTCCGGTAGCGAGTTCCAGCACCCACTACCCTCTGCGTAAAAAACTTGCCTCGTACATCTACTCTAAACCTTGCCCCTCTCACGTTAAACCTATGCCCCCTAGTAATTGACCCCTCTACCCTGGGGAAAAGCCTCTGACTATCCACTCTGTCTATGCCCCTCATAATTTTGTATACCTCTATCAGGTCGCCCCTCAACCTCCTTCGTTCCAGTGAGAACAAACCGAGTTTATTCAATCGCTCCTCATAGCTTATGCCCTCCATACCAGGCAACATTCTGGTAAATCTCTTCTGCACCCTCTCTAAAGCCTCCACATCCTTCTGGTAGTGTGGCGACCAGAATTGAACACTATACTCCAAGTGTGGCCTAACTAAGGTTCTATACAGCTGCAACATGACTTGCCAATTCTTATACTCAATGCCCCGGCCAATGAAGGCAAGCATGCCGTATGCCTTCTTGACTACCTTCTCCACCTGTGTTGCCCCTTTCAATGACCTGTGGACCTGTACTCCTAGATCTCTTTGACTTTCAATACTCTTGCGGGTTCTACCATTCAGTGTATATTCCCTACCTGCATTAGCCCTTCCAAAATGCATTACCTCACATTTGTCCGGATTAAACTCCATCTGCCATCTCTCCGCCCAAGTCTCCAGACAATCTAAATCCTGCTGTATCCTCAGACAGTCCTCATCGCTATCCGCAATTCCACCAACCTTTGTGTCGTCTGCAAACTTACTAATCAGACCAGTTACATTTTCCTCCAAATCATTTATATATACTACAAACAGCAAAGGTCCCAACACTGATCCCTGTGGAACACCACTGGTCACAGCCCTCCAATTAGAAAAGCATCCCTCCATTGCTACCCTCTGCCTTCTATGGCCTAGCCAGTTCTGTATCCACCTTGCCAGTTTACCCCTGATCCCGTGTGACTTCACCTTTTGTACTAGTCTACCATGAGGGACCTTGTCAAAGGCCTTACTGAAGTCCATATAGACAACATCTACTGCCCTACCTGCATCAATCATCTTAGTGACCTCCTCGAAAAACTCTATCAAGTTAGTGAGACACGACCTCCCCTTCACAAAACCGTGCTGCCTCTCACTAATACGTCCATTTGCTTCCAAATGGGAGTAGATCCTGTCTCGAAGAATTCTCTCCAGTAATTTCCCTACCACTGAAGTAAGGCTCACCGGCCTGTAGTTCCCGGGATTATCCTTGCTACCCTTCTTAAACAGAGGAACAACATTGGCTATTCTCCAGTCCTCCGGGACATCCCCTGAAGACAGCGAGGATCCAAAGATTTCTGTCAAGGCCTCAGCAATTTCCTCTCCAGCCTCCTTCAGTATTCTGGGGTAGATCCCATCAGGCCCTGGGGACTTATCTACCTTAATATTTTTTAAGACACCCAACACCTCGTCTTTTTGGATCACAATGTGACCCAGGCTATCTACACCCCCTTCTCCAGACTCAACATCTACCAATTCCTTCTCTTTGGTGAATACTGATGCAAAGTATTCATTTAGTACCGCGCCCATTTCCTCTGGCTCCGCACATAGATTCCCTTGTCTATCCTTCAGTGGGCCAACCCTTTCCCTGGCTACCCTCTTGCTTTTTATGTACGTGTAAAAAGCCTTGGGATTTTCCTTAACCCTATTTGCCAATGACTTTTCATGACCCCTTCTAGCCCTCCTGACTCCTTTCTTAAGTTCCTTCCTACTTTCCTTATATGCCACACAGGCTTCGTCTGTTCCCAGCCTTTTAGCCCTGACAAATGCCTCCTTTTTCTTTTTGACGAGGCCTACAATATCACTCGTCATCCAAGGTTCCCGAAAATTGCCGTATTTATCTTTCTTCCTCACAGGAACATGCCTGTCCTGAATTCCTTTCAACTGACACTTGAAAGCCTCCCACATGTCAGATGTTGATTTGCTCTCAAACATCCGCCCCCAATCTATGTTCTTCAGTTCTCGCCTAATATTGTTATAATTAGCCTTCCCCCAATTTAGCACATTCATCCTCGGACCACTCTTATCCTTGTCCACCAGTACTTTAAAACTTACTGAATTGTGGTCACTGTTACCAAAATGCTCCCCTACTGAAACATCTACCACCTGGCCGGGCTCATTCCCCAATACCAGGTCCAGTACCGCCCCTTCCCTAGTTGGACTGTTTACATATTGTTTTAAGAAGCCCTCCTGGATGTTCCTTACAAACTCCGCCCCGTCTAAGCCCCTGGCACTAAGTGAGTCCCAGTCAATATTGGGGAAGTTGAAGTCTCCCATCACCACAACCCTGTTGTTTTTACTCTTTTCCAAAATCTGTCTACCTATCTGCTCCTCTATCTCCCGCTGGCTGTTGGGAGGCCTGTAGTATACCCCCAACATTGTGACTGCACACTTCTTATTCCTGATCTCTACCCATATAGCCTCACTGCCCTCTGAGGTGTCCTCTCGCAGTATAGCTGTGATATTCTCACGAACAAGTAGCGCAACTCCGCCTCCCCTTTTACATCCCCCTCTATCCCGCCTGAAACATCTAAATCCTGGAACGTTTAGCTGCCAATCCTGCCCTTCCCTCAACCAGGTCTCTGTAATGGCAACAACATCATAGTTCCAAGTAGTAATCCAAGCTCTAAGTTCATCAGCCTTACCCGTAATGCTCCTTGCATTAAAACATATGCACTTCAGGCCACCAGACCCGCTGTGTTCAGCAACTTCTCCCCGTCTGCTCTGCCTCAGAGCCACACTGTCCCTATTCCCTAGTTCTCCCTCAATGCTCTCACCTTCTGACCTATTGCTCCCGTGCCCACCCCCCTGCCATACTAGTTTAAACCCTCCCGTGTGACACTAGCAAACCTCGCGGCCAGGATATTTATGCCTCTCCGGTTTAGATGCAACCCGTCCATCTTATACAGGTCACACCTGCTCCGGAGGAGCTCCCAGTGGTCCAGATAACGGAAACCCTCCCTCCTACACCAGCTGTTTAGCCACGTGTTTGTCTGCTCTATCTTCCTATTTCTAGCCTCACTGGCACAGGGAGTAATCCCGAGATTACAACCCTCGAGGTCCTGTCTTTTAACTTTCTGCCTAGCTCCCTGAACTCCTGCTGCAGGACCTCATGCCCCTTCCTGCCTATGTCGTTAGTACCAATATGTACAACGACCTCTGCCTGTTTGCCCTCCCCCTTCAGGATTCCCTCTACCCGTTCGGAGACATCCTGGACCCTGGCACCAGGGAGGCAACATACCATCCTGGAGTCTCTTTCACGTCCACAGAAGCGCCTATCTCTGCCCCTGACTATAGAGTCCCCTATTACTATTACTCTTCTGCGCTTTGACCCTCCCTTCTGAACATCAGAGCCAGCCGTGATGCCACTGCTCTGGCTGCTGCTGTTTTCCCCTGATAGGCTATCCCCCCCGACAGTATCCAAAGGGGTATATCTGTTCGAGAGGGGGACAACCACAGGGGATTCCTGCACTGACTGCCTGCCCTTTCTGGTGGTCACCCATTTCTCTGCCTGCACCTTGGGTGTGACCACATTTACATAACTGCGATCTATGACGCTTTCCGCCACCTGCATGCTCCTAAGTGCATCCAATTGCTGCTCCAACCAAACCACGCGGTCTGTGAGGAGCTGCAGTTGGGTACACTTTCTGCAGATGAAGCCATCCGGGACGCTGGAAGCCTCCCGGACCTGCCACATCTCACAGTCAGAGCACAGCACCCCTCTAACTGACATTGCGTCAATTAATTAAAATTAAAATTTGTCTTTTTTTTTTAATACTTTTTTTTTTTAATTGCAAAGTTACTGTCAACTATCTGTTTCCTAGCACTAGATTTCTAATAGAAATGCGACAGCTAACTATAATATTCTCCGATCTCTGGCTTAGATATCCTCTAAATTATAATTAAGTTATTATGTTTAATTAGTTCCCAAATACTCAAATTTTTTTTTTTAAATTTAGGTTAGAATCCCAATCAGCCACTCAGGTCACAGCTTTTCTGTGATGTCACTTCAGTTTCCCCCCGACACACAATTTGAAAAAAGGTATAAAAGTAAAAATCACTTACATACCTTCTTACCTTCTGAGTGTCTGAGATGTTCTCAGGTTCTCTCGCTGACAGAGACTGCTCCTCCACCTCCGATCCTTGACCTGCACAATGCTAATAATATAATAATATAATTTGGCACTTACCTTACACCAATGGGTCTTATTATTAGGTTAGAGGAGGAGGGCGGGTGGGAGACACTACACGTGTAGTGTCTCGGGTTTCCTCTCCACCAGAATTTATTGGTTGGGGGGGGGGGGGGGACTTGCCAGAGGTCGAACTTCCGGTTCCCGCCTTATATAAAAACAAATAAAACAGAAAAGAAGAACAGACACGGGACCAGGCAAGGCTTATTAAATTCACTACTCACCTCCAAGAAGGCCCCTGCGCACCGCTGCCGCCGAAATCCAAAGGGCTGCTCCTGTAAAGGTAAGGTTTTTAAATACACTACTCACCTCCCAGAGGGCCCCTGCGCACCGCTGCCGCCGAAATCCAAAGGGCTGCTCCTGTAAAGGTAAGGTTTTTAAATACACTACTCACCTCCCAGAAGGCCCCTGCGCACCGCTGCCGCCGAAATCCAAAGGGCTGCTCCTGTAAAGGTAAGGTTTTTAAATACACTACTCACCTCCAAGATCTCCATCCCATGCCCCAATATAACGTCTGCCACCATCATCAAAGCCCTCAACACCATCTTCGCTCTGTTCGGTTTCCCCGCCTACGTCCACAGCGACCGGGGATCCTCATTTATGAGCGATGAGCTGCGCCAGTACCTGCTCAACAGGGGCATTGCCTCGAGCAGGATGACCAGCTATAACCCCCGGGGGAACGGGCAGGTGGAGCGGGAGAATGGGACGGTCTGGAAGGCCGTCCAGCTGACCCTACGGTCACTCCATTTGGTCGCTCCTGTGCACGGCGACTAACGAAACCCCCCATGAACGTCTCTTTGTCTTCCCCAGGAAGTCCACCTCTGGGGTTTCGCTCCCAACGTGGCTGGCAGCTCCGGGACCCGTTCTCCTCCGCAAGCACGTGCGGCTCCATAAGATGGACCCGTTGGTTGAGAGGGTACAGCTACTCCACGCAAACCCGCAGTACGCCTACGTAGCGTACCCCGACGGCCGCCAAGACACAGTCTCCCTCAGGGACCTGGCACCAGCTGGGTCCCCACACCCGCCCCCCTCTGCCCCGGCGCCACCCTCCCTTCCCCCAGTGCACCCCACCACAGCCCCCGCTCCAGGACAATCCGTCCTCCCCTTGGACCCACCCGGGGATGAAGAGGATTATCAAAGATTATCATAGAATTTACAGTGCAGAAGGAGGCCATTCGGCCCATCGAGTCTGCACCGGCTCTTGGAAAGAGCACTCTACCCAAGGTCAACACCTCCACCCTATCCCCATAACCCAGTAACCCCACACAACACTAAGGGCAATTTTGGACACTAAGGGCAATTTATCATGGCCAATCCACCTAACCTGCACATCTTTGGACTGCGGGAGGAAACCGGAGCACCCGGAGGAAACCCACGCACACACGGGGAGGATGTGCAGACTCCGCACAGACAGTGACCCAAGCCGGAATCGACCCTGGGACCCTGGAGCTGTGAAGCAATTGTGCTATCCACAATGCTACCGTGCTGCCCACATGCTGTCGACATGCTCCCGGAGTCACCGACGCCCGAGCCGACGCCTGACTCGCCACCAGCACTGCGGCGCTCTCAACGACGGATCAAGGTGCCCGACCATCTAAATTTGTAACTTTCTCTGAAATTGTAATGACAACCTGCATGTAAATAGTTTTCCACCACCCCCGCTGGACTCATTTTTAACAGGGGGTGAATGTGGTAGTCACCATTGTTGTATTATATTGTATATACTGCACTGCATACGAGGGTATTACGGTAAGGCCCCTGTACTACAGGAACGGGGGTAGATCCCTGCCTGCTGGCTCCGCCCAGCTGTAGGAGGCCACACATCTCTGTGTAATAAAGCCTTGATTACTCTCTACTCTCATCTCGTCGTAATTGATAGTGCATCAGTCATCCAGGTTCCAGAGTGAGTAGAAATCAGTTCCTCAGTAGTTCCATGAGACAAATGGTTTGCCTTAAGGAACTAAAGCCATCCAGCATTTTGTTTGGAGAAGGAATGCTCTTCTAGATCTGACGACGGAATCTTTGGCCTCCCCTGCCCCAGGCTTTCCGTTCCCCCCGCCTCCCCCAATTACAACCCCATCCAGAATCCTCTCCCTACAACTTTCCATGGTTTCAATCCTTGGTAATGGCCTCCATCTGCAGTTTTCTGAAACTGTTTTGTTTCTGACTGGAGGCTGATGGAGACCACGGCCTCGACATCAGCATGGAGGTGGAAACCGAGAGGGGGGTGGGGATGACAATCAGCAATAAATGTTCAACTCGACAGATCCACTATACCTGCGAGTACAACCAAGATCAGAGATGGGAGAAAAGAAGTCCTTCCCACCCAAGTAATGAATATATGGAATAAACTCCCAGCAAAGTCAGCTCAGTTTCACTTTCAGTTAGTCCAGACTAACATTCAAAGAGGAGCTGAATAAAAACCTAGTGAGGAATAAAAGTGACAGCCAGGGATCGACCGGAAGGTTTGAACACCGCAGAATTTGATGGCCGGCTATGGCTGGGATTGGGAATGCTGTCTGCGGAGGGTGGGTTAAATAGAAGTGATAGGATAGCTGAAAATGTGGCAGTATTTGCTTGGTTATCTTCGGAGGTTTGGGGTGCTTTACAGTGCTTTCCCTGAGGAGTTAATTGGGATGATCTAAACTGCACAACGGGATAAATTTCAGAAGGGCTGTTACTAGCTTTGATTGCCAAGTGCTGTTCTCTCTCTCACTGCTGCACACTTTATAATATTCAATTAAGTGAGAGGTATTTTTAAAAATGGCAAAACAGCGAAAGATGTGGAGAACTGGAGAGACAAGCCCTATTGCCAAGAGACAAGTAGGATGGTCCATTATTGAACTCACAGCAGCAGTGAGCGTTCTGATGTAATCTTTAGCCGTTACAGCTTCGATCACCCAATAACATATTAAGAGCCAACATCACTTCTGTTGTTTAGAGACTAAAGAGAGGTTAGAGGGATTTTTAACTTAACATTGGATTTGGTCTGCGGACTTTTGCATTATCAAAAGAATATGAGTTCCCTGATGAGAAGTACGTTTTTGGGTTATGGACCATAAAATAATAGCCTGCAAAGCAGCCCAAACATTCTGAATTAATCTGCTTTTTTTTCTCAGGCCTTTTGCGAGATGGCGATTCAATAAACACAATAATGGAATCAGGGCCTCATTAATACTCTGCAATCGCGGATTGAATTTTGCATTTTCCACTGAAAAATATGTTCAGCGAGCTGATAGGAAAGGGTGGCTCTTATGCTATATTTTAACATCGAAACATATAATAGTAATAGGCGTAAACTCTCACAGTTGGGGGAAAGGGGGGATTAGTGCAGAAGAAAGCAGCGTCCAACTTCACCAATGTCACAACATGTGTACTGTAGAAAGACATTTTCCCCATTCAATGAGGAAAAATGACGCATTCAGGGATTACCATCTGATACTATTTTCACTTTATTTCCTTTTGCCATAACGCAGGGGTGATATGGTGGACAACACTTTGAGGGTAATTTTAATACTCTTTTGATTTTGTTTTAAAAGTGTGGTTTGAGGTTGGGTGAGATGACAAATTTTTTAAAATATGAAGTCTGACCTCGACATAACTCCAAACTGCCTGTCGTGTTGGGTGTTCCGATATACAAACAAACCAACACGGTTGTAGATGGTACAACTCTGTTTTATTATTCTGTCCAGTAATAACTATTAACTTCTGGCTGTGGTTCGTACTTCACCAGCTAACCTGTGGACCCAGCCCTAGCACTACCTTAGAGAGGCACTCAGCACATGGTGTATGTCTGAGTGGCACGCTGTGAGCTCTGTGCTCTGAGCTATCTCCTGGTAGAATGAGCGGGAACTGTGGTGTTCCCTGTTTTATAGTGTGTGTGCTCTCACTGGTGATTGGCTGTGATGTTGTGTGTGTGTTGGTTGGTCCAACTACCTGTCCATCAGCGTGTGTGTGTGATTGCACCATGATATGTTAATGTGGATATCCTGACACTGCCCACTTCATGGCTTAACAGAAGTGGGACTCAGGAGCTAGGGAAAAGAAAAGGCCACAATTAGATTAACCATGACCTTATCAAATAGCGAAGCAGGCTCGAAGAGACATTAAAGAACAAAGAACAAAGAAAAGTACAGCACAGGAACAGGCTCTTCGGCCCTCCAAGCCTATGCCGACCATGCTGCCCATCTAAACTAAACTCTTCGACACTTCCGGGGTCTGTATCCCTCTATTCCCATCCTATTCATGTATTTGTCAAGATGCCCCTTAAAGGTCCCTATCATCCTTGCTTCCACCACCTCCTCCGGCAGCGAGTTCCAGGCACCCACTACCCTTTGTGTAAAAAAACTTGGCTCGTACATCTCCTCTAAACCTTGCCCTCGCACCTTAAATCTATGCCCCCTAGTAATTGACCCCTCTTCCCTGGGAAAAAGTCTCTGACTATCCACCCTGTCTATGCCCCTCATAATTTTGTCAAAGAATGACTAAGTGTCATTTTGGGCACGCAATTTGGTGTGAATTTCCGAACTCGATCTTACTATTCATTTTTAGGGGGGGGGGGCGTGTTTTGGACCGGCGTTGAGAGGGGTGGGCCTAACCACACTGGCAGACCTGGCTCCGACGAGATCAGGGCACCTTTTTTAACGGGCACCCGGTCTCAAAGTTAAATTGTGTAATTTCGAGAAGGAATTAGACATAGCTCTTGGGGCTGAAAGGATCAAGGGATATGGGGGAGAAGACGGGATCAGAGTATTGAACTTGATGATCCACCAGGATCATAATGAATGGCAGAGCAGGATCAAAGGGCCGAATTACCTTCCCCTGCTTCTATTTTCTATGTTTCTATATGACAGCTCCTCCCCACCCTAATCGTGGTATGAGACCGAGACCCCCTCCCCCCCCACTTTACAGTCACCAGCATCAGACCCCCACCCCCCCTCTTCCACCCCCCCCCCCCCCCACCGCAATTGCAGGCAACAGATCCCCCCACCTCAGTCACTTGCATCAGACCACCCTGTAACCATCTGACATGGCCACTTCCAACTAAGCGCAGAGCAGCTCGCAAAGACTGATGGGTAAAATGGACAAGCCAAGAGTCAGGCAGGTTCTGAGCCTGAAATGCATATTCGTCAGCAAAGTCCAGACGGTATCGAAACCTCGTCCCATTAGTATGTTGATCAGGCCGATTAGCAGGTGATGGCCCATCTCCCCCAACACAAAGGACTGGTACTCTAGCAACCGGGACAGTCGCAGACATTTCGGCGCCACTCCATGTCCAAAGGAAACACAAACAATGGGGTCAGTGACCGCTTGGGACACGCCCAGCCATCCAGATCCCCGCCCACTTATTGACAAAGGAATCGAATGGAGTGATCAGGGATCACCCAATTAGTACAGCCCAAATTGAAGGACCGCCCAAAAGAGCGCGAAAGCCCCCAAGTATAAAGGAAGAGTTTGCCATATGCTCGCTCTCTTTTGGCCTTGGTACCCTGGTAACGGCCATTGCCAAATGCAGCAACGCCAGCAGCAAGTTTGAGTTCAACGCCCACTACCAGAAGAACGAGGCCCAGCCGAGCAGCAGCTACCACTTCGAACCCAAGTGATCCTGAACAGCGGCCACTGTTTCCTGACCTAAGCCAGGTGCCCGAAGTTAAGTACAGGTTGTCTTATTAATAGGTGTAGTTACCTGGTAGTGTATGTTGCATGATTGATTGTCTGTAAATAAAGTACCCTTGACCTTGAACTAACTAACTGGTGTTTGGCTCTTTGATCGATAGCCGGTCGAAATTTGTGATACCTGGCGACTCTAAGCATGAGGACATAAATAACATCGAAAGAAGGGCAAATTCACTGATTGCCATAATTGGAACAGAGCCACAGAAAGGACAGAGAAAAGAGTATAGCGAAAAAAAGGCAATGGCTATTGGCTGATGGGACTCGACCCAGAAGTGACCGTGTCATTCCGAGACAATCCACAAAAGCATTTGAATTAGAATCCAAATTGACAAAGTAAAAGAAACCACAAGCGACACCAGTATCGATCAAACCTCCAGAATTCGGAAGTGTGTAATTTGCATGCGTACTAACAAAGGGATAGAAGGTAAACTCGATAGATTTTGTTGCGTGAATCTTTCGGGAGTTGCGTAAACAGGAAAATAGCGTAAGCCGTACCCGTGTTTGCACCACCGCTTTATTCCCCCTTGTTCCAAATTTCCAGGAGACAGAAGTAATTGTAGGGATGGCCATGAAGGCAATGGAATGCCTCATGCATCCACAAGAGCCCGAGGTCGCAGCAACCAACAGATCAGAACAGTGTCCCATATGGGAAGAAGAGATTAGGAGATACCTAAAGGAGAAAGGATGACCCCAATGGTCGGAATTTTGCGCCAATTAAGAGACAGGTTCTGGCAGCATAGGACAGACTTGGTGGGACAGCCTGACCGAGATTCATAAGAAAAGTTTAAGCAAGGTTCGTAAGCCGATGGCAATCGTGTCCTGTCTGGCATAATTGCGAGGCACAGAGGGGGTCATGAAGACGCTCCGTAAGCAACTTGAGGAGAAGGAGTGAAAGCGAGAAATTAAAAGTGCAGCTCCGGGAGCTGTTAGTGGTGAAGGACAAGGAAATGGATGATGTCAAGAGGGCACATCAATCCTGTCTCGCCCACCTGAGCAGCTTCCAAATCCAATATGATAAGGCCTACCAGGACACACAGCGTGCTGTAATGGTAAGAGAAGAGACAGAGAATCAGGTACAGATCCTAAAGAAACAATGCGATGATTTAAAAGCAGCCCTACGAGCACTCCACAGTTCCACCACGGAACAGAGGCAGAGTTTGGTGGATCATGCCAAATGGCGGTAGCAAATTGCAAGGTTGCAATCCCTGCTATCTGTTCAAAATGGGTTTAGAGACACCTTTGGCCCACAGCTAGACCAGGAAGACAGCCCCGATTGGCAGGTGATGTGTTAGGCAGGTCGGTTTGGTGTGGACTGCACTTGATGCAGCGATGAAAACAGACCTCTAACACTGTAGAAGATCCAACACGATTTTATTTAACGATAGAACTAACATACATATTTAACTGTGGGTCGACACTATACTGAACTGACTGGAGACCTTGTACTAGCCTAACCAGACTTACTAGCTACCGGTGTTTGCACTGTGCTAGCTTGTGGACTCTGACTGTCTCAGTGGCTGGGTCCAGAGAGAGTGGGAAACCTAGTGCCCTCTGGCTTTATAGTGGTAGTGTCCTGTCTGGTGATTGGCTGCACTGTGCTGTGTGCGTACTGGTCATCCTGTGTGTCAATCACTGCCTGTCTGCACTTCATTATATACATGTGTGGATATTATGACATCTTCCCCCTTTTAAAAAAAATAAATACTAAGGTGTGGACGCTTATAAATATATATATATGTAACAGCCGTAACAGCCTCCCCGAATAGGCGCCGGAATGTGGTGACTAGGGGCTTTTCACAGTAACTTCATTTGAAGCCTACTTGTGACAATAAGCGATTTTCATTTCATTTCATTTCATATGTGCCTGACTATATACAGAAAGGTGTCTAAACGAACGTATATACATAGGAAGGTTGCGATAGTGCAGATACATGGCAAACAAAACAATATTTACAGAGGTCCAATTGGTGAAGTCCCAAAAATGTACAAAAGCACAGTTTATAGATTTAGTCTTTGTGGTGGGCGACGAATTCGTGTTGATCACCGCAGAGGTGAATTAGGAGCCGCCTGCACTTGGAGAGGCGGGATCTCTGGCATCGCAGTGGGCACGTGGACTGGCAGGATTGCTGGCAGATTGGTGGCCTTGTGCAGGGTACGTCCGGAGGAAGCATCGTAGGTGGCGGGGCACTTCGGTCAGGTAGCGGGCGTAGAACTCTTCGCAGTGCCCATCTGTTGCGCCGTAATAGGGAGCCATCAGCCATGCGGACAAGGAATGATCTTGGGGCCACTTGTTTGAGCACAACAGCTGTGGCTGACCAGCCGCCCTCAGGCAACTGTACGTGAACACGATCAGTTAGGGCAGCTCGGGCAGATCCGTGGCATAGGCATCGTACGTGGCTTTCTGTTGGGCCCGTGACTGCTGCATCTTCTGTAGGACTGTGAGGTGGTCAAGGACAGGAACGTGGATGGCTGGAACTGTGGTCCTCAGAGTGCGATTCATGAGCATCTGGGCTGGACACAATCTAGTTGTCAGTGGGGTCGCCCTGGATGCCAGCATCGCCAGGTTAAAATCGGAGCCTGAATCTGCAGCTTTGCACAGCAGCCGCTTTACAATGTGGTCCCTTTTCTCGGCCTTCCCGTTTGACTGCGGGTAGTGGGGACTGGAGGTAACGTGACGGAAGTTGTAGGACTGTGCGAAGTCAGACCATTCCTGGTTGTAAAAGCAAGGACCGTTGTCGCTTATTACCGTGAGTGGAATCCCATGCCTGGCGAAAATTTCTTTGCAGGCTTTGATTACCGCCTTCGACGTGAGGTCGGACAGTTTCACCACTTCTGGGTAACTGGAGAAGTAGTCGACCAGGAGTACGTAGTCACGCCCCTTGGCGTGGAAAAGATCTACACTGACTTTGGACCACGGAGAGGTCACAATCTTTCTTTGGGTTGAGCTGGCTGAAACTTCTGACAGGTAGGGCAGCTGATGCCAGGCCAATAGACCGCCTCCCGAGCTCTGCATTGGCATTTCTCGACCCCAAGGTGACCCTCATGGAGTTGGCCCAGCACCATAGCAGGCATACTCTGAGGAATTACAATTCTGTCGAGTTTCAGAAGGATTCCCGCCACCACCGTCAGGTCGTCTTTTACATTATAGAACTGGGGACATTGTCCCTTCACCCAGCCATTGCTGAGATGCTGCATCACACGCTGCAGTAGAGGCTCCTTGGCTGTCTCCTCACGAATATGGACCACCCGTTCGTCGGAGGGAGGAACGTTCAAGGCACACATCTGCACTTGGGGGCTTCTATGTGGCAGATGAAGTCACTTTGTTCATGTGGTGTGGTAATGGACCTGGACAGGGCATCTGCAACGATCAGCTCTTCACCTGCCGTGTAGACCAGTTCGAAGACGTAGCGGCGTAGCTTTAGAAGAATACGCTGTAACCGAGGTGTCATGTCATTTAAATCCTTCTGGATTATATGGACTAGAGGCCTGTGGTCCGTCTCTACCATGAATTTCGGCAGGCCATAGACATAGTCGTGAAACTTGACTATCCCTGTTAGGAGGCCCAGACACTCCTTCTCAATCTGAGCGTACCATTGCTCAGTGGGCGTCATGGCCCTGGAGGCATATGCCACTGGAGCCCAGGACGCGGAGTCATCCCGCTGATGGAGCACCGCCCCAATGCCATCCTGGCTTGCATCAGTTGGTATCTTGGTTTCCTTGGTTGGGTCGAAGAACGCTAGAACCGGGGCTGTGGTGAGCTTTGCTTTCAGCTCGCGCCATTCCTCTTCATGCGTGGGCAGCCACTGGAATTCCGTCGACTTTTTGACGAGATGGCGGAGGGTGTGGGATGCCATATTGGGAATGAATTTCCCGAGGAAGTTGACCATTCCGAGAAAGCGGAGGACCGCCTTTTTATCCCCAGAGGTCTTCATGGCATTGATCGCCGAGACCTTGTCGACATCTGGCCGTACGCCCTGCTGTGAGATGTGTTCACCTCGGAATTTGATCTCCGATTGACCAAATGAGCACTTGGCCCTGTTGAGCTGAAGACCATGTTAATGGATTCTTTGGAATACCTTTTTGAGGCGAGCAATGTGTTCCTGGGCGTTGTGGACCAGATAATGACATTGACAATGTACACTCGCACCCTCACGATGCCCTCCATCATCTGTTCCATGATGCAATGAAATACTTCGGAGGCAGATATGATGCCAAAAGGCATCCGGTTGTAGCAGTAACGACCAAACGGGGTGTTGAACGTGCAAACTTGCGGCTGGACGCGTCCAGTTGTATTTGCCAAAAACCCTTGGAGGCGTCGAGCTTAGTAAAGAATTTGGCATGAGCCATCTCACTGGTCAACTCTTCTTGTTTTGATATCGGGTAATGCTCCCTCATGTGTTGCGGTTTAGATCCTTAGGGTCAATGCAAATGCGAAGCTTCCCTGACGGGTTCTTGACGCAGACCGGGGAGCTGACCCAGTCTGTGGGCTCTGTAACCTTTGATATGATGCCCTGGTCTTGGAGGCCCTGTAATTGCTTCTTCAGACGATCCTTGAGGGGCGCCAGCACCCGGCGAGGTGCATGAATTACAGGGGTGACGTTCAACTTGAGCAGGATTTTGTATCAGTATGGGAGCGTGCTCATTCCGTCGAACACGCTGTGGTACTGCGTGATGATGCTATCTATGTTGGCTTGCAAGTTTCCATCGGGCGAGGCCGTCGCCGGTGATGATGATATGGTGTGGACGCGTTGAACAAGGTTCAGGAGTTTTCAGGCACGAGCACCGAGCAGAGATGCTCTGTCAGGCCCGACGATTTCAAAGCGCAGCGTCGCCTTGATCGCCTTATTGGATACCCCCAGTTGACACGAGCTACTGGCAGCTATGGCGTTGCGATTGTAGTCAAGGATCTGGCAGGCCGGTGGAAGAATGCTTGGTTTGGCGCGGATGGTGTCGAGGTCGGATTTCGAGACGAGGTACGCCGATGCACCGGTGTCCAGTCTGAACCGGATGCGGGCCTTGTTCACTGTGAGGACAGCACACCACTCGTCGTCGGGATCCACACTGAGGATCGAGAGGCGTTGCGTAGATGTGGTGGAAGGCAGCGCATGTGTAGTTATGATGCCCACCGGTATGGGGACTTGAGGCACTCAGCGTCGGGGTCTGTTGGGCTGTCGGGATCGGAATCTGGCATGCCTTGTTGTATTGAGCGGACACTTCTGCACCACAGCTGGGATCGCTGGCTGCTGAGCGGTGGAACAGATCTGCAAAGGGCTGCGTAGTGGCCAAGCTTGCCACACTGTAGACACCGGCGTCCTTTTGCCGCACATTGCCGCTTTAAGTGGGCAGAGCCACAATTCAGGCATGTCATGACGCCGACTTCAGCGTGTTCCGTGCGCCATCGCGCATGCGCAGTGCGGTCGGTCGACGTAAGCACCTGCGCAGTTAGGTTGTCGGGCTCGTCGTCCACTCGGCCGTGACGCAGGGACCCGGGAAAAGTGCGCGCAACGGCCACTGCCCTCGATGCTCAGTCCCTGCATTTGTGCAATGGCCTGCACCCATTCCGCCTCGTGGGAGGCCAGCTTTGCAGTTTCTGCCGCCCTGATGTGGGAGTAACGATGCTTAGCATGCTCATGGACAACGCACGTCTCGATAGCGACAGAGAGGGTCAACTGTTTGACTGTCAGGAGCTGCTGCCGAAGGGAGTCGGAGTGGACCCCGAAAACGATCTGATCCCGGATCATGGAATCAGCCGTTGAGTCATAGTTACATGACTGCGCTAGGATGCGGAGATGGGTGACGAAGGACTGAAAAGGTTCATCCTTACCCTGAAGCCTCTGCTGGAAAACGTACCGTTCAAACCTCTCATTCACCTCAATGTCGCAGTGGCTGTCAAACTGACTGGAGACCTTGTACTAGCCTAACCAGACTTACTAGCTACCTGGTGTTTGCACTGTGCTCGCTCGTGGACTCTGACTGTCTCAGTGGCTGGGTCCAGAGAGAGCGGGAAACCTAGTGCCCTCTGGCTTTATAGTGGTAGTGTCCTGTCTGGTGATTGGCTGCACTGTGCTGTGTGCTTACTGGTCATCCTGTGTGTCAATCACTGCCTGTCTGCACTTCATTGTATACATGCGTGGATATTATGACAGCAGGAACTCAGCGGAACGGCCCAACAGTACGTAAGTGAGACCGAGAATCAAAATAGAGCCCCCAAGGCCCCGAAAAGAAAAGCACCCGCACCACCGACTGCACAGGCAGCACCCAACCCAATGAACCCCATTACCGCACAGCGCAGGGTTACCACAGAAGGCCAACCGGATTTTGTATACACCATCCCATTATTGTCACCCAGTTACGAGATGCCCGTGAGAAAATAGAGATGTTCCACCCCGCATCGGACACACATCACTTTTTCGAGTTAGTAAAACTGCAAATCCTGATGTATGGTTGAGACGAGCCGGAGCAGGTTAAGCTCATAGTTATGTGCTTAGAGCCGTTCTTTAGTTCAGCCCTTCCCGACCCACAAAATGTAGGAGGAGGTAGCCTCTGTTGCTCTTATTAGCCTTCGTTTTATTAGCTCTAATTCTGTCACCTTTGCTCACGAGTTGCCAGGTATCTTTCTGATACCGCCACGTGGTTCAAGCTCAAGTAATGATTAATAATGCAGCACACCGCTTAGTAAAAGTTAAATCAACGATCATTTATTATATACAGCAATAAATACTGATACAATAATCCTACTTCTGGACTATTACCTATCACTAAAGGCCAATACTTAACTTTGGTGATGGCCCACCAGGTCAGGGAAATGAATGGTCTATCGAATTGGGTCTGGCTTGCGGGATTCAAAAAGGCTGGTACGAGTCGATAGTCTGGAACACCTCTCTGGTAGCGATCGCTGGAGTAACACTTACTTGTTTCTTCGTCGAAGGGTCTCGAAGGTTGCGAGTAGGAGAAGAAGGGTCGATCTGAACTTGGCCCCTATTCTTATAGTTCCCAAGGGCTTCCCGCCTCTCGGGGCGGACCTTGACCCTGGTTCCAAGTGATTGAACTTGGTCCCAATCACTGGGTTCGATATGCTCCAATAATGGGGCGATTTCTTGATCGGGGGGTGGTCGTCCACCTTTCTTTGTCTCAGCCACTGCTGGCGCCGAAAAGTCTGGATCGGCTTTATGTTGCTAATGTGTAGCAATTGTTCCCGGGGATGGCTGCTTACTATGCAGATGGCTGGGTTGATGTGCTGTTAATGGTTGCAGGTATCGGTCTGGGCCGACTTCCCCAGAGCCGAATACACTGTCGTGCCTGCAGCTGTCCATTTGAGTCCTGTTGGCTGATTTTCCCATCAGCCTCTTTCGTTCGCCATTTTAGATCGGGGTTTGACCATTTTACTCGGGAATCAGCCATTTTAGGTGGCTACAAACCCTCCTTGTGATCCTAGCGCGAAGCGTGAAGGATCACATAAATTTTGTTCTTTCCATTCCCTGACCAGGGGGGACACCTCCTACATGGCCACTGCTCTGACCCTAGACATGCACAAAAATGTTTTACCTAAACAGTTCTAAGGGCACTATGTCAGGCAGGGACATGCATTTACAAAATAACAAACTTGGAACCTCTAATTTTACCTAAATACACTATACTCACTAAACATTGCATTATCCTATCTTCCTAAAACATACAACAACAATCACAACATTTAATATACTCTTTCCTGGCTTGGCAGTCAATCTCAGGATCATACTTTTTTTTTTGTTCATGAAAAGTTTTGTACATCTTTTTATTCACAGTAATAACACAAGTGCATGCTCTTTATTATTTTGTTATAGGTCGCGGGGGTTGGGGGTCTGGTCATAACCGAATATAGGGGATCGTATCCAATATACCGGGGTTCGAGCGCGGTACGCTCTCCTTCTCCATTTGCGGAGGCGCATAGTCTGCACTACACAGCAGAGTATCGCCAACGCTAACAGTGCTTCAATCACATAGGACAGGGAGTACCAGGTTATGAACCTGGCACACCAGGAAGATGCAGTGTCGCTGGTGACTGGGCTCTGGGTACTGCGGGGCAGTGAAACATTAACGGCAGGGAGATTTGAAGTAATGGGGTCTGCGTTCCCGCGCAACCAAATGTCCACAAAAAGAGTGTTGAGCACGATGAAAGAAGTCCTCCTGGCTGTCCTGGCTGTCCTCTTTCCTTTTCCTTCTCGTGTTCTTTGTTTTCTCCGGTTCTGGAGCCTCTGGAGTTCTGTAAAAACAAGCATAGTATCTGTAACTACCTTGGTTTAATATCCGGTATGCTAGTGTGTCTGTCCTTTTGGGGCCAATTATATCCTTATAATTGGTCACTATGTGTGACTCCATCATTTTTTTTTCAAAAACAAATGGTAGGACACGGCACACTTCCCAATGACAGACCAGTGCTTATTTACCAGCCAAATGTTCCAGGATGTAAATAGCAGATGGCAGCAACCTAAAGGTCGTCTAAACAAATAAAAACTTTGTGAAATGAAAAATGCCAAATGAGGTGCGTATGGGCCGTGATGGGTAAGAGATGGATGGAGTCCCCGGGTAGGACGGCTACCAATACCGTATCTCTCCTACCCGAGCGTGTTTGACCAACGGGGGGGTCCCCAGGCAGGGCGGGTCTCATGCCATTTCTCCACTGCCTGAGCAACCGACAAGAACGGGCAAAAATGTAGTCATCGCGGTGGGGCTGCTATAGTGATTCTCTCTTGAATCAGAAGAGCAGATATGATCGGGCGTCTGATACCCAAACCGATATCAGCTGAAGTGTCTGCAGACAAGCTAGTTCCGCTGAACAAGCGCCTGGCAGCGGTGGGTCTCTGAGGGCAAGAGCTCAGAGGTTTCAGGTGAATGGGCGTGTGGCAGTGAGAAGAAATTCCCCTGTCGGACGAACAACATAAAACAAATGTACGAACAACATAAAACATCCTGCAGGTTCCATCAGAAAGGACAACACTTCTCCCAAGCATTTCCTTTAAACATCATGTGGACACCTCAGTTCTCTGTTGCGAACAGGGTCGCAAAGGGGTTGGTGGTTTGGGAGTCAGACTCGAGGTCGTCCCCTTCTCCCGGGTGCCAAACTCTGGAGTGAATTAGGGCTGAAAGGGCTGCGTGGTGTGAGTTGGGGTTGCTTTCGTCATTGCGGACGAGTCTGTAGGAGTTGCCGCAGTGCCAATGAGTTGTGTCAAGTTGTGTGGCGACAAAATCGGGGTCGTCAGTGTGGTTCGGTGGTCGGTGGTGGGATTTGTTTAGAAAAGTGATCATGAAGGGATCACTGGAGTCGAAATCGGAGTCGCTGGGTGTGGGTCCGGTTGTATGGGGATAGTAGGGAGGCGTGCTGTGGCTATCGTCCGAGTCACAGTCGCTGTCTCTGCTGCTGCAGTCTGTGGGCGTTCCGGGGCGGAGTGTAGATTTTGGGGGTGGAGTCGAGGGCGAGTCCGTGTCTGGGCTGGACGTGGTGGGGGTTGGTCTGGTTACGTTGGCTGTGGGCGGGGTGTGGTCTGCTGCGTCAAGCATGACGTGGTGCGTGTGGTTTGACTGTGTTCCATAAGCCTTTAACTGGTTTATATGAAACCACGCAGTCTTACCATTTGGGTATTTTATTTTGTATACCGATGGGCTTACTTTATCCGTAATGGAGTACGGACCCTAGTATTTTGGAGACAGGAATGTGCTGGGGTTATATACAGACAACATCACTTGCTGTCCTATATCATACTCCGTTGCATGCACTGCCTTATCAAAACAGGCCTTGCTCTGTTTCTTTTTGGTGCCCAATTTAACTGCGGCTGCTAACTGAGCCGTTTTTACACTAGCAATTAATTGCTCTACGGCTTTCTCGTGGGTGAGGGCTGTAACTTCAGGGCTGGTCAAGTCTAAACCTAACAAGTATTCTGTCCCTTTCATGGGGCGTCCGGTCATAAGAGTGTGTGGGGTGTAACCTGTGGAGGTGGAAACAGTGTTACGCAAAAACATCAGCGCAAAAGGGAGGACTGAGTCCCAAGTGGTGTTGTTCTGCTGGACCATTTTTCGGAGGGTGGTTTTTAGGGTCCGATTCATGCGCTCCACTATACCACTCGACTGTGGGTGGTACGCAATGTGGAATTTTTTGGGTAATGCCAAATATCGTGAGGACGTTCTGCATGACCCGTCCCGTAAAGTGAGAACCTTGGTCCGATTCAATACTGCGGGGGAGTCCCCATCTTGTAAAGATGTGGTGGGTTAGGATCTTGGCTGTGGTTTTCGCGGTGTTGGTGCGGGCTGGAAATGCTTCCACCCACTTTGTAAAAGCGTCTATGACCACCAGAACATATTTATAGCCATTCCTGCAAGGGGGCAATGGACCTATAAAATCGATCTAGAGGTTAGTCCAGGTGCCGTTAACGGGTCGGGTGTGGCTGAGGTGGGCCTTTTTGGCATATCTATCGGGGTTGTTCTGCGCACAGATAAGGCAATTCTCAATGTAATGGCTTACATCTTCCTTGAGATTTGGCCACCAACAAAGCTGTTTGAGGTGGGCTGTGGTGGGATCGATTCCCTGGTGTCCATGACCATCATGGAATAAACAGATTAATTGGTTCCTATCCTGCTCAGGAACTACATAAAGGGTGTCCTTTAACACCACACCACCATGTGTGGGCAATGTATTTCTGAACCTCTCGTAGGAGGCTGGAAACTTCCCTTTCACAATCTCAGTGAGAGCGCTATCCTGCTTCTGGGCCTCTACTAGATCCTCGATCCTAGTCTGCGTGACCTGAACTGCACTCACTGGCGCGCTTTCGGGGGGTCTCCAAAAATACCCATGCCTGAATCCTGCCTTAGCCAGTGCATCGGCTTTTACATTTCCAGGGGGGAGGAATGATGGTGGCTGCGGACTTTTATAATGCCAAAAGTCCTGTCCCGGGCTTTTTGTAAAATATGGCGGAGTAATGGGGCTGAGGGGAGGGGTTTCCCATCCGCGGAAACAAATCCTCTTGTTTCCCAGAGGGGCAGAAATTCTGTAAGGCTGTTGCAGACATTTAGGCTGTCTGAGTATATGTCTGCTGGGCTGGGGAAAGAATCTGGGTGGTCTACTATGTAAGCGATGGCCGCAAGCTCTGCTGCCTGCGCGCCTAAGTGTCAGGGGAGTTTTAATGCTATCTCTTCGAGGGCGCGTCCCTGTGCATCCTCAACATAAATCCTGCAACCTGTTATGTGTTGCCCATCTAAGATGGTGGACGATCCATCCACATAAATCCTAATGGGTTCACACGTGTCCGGGTGAGGGGGGGCTCTGCGATGGAGTACCTATTTTCCTGGGGGGTGTTCTTGCGATAAAGGGGCCTGTGCTGTGGTGTGGAGAGATGATTTCACATTCACGGGGGGGTCCGGGGTACTGTAAATTGTCCGCTAAGTATGTGTGGGTCTTTGTCCGTTTGACTGTGATGTCCCGTCCTTGCAAGAGAAGGGTCCACCTAGCTGCGCGTATTTGGCTGACGGTACCGTCCTTAAGTCATCCGTCCAGTAAAAGGTGGGTGAGGGTGTGCTCGGTCAGAATGGTGATGGGGTTCAGTCCGGTAATATAGGTAAAGTACTGGACTGCCCAGAAAACTGCGAGCAGGTGCCTCTCACAGGCTGAAAATCCCTGCTCCACAGCATCTAAAATTCGGGAGGCATAAGCCACGGGTCTTAACTGGTCGTGCCGTTCCTGCAGGAGCACGGCTGAAAGGGTGCGGTCTGTGGTCGCTACCTCCATTGCGTAAGGGGAAAGCGGGTCTGGAACTTGTAGTGCGGGGGCGGCTATGAGCGCCTGTTTTAATGATTCCACAGCATCCGTATGCTGCGGAAGCCACTCCCAGGAGGCTCCTTTCTTTAGGAGGTCTGAGAGGGGCGCTGCCTTTCTGGTGAAACTGTCGATGAGGTTTCGGCAGTAGCCAACCAGTCCTAAAAACGACCGGAGGGCTGAAACGTTCTGGGGAAGGGGCAATTTAGCGATCGAGTCAATTCTTTTATGCTCGATCTCGCGTTTGCCGTGTGTGATAATTGTACCCAAATATACCACTTTTTCTTCCAAAATCTGGGCCTTTTTGGGGTTTACTTTACAGCCAATGGAATGTAACAATTCCAGGAGTTCGGACAGAAGCTCAATGTGTTCTTCCTTTGTGTCTGTCAGCAGTAGTAGATTGTTTACATACTGTACCAGACATTCGGGGCGAGAAAACTTTGCTAGTCCATTTGCCAGCTGTCGGTGGAAAATGGAGGGGGAGTTGTGGAAGCCTTGTGGCAGGCATGTCCATGTGTACTGCTGCGCTTTAAAAGTGAAGCCAAATTTGTACTGGCACGCCTTTGCCAATGGAATGGACCAAATCCATTACTGACGTCCAAAACTGTGAAATATCGGGCATGTAGTCCCTGTTTGAGCATGGTCTCCTGACTTGTTGCTACGGTGGGGGCTGCTGCGGGGGTGACTTTATTGAGTTCCCGGTAATCAATGGTCAGGCACCATGATCCATCGGGCTTTCTCACTGGCCAAATCGGGGCATTATTAATAGAGGCTACCGGTCTTAGTACGCCCTGTTCTAATAAGCTCTCTATAACTTTTAGGATTTCTCCCTCTGCTTCTAGGGGGAATCCGTACTGTTTTGGGGGTCTAGGGTCCGGTCCTGTCACTTGTACGAAGCCAGTCATCCGTCGACAGTCGTGCTTGTGGGTCGCGAATGCTGCCCTGTTCTTTTGCAGGACTGCCCTAACCTGCCTGTCCGTGCTGAGTGTGGTGGGGTTGAACCAAAACTCGCCTACTGCGCTAATTTTGTTCATATAGTCCCCTATGTTGAGCATTGCGGGGGCTCTAGCGGATTTCGCCATCTTCCAGACACACTGGTTGACTGGGTCGAAGGATAGGTGGTGGGAATTCATAAAGTCGATTCCCAGAATGTGTTCTGCTGTGTGGGGCAGGTCTACTAAAACTATGGGGTGTTTTGTGGTAATGTTTCCTTTTTGAATGGGTACAGGGGCTGTGATGTGTCCCTGCTGTGAGTGGCCTGTAAAGCCGCTGAGGGTGATAGTGGCTGTAGTGGGCCACGTGTCCTGAAAAAGGGTGGAGGAATTTATGGTGGTGCGGGACCCTCCTGTGTCCCAAAGAGACTTGATAGGCTGTCCCCGAATTTTCGCTGTGACTACGGGTCGTCCCGACCTATCCCAAAGGGTATCGCAGACCCAACTGGGGGAGCCTGTACACCGTCAATCCGTTCCGGTCAAGTCCGTCTGATCCGAACGGGCGCTAACGCTATGGATGGGCTCTGCCTTATTCTTACTCAGAGTGCCTGTCTGTTGGGCTCTCTGTGGCTTTTTAGGGGCATTGCACTCTTTGTCCCAACTGTCCGCAGTTGTAACATTACTGCGATTTGTTGGGGGGCTGTTCTTTCCCTCATTTACCCAGGCGGGATTGTGAGGTGTGGCTTTTACTGGCTGCATGTCTGCGGCGGCTTGCTTTTCCTCGGTGGTTTTAGCGGTGGGTCTATTGTGAACAGACTGCTCCCAAACGCGGGACAATCTTTTAACCACCCACTTCTCGTTATGAGCCTCCTCCGAGGGATCATAACTACTACAGGCATTCTGTCCTGCCTCTGTGGCATGGGAGATAAGGGTGCAGGTCCATTTGGCCATATTGCCTGGGGACAAATGGGCACGGTCTAGTGAATCCACAGGCGTCCTGCGAACGCTGTGGGGTGCTCAGACTTCTTCTGCCTACAATTATTTAGGCCATCTACGGGGTCACCCCGGTTATACCCGATCGCATCCAGGATCACGGTATGCATTTCTGCAAGAGTACCTCCTCCTACGTTCTGTGGGTCGGGGAGGGCTGCTGCTACCGATGGATCCAAACTTAGAACCATGAGCTTTACATGCTCTCTCTCGTCCAGGACGTACATGTGCGCCTGGCGTCTAACTGTGGCAAAGAACTGGTGGGTGTCTGAGCTGGGGAGGAACGGTGTGATCTTCTCGCACGCGTCCCGTAATTGGGTCACTGTCAAGGGGGTGGAATATAGATATGCCGCATCGTCCGGTGTGGCTGTACGGAGGGTGGTCACAGGGTTCATTGGAGCCTGAACTACCTGCTGTGTGGGGTGTGGGGGTGCTTTTCTCCTTTGGGGCTTTCCCTGCGCACATGTTCCCTGAACATATCTCTGCGCTGTTTCCTGTAATTCTTCCCAATCAGGGCCGTCTTCCTGGTCTAATTTTTCCCCAAAGGTTTCTTGAAATCCCTTCTGGACAGACAGCAGCGACTGCAGGTCTGCAATTTGCTTCCGGCACTTTGCATGGTCTATGGTGCTCTGCCTTTGTTCTGTGGTTGCAGCGTGAAGCGCTCTCAAGGCTGCCTTGAGGTCACTACATTGTTTCTGTAGCGTCTCCACCTGCTTCTCTGTTTCTTTCTTTACCAGGACTGCACGCTGCGTGTCCTGATAAGCCTTTTCATACTGGGACTGGAAACTACTCAAGTGCGCCAGACAAGACTGGTGACCCCGTTTAGCGTCAGCCACCTCTTCGTCCTTTGCTGCTAATTTCCACCTTAATTCCAGATTCTCTTTCTCCACCTCGCATACATCGACTTTACTCATACGCTGTATGCCCTCTACTTCTTTCCGGAGTGTCCTGACGACCTCCTCTGTGCCTCGCAATTGTGCCAGACAGGACACAATTGCCATCAGCTTGCGAGCTTTTGCTAAGTTCTTTTTGTGGATCTCACTCATGTTCTCCCACCAAGTATGCCCTATACTTCCGGCACCTGAGTCGTCATTATTACAGAAATCATTCCACATGGTCTATCCTTTGCCCTTGAGGTATTTCCGAATTTCCTCTTTCCAAGTGGGGCACTGTCCCACCCTACTGCTGCTGGTCGCTGCGACCGCAAAATCCTCGGGGTTCATGAGGCGTTGCATTGCCTGCATGGCCATCTCTCCTATCTGCTTGCTTTGGTTAAATTTGGAACAGGGGGCTAAGGTGGTGTCGTAGATGCGGGTACGGCTTGCGCTAATTTCCGAAAATACAGACTTCCGACAGTTTTGACGCAACAAAAATCTATCAGTTTTACCTTATAGCCCTGTTAGTTTTGCATGCATACACACACTTCCGAATTATGAATTATTAATCAGAACCGCTTGAACACTTGTGGTTTTTGTTTCTAATTGGATTCTAAATCAAATTTCTTGGGTTCTGCCGGAGTGGTTTTCCACTTCTAGATCGGGTCCCAGCAGAGTCGCCAAAATGTTGCTCTTATTAGCCTTACTTTTATTAGCTCTAATTCTGTCACCTTTGCTCACGAGTCGCCAGGTATCTTTCTGATACCGCCACATGGTTCAAGCTCAAGTAATGATTAATAATGCAGCACACCGCTTAGTAAAAGTTAAATCAACGATCATTTATGATATACAGCAATAAATACTTACACAATAATCCTACTTCTAGACTATTACCTACCACTAAAGGCCAATTCTTAACTTTGGTGATGGCCCACCAGGTCAGGGAAACGAATGGTCTATCGAATTGGATCTGGCCTGCGGGATTTAAAAAGGCTGGTACGAGTCGATAGTCTGGAACACCTATCTGGTAGCGATCGCTGGAGTAACACTTACTTGTTTCTTCGTCGAAGGGTCTCGAAGTTTGCGAGTAGGAGAAGAAGGGTCGATCTGAACTTGGCCCCTTATTTTTATAGTTCCCAAGGGCTCCCCGCCTCTCGGGGCGGACCATGACCCCGGTTCCAAGTGATTGGACTTGGTCCCAATCACTGGGTTCGATATGCTCCAATAATGGGGCGATTTCTTGATCGGGGGGTGGTCGTCCACCTTTCTTTGTCTCAGCCACTGCTGGCGCCGAAAAGTCTGGATCGGCTTTATGTTGCTAATGTGTAGCAATTGTTCCCGGGGATGGCTGCTTACTATGCAGATGGCTGGGTTGTTGTGCTGTTAATGGTTGCAGGTATCGGTCTGGGCCGACTTCCCCGGAGCCAAATACACTGTCTTGCCTGCAGCTGGCCGTTTGAGTTCTGTTGGCTGATTTTCCCATCAGCCTCTTTCGTTCGTCATTTTAGATCAGGGTTTGACCATTTTACTCGGGAATCAGCCATTTTAGGTGGCTACACCTCCAAGAAATGAAAACGGCCATTTTCGATGCCATAGGATATAACAGAGGAGATCCGGTAGACGGACTCAACCGGTGCAGGCAGAAAAAGGGAGAGCACCCAACAGCGTTTGCTGGACGCCTTTGGATCCATTTCACTGCGGTATTCGGTGATTTGGCCCATGCCCATTTATCAATGGACAATACGGCCAAATGGACCCATACGTTAGTGTCCCATGCCACTGAGGCGGACAGAAGGCTTGCGCCAATTATGACCCCTCAGACCCAGCGCACAATGAAGTGTGGGTTCTGAAACGATTATCCAAAGCTTGGGAACACTCGGTACTGAAAAAGACAGAACACGACAGAGCAGACGCCACCATGAACTCAGTAAAGGCACACCAAGACACCACATGGGTAAATGAAAGCCGAGGTACAGCGCCACACCCCAAGACACAGGAATGCTACAATTGTGGACAGAAAGGACATTACGCCCAAGAATGTCAAGCCCACCCGAAGCAGCAAAGGAATCAGCACCCAAACGCCCCCTCCAGAACCAATACCCGACCCATTCACAGTGTTAGCGCCCGACCAGATAATTCGGCCATGAATGGCACCGATTGACGGTGTTCGGGCTCGGCAACTTGGGTCTGCGATACCCTTTGGGACAAGTCCGGAAGATCGGTCATTGCAGGCACAGTCCGGGGACACCCCGTAGAGCCTTTGGGACACAGGAGGGTCCCGAACCACGTTAAACTCCTCCACCTTGTTCCAGAAAGAGATATGGCCCACTACGGATACCATTACCCTTAGTGGCTTTACAGGTCACCTCCAGCAGGGACACATCACAGCCCCTGTGGACGTACAGCTCGGTAATAGTAGGACAAAAATTTGGTTGTTTTAGTATATTTGCCCCAGGCAGCAGAACACATTCTCGGCATCGATTTCATGAGTACACACAACCTTTCATTCGACCCAGTTAACCGATGCATCTGGAAAATGGCTAGAGCAGCGCGAGCCCCGCCATGCTCACAGTAGGAGATTATGCCCATAGAATCAGCTCAGTAGGAGAGTATTGGTTTGATCCACAAACCATTACCACAGACAAAGCAGTTAGAAAAGTCTTGAAAAGACATAAGACAGCATTTACCCAGCACAAGCACGACTGGGGCAAAATCCCAGGTGTTGTAAACATTACAGGTCCCGATCCCAAATCCTAGAAACAGTACGGCTTCCCCCAGCAAGCCGAGGGAGAGATAGCCAAGGTAATTCAAAGCTTATTGACGCAAGGCGTCATTCGACCCGTTGCATCGACAAATAATGCCCCGATTTGGCCCGTAAGAAAACCCGATGGATCATGGCGACTGACCATCGACTACCGGAAATTGAACGAAGTAACCCCCCTAGCAGCCCCCACCATTGCCATGAGTCCCGAGACCATGTTGAGACAGGCACTTCAGTCAAAAAAAAATTTCTGATTAAATTACTGATTTTAGACATCAGTAATGGCTTTTGGTCCATTCTACTGGACAAAGCATGCCAGTATAAATTTGCGTTCACCTTCCAGGGACGTCAGTACACGTCGATGTGCCTTCCACAAGGCTTGCACAACTCCCCCTCCACTTTTCACAGACAATTGGCAAATGGATTATCTACATTTTCCCGCCCTGAGTGCCTTGTTCAGTATGCGGACGACTTGCTCCTACAGACTGACACCAAGGAAGAGCACATCTCGCTTCTTTCGGAATTATTGAATCTCCTTACAACGATTGGATGCAAAATCAACCCCAAGAAAGCCCAAATTCTTCAGGAAAAGGTCACTTTTTTAGGTACAGTCACCTTGCATGGGAAGCGTGAAATAGAACTCAAACGGATTGATTCCATCGTAAATTTGCCCTTGCTCCAAAATGTGTCCGGTCATTTTTAGGACTGGTTGGCTATTGTCGGAACCATATCGACGGATTCGCCACAAAGGCAGCCCCACTCTCTGAGTTACTAAAGAAACAGACACAATGGAAATGGCTTCCACAGCACACGGATGCCGTGGATGCATTGAAACGTGCCCTGAGCACAGCCCCCGCTTTGCAAGCCCCCGATCCCCACTCCCCGTACGCGATAGAGGTAGCGACCACAGATCGCACCCTTTCGGCCGTACTCCTGCAGGAAAGGCACGATCGTCTGAGACCCATGGCCTATGCCTCATGAGTCTTAGATCCGGTCGAACAAGGATTTTCAGCCTGCGAGAGGCACCTATTCGCAGTTTTCTGGGCGGTACAGTACTTCTCGTACATAACCGGACTCAACCCAGTAGCCATTTTACCGAGCACACCCCGACACAGCTTTTATTGGATGGCAGACTGAAAGATGGCGCAGTAAGCCAAATTCGAGCAGCGCAATGGACCCTACTCCTACAGGGACGCGACATCACGGTAAAACGGACCAAAACGCATACGTTTTTGGCCGATAGTTTGCACTATGCAGGAACCCCACATGAGTGCAAGATCATAGCCCCCAAGTACAGCACAGGCCCCTTTGTTCCCAGGTCGGTACCAAGAAAGACAGGTATCAGACCCACAGACAAAGCCCTGAGAATTTATGTAGACGGATCCTCCACAGTCCTTGAGAGAAAAAGGATAACAGGCTGTGGCATTTATGTAGAGGACATGCAGGGTCGCGCTTTAGAAGAGATAGCTTTAAAGTTGCCTGGACACTTAGGTTTGCAGGCAGCCGAGTTAGCAGCCATTGCTTACATTGTCCAGCACCCCGATTCATTCCCGACTCCTGCAGACATATATTCGGATAGTTTGTACGTCTGCAACAGTCTTACAGAATTCCTACCCCTGTGGGAATCGAGAGGATTTATTTCCGCAGATGGAAAACCTCTACCCTCAGCCCCACTACTAAAACATATCCTTCAGACAGCTAAAGGCAGAGAATACGGCATCATCAAAGTAAGAAGTCACCATCGTTCCTCCCCACCCGGTAATGTGAAAGCTGACGCCCTAGCGAAGGCAGGATCACGACATGGCCACTTTTGGCAACCCCCCGAGAGTGCCCCAGTACACGCAGTTCAGGTCTCACAGACCAACATCCAAGACTTAGCCCAGGCACAAAAGGAAGACGAGGCATTAAAGGAAATGTTAAAAGGAAACTTCCCAGCTCCCTACGAAAAGTTTAGGAATTCTTTGACAGTCCATGAGGGAATCGTTTTAAAAGATGGCGTTTATGTAGTCCCCACCCAGGACAGGAATGAAATAATTTGCAAGTTCCATGACGGACATGGACATCAAGGGATTATATCCACCCTTGCCCACCTCAGACCCCTCTGCTGGTGGCCTGAGTTGAAAACCGACGTGTCCCACTACTTCGAGAATTGTTTAATTTGTGCCCAAAACAACCCCGATAGGTATGCGGGGAAAGCCCAGTTACGACACACCCGCCCTGTAAATAGCCCGTGGACAAACCTCCAATTAGATTATATTGGCCCCCCTCCCCCACTGCAGAAATGCATACAAGTATGTGTTAGTGGTGATAGACACATTCACGAAATGGGTCGAAGCGTTCCCAGTGAGAACGAACGCAGGCCAACGCAAAGGTCTTAACAGAGCAGATTTTTACAAGATGGCGACTCCCCCGTTCTATTGAGTTGGACCAAGGTTCCCATTTTACGGGACGAGTCATGAAAAATGTTATGACAATATTTGGAGTGAAACAAAAGTTCCACAATGCCGATCACCCGCAGTCCAGCGGCATGGTGGAACGCGTGAATCGTACGCTAAAAGCCACCCTTGGGAAAATGGTGCAGCAGCACAACACAACATGGGACACAGCGCTCCCATGCGCACTGATGTTTATTAGGAACACAGTGCAAGCTCAACAGGATATACCCCCCATACCCTCATGACCGGACGATCCATGAAGGGCACCGAATACTTATTCAGACTTGATTTGGCCAGCCCCGCAGTCACCGCCCTGACCCACGAGAAAGCAGTCCAGCACATGGTAGAGAATATTAAAGCAGCACAGCTCGCTGCAGCTGTTCGACTAGGCGCTAAACGAAAGCAGAGTAAGGCCTGCTTTGACAAAACAGTACACCCGACGGAGTATACAGTCGGACAGCAGGTAATGATCACCTTGTACAACCCTAGTTCGTTCCTCTCCCTGAAATTTGCAGGACCCTATTAAATTTCAGACAAGGCAAGCCTCTCGGTTTACAAACTCACGTCTCCCAATGGAAAATCAGGATGGTTCCATATCAATCAACTTAAGGTTTATGGAATGCAGTGCAGCCACTCGCACCACCTCTCATTGGCGATGGCAGACAATGAGGACCCGCCCACTGACAACCCGAGTTCCCCCTCCCCCAGCAGCAGCAGCACGACCACAGACACGACCTTGACCACACCCCAGAATCAAATTTCACCCTGACGTTTGATTCGGCTGCTAGCGACAGCAACAGCACTACTGAAGCCCCTGAAAGACACAAACAGAGATCCCACGAAACAGACCCCAGTCACTACAGGCCCAGAGACCCCGACGACGATACACTCAGCCCCTTTGAAACAATTTATCTGCCCAATCCGGAACCTGTCCCGCCACCCGACGATAGCGACACCCCCCTGACCACCTCCCTACGGACCATGAAGCACTGGCACCGTGACAATTCCTGTCGTTTGACGAGAAATGGCGAAATGGACCCCACATCGGCACATGCCGCGTTAGCAAGCAAACTCCATGAAAGAGTTTGGCACCCGGGAGAGGGAGACAGCTACGAGTCTGACTCCCACCATGGTAACCCCTTTGCAATTCTTTTTGAGATGGAATTGTGAGGTGTCCAGATGATGAGAGTCAGGAACCGATGCAGATTTCCGGTGTCCTGTACCCTGATGGAGCCTGCCCATTTTTTTCTTAAATTTGTTATTTTTAAATATTGAATGTTTGTTTATTTGTGCGAATACTCGTGTCGATCTCACTGAATTTCTTGATACAGTTTCTTCTTTTGGTCTCACACCAACGTTCTTGATACAGTCATAACTACTCTTCTGACGCCACATGGCAGTTAGTGAAACAAGTTTGTCGGCAACCCATATAGTTGCAAATTCGTTCCGCTCTTGGAAGGTCACTCAGGCAGTGGAGTAACGGCACTTAGCCCGCCCTGCCTGGGGACCCCCTATACATTTGGTCAGCCAAGCTCGGGTAGTGGAGCAACGGCACTGATCACCGCCCTACCCGGGGATCCCACCCATTCTTGCCCTGCCATGGACCATTTCCGCAATCTAATTGTGGAATTGGAAATTAGTATGGCCCAAATCGAAGGACCACCCAAAAGAGCGCGAAAGCCCCCAAGTATAAAGGAAGAGTTCGCCATATGTTCGCTCTCTTTTGGCCTTGGTACCCTGGTCATGGCCATTGCCAACTGCAGCAACACCAGAAGCAAGTTTGAGTTCAATGCTCACTGCCAGACGGATGAGCCCAGCTGAGCAGCAGTTACCACTTCGAACCCAAGAGATCCTGAACAGCGACCACTGTTTCCTGACCTAAATTGGGTGCCCGAAGTTAAGTACAGGTTGTCTTATTAATAGGTGTAGTTACCTGGTAGTGTATGTTGCATGATTGATTGTCTGTAAATAAAGTACCCTTGACCTTGAACTAACTAACTGGTGTTTGGCTCTTTGATCGATAGCCGGTTGAAACGTATGGTGGTATCATTCGATACCTGCCGACTCTAAGCATTTGGATATAGACAATATCGAAAGAAGGTAAATTCACTGATTGCCCTAATTGGGACAGAGTCAGAGTAAAGAGCATAGTAAAGAGAAAATGCACAACAACCCCCGCATGGGGGTCGCCAAATGCAGCGCCCCTTTACCCCCTGCCCTTCATGTCCCACCCATTATGCCCCACCCCTCCAGGCACCGCCCTTTGCACTGCCCCTTGTCTCTGTCCCAGACACTGCCCCCTGACACCGTGGCAATGTTAACCTGGCAGTGCCAACTAGATGTGCATTGTCCTGCCATGCTCCCGACCACCCAGTGCCACAGCAAGCCGGACAATTTTTGAGGCTTTTTCAGAGTTGTTTTAAACTCACCGTGGTGCCCAGCCATGGTGCCCAGTTCTTGCTTGTACATACTAGCACCAATGTACACCCGCGAGACTTCTGCCTAAACGGTGTGGGGAATTGTGGAGGGCAGGGGGTAGGGCATGAAGAAGCCGCTATTGATTATTTAAATCCATACAAATGACAGTTTTGCATGGACCCATCAGCCTGGAGGGCGGCAGAGTAACACAGTGGTTAGCACTGTTGCTTCACTGCTAGTGAATCGCCTCTGCACTCCCTCCAGTGCCAATATGTCCTTTCTCACGTAAGGAGACCAAAACTGAACACAATACTCCAGATGCGGCCTCACCAACACCCTATACAATTGCAGCATAACCTCACTAGTCTTGAACTCCATCCCTCTAGCAATGAAAGACAAAACTCGATTAGCCTTCTTAATCACCTGTTGCACCTGCACACCAACTTTTTGCGACTCGTGCACCAGCACACCCAGGTCCCTCTGCACAGCAGCATGTTTTAACATCTTACCGTTTAAATAATAATCCATTCTGCTGTTATTCCTCCCAAAATGGATAGCCTCACACTTGGCAACATTGAATTCCATCTGCCAGACCCTAGCCCATTCACCAAACCTATCCAAATCCTTCTGCAGACTTCCGGTATCCTCTGCGCTTTTTGCTTTACCACTCATCTTAGTGTCGTCTTCAAACTTTGACACATTGCACTTGGTCCCCAACTCCAAATCGTCTATGTAAATTGTGAACAACTGCGGGCCCAACACTGATCCTTGAGGGACCCCACTAGTTACAGGTTGCCAACCAGAGAAACACCCATTTATCCCCACTCTCTGCTTTCTGTTAGTTAACCAATCCTCTACCCATGCTACCACTTTACCCTCAATGCCATGCATCTTTAGTTTATGCAGCAACCTTTTGTGTGGCACCTTGTCAAAAGCTTTCTGGAAATCCAGATATACCACATCCATTGGCTCCCCATTATCTACTGCACTGGTAACGGCCTCAAAAAATTCTACCAAATTAGTCAGACACGACCTACCCTTTGTGAACCCAGCATTTTCCCTACAACCGAAGTTAAGCTTACCGGCCTATAATTACCCGCTTTCTGCCGACCTCCTTTTTTAAACAGTGGTGTCACGTTTGCTAATTTGCAATCCTCTGGGACCACCCCAGAGTCTAGTGAATTTTGATAAATTATCACTAGTGCGTTTACAATTTCCCTAGCCATCTCTTTTAACACTCTGAGATGCATCCCATCAGGGCCAGGAGACTTGTCTACCTTTAGCTCCATTAGCTTGCCCAATACTGCCTCCTTAGTGATTACAATCATCTCAAGGTCCTCATTTATCATATCCTTATTTCCATCAGTCACTGGCATGTTATTTGTGTCCTCCACTGTGAAGACTGACCCAAAAAACCTGTTCAGCTCCTCAGCCATTTCCCCGTCTCCTATTATTAAATCTCCCTTCTCATCTTCCAAAGGACCAATATTTACCTTAGCCACTCTTTTTTGTCTTATATATTTGTAGAAGCTTTTACTATCTGCTTTTGTGTTCTGAGCCAGTTTACTTTCATAGTCTACCTTACTCTTCTTTATGGCTTTTTTAATAGCTTTCTGTTGTCCCCTAAAGACTTCCCAGTCCTCTAGTCTCCCACTAATTTTTGCCATTTTGTATGTTTTTTCCTTCAATTTGATAATCTCCCTCACCTCCTTAGGTAACCACGGTCGATTTCTCCCCTTTCTACCGTCTTTCTTTTTTGTCGGTATGAACCTTTTCTGAACACTGTGAAAGATCGCTCGGAAGGTTCTCCACTGTTCCTCAACTGCTTCACCATGAAGTCTTTGCTCCCAGTCTACCTTAGCTAGTTCTTCTCTCATCCCATTGTAATCACCTTTGTTTAAGCACAAAACACTAGTGTTTGATTTTACCTTGTCATTCTCTAACTGTATTTTAAATTCCACCATATTGTGGTCGCTCCTTCCAAGAGGATCCAGAACTATGAGATCATTAATCAATCCTGCCTCATTACACAGGACCAGATCTAAGACCGCTTGTTCCCTTGTAGGTTCCATTACATACTGTTCCAGGAAATTATTCCGGGCACATTCTATAAACTCCTCCTCACGGCTGCCTTTACCAACCTGGTTAAATCAATTGATATGCAGATTAAAATCTCCCATGATAACCGCTGTACCATTTCTACATGCATCCGTTATTTCTTTGCTTATTGCCTGCCCTACCATCCTGTTACTATTTGGTGGCCTATAGACTACTCCGATCAGTGACCTTTTCGCCTTACTATTCCTGATTTCCACCCAAATTGATTCAACCTTGTCCTCCATAGCACCAATATCATCCCTTACTATTGCCCGGATGCCATCCTTAAACAACAAAGCTACACCACCGCCCTTACCGTCCATTCTATCCTTTCGTATAGTCTGATACCCTTGGATATTTAACTCCCAGTCGTGACCATCCTTTAACCATGTTTCAGTAATGGCCACTAAATCATAGTCATTCACGATGATTTGCGCCATCAACTCATTCACCTTATTCCGTATACTACGAGCATTCAGGTAAAGTACACTTATGCTGTTTTTTATGTCTTTGTTATGAATCCTAACACCTTGATCAGTAACTTTTCGCAATTTATTTTTCCTCTTACCCTTTCTCCTAATTTTCCTTGTCTTTGAACCCATATCTCTACATAATAACCTGTCACGTAACCTGCTGCCTTGATCTCCATTAACCATTATACTGTCCATAGCTTTACACTTCCCTTCCCCCCAACTTGCTAGTTTAAAGTCCTTGTGACCAACCTATTTATCCTATTCGCTAGAACACTGGTCCCAGAATGGTTCAGGTGAGGACCGTCCCAACGGTACAGGTCCCTCCTGCCCCAGTACTGATGCCAATGCCCCAGGAAATGGAATCCCTCTTTCCCGCACCACTCCTTTAGCCACGTGTTAACTTCTCTAATTTTCTCAACCCTATGCCAATTGGCACGTGGCTCGGGTAGTAACTCAGAGATTATAACCCTGGAGGAACTGCTCTTTAATTTAGTCCCTAGTGTTTGATAATCCCCAAACAGGTCCTCTTTCCTAGTCTTACCTATGTTGTTAGTCCCAACGTGGACCACAACAACTGGATCCTCCCCCTCCCTCTCCAAAATCCTTTCAAGCCGATCAGAGATGTCCCTCACTCTGGCACCGGGCAGGCAACATACCATGCGGGACTCTCGATCTGGCTTACAAAGGATGCCATCAATCCCCCTAATTATAGAATCCCCTACAACTACCACTTGTCTTTTTGCTCCCCCCTCTTGAATGGCTTCCTGTACCACGGTGCAGTGGTCAGTCAACGCATCCTCCCTACAGCCCTCTTCCTCATCCACACAGGGAGCAAGTACCTCATACCTGTTGGACAAGGTCAAGGGCTGAGGCTCCTCAACTCCTAAACTCAGGATTCCCCTACCTGCCTCCCTTGCAGTCACACAACTCTGTCCCTGACCACTGTCCGAATTAACAGAACTTATTCTACCGGGTGTGATTGCCTCCTGAAACAAAGCGTCCAGGTAATGTTCCCCCTCCCTGATGTGCCGCAGTGTGTGCAGCTCGGTCTCCAGCTCATCAATTCTGAGCCGAAATTCCTCGAGCAGCCAACACTTGCTGCAGATGTGGTCACTGACGGTCTCAATGGGATCCACCAGTTCCATCATCATACAGCAACAGCACATCACCTGTCCAGCCATATTCAACTAGTTAATTAATTTAAATATATATATATTTTTAAATTTTCTTTATAGAACCTCAAGGATAAACCCGAACACCAACAAAAACACAGCCTTCTCTCGCCACTCACCCGAACTCAGTCACTCACCTAAACTCACCTGCACTCTGTTCCAATCAGCACTCCGTGTCTAAAGGTACTCCTGCCACACCTTTTGTGCACTCACCTCTCCCAGCACTGTCTCGGCTCTCTCCTCCCGCGCTTTTTAAATCTCCCGGCTCTCTCCTCCGGCGCTGCTTTCGCTGTCCCGGCTCTCTCTGCTCCCGCGCTGTTTTCGCTGTCCCGGCTCTCTCCTCCCACGCTTTTTAAATCTCCCGGCTCTCTGCTCCCGAGCTGTTTTCGCTCTTTTCTAAGTGCTCTTCCATAAAATCTCTGATAATGGATTCTGGAATTTACCCCACTACCGATGTCAGGCTTACTGGTCCATAATTTGCTGTTTCCTCGCTACTTCCCTTTTTAAATAGTGGGGTTACATTAGCCACCCTCCAATCTGCAAGAACTGTCCAGAGTCCTTAGAATCCTGGAAGATGACTGCCGATGCATCCACTATTTCTAGAGCCACTTCCTTAAGTACTCTGGGATTTAGATTATCAGGTCCTGAGGATTTATCACCCTTCAATCCTATCAATTTCACCAATACCATTTCTCTACTAATATTGATCTCCTTCAGTTCTTCCCCTTTAGTGAACCCTGCATTACCCCAACATTTCTGGTATCTGATTTGTGTCTTCATTTGCGAAGACAGAACCAAAGTGTGTATTTAGTTGCGCAGACATTTCTTTTCACATTACCAGATTCTCTTGTCTCTGGCACCATTCTACAAAGAACAAAGTACCAAGAAAAGAACAGCACAGGAACAGACCCTTTGACCTTCCAAGCTTGCGCCAACCATGCAGCCCGTCTAATCGAAAACGTTCTACACTTCCGGGGTCCGCATTCCATCCTATTCATAGAATCATAGAATTTACAGTGCAGAAGGAGGCCATTCGGCCCATCGAGTCCTCACCGGGCCTTCGAAAGAGCACCCTACCTAAGCCCACACCTCCACTCTATCCCTACACCTCCACCTAACCTTTTTTGGAAACTAGGGGCAATTTAGCATAGCCAATCCACCTAACCTGGGACCCTGGAACTGTGAAGCAAATGTGCTAATCACTGTGCCATTGTGCCTGCCCACAAATTCATGTATTTGTCAAGGCGCCCCTTAAATGTCACTCTTGTACCTTCTTCCACCACCTCCTCCGGTAGCAAGATCCAGGCACCCACTATCCTTTGTGTAAAAAACTTTCCTCGCACATATCCTCTAAACTTTCCCCCTCACGCCTTAAACCTATGTCCCCTAGTAATTGACTCTTCCACCCTGGGAAAAAGCTTCTGACTATATACTCTGTTCATGCCTCTCAGAATTTTGTAGACTTCTATCATGTCGCCCCTCAACCTCCGTCGTTCCAGTGAGAGCAAACCGAGTTTGCCCAACCTCTCCTGGCCTGACTTATTACAAGAACACTTGTAGTTAAAGTTATAACCCATTTATTAACATTAACTGGGGGTAAACTACGTATATGACAACAGATTAACAACAGTAAAATCATGCACATGCAAGCTCTATCATGCGCGATGATTTCTTCTTAAAACCAACCCATCCTCTGTCTGTACATTGTAGGAAAGAGGTGCTACTTCTTCAAATGCAATGGCTTTTTCGAGCTGAAACTTCTACTCTCACAATGTCACTACTACTCAGAGATGGTAAAGTACTAGACATTCTATCATAGAACTGCATTTGTTTCTCTTTAATGCTTTGCATTTCCTGCAGAACCACTGCATTCTCCTCATTTGCCAAGTATGGAAGTGTGGTATGCAACCTTCTATTCATGAGTAACTCTGCTGGCGATCTACCCTGTGACAATGAGCTCTGTAACTCAATAGTGCGAGATATGGATCAGATTGGCTGTCCATTGCTTTCTTCAACAATTGCTTAACAATATGTACACCTTTTTCGGCTTTTCCATTGGCTTGAGGGCACAACGGACTCGACGTGTCATGATTGAAGTCATACTTGACCGCAAAGTGTTCCTACTCTTTACAGCTAAAACAAGGACCATTGACATTCACGACGACTTGTGGAGTTCCGTGTCTTGCAAAAATTGACTTGGTATTACACTGCTTGTTGTTATGCTTGACAGTCGAGCCATTTCGGGATAGTATGGAAAATAGTCTATGGTCATTCAATAATCTCTCCCTCATAGGTGAAAGAGATCAATAGCTACTTTCTGTCACGGGGGTATTGGTAAATCAGGTATGTGCAAAGGTTCTCTAGTTTGCTTACAACGATGCGTCTGGCATGTGTCACAACAACTGACCATCCTGTCAATATCCTAGTTTATACCTAGCCAGTAAACAGAGTCATGAGCTCTCTGTTACCTTTTTCAATCCCAAGATGTCCTGCGTGTATCCTCTTTAGTACATCCTTGCGAAGAGATTGCGGTATGACTATAGTACCACTCCATTAATGATACTGAGATCAGATCTTATATTGTACAACTGCATACATTGACCTCTGGGCCAGTGTGAGTTGATGTTCCTCATCACCTCCGGAAGAGTTTGATTCTTCCTGGTTTCTTCTTGGGTCTCATGTAGTTTTGCATCTGATCGGTGAATTACAATGCAACCATGATATCACTACACCCTCCATACCAGGCCACATCCTTGTGCACAACAAGACAGCACGGTAGCACAGTGGTTAGCACTGTTGCTTCACAGCTCCAGGGTCTCAAGTTCGATTCCCAGCCGGGTCACTGTCTGTGTGGAGTCTGCACGTTCTCCTTATGTCTGTGTGGGTTTCCTCCGGCTGCTCTGGTTTCCTCCCACAGTCCAAAGATGTGCAGGTTAGATGGATTGGCCATACTAAATTGCCCTTAGTGTCCAAAAAAAAGGTTAGCTGGGGTTACGGGGATGGGATAGAGGTTTGGGCTTAAGTGGGGTGCTCATTTCAAGGGCCGGTTCAGACTCGATGGACAAATGGCCACCTTCTCCACTGTAAATTCTGTAAATATAAACCTCTTCTGTACCCTCTCCAAAGCCTCCACTTCTTTCCGGTAGTGTGGCAACCAGAACTGAACACTATGTTCCAAGTGTGGTCTAACTAATGTTCTATACAGCTGCAGCATGACTTGCCAATTTTTATACTCAATGCCCCAGCCTTTGAGGGCAAGCATGCCGTATGCCTTCTTGACTATCTCCTCCACTTGCATTGCCACTTTCAGTGACCTGTGGACCTGTCCACCCAGCTCCCTCTGCCTGTCAATACTCTTCAGGATTCTGCCATTTGCTGTATATTTCCCACCTGTTTTAGATCTTCCAAAATGCATTACCTAGTGAATCTCCTCTTCACACTCTCCAAGGTTTTCACATTCTTCCTCAAGTGTGGTGTGCACATTGGAGACATTACTCCAACTGGGGCAACACAAGAGCTTTAGAAAGGTTTACCAAAATCTCCTTGCTTGTGTACTCTATGGATCTATTTATACATCCAAGGGTCTCATATGACTTTTTAACAGCCTTACCAACTTGTCCTGCTACCTTCTGTCATTTCTGTACGTACCTTCTAAACAACAATTAAGGATGGGCAATAGATGTTGGATTTGCCAGTGATGCCCACATAATGAAAAAAACAAGAGAGGTTCCCACTCTGTGAAAAGAGGAATCTCATGTACTGGAGGGCATGCTAATAGACTGCAACAATATCAAAGAGGTTTAGATGGTTGGCATTTCATCACCACATGATTTTTAAAACACCAAAGCACACTGATAAATACACCACACAGCTTCATCGACCAGCCATGGATTTACAAATCATCCACCGGTCTATAAGCCACTGGTATTTCTATAAACCACCTAAAATTTATAAACCACTTCTGTCTTTGTAAACTATGCATACCTCTACATGCCATCTCTACAAACAGCACAAAGCTTTATAAATCGGCCAAGCTTTACAAAGTGCCCTATCTTCATAAACCACTTGTAGATTTCTAAACCACCCGAAACCCTATAAATTGACAAAGCTATATAAAACCACACCTAGCTTTTTAAAGTGTGGATCCATAATTTATAAGCCATTATAGCTCTATAAGTAATGCAATCTTTATAAAGAGCCCAAGCTCAATCATCTACCCATTTCTCTATTATCTTTCCTGGTCTTTATAAAACCATTCATAACTCTGTAAACCAACCAAGCTTTGCAAACCATCCACAGCTTTATAAAGTCCCCAAGGGTTATAAATCATCCATTGTCTTAGAAAGTACCCATTACTCTACAAAGCATCATCACTTAATAAACCACGCAGGGCTTTATAAGTAACCTTCAGCTTTGTAAGTAACCCTTAATTTTAATAACCACCTCAACCCCTATGTGCTACTCCAAAATTTTATAAACCAACCAAACATATTCTGAGGGGATTTGATGGTTGGGCATCTTTAATCGATAGAGGATGAAGGGTAGCTTTGTTAAGCAGGGTTATAATAGTCATTTGGTAGTACAGAACTTTAAAGAAGAGACATATCAATGCTTTTTATCTTGCATTCATCCATACCAATATAAGGGGATAATAACAATTTCTACTGTGTGAGAGTAAAGTGCTGATTGGTTAGCAAACAGACTCTGATTGCCATGGAGAAATAAATTAAAGTCACCAGAGACCCAGAGGACCATAGGCTGCTCACCCTTTGAAAGATAGAGCTGACTGGCTGTGATTTAACCTGAGGGGCATCACACCTCAGGCGAGGGGCAGGGTGGAGGAGGCTAGGCCTTCATGGTAACCTCAACCGTGAGCCATGGAGAATGCACCAGGTGACTGGTAGTTAACTGTCGAGCGTTGTTTGAAATTTAAACCGGGCAGTTTGACCATAATTGGTCAAGGCATCGACCTGAGGAATAAATCAGCAAATGGCTGTCACTTACTATGTTTAGCTGTGATGTGGAGATGCTGGCGTTGGACTGGGGTGAGCACAGTAAGAAGTCTTACAACACCAGGTTAAAGTCCAACAGGTTTGTTTCAAACACTAGCTTTCGGAGCACTGCTCCTTCCTCAGGTGAATGAAGAGGTACGTTCCAGAAACATATATATAGACAAAGCCAAAGTTGCAAGACAATGTTTTGAATGCGAGTGTTTGCAGGTAATTAAGTCTTTACAGATCCAGAGATAGGGGTAACCCCAGGTTAAAGAGGTGTGAATTGTCTCAAGCCAGGACAGTTGGTAGGATTTTGCAAGCCCAGGCCAGATGGTGGGGATTGAATGTAATGCGACATGAATCCAAGGTCCCGTTTGAGACTGTACTCATTGTGTGCAGAACTTTGCTATAAGTTTCTGTTCGTCGATTTTACGTTGTCGCGCGTCCTGAAGGTCGCCTTGGAGAACACTTACCCGGAGATCAGAGGCTGAATGCCCTTGACTGCTGAAGTGTTCCTCGACTGGAAGGGAACATGTTTAGCTGAAACAGGCACACTGTGTGAACATGCTTGTTTTGTCTGTAAAGTACAGGGCCCTATGTATCAATATACATTGCTTCTAATACGCATAAATACGCCACACTGCAAGCCCAACTGACAATCTTATATTGGGGTTGTCAGTGTCATTTTTATCACACTGAGGATTATTTTGCAAATGCTGTCCAATTGCGGACTCACATCTAATGTTGGACACTGTGTTTTGGGTTTTGCGCACACAAGCTGGTTGGGTACAGTCAGTACCTTATCCATTTTTAACAGTAGCTGCAACATGCTGTTTGAGGTGATCCGCTAGTCTTTGGGATGTTCGGCCTAAATATCTAGCATCAAAAAATTTGAGCAGCAGGTGAAGCTAGCCATTTCATGTTGCTACAATGCAGTAGCAACACAAATGGTATTCACCACTAACAGGATGCTGCCATCAGGCCAAAAAGACTATCTATCACATTAATGAGTAATATGTTATATGAATTTCAGTGCCAGTGTAAAGCTAGATATATAGACTATATGTCGTAAAGGCTGCAGGTCATATTAAACAGCATGTCCTTTCTGCTGCTCATAGTGGGCAAGGTACAGACCATACCCAACCAGCCTGTGCTTACAAAACTCAAAGCACAACAGTGTCCAATATTAGATGTCATTCTGCAGTTGGACAAAATTTTCTAAATAATCCTCAATGTGCTAAAAATTGACAGCCAATTTAAGATTGACAGTCAGGCTTACAGTGGAGAGAATTTACATGTACTCAAAGCTCAAAGTATTAATTCACGGGGTCCTGTTCTTTGCAGACAGAAATAACATTGCACCTGTTTCAGCTAAGCAAAGTAAGTGACAACCGATTCATTCCTCAGAGCAATGCTTTGATTAATCAGGGTCAAGCTGCCTGTTTAAATTTCAAACAATGCTTGGCAGTTAACTGTCAGTCCTCTGATGCATTATCCATGGCAATGCCTCTGCCAAACAGAGGCCACTTGCCAATCAATCAGCACTTTCCTCTCATACAGTATAAATTGATATTTTCCCCTTAAACCGATAAGACAAAATGCTTTGGCATCTATTTTTTCACCAATACACAGGATTATAATGATAGATCAGGAGAACCAACACAAGGGTTTGTCCTAACACATAGCTAGGTGGGAATGTGTGTTGTGAGGAAGATACAAAGCGGCTTCAAGGCGATCTGAACAGGCTTAATGAGTGGGCAAGTACATGCAGATGGAATATAATGTTTAGTGGTAGCAGGAACAGATGAGCAGAATATTTCTTCAACGGTGAGAGATTAGAAAGTGTAGATGTACAAAGGGTCTCCTTATCAATAAGTCTAACATGCAGATGCAACAAGTCATTAGGAAGGCTAATGGCACAAGACGATTTGAGTAGAGGAGTAGCAAAGTGTTGCTTCAATTGTTTAGAACCTTGATTGGACCACACCTGGAATACTGTATGAAGTTTTGGTCTTACTTAGGAAGGATACTATTGCCGGAGAGGGAATGTAGCGAAGGTCCGCCAGACTTGTTCCCAGGATGGTGGGACTGCTCAATGAAGAGAGATAGGCGAAACTGGGCCTGTATTCTCTAGAGTTTTGATGAATAAGAGTTGATTTCATTCAAATCTACAACATACTTAAAGCGATAGACAGGGTAGATGGAGGTAAGATGTGTCCCCAGGGGACACAATTTCAAAATAAGGGGGAAGCCACTTCGGACTGAGATGAGGAGAACATTTTTACTCAGAGGTTTGTGAATCTTTATAATTCTCTACCCCGCAGAGCTGTTAGAAGCTCAGTCATTGAGTAAGTTAAATGCAGAGATTGACAGATTTCTTAATAACAATGACCTAAAGAGATGTGGGGTAGTGTGGGGGAAAGTCATTGAAGTGGATGATCAGCCATGATCGTGTTGAATGGTGGAGCAGCTCACTGGACTGAATGACCTCCTCTTGCTCCCATGTTCCTATAGTCATGACTAAATCCAATAGGGACTTTGAGACAAGCTTCTTTACACAAAGAATGATAAGAATCTGGAAGGCACTACCTCAGGGAGTAGTTGAGGCATTCAGAGGGAAGCTGGATAAACACATGAGGGGGAAAGGAATAGAAGGATATGGCGGCGGAATTAGATGAAGAGGGGTGGGAGAGGCATGTGCGGAGCACAAACACCAGCATGGACAAGTTGTGCTGAATGATGAGTTTCTATGCTCTAGTCTTCATGCAACCGGCCTGTGTTGCAACCAATCAGCATGTAACACGTTATTTGGAAGCCTGCTAACAGAAACAAAACCAGCAACAAATACACTTCACTTTTCAGTGATTGACTTGTTTCGTTCACTTTGGTAAAATATGCAGGTTGCAGATCAGATCTGATGGAACAACATTTTTACGTGAATGAATGAAAATGTAATATGAACAGAAATCTGCCAAACAGTCCACTTTTAGCACAATCCCAATTATAATATGCACATTCAAACAAAGTAGAATAAAATGCAATAAAACAGAACCATCAGAAGAAGGATTTCAATAGAGGCAATAACTGCAGCAACAGAATTGACTCACATTCTATGGGTTCAAGCATCACCTATTGTTTCAAGCCATTTCGATTTCAACCCATGTTTCATAAAAGCCATAAAACCAAATGGTTTTCTACTCTTTAGGCAGTCGATTTGTTCAATGTCAAAATAATGTTACACATCATAATGCAGTTTGCTGTATCTATTGAATCAGATGCAAAAGGTTTCCCAATCAATTTCCACAGAAAACTCATATTCTGTGCATATGTATAGATCTATTTCAAGGCACAATTCTTGATGTAAACCACAGTAAGAAAATGCTACAATTTTAATAATTTTAGTGATTAAAAATAATAAAAACTTAAAGTAGAGCATAAATGACAATATCAGTTTGATGTGGTCCTTTGGTAGCATGCATATTTATTAGACCAATGATCTTCATTCCTACGTTCAGCCAAGAAAACTTTGCATTTTTGTAATATGGCCACTGCACATTGTTTTCATTAAAAAAACAAGCTGATCCTGCTCCACGCACTTCTGTTTAATTAATCAGGCTTCAACATTCACCTCCATTGTAGTTTGAAGTGATTTAATGTCACCTCCTTTGAGATAACAACCATTTTATTCACCTGGGGTTGAGTATCTCATGGAGTTGAACAATGACATTTCACCTGTTAAGCCAAATACTGTTGGCAAAAGCAAGGAATTAATTAGAAATGAAATATGCCTTGCATAAAGTGCATAATTCCAGATTGAACAAATGTGTCACTGGCCCACTCAATAGAATTATATATCACTGATCCCAAAAATGATGGATTAGCCTGGCAGCTCCCAGCAGAAGACTTGTGCACAAGAACTAGCCATGCCCCTAGCCAACAATATTGACATCTACCTGACAAGGTGGAAAATTACCCACGTAAAAGGACAAATCCAATTCCGTCAATTCATATCCCATCAGTCTACTCTCAATCATCAACAAAGTGTTGGAAAATGCCCTCAACAGAGCTATCAAGTGGCACTTCCATAGAAATAACCTGTTCATTGATGCTGAAGTTTCAACAGGTCCACTTAACTCCAGCCCTCATTACAGCCTTGGTCTAAATATGAATAAAAGACCTGAACTCCAGAGGTGAGGTGAGACTGACTGTCCTTGACATCAAGGAAGATTTTGACTTGGTGGAACATCAAGGAGTCCTAACAAAACTGAAGTCAATGGTGTAATGTTCTTAAGAACACTTGTAGTTAAAGTTATAACCAATTTATTAACCTTAACTGTGGGTAAACTACAGACAAGATAACAAATGAACAACAGCAAAATCATGCACATGCAATCTCTCTTTTACTTCCTCCAGCCAATATCTTAGTCAGCTGATTTTACATTCACTTATTTACTAGTGAGATTACTAGTGGTCAGTCAGTGAATTACAACGCTACAATTATATCACTACATCCCCTTTCCTTTGAAAGAATAAATGAGTACATTGTCATCAGTATATTTACATGTGTAACAGTGTTAACAGTATTATCATTTTTTTAATTTTAAAAACTGGTTTAACAAATATACATATATAGATACATATATACACAAGAACAGCAAACATAGTATGTACAAATAGTCCTTTTTTTAAAAACTTACGTTGCAGGAGAAGCGGCCTTCAGATTTTCGGCGAGAGCAGTGGCCAGGTGTCTGTCGGGAAAGTAAGTTTAACCTTTAAAAACTTACCTTGCAGGAGAAGCGGCCTTCAGATTTTCGGCGGGAGCAGTGGCCAGGGGTCTGTCGGGGAGGTAAGTTCAACCTTTAAAAACTTACCTTGCAGGAGAAGCGGCCTTCAGATTTTCAGCGGGAGCAGTGGCCAGGGGTCTGTTGGGAAGGTAAGTTTACCTCTTTAAAAACGTACCTTCAGAGCTGCAGGAAGTCGGCCGTGGGGATTTGTTAGTACCTGTATACAAGTTGGGCGGTTGCTAAACCCGAGACACTACACTTGTAGTGTCCCCCACCCTTCCACTTCCTCTAACCTAAGGGGTTAAGTGAATATCAGGTAAGCTCTTCCTTTCTTTTTCTTGTTTTATCTAGAGGGGATGGCAGGGAAGGCAGTGCAATGTTCCTCCTGCAGAATGTTTGAGGTGAGGGACGCTGTCAGTGTCCCTGCTGATTTCACCTGTGGGAAGTGCACCCATCTCCAGCTCCTCAGAAACCGTGTTTGGGAACTGGAGCTGGAGCTGGATGAACTTCGGATCATTCGGGAGGCAGAGGTGGTCATAGATAGAAGCTTCAGGGATGTAGTTACTCCGAAGACTAAAAATAGATGGGTGATGTGAGAGGGGCTGGGAGGAAGCAGTCAGTACAGGGATCCCCTGTGGTCGTTCCCCTTAGTAACAAGTATACCACTTTGGATACTGTTGGGGGGGATGACTTACCAGGGGTAAGCCATGGGGTACAGGTCTCTGGCGCAGAGTCTGTCCCTGTTGCTCAGAAGGGAAGGAGGGAGAGGAGTAGAGCATTAGTCATTGGAGACTCCATAGTTAGGGGGATAGATAGGAGATTCTGTGGGAACGAGAGAGACTCACGGTTGGTGTGTTGCCTCCCAGGTGCCAGGGTCCGAGATGTCTCGGATCGTGTTTTCGAGATCCTTAAGGGGGAGCGGGAGCAGCCCCAAGGCACCAATGACATAGGTAGGAAAAGGGATAGGAATGTCAGGCAGGAATTCAGGGAGCTAGGGTGGAAACTTAGATCTAGAACAAACAGAGTTATTATCTCTGGGTTGTTACCTGTGCCACGTGCCAGCGAGACGAGGAATAGGGAGAGAGAGCAGTTGAACTCGTGGCTATAGGGATGGTGCAGGAGGGAGGGTTTCAGATACCTGGATAATTGGGGCTCATTCTGGGGTAGGTGGGACCTCTACAAATGGGATGGTCTACACCTGGACCAGAGGGCTACCAATATCCTGGGGGGGGAAATTTGCTAATTCTCTTTGGGAGTGTTTCAACTCGTTCAGCAGGGGGTTGGGAACCTGAATTGTAGCACCAGTATACAGGAGGTTGAGAGTAGTGAGGTCATGAGTAAGGTTTCAAAGTTGCAGGAGTGTACCGGCAGGCAGGAAGGTGGTTTAAAATGTGTCTACTTCAATGCCAGGAGCATCCGGAATAAGGTGGGTGAACTTGCGGCATGGGTTGGTACCTGGGACTTCGATGTTGTGGCCATTTCGGAGACATGGACAGAGCAGGGACAGGAATGGTTGTTGCAGGTGTCGGGGTTTAGATATTTCAGTAAGCTCAGGGAAGGTGGTAAAAGAGGGGGAGGGGTGGCATTGTTAGTCAAGGACAGTATTACGGTGGCAGAAAGGACGTTTGATGAGGACGTAATATTTACTGAGGTAATATGGGCTGAGGTTAGAAACAGGAAAGGAGATGTCACCCTGTTAGGAGTTTTCTATAGGCGTCCGAAAAGTTCCAGAGATGTAGAGGAAAGGATTGCAAAGATGATTCTGGATAGGAGCGAAAGTAACAGGGTAGTTGTTATGGGGGACTTTAACTTTCCAAATATTGACTGGAAACACTACAGTTCGAGTACTTTAGAAGGGTCTGTTTTTGTCCAATGTGTGCAGGAGGGTTTCCTGACACAGTATGTAGATAGGCCAATGAGAGGTGAGGCCATATTTGATTTGGTACTGGGTAATGAACCAGGACAGGTGTTAGATTGGGAGGTAGGTGAGCACTTTGGTGATAGTGACCACAATTTGATTACGTTTACTTTAGCAGTGGAAAGGGATAGGTATATACCACAGGGCAAGAGTTATATATGGGGGAAAGGCAATTACGATGCGATGAAGCAGGACGTGGATGCATTGGATGGGGAGGGAAACTGCAGGGGATGGGCACAATTGAAATGTGGAGCTTGTTCAAGGAACAGCTACTGCGTATCCTTGATAAGTATTTACCTGTCAGGCAGGGAGGAAGTGGTCGAGCGAGGGAACCGTGGTCTACTAAAGTAGTTGAATCACTTGTCAAGAGGAAGAAGGAGGCTTATGTAAAGATGAGACGTGAAGGTTCAGTTAGGATGCTCGAGAGTTACAAGTTAGCTAGGAAGGACCTAAAGAGAGAGCTAAGAAGGGCCAGGAGGGGACATGAGAAGTCTTTGGCAGGTAGGATCAAGGCTAACTCTAAAGCTTTCTATGGATATGTCAGGAATAAAAGAATGACTAGGGTAATAGGGCCAGTCAAGGACAGTAGTGAGAAGTTGAGCGTGGAGTCCGAGGAGAGGTGCTAAATGCATATTTTTCGTCAGTATTCACACAGGAAAAAGACAATGTTGTCAAGGAGAATACTGAGATACAGGCTACTGGACTAGAAGGGCTGGAGTTTCATAAGGAGGAGGTGTTAGCAATTCTGGAAAGTGTGAAAATAGATAAGTCCCCTGGGCCGGATGGGATTTATCCTAGGATTCTCTGGGACGCTAGGGAGGAGATTGTTGAGCGTTTGGCTTTGATCTTTATGTCATCATTGTCTACAGGAATAGTGCCAGAAGACTGGAGGATAGCAAATGTTGTCCCCTTGTTCAAGAAGGGGAGTAGAGACAACCCCGGTAACGATAGACCAGTGAGCCTTACTTCTGTTGTGGGCAAAGTCTTGGAAAGCTTTATAAAAGATAGGATTTATAATCATCTGGAAAGGAATAATTTGATTAGAGATAGTCAACACAGTTTTGTGAAGGGTAGGTCGTGCCTCACAAACCTTATTGAGTTCTTTGAGAAGGTGACCAAACAGGTGGACGAGGATAAAGCAGTTGATGTGGTGTATATGGATTTCAGTAAAGCATTTGATAAGGTTCCCTACGGTAGGCTATTGCAGAAAATACGGAGGCATGGGATTCAGGGTGATTTAGCAGTTTGGATCAGAAATTGGCTAGCTGGAAGAAGACATAGGGTGGTGGTTGATGGGAAATGTTCAGACTGGAGTCCAGTTACTAGTGGTGTACCACAAGGATCTGTTTTGGGGCCACTGCTGTTTGTCATTTTTATAAATGAACTGGAGGAGGGCGTAGAAGGATGGGAGAGTAAATTTGCAGATGACACTAAAGTCGGTGGAGTTGTGGATAGTGCAGAAGGATGTTACAAGTTACAGAGGGACATGGATAAGTTGCAGAGCTGGGCTGAGAGGTGGCAAATGGAGTTTAATGCAGAAAATTGTGAGGTGATTCATTTTGGAAAGAATAACAGGAAGACAGAGTACTGGGCTAATGGTAAGGTTCTTGGTAGTGTGGATGAGCAGAGAGATCTCGGTGTCCATGTACATAGATCCCTGAAAGTTGCCACCCAGGTTGAGAGGGTTGTTAAGAAGGCGTACAGTGTGTTAGCTTTTATTGGTAGAGGGATTGAGTTTCGGAGCCATGAGGTCATATTGCAGCTGTACAAAACTCTGGTGCGGCCGCATTTGGAGTATTGCGTGCAATTCTGGTCGCCGCATTATAGGAAGGATGTGGAAGCATTGGAAAGGGTGCAGAGGAGATTTACCAGGATGTTGCCTGGGATGGAGGGAAGATCTTATGAGGGAAGGCTGAGGGACTTGAGGCTGTTTTCGTTAGAGAGAAGAAGGTTAAGAGGTGACTTAATTGAGGCATACAAGATGATCAGAGGATTGGATAGGGTGGACAGTGAGAGCCTTTTTCCTCGGATGGTGAAGTCTAGCATGAGGGGACATAGTTTTAAACTGAGGGGAGATAGATATAGGACAGATGTCAGAGGTAGGTTCTTTACTCAGAGAGTAGTAAGGGCATGGAATGCCCTGCCTGCAACAGTCGTGGACTCGCCAACATTAAGGTCATTTGAATGGTCATTGGATAGACCTGTGGATTGTAAGGAAATAGTGTTGATGGGCTTTAGAGTGGTTTCACAGGTCGGCGCAACATCAAGGGCCGAAGGGCCTGTACTGCGCTGTAATGTTCTATGTTCTAAATCTACAAATTGAGTCAATCAGGCTTTCTCCTGACTCTGGTTAATCTTCTCAAAGTTTGACCTTGCTGCTCATAACTTGTAGATTCAATGTTCTCCATGACATTCTCATGCTCAGTAACTGCTGAACTATCTGATCCTGCCGCTTGCGTCGATTCTGATGTATATTCGGCATCCATAACATTGTTGTGAAAGTCTTCTCTGGTTTTCAAGAGTGCGCGATGATTTCTTCTTAAAACCAGCCCATCCTCTGTCTAGGCATTGTAGGGAACGAGGTGCTACTTCTTCAAGAACAATGGCTTTTTTCCACCAATTGCCTGAATCTTCTACTCTCACAATGTCATCACTACTCACAGTTGGTAAAGTTCTTGACACTCTAACATATAACTGCATTTGTTTCTTTGCACTCTCCTCCTTCTTGCCAAGAATGGAAGTGTGGTTCGCAACCTTCTATTCATGAGTAACTCTGTTGGCGATCTACCATGTGGCAATATTGTTCTCTGTAGCCCAATAGTGCGAGATATGGATCAGATTGGCTGGCCATTGCTTCTTTCATCAATTGCTGAACAATATGTGCACCTTTTACAGCTTTTCCATTGGCTTGAGGGTACAACTGACTCAACGTGTCGTGATTCAAATCATACGTGACTGCGAAGTGTTCCCACTCTTTACAGGTAAAACAAGGACTATTGTCATCACGGACCATTGTCCCACTCACAATGACTTGTGGAAATCTGTGTCTAGCAGAAATTGACTTGGAATGCAGTAGTACAGTGCTTGCCATTATGCTTGACAGTAGAGCCATTTCGGGCTAGTTTGAAAAATAGTCTATGGTCATTCAATAATCTTTCCCTCATAGGTGAAAGAGATCAATAGCTACTTTCTCTCATGGGGCCGTTGGTAAATCAGGTATGTGCATAGGTTCTCCAGTTTGCTTGCAACAATGCGTCTGGCATGTGTCACAACAACTGACCATCCTGTCAATATCCTGGTTTATACCTGGCCAATAAACAGAGTCACAAGCTCTCCGTTTACATTTTTCAAACCCAAGATGTCCTTGGTGTATCCTCTTTAGTACATCCTTGTGAAGAGATTGTTGTATGATTATGGTGTTGACAAATTTCATTCTTTCTGCAATGGACATTAAATCTTTGAATTATTTCATTAAAATGTTTACTGTCTTCATCGTTTGCAAATTTCAGTGCATTAAACACAACAATTGCTTCTGGCCCTGCCACTGTTAGGAGCATTGCTACCTGACGTGAATCTGATTGATCTTCTAAATTTACTGCACAAAGAAACAGATTAAATTGTTGTTTAAACACTTGCCAGTTGTTGTCCGCATTACCATGAAAGCGGAGACCCTTTGGTGGCTTCAATGACTCCATGGTGTTAATTCTGCATTCTGGAAAATCTTCGAATATCTGTGGCATCCCGTTCCTGGTACCATGTAATGTTCTGAAGAACACTTGTAGTAAAAGTTATAAACAATTTAATAACATTAACTGGGGGTAAACTATATACAAGACAACAGATGAACAACAGCAAAATCATGCACATGCAAGCTCTCTCTTTTACTTCCTCCAACCAGTGTCTTGGTCAGCTGACTTTACATTCACTTCTATACTAGTGAGACTCCTAGTGGTCAGTTGTTGAATTACAACACAACCATCACTACAAATGGGAAACGGGGAGGGGGAGCTCTCCAATGGTTGGAGTTGTACCTAGCACAAAGGAAGCAGATTGTGGTTGTGGAGGTCAATCTTCTCAGCCTCAGGAATGCTTGCAGGGGTTCCTCAGGGTAGTGTCCTAGGTCCCATCATCTTCAACTGCTTCATCAGTGACTTCCATTATAATGTCAGAAGAGGCAGTTTCACTGATTGCACATTGCCCAATGCCCAATTTGGGTAAGAATGTGGAACTCATTACCACAGAAAGAGGTTGAAGCAGATAATATAGATGCTTCTAAGTGGAAACTAGACAGGCATATGAGGAAGAAGGGAATTGATGTTTTTTGTGGTGATATGCATATGCATAGAAATGTATGTTGTTGGATGTACGACCTCCGACCAGCAGGTGGGGATGGTGATCCACCATGAGACTCCACAAATCAAGCAGTTGGTAGTAAGTCGCATTGGATGATAGTCGCATTAGAAGTAGCTCCAGGAGATTCATCTATTTGTTATCATTTGTTTTATAGCTCGTTAGTTATCTTTTCTTGTGTTCATTTTGTTAATAAACTAACTTACTAGTCAAAGAACTAAATGTTCTATATGCATCTTTACCACGGCCACAATACAGAACATAACATGGTACCAAGAGTGTAGAACAATTGAAGATAACTACAGAGAAGAGGGGATGAAACAGGCCGAAGAAAGAAAAAAAGAAAATTCTTCCAGCTACCTGGTAAACTACTGGCAACTGGAACTCAACGCAAGGAAAGACTGTGAAGTTAGAGATGGAAGGTCTGAAGATACCCCACCAGCTTCATGTCACCGGTAATGTAGATGAGAATTGGCGTGTTTTGAAGCAGCAATTCAAACTCTATGTTGCAGCCCTCGGTCTGCAGGCACAGCCTGACGAGAAGAGTCAAGGACACAGTTGGTCGACCAGGTAGCAGCTGCGATAGTGAAGACACAAACATCAGCAATAAGGCCAATATACAAGAACACACACTAGGAGGAATCATCGCTTCAAAAGGTTGAATGAGTTGGCAACTCAAAGACCAGCCAGAAAACGGGTCTTTCGAAAGATTAAACAAGATCACGTATTCAGTCAAGGGTCAGGAGACTAACAAGAAGATGTCATTAACCTGAAAGACTGAACGTGTAATAAACTGTGTACAAGGGACAAGTTTGAAATTGTGATGTATATCATCTTTTGTAAAGAACAGTTATATTTGTTAAACATTCACATTTCCAAAGGTAGGGGGATGTGGTGATATGTATATGCATAGCAATGTATATAGTTGGATGTATGACCTCCAATCCACCATGTGACTCCACAGATTGGGCAGGTGGTAGTAAGTCGTACGAGAGGACTGTTGCATTAGTACCCAAAGAAGTAGATGTTCTGTATGCATCTTAACCACGGCCACAACACAGAATGTAACAGTTCTGATGGTATATTTAGATGAGAAAGGAGATGGAGGGGACTCATGTAGAGCACTAACTCTGACATGGACTGCTTCAGCCGAATGGTCTGTAACTCTACCATGCAATCCCCCACCATTTTCTCATAGCTTTGCAAATATTTTTCTCACCAGTTAATTTTTCAATTCCTTTTTTAAAGCTATGATTGAATCTACCTCCACCACACTTAGGCACTGCATTCCCGATACTAGCCACACACTACATGAAAAGCTTTTCCTCGTGTCAGTTTTGGTTCTTTTGCAATCACTTTAAATCGATGTCCTCTGGTTATTGATCCTTCTGCAAATGAGAAAGTTTCACCTCTCTACTCGGTCCAGGCCCCTCATGATTTTGAACAACTCTATCAGATTCCCGAAACATTCTCTGAGGTGGGCAGTTCCAGTTTCACCAATCTCCCCGTGGCATAGTGGTATTGTCACTTGTCTAATAATGCAGAGACCCAGGGTAATGCTCTGGGTTCGAATCTCACCAGGGCAGATGGTGACATTTTATTTGAATAAGAATCTGGAATTAAGTCTAATGATGACCATCAAACAATTGTTGATTGTTGCAAACAATCATGTGGTTCACTCATGTCCTTTAGGGAAGGAAATCTGTCATCCTTATCTGGTCTGGCCTACATGCAACTCCAGATCCCCAGCAATATAGTTGACTCTTAAATGCAAGGGCAATTAGGGGTGGGCAATAAATACTGGGTCAGACAGAGGTGCCCACATCTCATGACAGGATAAAGAAAAATCATAATTCCCTTGCTTTGTACTCTTCTGTTTATGAAGCCCAAGATCCCATATGCCTTATTAACCACTTTCACAACCTGCTCTGCAATCTTCAATGGCTAGTGCACATACAACCCCAGGTCTCCCTGCTCCGTAGTACCCTCTTTTGATCTGTATCTCTTAAATATTGCCTTTCGCAAAGCAAATTGAGGTGACTGCAGGAACAAAGCCTGGTTTTTGGATTCTATCAATCGCATTCGATATTCTCAGAATTTACTCCATTGAAATGAAAACTGGATATTTTTCTTCTGCAAAATGAAAGTATTGACGTTTACAGAGCTGGCAGTCTTCAGAGGAGTATTTGCATAATCTTTCTCTGGTTAACTGGAACCCAAAGGTCCAAGTGTCGTAAGAATGCAGCTTAGAAGTCGGGGAATAAGTGGCGTGCATGCAATTAGAATGACGGCTCTGGTCATTAAGTTCTAAAACTGTTCACAAGAACTCTAGCCCTAATGTGGCAAATAATCATGTTTTAACATAAATGTGCAAGTGTTAAGTAAGTCTCATTAGCATGGCTGTAAAAATTGACTTCATTTGTAACATACAGTACCTGTGGTGCCATAAGGAATCATCCCAGCAACCTTGCGTCAATGTAGCCACTAACCTCTATCTCCATTGCCACTTACACTTTGTCATAAAATACTAATTGGTTATTGACCAATGCACTGTTTTGGGAAAGTAGGTGACAAGCATGCAAAGATCAAGGCCCAGAAATAATTGGTCAATAATAATAAGTTATTGACTAATGTGCAGTTTTACAGATTGGCTAACATATCTGTTCACTCTCAAACTGTTAACCCTTACTGGAATAAACCCTTTATAATTCAACTTACTTTCCTGTCCAATATAGTGGGGTGTTACATAACTAATGACAAGCTGTAGCAAAGGGCTGAGTGCTAAAATTCTGACATTGTCGATCTGTGAGATATTTATTCATTAATTTTTCGAATTAAGGGAAAATTTAACGTGGCCAATCCACCTTCCCTGCACATTATTGGGTTGTGGGGGTGAGACCCACGCAGACATGGGGAGAAGGTGCAAACTCCACACGGACAGTGACCCGGGGCCGGGATCGAACCCGGGTCCTCGGCACAATGAGGCAGCAGTGCTAACCAGTGCACCACCTTGCCGCCCTGGGTCTGTGACCCGAGGCCGGGATCGAACCTGGGACCTCGGCGCCGTGAGGCAGCCGTGCTAACCACTGCACCACCTTCCCATCCTGGGTCTGAGTTATTAAAGTAGGATTATTTCTATTAGGTTCAGATAAGTGGGTGGGGTTGGGTGACGAAAGAATGTGTTATGACATGACAATTTAAGGTTACGAATTGACCAGAGAGTCTTCTTCTTCGGCGATCATCCACTAACGAGTATGATTGTCCACCTAAGAAACTCCATGTTGCAGGTCCTGGATTCAGTGGGTTCTTGCATGGCTGATGAGCCCAATCCTCGGCCCATATCCTCGACCGCACACTTTGCAGGTGTTTCCGGGAGGTTGGATCAGTCCTTGGACTCTAGATTGCTGGTATTCCTCTCTTGGGCTCCTTTTCCCAGTCTCCTTTGCCATCGGGTGTCTTCGAAGAGACGCGACCTTTCAATCAGAAGGTTCCTCCAAGTCGGTCTAAGTAGGGGGTGAGGGGGGAAACCCGATGATTGTCTGGGGGGGGAGGGAGATGGAGGGGAGCTCCCCCTCCCAACTAGCATAAGCTCCTAGGGGAGAGGGACATGCCCATTTAGTGCCCTTCCACTACACCCTGGCACTGCCCCATCACTGTCCCTGGCACTGCCCCATCACTGTCCCTGGCACAGGTTGGCAATGCCAGATGGCACTGTGCCAACCTGTCAGTGCTGCCTCGTGCCCGGGGCAAGTGCTGGGGCAGACCTCCATAAGAGCCTCATGGGAGGGAGGAGAGCATGCTGTGAAGGGGAACTTTCAAGCACTGGGGGAGCAGGCACAGGAGTTGGGGCTACGCCATCAGCGGTACTGTGGGGTTGGGGAGCCCCTGATGATTGTCCAAGGAGTGGGGAAGCCCTGATAACTCCATGGTGGGGCTGGGGGCCATTCAGTTTCAATTCTAATGAGGGCGCTCTTTAAAGACAGCATCCCAATCTCTGTGGAGCCGGGTGCTGGCTCCATCAGGCCCCGCCTCGCCAGAATGATGGCGTAAACCCTGACCACTCATTTATTTTCTTCAAAGAAACTCAAGATCTGGAGTAAAGACTTGTCTGTGCATCTGGACAGCTACACACCAGTTTTGAGTCCGAGCCTGACTCTGAAAAATATGGTACGATTCTATCGCCCTATCACTTTGCTGATGATTGAGACAAGACTGACGGGATGATAATTGGTTGGATTGGATTTGTCCTTTCTTCTATGGACAGGGAATAGATGATGGACAATCTTTCCTTTTGTCAGGTAGATGCCAGTGTTGCAGCTATTTTAGAGGAACTTGGGTAGGGGCATGACTAGTTCTTGATCAGAAGTCTTCCATATTACAGCCAGAATGTTGTCAGGGCCACAGCCTTTGCTGTATCCGGTGGCTCCAGCTTTTTCTTGATATCATGTGGAGTGAATCAGATTGGCTGAAGACTGGCATGTAATGCTCGGAAGATCAGATGGAAGACAAGATAGATCATCCACTCGACACTATTATCTGAAAATGGTTGCAAATGTTTAAGTCTTATCGTTTCATAGAATTTACAGTGCAGAAGGAGCCATTCGGCCCATCGAGTCTGCACCGGCTCTTGGAAAGAGCACCCTACCCAAGGTCAACACCTCCACCCTATCCCCATAACCCAGTAACCCCACCCAACACTAAGGGCAATTTTGGACACTACGTGCAATTTAGCATGGCCAATCCACCTAACCTGCACATCTTTGGACTGTGGGAGGAAACCGGAGCACCCGGAGGAAACCCACGCACACACGGGGAGGATGTGCAGACTCCACACAGACAGTGACCCAAGCCGGAATCGAACCTGGGACCCTGGAGCTGTGAAGCAATTGTGCTAACCACAATGCTACCGTGCTGTTTCTTCTGACATACAGGGCTCCACCATAGTTGAGGAGCCTCTTCATCCTGTTAGTTGTTTAATTGTTTACTGCCATTCACAACTGGGTGTAAGTTTGATCTGATCCATTGTTTGTGGGATTGCCTTGCTCTGTCTGCCTTCTGCTACTTCTGTTGTTTTTGGGAAAACATTGCCAGTTTGGGACTGCCAGGTTGACATTGCCAGATTGACACTGTGCCAGGGGCAGACCCTCTGGGGAACCACATGGTGGTGGGGGGGAGGGAGGGGCGATATGTGTGGTGGGCAGGGATGCGAGCAATACTTCGCAGTCGTGGTGGAGAGCCTGATGATAGTGGGAGAGGGGGGGGAAGTGATCCCGACGATCCCGGCTCTATCAGGCCCCACCCCACCCGGAGTGATGATGCAAACCATGGCCGCTCATTTTTCTTTTTCAGAGAGACTCAAAACCTGGGACGAAAACTGCTCTGTGCAGCTGGAGAACTACGTGGCAATTTTCAGTCTGAGCCTGACACTGAGAAAAAATATTGCAAGAATCCACCCAAAAATCCTACATATGGACAGGTTAAGTGAGTGGGCAAAAAACCTGGCAGATGTAATGTAATGGAGGAAAATGTGAAATAATGAGCTTTGGTATGAAAAAAAAAGGTACTGAATATTATTTAAATGGAGAAAGACTGCAGAAATCTGCAGCACAGAGGGATTTGGGGGTACCCGTGCATAAACCACAAAACGTTTGCATGCAGGTTCAGCAGGTAATTGGGAAATGGAATGTTGGCCTTTATTTCAAAGTGAATGGAATATAAAAATAGGGGAGTCCTGCTAAAACTATACAGGGCAATAGTTAGACCACACCTGGAATACTGTGAACAGTTTTGGTCCCTTTATCTAAGGAAGGATATACTGGCATCGGGGGCAGTCTAGAGAAGGTTCACTAGGTTGATCTCAGGTGTGGAGGGATTTTCTTATGAAGAGAGGTTGAGTAGGTTGGACCTGTACTCATTGGAATTTAGAAGAATGAAGGGTGACCTGATTGAGACATATGGGATTCTCAGAGGAATTGACAGGGTCGATGCTGAGAGGATGTTTCCCCTTGTGAGAGAGTCTAGGACCAGAGGGCGTAATCTCAGAGTAAGGGGTCACCCATTTAAGAAAAAGATGAGGAGGAATTTCTTCTCTCTGAGGGTAGTAAATCTTTACTGCAAAGAGCTGAAGAGGCTGGGTCGTTACGTATGTTCAAGGCTGGGATAGACAGATTTTTCATCAGTAAGGGAATCGAGGGTTATGGGGATAAAGCAGGAAAATGGAGTTGAGGATTATCACATCAGATCAGTCACGCAGCACAGTAGCACAGTGGTTAGCACTGCTGCTTCACAGCGCCAGGGACACGGGTTTGATTCCCACTTGGGTACCAGTCTGTGTGGAGTCTGCACGTTCTCCCCGTGTCTGCGTGGGTTTCCTCCGGGTGCTCTGGTTTCCTCCCACAAGTCCCGAAAGATGTGCTGTTAGGTAATTTGGACATTCTGAATTCTCCCTCAGTGTACCCCAACCGGAGTGTGGCAACTAGGGGATTTTCACAGTAACTACAATGCAGTGTTAACGTAAGCCTACTTGTGACAATAATAAAGATTATTATTATGACCTCATTGAATGGCGGAGCAGACTCGATGGGCCAAATGACCGACTTCTACTCCTACTAGATTCTAGTGCCACCCCCACGAAGATGGGAAATGCCGGGTTCAGGACAGGACATGGAATGTTTGGCCACTTCCGCGACTTCCACCATGATGGAGAGCCTCTGTGTCGTGGTGAATATCTGGGCCTCTGTTTTGCTCTCCATAAATGGAGCCAGGCCAGCGGAAATTTTCCAACTGGCCCGTAACTTCCTCAGAGTGGCAATCTCCGGCGGATTGACTCTCGACGGACTTACCCATATTGGTACTCCCAAGCCCACTGTCTCGCCCAACCTTCCTCATGTAGGCTGGGTGAGGCGGGAGCAGCGAAACGAGCCCCCGGCTGTGTGGGCATTGAATAACTGAGGCTGAGAGGAGAAAGGATCCCTCCCTTTTTTAAAGCACTAGCTGCTGAAAAGGAGATGTTTAAAGGGACAATTTACAGGGAAAAGGTAAGTCTCAAAGGTAAGTGGATCGGACCAAAGGGGGCTGGTGTCGGGTCAGATTGGGTTGGGGGAGGGGGGGGGCGGTGTCAGACCAGGAGGAAGGGTGGAGTCAAACCGGGAGGGGACGTGGCGTCAGACTGGGAGGGAGGTATCAATCTGAGAAAGGGGGGGTGTCAGTCCAGGATGGAGGAAGGGTCCAAATCGAATCAGGACCAGGGGTCGGGCAGGAGAGGGGAGATGGTGTCCGTCGGGAGGTTGGGGGGGGGGGTCAGATGGAAGAGTGGGGGAGGGGCTGGGTCAGTAATGGAAGGGGAGTGTCAGTCCGGGGGGCACGGGGCAGGACCCGGAGGAGGGAATCGGACCGGGACGGGGGTGGGTCAGATGGAAGAGGGAGGTGGAGTGGTCGGACCAAAGTGGGGGGGGCTGGCGGTCGTTCCACGAGGGGGGGGGTCAGGTCAGACTGAACACGGGGTGGGGGGGGGGGGAGCAGGCTGGAAGAGACATTCCTCCGTGTATTGTTGGTGATTTTAAAAACATCAACTTTAAAATGTTTACGTTTCTCTGCTCAATCTTAGTCGAATTGTTTCTTCTCTCTCTTCGGCCTGGATTCACCGTTTTTGAAGCTAAATGCCAACACCGGCGTGGGAACTGTGGCATTTTACGACACCAAAGTCGGCACCAGAACATCACCGATCCTGCAACTGGTGAGGGGCTAGCATCCACGCCAGGTAAAACCCCCGGAACCCACAACAAAAACGGCTGGAGAATGTCCGGGTCCATGGCCGCGCATGCGCAGGCCAACGGCCTGCAGTGGTCGTGCCGTAAAACATGGCACCAACTGTGCGCGGACCCGACCTGCCAAATACTGCCCCCCTGCCCACCTCCTGGCCACCCGCCACCAATCCCCCCAACCCTCACAGAAGCCCCCCCGGCCAATCGCACAGCTCCCGGCCGACTGTGGCAGTGCTGGACATAATCCGTAGCTGCCACGCCGGGTTCCTGATGCTGGGACAACATGTCCCCCGCGCGGTCGGGAACTCTGCCCATCAGGGAATGGCATTCACGTGACGCGCCAACGCCGTTCCAATGCCGTGCGGCGCGCGACACGATGACGTCATTTCGGAGTGCCCAGTGGATAGAAAACCACTGTCAAACAGGCGGCACCTCTGATTTGTGTGTCGGAAGGGATTCTCCGCCTGATCGCCGATTACGGTATCGGCGTCGGGTAAGGGTGAATCCCGTCCCTGATTTCTCTTTCTGTACTTGATTTGACATTGAATTCACCCACTCAAATTCACTGTCCTCAGTCCTTTCACTAGTTATTTCTCAATCGTTCAATCTCAGTTGGCCCCATCATTCAGGATGGTCTCTGGTGCCCTCGTGCCCTGGACACGCCGTTATCTGCTCACACTTCCAAAAACCTTGGAAGCATTTTTTTAACGTAAATTTGGACAAATGAGTGGAATGGTGAGGGGTGAGGTGGTGTCACTGGACTAGTAATCCAGAGGCCCAGGTTTATGCTCGGGGCACAGTTTCAAATCCTACCATGACAAAGCATGGAATTTAAATCCAAAAAATCTGGACTATGAAGATAGTCTCTGGAATGGTCCCTGTGACAACTATCATCAATTGTAACAAAAACCATCAGGTTCACTAATGTCCTTCTGGGGAAGGAAATGTGTCGTTCTTACCAAGTCTGGCCTACATGTGACTCCAGGCCCACAGCAATGTGATTAACTCTTAACTTCGCTCTGAAATGGCCCAGCAAGCCATTCAGTTTCAAGGGCAACTAGGGGTGGGCATGCTGGCCTTGCCAGTGATACCCACATCCCATGAAAGAAGAAAGAGGAGAAAGCCTAACCACAGGTTGAAGCCCCAGAAAATGCTGGAAATACTCAACAGGTCAGGCAGCATCTGTGGAGAGAAATAGTGTTAACATTTCAGGTTGAGAAGACCTTTCGTCAGAGCTGCAGAAAGACAGAAATGTTAAAGTTTGCTCCCTCCACAGCCTGGCCTGCTGAACATTTCCAGCATTAAAATATTTAAATAATATTAAAATATTTCCAGCATTTTCTTCTTAGATTTCCGGAATCTGCAGCACTTTGCTTTCGTGCTAATCATAAGGTGCCCCATTCCATCAAAATCTGCAGTAATACAGCAAAAAAATTGAAAAAACAGTGCCGCAGAATTGTGAAATAAAAGGTTTAAAAGAGGCAGAGGTCTTTCTTTCAAATTCAACCTTTATTTAAAATTTAAGATGCTGATTTTCAAACACTTCCTCCAATCCTCTGCAGTAACTTCAGCAGGTGATTGGCTAATGACGTATACATAGCCACTTTTAGATCTTTAGGTTGTTTGCCTAGGAGTTGCGCCAGTTTCCCATAGTTGATCCCACACCCATCCCATCCAATCGCCTGTCGCGGATCCCTGTTCCTACAGGGGGAGATCTGAAATTTGCGACCCCTGCAAGTTAATGCCTCGCATGTTCATTTCCGTAGCCCATTATCCCAACTTCCAACAAACTCATTCATCTTTAAACAGATTTTATCCTCACGACGCCGAGGACCCGTGTTCGATCCCGGCCTTGGGTCACTGTTCGTGTGGAGTTTTCACATTCTCCCTATGTCTGCGGGGGTCTCACCCCCACAACCCAAAAAGATGCACAGGGTAAGTGGATTGGCCACGTTAAATTGTCCCTTAAATTAGAATAAAAAGGATTGGATACTTTAAATTTATTTTAAAAAACAAATGCGGGGTGGCACAAAATGTTAACTTTATTTCACACCCACCCCATCGAATCGCCTGTCACGGATTCCTGTTCCTACAAACTGAAATCTGGAATTTGCAACACCTGCAAGTAAAGGCCTCGTGTGTTCATTCCTATAGCCCACTATTGCAACAGCCACAAACTCATTCATCTTTAAACAGATTTTATTAAAATAGCTCACGTGGCATTTTATAAAGCAGTGTGTTAAAAAATAGTCTGAAGCAGAACATGCAACCCTAGGGTTACTCAAGAGCATTTCAAAACTAGATCAATCCTGGGATATATTAATGAGATCCAGCCACCATAGAACATATTCTAAAGTCCGATATTAAATTGTGCAAAGATCTGCGACAGAAGAAAGGAGACAGGTAGGCAGCAAGAAAAAGCCAAGAGCACCATGAATTGAGATTTTTAAAGCCCTCCGATTGTACATTAGTGGGAGATTATTCATGGGCCCTGAAATGGAGCTTCAAGTTGGCTTTACTACATTATGCTACTTAATTTACATTCCTGTCGTTTAATTTGCTCCCATAATACTCACTTCAGGGAAGCAGTTATTGAAGAAAAAGAAATATCTAATTTAATTTATCAGAAGGGACAGTTCAGGGAAAAAAAAGGTTAACAAGGAATTTATTTTTTACTACGGAGCGTCTGAGAGTCTTCTTTTACATGTGAGACTGTTGATCAAAGCAGGATTATGTCACGGCAAAGAGGTGCAAAAGGATTATGGTTAGGGTCAAGATGGGTGTTTTGTGAAGTGAATTTGCCTGTTGGGAGGAGGAGTAGCGCAGCATTAAAGTAATCCTGGGTCCTGTGTCAGACAAATCATCACCTAGCCTATTTCCTCCAGCAAGCCTCAGCCACATCAGAAACTATGAACTCGCAACCTTGGCCCAGCTCTTTAATCGTACAGTGACAGGGCAAGAATAATTCACAGGTCGAGCTAATCAAAGGTGAAAAGAGAGAATCAGTAAACGTCGTATCCTTTTGCCACTTTCATCAATCCGGCTAACTGAATTTGAGCTAAAGCTCGGCAAATTTTCTGGGAAGGAAATTAATATGTAACACATCTGGGCTCTGCACAGGCCTCTGAAATTGGAAAAGTCTGCGTTGTATCAAAGGGCGATTATTTGTAAGACAATTGTGGCTGGCTGTGTAATCAGTAAAACAGTGGCTGTGATCTTTCATACGATGGCAGTATGACCTAACAGGCTTAGGGTAAAGGAAATTTCTCTCTTTCAATTTTATCGGCAAAACTATTCTCTGTCGCCCATTTCTGTTCTCTCTCCATGTGATACAGTCAATTCAATTACCTCAAAAGGTTGATACATATTCAGGGCATGAAGGCACGGGGAAAATACAGGAACACGCAGAGGAAGAGAGAGAAAAAAAAAGAAAGAAAGAAACCCACATTTATTCAATAATAAGTTTCATTTGCAGAAGCTTTGAAAACAATTCTATCTTGAATTTGTCCCTGTCAGATCGCATTACCCACAAATGAAGTAAATACAAAATATCAATTCAATTTCAATAAGAGCCCTTGAATCAAAACACATGAGGGTAGAATTTACTAAATCATAACATTTGAGGGGACCCTAGTGGCTTCCAAATATTTTACAGTCAGGGGTAATAAGACAGAGAGCACTGAATGCTAATTCATTCAATTTCACCCTTTTCACTCACACCTGTTCCTTTATAACATTATTTTCTACACTTCCAAATCACTGTTGATGGTGAGTTGTGACAAGAAGGTCTTAGACAACCTGTCTTTTGTGAAACTGCAGCTGCAGATCTAGATAGCAGAGCTGCATTACTGGAGACAAAGGACAGTGACGATGGCTCTGTTGACAACTAGTTAACTGCAGCAGAGGAAGGGCTGTTCAGCCAGGTGTTTTTGTCCAAGGCAAGCCTCATTCCTTCAGCCGGGAAAGACACTTGCTAAATAGATCAGGGCGCTAACTTCACTCTATTGAGGCTCCCGTTTTGTTCAAACCATGAACCTTTGTGCCTATGTCAATGAAAGTTAGTGCAGAGGCCTCAAGCCAGCCAACGTTGGATTTATATAGCACCTTTAACAAAGAAAAACATACAAAGGGAATAAAAGAGACATTGAAAGGAAATATAAGGTTAAAGAGGTGTGTTTCAAGGAGGGTTTTTTGGGGGGAGAGGGAGTTTGGAGAGAAAGAGAAATTTGGCAATGCAATTCTAGAGCAGTCTAGATGGTTAAATGCTTGCCTGTCATAGGTAGGGTAAAGGGCATGGATAAGAGATTGAAGTCAGAAAATTGAAAATTTAGGGGACTTGGTGGGTGATAGGAAAAACCAGCAAAGCTTTTGATGGACTGACGCTGTCAAGTATGGAGATTACAAAGGCATGGATAAAGGTTTTGGCAATAGATGGGTTGAGTTATGGGCAGATATTTGCTGAGATGGACTAGCCTATTCAGTGGAGCCTGCAACGACCAAAAACTGCACTGCTATTCTGTATGTATGCTGTCGATGAATGATGAATTAAAATGTAATTCCGACAACAATTGTCTCAATTGAGATGAGCTAAATCAAAACGGAGCAGTGCATTTTCAGGACATTACAGCACGAAGTACCCCGCCATGTGATAAATTCTCATTGAACCATCACAACAAACAGACTACATTATTAACATAGACTCTATTCCACCAATACTAGTCTCTGATTTATGTGCATGCAGTTTTGGAGAGGAATACTTGTTGAGCTTTGGGAGGAAGGGTTTTCCACAAGATTATAAAAGACGTAGATGTTGACCTCCCAACCCTCTCCTCAGATATATCTTCAGTACTTGTGGGAGTTCTAAATGGTATTCTGGCACAGCTGGTTTGATGTGGAGGATTTGCTCAGTGTAAGTATATCTGTCTCTATTGGATTGTTTATTTACTGCTTAATAGTGTTTTAATAAGTTGACGGCCAAAACAAAGGCCAATGAATCCCATCCACCAAAGAGGAGCCAATGGAGGCATCTATGATAACTAGCTGAAATGTTAAACAAACATTTCTTATCCTTTGCAAACTGTAAAAAGTACCTACCATAAGGGCAATTGAAACAATGTTTTGAGCTCAGGCTCATCTTAAACGATAATCTGAAACATAAGCCACAGAGTTCAGGGGTGTGATCTACCCGAATGGGAACAGAATCCCGGGGAAAGCACATTTAGCTGGGTGTTTCCCAGCGCTCACAGTGCCGAGGAACACCACGCTATCTACTTGTTCAATTCGGGACTTCAGTGGGGAACTCCCCAGCGGGGAACTCCTAGGGGTGCACATCTCCAAAAATCTGTCCTGGTCCACCCACGTCGACGCTACCACCAAGAAAGCACAACAGCGCCTATACTTCCTCAGGAAACTAAGGAAATTCGGCATGTCCACATTAACTCTTACCAACCTTTACAGATGCACCACAGAAAGCATCCTATCTGGCTGCATCACAGCCTGGTATGGCAACTGCTCGGCCCAGGACCGCAAGAAACTTCAGAGAGTCGTGGACACCGCCCAGTCCATCACACGAACCTGCCTCCCATCCATTGACTCCATCTACACCTCCCGCTGCCTGGGGAAAGCGGGCAGCATAATCAAAGATCCCTCCCACCCGGCTTACTCACTCTTCCAACTTCTTCCATCGGGCAGGAGATACAGAAGTCTGAGAACACACACGAACAGACTCAAAAACAGCTTCTTCCCCATTGTCACCAGACTCCTAAATGACCCTCTTATGGACTGACCTCATTAAGACTACACCCTGTATGCTTCATCCGATGCCAGTCCTTATGTAGTTACATTGTATATGTTGTGTTGCCCTATTATGTATTTTCTTTTCTTCCCTTTTCTTCCCATGTACTTAATGATCTGTTGAGCTGCTCGCAGAAAAATACTTTTCACTGTACCTCGGTACACGTGACAATAAACAAATCCAATCCAATCCAATCCAATCCAACGAGGCCGCACTTAATCCCATTTCCTGCACTGAGGAGCTCCACTCACCAGAACTCCTCAGTACGGAAGGAGATCGGGACACCATTATTAAATGGCGTCACAATCTCTCGACCCCAGGACGTGGCCCTCGAACCCCCCTCCACACACCCCCTCCCCCCGCGCCCCCCCAGGACCAAACCCACCCTTGCCATCTGGCAGCGCCACCTGGGTACCTTGGCAGTGCTTGAACGCACCCCAGGAGTAAGTAGGCCTCATTTTATCTTGACAAAATCAGCATCAGCTATGTCATATCTGTATAATTGCCGTATAATAACCTTACACATCTTGAGGAATTTATCGAAAGTTTTAGAAGTAGCTCTCTCTCACTCTCATGAAGAAAACTTCCACAGCAGCCTATTGGGTTGAGAAACACAGGACTGCATCGACCTGTGAAATGAAAATCGCTTATTGTCACAAGTAGGCTTCAAATGAAGTTACTGTGAAAAGCCCCTAGTCGCCACATTCCGGCGCCTGTTCGGGGAGGCTGTTACGGGAATTGAACCGTGCTGCTGGCCTGCCTTGGTCTGCTTTCAACGCCAGCGATTTAGCCCTGTGCTAAACAGCCCCTATATCTCTGCCTGGTACTTTCTCCGACGCAGACTCTGAAACAAGACATTCTGTAACCCAATGTGGTTAAATATCATGATTTATATTGTAAACCAAGGGGGCAATTTTGAACCTGCTCTAGCCGTGCGCGGGATTGGCAACTCGGGCAGAAAATCCTACAGGAATCAAGAAATGACACTGGCCGGCACTGTACCCTGTCACAGGTTGACGCTACCGGTTTGGCACTGATATATTGGCACTGCCAGGTTGGCCTGGTGGCACTAGCCTATCAGTGACAACCTGGCAGTACAACCTGTGCCACAAAGCAGTGCCAGGTGTTGCCCCTCGTGGGAGCCCCATGGGGTGGGGGTTCATTCATGCGTGGTGTGGGGGAGAGCGGAGACTGAGGGGGGCTGGTGGAATGCAGGTGATGATGGTCAGACTGATGGTGGAGGGTGGAATGCCAGTGATGATTGTCAGTGGGTGGTGGGGGCGGTGGAGGGGGGGGGGGGGGGGGGGGCGTAGGAAGGGGAATGCCAGAATGACATTTTGCCAATTTCTGATCAGGTTCTGCCCCAACTGTCTGACTAAAGTGTAAACAAGACGTCTTGCAAACAATAAGTCGCAAGGTGCCTTCTTGAGTTTCAGACAGAAATGGGATGCCCAGAGTAGCCCCTACAGGGAGTGCCAGATGGGGGCCGCGGAGCGCACCACTGGCAAGGGCCAGCACCTGGGCAATGCTGCCGACGCTTTCAGCCATTGCCTGCTGTGACTGGGCCATGCTCAGGAACGCTGCTGCGATTTCCAGGTGTCTCTGGCACATGGCTCACCTGACTGTTTCGCCTCTGGGTCCGGGAAACTGTTTTCACCTCTCACAAGTCATATGTTTTATTCACAGGTCACATTTAAACTGTTGCTTCTTCTTAATAAACTGCTTTAAAATAACTTATGATCTCAAACCCCTGTTTTTGGGCGATCTTTGAATCCCGGACCAAATTTAACCGAACTGCCTCAAATCGGGCCAGTTAATTTAATGCTCTGTTAAGGCTGCTGGCTATCGCCACTTTGAAATGAGTCTATCACTGGGCAGCCTACACACCCGCCTATTTCAGGTGGTAGGTCCTTAAATTGGGGACCTGTGATGTACATGAGACTCCGATTACTATTCTGGGATAGAACTAGGCAGATAGAGTGTCGCACATTCTCCAACCAGTTTTAATAGCTGCACAGATGAAGAGACTAAAGTTTTAATTTTTTAAAATATGGGAACAGGGGGAACAGACCACAGTTATGATCACTCAGCCTCCCCGGCAAACTGCACCGGTCCCTACCCCCCTCCCGCACCCCCCACCACCCATCCAACAGGACTTAGCTTGTTAATAGGTTTAAGGTGAGAGGGGCAAAGTTTAGAGTAGATGTACGAGGCAAGTTTTTTACGCAGAGGGTAGTGGGTGCCTGGAACTCACTACCGGAGGAGGTAGTGGAGGCAGGGACGATAGGGACATTTAAGGGGCATCTTGACAAATATATGAATAGGATGGGAATAGAAGGATACGGACCCAGGAAGTGTAGAAGATTGTAGTTTAGTCGGGCAGTATGGTCGGCACGGGCTTGGAGGGCCGAAGGGCCTGTTCCTGTGCTGTACATTTCTTTGTTCTTTGTTCTTTGTTAAAGACGTCCTAACTGATGTGTTAGGCAGGTAGGTTCGATGTGGACTGCACTCGATGCAGGGAAGCTAGAAACAGACGTCTAACACTGGAGAAGATCCAACACTGTTTTATTCAACGATAGAACTGATATACATATTCAGCTGTGGGTCGACACTATACTGAACTGACTGGAGACCGTGTAGTAGCCTGACCAGACTTACTAGCTACGTAATGGTGTTTGCACTGTGCTCGCTCGTGGACTCTGACTGTCTCAGTGGCTGGGTCCCGAGAGAGCGGGAAATCTAGTGCCCTCTTGCTTTATAGTAGTAGTGTCCTGTCTGGTGATTGGCTGCACTGTGTTTTGTGCTTACTGGTCATCCTGTGTGTCAATCACTGCCTGTCTGCATCTCATTAAATACATGAGTGGATATTATGACATCTCCCCCCTTTTTTTTTTAGATAAATAAATACTAAGGTGTGTGAGCGTATATATATATATATATATATATATACATGCCTGACTATATACAAAAGGTGTCTAAATGAACGTATATACATAGGAAGGTGTCGAAAGTGCAGATACATGGCAAACAAAACAACATTTATAGAGGTTAAAGCGATGAAGTCACAAAATGTACAAAGGTTCAGTCTACAGATTCAGTCTTTGTGGTGGGCGGCGAATTCTTGTCGATCGCCGCAGAGGTGGATCAGGAGCCACCTGCACGTGGATAGGCGGGATCGCTGCCATCGCGGTGGTCACATGGGCCGGCAGGATTGCTGGTAGATCGGTGGCCTCGTGGCAGGGTACGTCCGGAGGAAGCATCGCAGGCGGCGGGGCACTTCGGTCAGGTAGCGGGCGTGGAACTCTTCACAGTGCCCGTCTGTTGTGCCGTAGCAGGGAGCCATCAGTCATGCGGACAAGGAACGATCTTGCGGCCACTTGCTTGATCACAACAGCTGTGGCTGACCAGCCGCCGTCAGGCAACTGGACACGAACAGGATCAGTTGGGGCGAGCTCGGGTAGATCCGTGGCATGAGCATCGTTGGTGGCCTTCGGTTGGGCCCATGACTGCTGCATTTTCTGTAAGACCGTGAAGTGGTCAAGGTCTGGAACATGGATGGCTGGAACTGTGGTCCTCAGAGTGCGATTCATGAGCATCTGCACTGGAGACAACCCAGTAGACAGTGGGGTTGCCCTGTATGCCAGCATTGCCAGGTTGAAGTCGGAGCCTGAATCTGCAGCTTTGCACAGCAACCGCTTTACAATATGGACCCCTTTCCTGGCCTTCCCGTTTGACTGTGGGTAGTGGGGACTGGAGGTTACGTGACGGAAGTTGACGGACTGTGCAAAATCAGACCATTCCTTGCTGTAAAAGCAAGGACCGTTGTCGCTCATTACCGTGAGCGGAATCCCATGGCTGGCGAACGTTTCTTTGCAGGCTTTGATTACCGCCTTCGACATGAGGTCAGACAGTTTCACCACTTCTGGGTAACTGTAGAAGTAGTCGACCAGGAGTACGTAGTCACGCCCCTTGGCATGGAAAAGGTCTACACCTACTTTGGACCACGGAGAGGTCACGATCTCGTGCTGTTGCAGCGTTTCCTTGGGTTGAGATGGTTGAAACTTCTGACAGGTAGGGCAGTTGAGGACTGTGTCGGCAATGTCCTGGCTGATGCCCGGCAAATAGACCACCTCCCGAGCTCTGCGTCGGCATTTCTCAACCCCAAGGTGGCCCTCATGGATTTGGCCCAGCACCATACCCCACATGCTCTGAGGAATTACGATCCTGTCGAGTTTCAGAAGGGTTCCCTCCACCACCGTCAGGTCATCTTTTACGTTATAGAACTGGGGACATTGTCCCTTCTGCCAGCCATGGGTAAGGTGCTGCATCACACGCTGCAGCAGAGGATCCTTGGCCGTCTCCTCACAAATTTGGACCATCCGTTCGTCAGAGGCCGGAAGGTTGATGGCACACAACTGCACTTGCGCTTCTATGTGGCAGATGAAGTCACTTTGTTCACACGGTGTGGTAATGAACCTGGAGAGGGCATCTGCAACGATCACCTCTTTGCCTGGCGTGTAGACAAGTTCGAAGTCGTAGCGGAGTAGCTTAAGAAGAATTCGCTGTAACTGAGGTGTCATGTCATTTAAATCCTTCTGGATTATATGGACTAGAGGCCTCTGGTCTGTTTCTACCGTGAATTTTGGCAGGCCGTAAACATAGTCGTGAAATTTGACTATCCCTGTCAGGAGGCCCAGACACTCCTTCTCAATCTGAGCGTACCATTGCTCAGTGGGCATCATGGCCCTGGAGGCATACGCTACTGAAGCCCAGGACGAGGAGTCATCTCGCTGAAGGAGCACCGCCCCAATGCCGTCCTGGCTTGCATCAGTCGATATCTTGGTTTCCTTGGCTGGGTCGAAGAACGCTAGAACCGGGGCTGTGGTGAGCTTTGCTTTCAGCTCACGCCATTCCTCTTCATGCGTGGGCAGCCACTGGAATTCTGTCGACTTCTTAACGAGATGGCGGAGGGCCGTGGTGTGGAATGCCATATTGGGAATGAATTTCCCGAGGACGTTGACCATCCCGAGGAAGCGGAGGACCGCCTTCTTGTCCTCCGGGGTCTTCATGGCGTTGATCGCCGAAACCTTGTCGGCATCTGGCCGCACGCCCTGCCGCGAGATGTGGTCACCCAGGAACTTAATATCTGATTGACCAAATGAGCACTTGGCCCTGTTGAGCTGGAGACCATGTTTATGAATTCTCTGGAATACCTTCTTGAGGCGAGCGATGTGTTCCTGGGGCGTTGTGGACCAGACAATTATGTCATCAATTGGACGCATCCAGCTGTATTTGCCAAAAACCCTTGGAGGCGTCCAGCTCAGTAAAGATTTTGGCATGAGCCATCTCACTGATCAACTCTTCACGTTTAGATCATGTTGCGGTTTAGATCCTTAGGGTCAATGCAAATGCGAAGCTCCCCTGACAGCTTCCTTACGCAGACCATGGAGCTGACCCAGACTGTTGGTTTCTGTGACCTTCGGACATGATGCCCTGGTCTTGGAGGTCTTGTAATTGCTTCTTCAGATGATCCTTGAGGGGTGCCGGTACCCTGCGTGGTGCATGAATTACAGGGGTGGCGTTCGGCTTGAGCAGGATTTTATATCGGTATGGGAGCGTGCCCATTCCATCGAATACACTGTGGTACTGCGTAATAATGTCATCTATGTTGGCTTGCAAGTTTCGATCAGGCGAGGCCGTCGCCGGTGATGATGACATGGTGTGGACTCGCTGAACCAGGTTCAGGAGCTTGCAGGCTCGAGCACCGAGCAGGGACGCTCTGTTAGGCCCGACGATTTCAAACCGCAGTGTTGCCTTGATCGCCTTGTTGGATACCCCTAGTTGACAGGAGCCACTGGCAGCTATGGCATTGCCATTGTAGTCAAGGAGCTGGCAGACCGGTGGAAGAATGCTTGGTTTGGCACGGAGGGTGTCGAGGTCGGATTTTAAGATGAGGTTCGCTGATGCGCCGGTGTCCAGTTTAAATCGAATGCGAACCTTGTTAACTGTGAGGACAGCACACCACTCGTCATCGAGATCCACACTGAGGATTGAGAGGCGTTTCGCTGTTGTGGTGGAAGGCAGCGCATGTGTAGTTATGATGCCCACTGGTATGGGGACTTGAGGCACTCAGCATCAGGGTCCGTTGGGCTGTCGGAATCAGAATCTGGCATGCTTTGTTGTATTGAGCGGACACTTCTGCGCCACAGCTGGGATCGCTGGCTGCTGAGCGGTGGAGCAGTCCTGCAAAGGGCTGCGTAGTGGCCAAGCTTGCCACACTGTAGACACCGGCGTCCTTTTGCCAGACATTGCCACTTTAAATGGGCGGAGCCACAATTCGGACACGTCATGACACCGACGTCAGCGCGGTCCCTGCGCCATCACGCATGCGCAGTGCGATCAGTCGACATACGCATCTGCGCGGTCGGGTTGTCGGGCCCGTCGTCCACTCGGTTGTGGCGCGCATGCGCAGGGACCCGAGAAAAGCACACGAAACGGTCACTCTCCTCGATGCTCAGTCCCTGCATTTGTGCAATGGCCTGCACCCGTTCTGCCTCGTGGGAGGCCAACTTTGCAGTTTCTGCCGCCCTGATGTGGGAGTAACGATTCTCAGCATGCTCATGGACAACGCACGTCTCAATAGCGACAGGGAGATTCAACTGTTTGACTTTCAGGAGCTGCTGCCAAAGGGAGTCGGAGTGGACCCCGAAAACGATCTGATCCCGGATCATGGAATCAGCCGTTGAGTCATAGTTCCATGACTGCGCTAGGATGCGGAGATGGGTGACGAAGGACTGAAAAGGTTCATCCTTACCCTGAAGCCTCTGCTGGAAAAAGGACCGTTCAAACCTCTCATTCACCTCCATGTCGCAGTGGCTGTCAAACTTCAGCAGGACTGTTTTGAATTTCGTTTTGTCTTCGCCGCCAGCGAACGTGAGGGAGTTGTAGATGTGGATGGAGTGGTCCCCCGCGGTGGAGAGAAATAGCGCCATCTTCCTGGCATCCGATGCTGCTTTGAGATCGGATGTACAAGAGGAACTTATGCTTGAAGATTTTCCAATTAGCGCCGAGGTTGCCAGAGATGCGGAGCTGCGGAGGAGGCTGGATGTTTTCCATTTCACCGGATGGCTGCTTGCTGGTCTATGCTGATTCACTCGAGGCAGGTCCGTCAAGATCAGTATCACTCTGGTACCATGATGTGTTAGGCAGGTAGGTTCGATGTGGATTGCAATCGATGCAGGGAAGCTAGAAACAGACGTCTAACACTGGAGAAGATCCAACACTGTTTTATTCAATGATAGAACTGATATACATATTCAGAGGGTCCAGCGGAGATTCACACGGATGATCCCAGGAATGGTAAGCCTAACATACGATGAACGACTGAGGATCCTGGGATTCTATTCATTGGAGTTTAGGAGGTTGAGGGGAGATCTAATAGAAACTTACAAGGTAATGAATGGCTTAGATAGGGTGGATGTAGGGAAGTTGTTTCCATTAGCAGGGGAGACTACCGGGGGCACAGCCTTAGAATAATAGGGAGTCACTTTAGAACAGAGATGAGGAGAAATTTCTTCAGCCAGAGAGTGGTGGGTCTGTGGAATTCATTGTCACAGAGGGCGGTGGAGGCCGGGACGTTGAGTGTCTTTAAGACAGAAGTTGATAAATTCTTGATTTCTCAAGGAATTAAGGGCTATGGAGAGAGAGCGGGTAAATGGAGTTGAAATCAGCCATGATTGAGTGGTGGGGTGGACTTGATGGGCCGAATGGCCTTACTTCCGCTCCCATGTTCTTATGGTCTTATATTGAGCCTCCTGAGTGTGGTTGAAGCTGCACTCATCCGGGCAAGTGGAGAGTATTCCATCTTGATTAATAAGGGGATCAGGGGTTATGGGGAGAAGGCAGGAGAATGGGGATGAGAAAAATATCAGCCATGATTGAATGGCGGAGCAGACTCAATGGGCCGAGTGGCCTAATTCTGCTCCTATGTTTTATGGTCTTATCACACTCCTGACTTGTGCCTTGTAGATGGTGGGCAGTCTCTGGGCAGTCAGGAGGTGAGTTACTTGCCGCAGGATTCCGAGCCTCCAACCTGCTCTTGTAGCCACAGAATTTAAATGGCTCTCTCAGTTCAGTTTTTGGTCCACGCCAACCCCCAGGCTGTTGGCAGTACAGGTGATAAAAAGTATGATAGTGATGCGGTTTCTGTGGGCGGCATGGCAGCACAGTGGTTAGCACTGTTGCTTCACAACGGCAGGGTCCCAGGTTCGATTCCCAGCTTGGGTCACTGTCTGTGTGGAGTCTGCATGGGTTTCCTCCGGGTGCTCAGGTTTCCTCCCACAAGTCCCGAAAAGACATGCTGTGAGGTAATTTGGACATTCTGAATTCTCCCTCGGTGCACCCGAACAGGCGCCGGAATGTGGTGACTAGGGACTTTTCACAGTAACTTCATTGCAGTGTTAATGTAAGCCTGCCTGTGATAATAAAAGATTATTATTAAAAAAAAGATTATTATATACCTTCTGCAGCTACCAGGGCAGGTCAGATGCTGGGAATCCTGCGTGGAGTAACTCACCTCCTGGCTCCCCAAAACCGGTCCACCACAGCATCCTGGCCAATATTTATTCCGCAATCGACATCTCATAGAAGCAAATCTATTGTCACATTTCTATTTGTGAGAGCTTTCTGAGGACAAATTGGCTGCTGTGTTACGCGTTGCAATAGTGAGTGAACCTCATCAGCATTTCATTGGCAGGAAACTGCTTTGAGATGGCCGGTGGTCATGGAAAACATTACATAAATGCATGTCTTTCTTTTCCTTTCAAGAACAAGATTTTAAAATAATGAAGATAGATTTATTCAAAAATCAGGGGCGAGATTCTCCGACCGTGAATCCCGCCACCGCCGGTTGCCGAATTCTCCGGCACCGGAGATTCGGCGGGGGCGGGAATCGCGCCGCGCCGGTTGGCCCCCCCCCCCCGCGCGATTCTCCGGCTCGGATGAGCCGAGGTTCCGCTGCTAGAATGCCTGTCCCGCCGGTGTAGATTAAATCACCTACCTTACCGGCGGGACAAGGCGGCACGGGCGGGCTCCAGGGTCCTGGGGGGGGGGGCGCGGGGCGATCTGGCCCTGGGGGGTGCCCCCACGGTGGCCTGGCCTGCGATCGGGGCCCACCGATCCGTGGGTGGGCCTGTGCCACGGTCGCCACCATGGCGGAGGCGGAAGAGACTCCCTCCACAGCGTATGCACGGGGATGCCGTGAGTGGCCGCTGACGCTCCCGCGCATGCGCCGCCCGGCAATGTCATTTCCGCGCCAGCTGACGGGGCACCAAAGGCCTTTCCCGTCAGCTGGCGGGGCGGAAATCAGTCTGGCGCAGGCCTAGCCCCTCAAGGTTAGGGCTCGGCCGGTCAAGATGCGGAGGATTCCGCACCTTTGGGGCAGCGCGATGCCGGACTGATTGGCGCCATTTTTGGCGCCGGTCGGCGGACATCGCACCGATTACGGAGAATTTCGCCCCAGATCCCAGTTGAAAACTGAAAAAGAAATTGATGTATTTCTGAGAGAATTGTGAAATAAAAATTTGTGATAGTGTTATGAATGAGGACCTAGATAGATGGATGAGTGAAGGGACTGAGGAGCCATTTTTCATACATACAACTTCACATTCATAGGGAATATGTTTACCAAACTTACTTTAGATGACTGTCTGAAATGAAAATCGCTTATTGTCACAAGTAGGCTTCAAATGAGTTACTGTGAAAAGCCCCTAGTCACCACATTCCGGCGCCTGTTCGGGGAGGCTGGTACGGGAATTGAAACATTCTGCTGGCCTGCCTTGGTCTGCTTTCAAAGCCAGCGATTCAGCCCTGTGCTAAACCAGCTCCTGATAATTTTTAGTATTGTCACAAGTAGACTTGCATTAACATTGCAATGAAGTTACTGTAAAAATGTCTGATCCGTACGCTGGCAACGCTAAATGTAAAGTCATTACTTTTTAAATTATTTATAGGATGTGGGCATCATTCCCAACACCAGCATTTATTGCCCACCCCTAATTGCCCTTGGGAAGGTGGTGGTACAGTCCATGTGGTAAGGGTATTCACATTACCTCAGCAACTCAAGGACTCAAGGACTTAGAAGATGGTCATTGTTCTGAAAGAGCAACTCTGTAATCCCACCTAATATTTGGGCACAAAGGGGCAATTCAGCATGGCCAATCCACCTTACCTGCACATCTTTTGGACTGTGGGAAGAAACTGGAACACTCGGAGGAAACCCACGCAGACACGGGGAGAACGTGCTAACTCCACACAGTCACCCAAGGCCAGCATTGAGCCCGGGTCCCTGGCGCTGTGAGGCAGCAGTGCGAACCACTGTGCCACAGTGCCGCCCTTTAAGTGTTGAATTGCCTGAAGAGCTGTGAATAGAACCAAATGTGATGTTACCATCAGAAAAATCCACATTTCTGGCATTTTCATGGAGAGAAGGTCATCAAGGAAGCAAATGAAGCTTGTTGGGCACAACAGATCTGACCGGTGAAGGACACCAGAGGTTGTAGTGAGGGAGTGGGAAGAGAAGCCATTTCAAGTAATTCTCTGGTTCTGATTAGATGGATCAGAATGGAACCAGGTGCAAGTATTCCCGCCCAGCTGAATTACAGTGGATTTTGGAGGATTGTGTCGTCAATCATCTCAAAGGACGCAGGCAAGTCAAGATGGATGAGGAGAGAAAGTTTACCTTTGTCACAGTCAGATAACATGTCATTTGTGACTTTGATAAGAGCCATTTCAGGACTGTGGCAGTGGCAGAAATCTGATTGGAGGGATTCATACATGGAGTTCCAGGAAAGATGCCAATGGATTTGGTGTGAGATTGAGTGGGCGTGGGGTGCAGGTCGGGTGAGGTCACAAGTTTGAGAGACGGAAAGAATGTTGGAGATGTGGAGGTAATTTGCAACCACGATGGGCGTCAAGGTATTCTTTTTATTTTTATTTTTATTTGTCAGGAGAGAAGTGATGAGAGTAAAAGGAAGGAAGGTAACACCTGGGGCGGGATTCTCCGACCCCCCCCCGCCGGGTCGGAGAATCACCGGGGTTTGGCGTGAATCCCGCCCCCGCCAGCCTCCCAATTCTCCGACCCCCCCAAAAGTCGGTGAGGCGTGACGCTATGGACCCCGGGGCTGCCCGAATACTCCCGTCCGGATGGGCCGAAGTTGTGCCGTAAATTAAACCACCTATATAACGGCGTCAACCAGTGCTGATGGCTGACGCCGGACAGCGCGGAGGTAGGTCACGGCGTGGGGTGGCCGCAGGAGAAGTGACGGCGTGGCCGCAGTCTGTGTGTGGGGGAGGGGAATGGGTGGGGGTGGTGTGAGTGTGGGGGAGATGTGGGGGGGGCTATGTGTTGGGGGCGAGTGTTGGGGGGGTGAGAGGGGGGTGATGGAGGGGGGGGTGAGGGCGAGTGCCAGGGAGGGGGGGGGGGAGAGTGAGTGCCGGGTTGAGGGCGATTGCTGGGGAGGGGGGAGGGGGCGAGTGCCAGGGAGGGGGGAGTGGGTGAGTGTCGGGGTGAGGGCGAGTGCCAGGGAGGGGATGGGGGTGAGGGAGAGTGCCGGGGAGGGGGGACAGGGCGAGTGCCGGGGATGGGGGGAGAGTGAGTGCCGGGTTGAGGGCGATTGCTGGGGAGGGGGCGAGTGTCAGGGAGGGGGGAGTGGGTGAGTGCTGGGGTGAGGGCGAGTGCCGGGAAGGGGGGGGGTGAGGGAGAGTGCCCGGGAGGGGAGGACAGGGCGAGTGCCGGGGATGGGGGGAGAGGGCGGGTGCCGGGGAGGGGAGGGGTGAGGGCGAGTGCCGGGGAGGGGGGAGAGGGCGAGTGCTGTGGAGGGGGCGAGAGGGTGAGTGCCGGGGAGAGGGCGAGTGCCGGGGTGAGGGCGAGTGCCGGCGAGGCGGGGGGAGGGCGAATGCCGGGGATGGGTCGAGAGGGCGAGTGCCAGGGAGGGGGAGAGAGAGCGAGTGCCAGGGAGGGGGGAGAGAGAGCGAGTGCCAGGGAGGGGGGAGAGAGAGCGAGTGCCAGGGTGAGGGCAAGTGCCGGGGAGGGGGGGGAAGAGGGCGAATGCCAGGTAGGGGGCGAGTGGTGGGGAGGGCGAGTGCTGGGGAGGGGGGGGGAAGAGGGCGAATGCCAGGTAGGGGGCGAGTGGCGGGGAGGGCGAGTGCTGGGGAGGGGGAAGGGGCGAGTGCAGGGGAGGGGGGGTGAGGGCGAGTGCCAGGGAGGGGGCGAGTGCCGGGGTGAGGGCGAGTGCGGGGAGGGGGGGAGAGGGCGAGTGCCGGGGAGGGGGGAGAGGGTGAGTGCCAGGGTGAGGGCGAGTGCCAGGGGTGGGGGGGGTGGGGGGGAGTGCCGGGGAGGGGGGTGAGGGCGAGAGCCGGTGTGAGGGCGAGTGCCGGAGAGGGGGCGAGTGCAAGCGAGGGGAGGGTGAGGGCGAGTGCCGGGGTGAGGGCGAGTGCAGGCGAGGGGAGGGTGAGGGCGAGTGCTGGGGTGAGGGCGAGTGCCGGGGTGAGGGCGAGTGCCGGGGAGGGGGGGGTGAGGGCGAGTGCCGGGGTGAGGGCGAGTGCCAGGGAAGGGGGGTGAGGGCGAGTGCCAGGGTGAGGGCGAGTGCCGGGGAGGGGGGGGGAAGAGGGCGAGTGCCGGGGAGGAGGCGAGTGGCGGGGAGGGGCGAGGAGGGCGAGTGATGGGGAGGGGGAAGGGGCGAGTGCCGGGGAGGGGGGTGAGGGAGAGTGCCGAGGAGGGGGGAGAGGTGGAGTGCCGGGGAGGGGGCGAGTGCCGGGGTGAGGACGAGTGCCAGGGAGGGGGGAGAGGGCGAGTGCCGGGGAGGGGGGAGAGGGCGAGTGCCGGGGAGGGGGGAGAGGGCGAGTGCCGGGGAGGGGCGAGTGTCAGGGAGGGGGGAGTGGGTGAGTGCTGGGGTGAGGGCGAGTGCCGGGAAGGGGGGGGGTGAGGGAGAGTGCCCGGGAGGGGAGGACAGGGCGAGTGCCGGGATGGGGGGAGAGGGCGGGTGCCGGGGAGGGGAGGGGTGAGGGCGAGTGCCGGGGAGGGGGGAGAGGGCGAGTGCTGTGGAGGGGGCGAGAGGGTGAGTGCCGGGGAGAGGGCGAGTGCCGGGGTGAGGGCGAGTGCCGGCGAGGCGGGGGGAGGGCGAATGCCGGGGATGGGTCGAGAGGGCGAGTGCCAGGGAGGGGGAGAGAGAGCGAGTGCCAGGGAGGGGGAGAGAGAGCGAGTGCCAGGGAGGGGGGAGAGAGAGCGAGTGCCAGGGTGAGGGCAAGTGCCGGGGAGGGGGGGGAAGAGGGCGAATGCCAGGTAGGGGGCGAGTGGTGGGGAGGGCGAGTGCTGGGGAGGGGGGGGGAAGAGGGCGAATGCCAGGTAGGGGGCGAGTGGCGGGGAGGGCGAGTGCTGGGGAGGGGGAAGGGGCGAGTGCAGGGGAGGGGGGGTGAGGGCGAGTGCCAGGGAGGGGGCGAGTGCCGGGGTGAGGGCGAGTGCGGGGAGGGGGGGAGAGGGCGAGTGCCGGGGAGGGGGGAGAGGGTGAGTGCCAGGGTGAGGGCGAGTGCCAGGGGTGGGGGGGGTGGGGGGGAGTGCCGGGGAGGGGGGTGAGGGCGAGAGCCGGGGTGAGGGCGAGTGCCGGAGAGGGGGCGAGTGCAAGCGAGGGGAGGGTGAGGGCGAGTGCCGGGGTGAGGGCGAGTGCAGGCGAGGGGAGGGTGAGGGCGAGTGCTGGGGTGAGGGCGAGTGCCGGGGTGAGGGCGAGTGCCGGGGAGGGGGGGGTGAGGGCGAGTGCCGGGGTGAGGGCGAGTGCCAGGGAAGGGGGGTGAGGGCGAGTGCCAGGGTGAGGGCGAGTGCCGGGGAGGGGGGGGGAAGAGGGCGAGTGCCGGGGAGGAGGCGAGTGGCGGGGAGGGGCGAGGAGGGCGAGTGATGGGGAGGGGGAAGGGGCGAGTGCCGGGGAGGGGGGTGAGGGAGAGTGCCGAGGAGGGGGGAGAGGTGGAGTGCCGGGGAGGGGGCGAGTGCCGGGGTGAGGACGAGTGCCAGGGAGGGGGGAGAGGGCGAGTGCCGGGGAGGGGGGAGAGGGCGAGTGCCGGGGAGGGGGGAGAGGGCGAGTGCCGGGGAGGGAGGAGAGGGCAAGTGCCGGGGAGGGGGGAGGGGGCGAGTGCCGGGGATGCGGGGAGAGGGCGAGTGCCGGGGAGGGGCGAGTGCCAGGGTGGGGGGAGAGGGCGAGTGCGTGGAGGGGGGAGGGGCGAGTGCCGAGTAGGGGGGAGAGGGTGAATGCCGGGGAGGGGGGAAAGGACGAGAGCCGGGGAGGGGGAGGGGCGAGTGCCATAGAGGGGGGAGATGGCGAGTGCGGGGAGGGGTGAGGGGCGAGTGCCGGGTAGGGGGGGAAGGACGAGTGCCGGGGTGAGGGTGAGTGCCGGGGTGAGGGCGAGTGCCGGGAAAGGGCTGTAGTCACCTGAGTTGGCCACTTCCTGACTTAAAATGGAGAACTGCAAAGGCAGAAGGGAAATTCAGCCAACACAGGCAAAGACTAGCAAATACAGAAATCATCTGTATTGAAACCTGTAAGGAACCAGACAGCACTGAAACCAGCAGCCATCTGCATAGTAATGTGCGATTCCCAGGCACAATGGCAACAGTTGAGGTGAATAAAGCCAAGCCAGACTCCTCGGCGCCAGCAGGAGCCAAGACAAAGGAAGGCCAACAGACATTTAGGGACCGCCCAACGATCAGGGAACAACTCCAGTATTGGAGAAATCGATCCAAGTAATCGGAACGCAGTCCAATCACTTGGAACCAGGTACGGGGTCCGCCCCGAAGGGCGGGAAGCCCCTGGGCTATAAAGTAAAGCCCCCAAGTTCAAATCTTCCTTCTTTGGCAGGGTCACTCAGCAACTTGAACCAACTCTTGACAGTGACCTGCCTCGCTGCTCCAACCAAGTAAGTCTCAAGTCAACGCTCGCTACGAGATAGGCGCTCCTAGCTACCAGTCCATACCAGCTTTTGAATCCTGCAGACTCAGGATCTGAACGAAAGGCCATTTGTTCCCCTGACCTGGTGGGCCAGTCCGAAGCTAAATATAGGCCTTTTAGTGATAGGAATAGCCTAGAAAGTAGAGTTTATGCATGAGTAGTGATTTACTGTGTACAATAAATGTGTTTTGATTTGAATCTTACTAATTGGTGTGGTGAGTTATTGATCATTACTTGAACTTGAACCTCGTGGCGATATCATAAAGATACCTGGCGACTCGAGAGCAAAGGTTCAACAAACAGAGCAAATTACGATTTAAGAGCCAACCAAAAGTTAGCAACATATTACTGGCGACAAGACCCGACTTAGAAGTGGCTTAATCACTCCAGGAGAACCCAAAATTTGAATTAGAAATCTAATTGGGAACAGAAAAACAACAAGTGTTCAAGCAGTTCTGATCAATCCTCATAATTCAGAAGTGTGTTAATGCATGCGTAACTAACAGGGCTATAAGGTAATACTGATAGAATTTATTTGTTGCGACAAAACTGTCGGGAGTTTGTATTCCGGAAAATAGCGAAAGCCGTACCCGTAATTACAGCACCGCCTTAATACCCCTTGTTCCAAATTTTAAGAGAAGTATTTAGAGAGGAAAGATAGCAATGCAGGCAATGCAACGCCTCATGAACCCCGAAGAATTTGTGGTCGCAGCGACCAGCAGTAGAGTAGGACAGTGTCCCGTTTGGGAAGAGGAAATTAGAAAGTACCTCAAAGGGAAAGGATGGTCCCTTTGGAGTCAATTTGGAGCCACGTGCCAATTGGCATAGGGTTGAGAAAATTAGAGAAGTTAACACGTGGCTAAAGGAGTGGTGCGGGAAAGAGGGATTCCATTTCCTGGGGCATTGGCATCAGTACTGGGGCAGGAGGGACCTGTACCGTTGGGACGGTCTTCACCTGAACCATTCTGGGACCAGTGTTCTAGCGAATAGGATAAATAGGTTGGTCACAAGGACTTTAAACTAGCAAGTTGGGGGGAAGGGAAGGGTAAAGCTATGGACAGTATAATGGTTAATGGAGAGCAAGGCAGCAGGTTACGTGACAGGTTATTATGTAGAGATATGGGTTCAAAGACAAGGAAAACTAGGAGAAAGGGTAAGAGGAAAAATAATTTGCCAAAAGTTACTGATCAAGGTGTTAGGATTCATAACAAAGACATAAAAAACAGCATAAGTGTACTTTACCTGAATGCTTGTAGTATACGGAATAAGGTGAATGAGTTGATGGCGCAAATCATCGTGAATGACTATGATTTAGTGGCCATTACTGAAACATGGTTAAAGGATGGTCACGACTGGGAGTTAAATATCCAAGGGTATCAAACTATACGAAAGGATAGAATGGACGGTAAGGGCGGTGGTGTAGCTTTGTTGTTTAAGGATGGCATCCGGGCAATAGTAAGGGATGATATTGGTGCTATGGAGGACAAGGTTGAATCAATTTGGGTGGAAATCAGGAATAGTAAGGCGAAAAGGTCACTGATCGGAGTAGTCTATAGGCCACCAAATAGTAACAGGATGGTAGGGCAGGCAATAAGCAAAAAAATAACGGATGCATGTAGAAATGGTACAGCGGTTATCATGGGAGATTTTAATCTGCATATCGATTGATTTAACCAGGTTGGTAAAGGCAGCCGTGAGGAGGAGTTTATAGAATGTGCCCGGAATAATTTCCTGGAACAGTATGTAATGGAACCTACAAGGGAACAAGCGGTCCTAGATCTGGTCCTGTGTAATGAGGCAGGATTGATTAATGATCTCATAGTTCTGGATACTCTTGGAAGGAGCGACCACAATATGGTGGAATTTAAAATACAGTTGGAGGATGACAAGGTAAAATCAAACACTAGTGTTTTGTGCTTAAACAAAGGCGATTACAATGGGATGAGAGAAGAACTAGCTAAGGTAGACTGGGAGCAAAGACTTCATGGTGAAGCAGTTGAGGAACAGTGGAGAACCTTCCGAGCGATCTTTCACAGTGTTCAGAAAAGGTTCATACCGACAAAAAAGAAAGACGGTAGAAAGGGGAGAAATCGACCGTGGATATCTAAGGAGGTGAGGGAGATTATCAAATTGAAGGAAAAAACATACAAAGTGGCAAAAATTAGTGGGAGACTAGAGGACTGGGAAGTCTTTAGGGGACACCAGAAAGCTATTAAAAAAGCCATAAAGAAGAGTAAGGTAGACTATGAAAGTAAACTGGCTCAGAACATAAAAGCAGATAGTAAAAGCTTCTACAAATATATAAGACAAAAAAGAGTGGCTAAGGTAAATATTGGTCCTTTGGAAGATGAGAAGGGAGATTTAATAATAGGAGACGGGGAAATGGCTGAGGAGCTGAACAGGTTTTTTGGGTCAGTCTTCACAGTGGAGGACACAAATAACATGCCAGTGACTGATGGAAATAAGGATATGATAGGTGAGGACCTTGAGATGATTGTAATCACTAAGGAGGCAGTATTGGGCAAGCTAATGGGGCTAAAGGTAGACAGGTCTCCTGGCCCTGAGGGATGCATCCCAGAGTGTTAAAAGAGATGGCTAGGGAAATTGTAAACGCACTAGTGATAATTTATCAAAATTCACTGGACTCTGGGGTGGTCCCAGAGGATTGGAAAGTAGCAAACGTGACACCACTGTTTAAAAAAGGAGGTCGACAGAAAGCGGGTAATTATAGGCCGGTAAGCTTAACTTCGGTTGTAGGGGAAATGCTGGAATCTATCATTAAGGAGGAAATAGCGGGGCATCTGGAGGGAAATTGTCCCATTGGGCAGACGCAGCATGGGTTCATAAAGGGTAGGTCGCGTCTGATTAATTTGGTAGAATTTTTTGAGGACATTACCAGTGCAGTAGATAACGGGGAGCCAATGGATGTGGTATATCTGGATTTCCAGAAAGCTTTTGACAAGGTGCCACACAAAAGTTTGCTGCATAAACTAAAGATGCATGGCATTGAGGGTAAAGTGGTAGCATGGGTAGAGGATTGGTTAACTAACAGAAAGCAGAGAGTGGAGATAAATGGGTGTTTCTCTGGTTGGCAACACATTCAACAAATCTGGTTGGATTTTAATAACAAACAGTCCATACACGTGCCCTAGCCCCTATAACTCGTCTGTGCCCTGCACCCATGCTAACTTACTCAGTGTCTAATTATTTGGCCTTACGGGCCCTTTGACTACGCCTAGGTGGTTCCCCAGACGGTACAGCAGAACTGGAGCTGGACTCCTGCGATTCCTGCCCTGTGACTCAGGTTCCCTTTGGCGGACGTTTCCTGGGGCGGCCTGGCCTAGATGGGCCAGGCTGCGGCCCGGGCGACTGGGATGGCGAGCTGCCAGCCTGTGCTGCCCGTTACCCATCAGATGCAGCTGGGACGGAAGGGGGGGGGGGGGAGTCCGAGGTGCTGTGGTGTTCCGGGACCTCCCCTACAGGGGGACCCGGGACGGGCCCCAGCACCTCCTCCTCCCTCGGGGTTCCCGATGGCCCCCGGGCCTCTACATGGGTCGGGGGTGCGAACGGACCGGCCATCAGACGCCCCCCTGACACCTGGCGCTGCCAGTCCTGGAGGCCCGTGCTGGTATCAACAAGGGTCTGCAGGTTTGCAGCCATGGAGCTCAGGGAGTTGGCCATCCCTGTCTGTGTCTGGGCGACGCCGTTCAGCACATGGGCAATGGCGCTGATGCCCTCAGCGATGGCCTGCAGAGATTGGGCCATGGCCTGCTGAGACGGGCCACTGCGTTGAGCGCCTCTGCCATCTGCCGCTGGCTCTTGCTCATGGCTTCCTGTGAGAGGGCAGCCATGTCCTGGGCCACAGACAGCGCTTGCACGGAAAGCCCCAGGCCTCGCATCCTGCTCCCCATGTCTGACACCGTCACACCCATTGCCTCCACCACGGACGCCACCATGTGATTTCGGCCAGGGTGGGACGCATGACCGGCACCACTCCCAGCTCCTGGATGAGGGTGCACTCCTCCACCTGCGCCTGCATCCGCTGCAAGCCGGCCGTCACCCTCTTCGATCATCCCAGGTTCGGTGGCTGCATCGGGTCTATGGGTGGGTGTGGTAACTCCAGGAAGCCGGGATCCACCTGGGCGGCAGATGTTCGCTTGGGCTGGGCTGCCCTCCGACCTCCCGGTCCCTCTGCTGCTCCTACCTCCACCTGCTGTACCAGGACGGCTGTGTTGTGCGCACCAGTGAGTGAACCAGACGCCTCATCACTAAAGTGCCCAACCGAGGTGAGTGTCTCTGCGATGGCGGAGGGTGTTGGAGACAGCTGTGGCGTTGTGTCGTGAGCATCGTCTGACCCAGAGTCCATGGTCCCCTGGGGTGGCGGTTCATCTCCACCCATTGTATGTCAGTGTCCTGTATTTCGGTGTCATGTGTGTCGATTTCCCGGGTAGGGGTGTCCTGGGTAGGGCTGCCTGGGTAGTGGTGTCCTGGGTAGTGGTGTCCTGTGTAGTAGTGTCCTGGTAGGGGTGTCCTGGGTAGGGGTGTCCTGGGTAGGGATGTCCTGGGTAGGGCTGTCCTGGGTAGGGATGTCCTGGGTAGGGCTGTCCTGGGTAGGGGTGTCCTGGGTAGGGGTGTCCTGGGTAGGGCTGTCCCGGGTAGGGCGGTCCTGGGTAGGGGTGTCCTGGGTAGTGGTGTCCTGGGTAGTGGTGACCTGGGTAGGTCTGTCCCGGGTAGGGCGGTCCTGGGTAGGGCGGTCCTGGGTAGGGCTGTCCTGGGTAGGGCTGTCCTGGGTAGGGCTGTCCAGGGTAGGGGTGTCCTGGGTAGTGGTGTCCTGGGTAGGGCCGTCCTGGGTAGGGTGGTCCTGGGTAGGGCTGTCCTGGGTAGTGGTGTCCTGGGTAGGGCCGTCCTGGGTAGGGTGGTCCTGGGTAGGGCTGTCCTGGGTAGGGCTGTCCCGGGTAGGGGTGTCCCGGGTAGGGCTGTCCTGGGTAGGGCTGTCCTGGGTAGGGCTGTCCTGGGTAAGGGTGTCCTGGGTAGGGGTGTCATGTGTGTCGGTGTCCTGGGTAGGGCTGTCCTGGGTAGTGGTGTCCTGGGTAGGGGTGTCCTGGGTAGGGCTGTCCCAGGTAGGGGTGTCCCGGGTAGGGCTGTCCTGGGTAGGGCTGTCCTGGGTAGGGCTGTCCCGGGTAGGGGTGTCCTGGGTAGGGGTGTCCCGGGTAGGGCTGTCCTGGGTAGGGCTGTCCTGGGTAGGGCTGTCCTGGGTAGGGCTGTCCTGGGTAGGGCTGTCCTGGGTAGGGGTGTCATGTGTGTCGGTGTCCTGGGTAGGGGTGTCCTGGGTAGTGGTGTCCTGGGTAGTGGTGTCCTGGGTAGGGCTGTCCTGGGTAGGGCTGTCCTGGGTAGGGCTGTCCTGGGTAGGGCTGTCCTGGGTAGTGGTGTCCTGGGTAGGGGTGTCCCGGGTAGGGGTGTCCCGGGTAGGGCTGTCCCGGGTAGGGCTGTCCTGGGTAGGGCTGTCCTGGGTAGGGCTGTCCCGGGTAGGGCTGTCCTGGGTAGGGCTGTCCTGGGTAGTAGTGTCCTGGGCAGTGGTGTCCTGGGTAGGGGTGTCCTGGGTAGGGCTGTCCCGGGTAGGGCTGTCCTGGGTAGGGCTGTCCTGGGTAGTAGTGTCCTGGGCAGTGGTGTCCTGGGTAGGGCTGTCCCGGGTAAGGCTGTCCCGGGTAGGGCTGTCCCGGGTAGGGCTGTCCTGGGTAGGGCTGTCCTGGGTAGGGCTGTCCTGGGTAGGGCTGTCCTGGGTAGTGGTGTCCTGGGTAGGGCGGTCCTGGGTAGGGCTGTCCTGGGTAGGGCAGTCCCGGGTAGGGGTGTCCTGGGTAGGGCTGTCCTGGGTAGGGCTGTCCCGGGTAGGGCGGTCCTGGGTAGGGCGGTCCTGGGTAGGGCTGTCCCGGGTAGGGCGGTCCTGGGTAGGGCGGTCCTGGGTAGGGCTGTCCTGGGTAGGGCTGTCCCGGGTAGGGCGGTCCTGGGTAGGGCGGTCCTGGGTAGGGCGGTCCTGGGTAGGGCGGTCCTGGGTAGGGCTGTCCTGGGTAGTGGTGTCCTGGGTAGGGGTGTCCTGGGTAGGGGTGTCCTGGGTAGGGCTGTCCTGGGTAGGGGTGTCCTGGGTAGGGTCGTCCTGGGTAGGGTCGTCCTGGGTAGGGCCGTCCTGGGTAGGGCTGTCCCAGGTAGGGCTGTCCCGGGTAGGGCTGTCCCGGGTAGAGGTGTCCTGGGTAGGGCTGTCCCGGGTAGAGGTGTCCTGGGTAGGGCTGTCCCAGGTAGGGCTGTCCTGGGTAGGGCTGTCCTGGGTAGAGGTGTCCCGGGTAGGGCTGTCCCGGGTAGAGGTGTCCTGGGTAGGGCTGTCCTGGGTAGGGCTGTCCTGGGTAGGGCTGTCCTGGGTAGGGCTGTCCCGGGTAGGGCGGTCCGGGTAGGGCGGTCCTGGGTAGGGCTGTCCCGGGTAGGGCTGTCCCGGGTAGGGCTGTCCCGGGTAGTGGTGTCCTGGGTAGGGCTGTCCTGGGTAGGGCTGTCCCGGGTAGGGCGGTCCTGGGTAGGGCTGTCCCAGGTAGGGCGGTCCCGGGTAGGGCGGTCCTGGGTAGGGCTGTCCCAGGTAGGGCTGTCCCGGGTAGGGCTGTCCCGGGTAGGGCTGTCCTGGGTAGGACTGTCCTGGGTAGGGCTGTCCTGGGTAGGGCTGTCCTGGGTAGTGGTGTCCTGGGTAGGGCTGTCCTGGGTAGGGCTGTCCTGGGTAGGGCTGTCCTGGGTAGGGCTGTCCTGGGTAGGGCTGTCCTGGGTAGGGCTGTCCTGGGTAGGGGTGTCCTGGGTAGGGCTGTCCTGGGTAGGGCGGTCCTGGGTAGGGCTGTCCTGGGTAGGGCTGTCCCAGGTAGGGGTGTCCCGGGTAGGGCTGTCCTGGGTAGGGCGGTCCTGGGTAGGGCTGTCCTGGGTAGGGCTGTCCCAGGTAGGGGTGTCCCGGGTAGGGCTGTCCTGGGTAGGACTGTCCTGGGTAGGGCTGTCCTGGGTAGGGCTGTCCCAGGTAGGGGTGTCCCGGGTAGGGCTGTCCCGGGTAGGGCTGTCCTGGGTAGGGCTGTCCGGGGTAGGGCTGTCCTGGGTAGGGGTGTCATGTGTGTCGGTGTCCTGTGTAGGGGTGTCCTGGGTAGTGGTGTCCTGGGTACGGCTGTCCTGGGTAGGGCTGTCCTGGGTAGGGCTGTCCCAGGTAGGGCTGTCCTGGGTAGGGTGGTCCTGGGTAGGGCTGTCCTGGGTAGGGCTGTCCTGGGTAGGGCTGTCCCGGGTAGGGCTGTCCTGGGTAGGGCTGTCCTGGGTAGGGCTGTCCGGGGTAGGTCTGTCCTGGGTAGGGCTGTCCTGGGTAGAGGTGTCCTGGGTAGAGGTGTCCTGGGTAGGGCTGTCCTGGGTAGGGCTGTCCTGGGTAGGGCTGTCCTGGGTAGGGGTGTCCTGGGTAGTGGTGTCCTGGGTACGGCTGTCCTGGGTAGGGCTGTCCTGGGTAGGGCTGTCCCAGGTAGGGCTGTCCTGGGTAGGGCTGTCCTGGGTAGGGCTGTCCTGGGTAGGGCTGTCCGGGGTAGGTCTGTCCTGGGTAGGGCTGTCCTGGGTAGAGGTGTCCTGGGTCGAGGTGTCCTGGGTAGGGCTGTCCTGGGTAGGGCTGTCCTGGGTAACGGTGTCCTGGGTAGGGCTGTCCTGGGTAGGGCTGTCCTGGGTAGGGGTGTCCTGGGTAGTGGTGTCCTGGGTAGTGGTGTCCTGGGTAGTGGTGTCCTGGGTACGGCTGTCCTGGGTAGGGCTGTCCTGGGTAGGGCTGTCCTGGGTAGAGGTGTCCTGGGTAGGGCTGTCCTGGGTAGAGGTGTCCTGGGTAGGGCTGTCCTGGGTAGAGGTGTCCTGGGTAGGGCTGTCCCGGGTAGTGGTGTCCTGGGTAGTGGTGTCCTGGGTACGGCTGTCCTGGGTAGGGATGTCCTGGGTAGGGCTGTCCTGGGTAGGGCTGTCCTGGGTAGGGCTGTCCGGGGTAGGGCTGTCCTGGGTAGGGCTGTCCGGGGTAGGGCTGTCCTGGGTAGGGCTGTCCCGGGTAGAGGTGTCCTGGGTAGGGCTGTCCCGGGTAGTGGTGTCCTGGGTAGTGGTGTCCTGGGTACGGCTGTCCTGGGTAGGGATATCCTGGGTAGGGCTGTCCTGGGTAGGGCTGTCCTGGGTAGAGGTGTCCTGGGTAGAGGTGTCCCGGGTAGAGGTGTCCTGGGTAGGGCTGTCCTGGGTAGGGCTGTCCCGGGTAGGGCTGTCCCGGGTAGCGGTGTCCCGGGTAGGGCTGTCCTGGGTAGGGCTGTCCCGGGTAGGGCTGTCCTGGGTAAGGGCTGTCCTGGGTAGGGCTGTCCTGGGTAGGGCTGTCCTGGGTAGGGCTGTCCTGGGTAGGGGTGTCCTGGGTAGGGCTGTCCCGGGTAGGGCTGTCCTGGGTAGGGATGTCCTGGGTAGGGCTGTCCGGGGTAGGGCTGTCCTGGGTAGAGGTGTCCTGGGTAGAGGTGTCCTGGGTAGAGGTGTCCTGGGTAGGGCTGTCCTGGGTAGGGCTGTCCCGGGTAGGGCTGTCCCGGGTAGCGGTGTCCCGGGTAGGGCTGTCCTGGGTAGGGCTGTCCCGGGTATGGCTGTCCTGGGTAAGGGCTGTCCTGGGTAGGGCTGTCCTGGGTAGGGCTGTCCTGGGTAGGGCTGTCCTGGGTAGGGGTGTCATGTGTGTCGGTGTCCTGGGTAGTGGTGTCCTGGGTAGTGATGTCCTGGGTAGGGCTGTCCTGGGTAGGGCTGTGCTGGGTAGGGCGGTCCTGGGTAGGGCTGTCCCGGGTAGGGCTGTCCCGGGTAGGGCTGTCCTGGGTAGGGCGGTCCTGGGTAGGGCTGTCCTGGGTAGGGCTGTCCCGGGTAGGGCTGTCCCGGGTAGGGCTGTCCCGGGTAGGGCTGTCCTGGGTAGGGCTGTCCCGGGTAGGGCTGTCCCGGGTAGGGCTGTCCCGGGTAGGGCTGTCCTGGGTAGGGCTGTCCTGGGTAGGGCTGTCCTGGGTAGGGCTGTCCCGGGTAGGGCTGTCCCGGGTAGGGCTGTCCTGGGTAGGGCTGTCCTGGGTAGGGCTGTCCCGGGTAGGGGTGTCCCGGGTAGGGCTGTCCTGGGTAGGGCTGTCCTGGGTAGGGCTGTCCTGGGTAGGGCTGTCCTGGGTAGGGATGTCCTGGGTAGGGCTGTCCTGGGTAGGGCTGTCCTGGGTAGGGCTGTCCTGGGTAGGGCTGTCCTGGGTAGGGCTGTCCTGGGTAGGGCTGTCCTGGGTAGGGCTGTCCTGGGTAGGGATGTCCTGGGTAGGGCTGTCCTGGGTAGGGCTGTCCTGGGTAGGGCTGTCCTGGGTAGGGCTGTCCTGGGTAGGGCTGTCCTGGGTAGGGCTGTCCTGGGTAGGGATGTCCTGGGTAGGGCTGTCCTGGGTAGGGGTGTCCTGGGTAGGGCTGTCCTGGGTAGGGCTGTCCTGGGTAGGGCTGTCCTGGGTAGCAGTGTCCTTGGTAGCGGTGTCCTGGGTAGGGCTCTCCTGGCTCGGCTGCGACAGGGGCCTGTGGCTACCCCCCTCATCACTGGGTGTCACACGCCTGCACCGCCGCACCCGCACCTGTTGCTCCGGGCCTGTCCCTGTCTTGTGGCCACCCTGGGGCATTGTGTGGGCGTCGCATGCCGGAGGGGCCGGATCTGTCCCTGTCTCGTGGCCGCCCTGGGGCGTCCTGTGGGCGGTCGGCATCCGATAGGACGGGTGCCTCGACGTTTGGTCCTGCAGTACATAATACAGCATGCATGGTTAGACACGCAGGCGGTGAGTGGGGTATATTAGGGAGGGGAGATATGGGGGAGGGGGGATATGTGGAGAGGGGATATGGGGGAAGGGGGATATGGGGGAGGGGGATATGAGGGATATAGGGGAGGGGGAATATGGGGGATATGGGGGATGGTGGATATGGGGAGGGGGTTATGGGGAGGGGGATATGGGGATATGGGGGAGGAGGGATATGGTGGAGGGTACTACGGGAGAGGGGGATATGGGGAAGGGGGGTTATGGAGGATATGGGGAGGGGGGATGTGGGGGAAGGGGATATGGGGAGGGGGGATATGGGGTTGGGGGATATGGGGGAGGGGATATGGGGGAGGGGGGATATGGGGAGGGGGGATATAGGGGAATGGGGACGGGCCGTGGGCGTCGCACTTGGTGGTGCGCCCCCGACCTCTGCATCGGCAACCTCCCGGTCCTCGGGTCCGCCTGCCAGTTCCAGGGCCCTCTCCTCATGAACGGTGAGTGGTCTCTCATCAGCTGGGCCCCCTCCAGCCCTCTCACGCTCCCTGTTGTTGTGTGCGCGCTTCTGCTATGGGGGGCGGGCGGGTGGGTGGCAGGGATAAAGGGCAACAGTGTTAGACAGGGATATGAATGCACGCCAGCAGTTGTGCGTATATTGGCAGAGGAGTGCCGCACATTAGGGTTAGGGTTAGGGTTGGTTGTACCTGAGGGTGTGCCGCACATCGGGAGGCGGGGAGGGGATGTACTTTCCCTGGCTGCCCTGACAAGGTCATTCACCTTCTTGTGGCACTGGGCACCTGTCCTTGGTGTCACAGCCACAGCGCTGACGGCTTCTTCCACCTCCCTCCACAGGGATCGGCTGAGGCGTGGGGCGACCCTGCGGCCGTGTCTGGGGTACAGGGCCTCCCTCTTCTCCTGGATTGTGTCCTGGAGCGCCTCGATGTCGCGCTCCTGGAACCTCGGGGCTGCGCTGCGGGCGGCCATCTTGTCGGGTCTCCAGGGGCGGGGGGGGCGGCATCTTTTGTGCTGTGACACCGGCCAGCGTCAATGACGCGACGCGTCTGCGGCGGGTGACGCCTCCGCAAATGGCGTCACGCTGCTACTAGCCCATTCGGGGCTGGAGACTTTGCGCTGTTTGGGGGGTCCCGACGCCGGAGTGATCCGCGCCGTCTTTGGCGCCGGGTCCCGGCCATCGTGCCGATTATCGGAGAATCACGCCCCTGATGTGTGAGAGAGAGCCATCAGGTGTTGTGCCTCTGCTTGATCTTCTGGCCAAAATGGATCGACTCACACTTCTCTGCCACGTCTTCACCCATTGCCCAACCTATTGATCTCCGCTTGAAGTCAGTGACTATCCTCCTCAAGTCGGAATGCTTCACGCTAATGTTGAAATTGATATCTGCCCACCTAAGTTTGAGGCATTAACATATATATTGACAGCACGAGATTTTGGCACGATGTCTCGGAGAATCCAGCACGTGCTATTAGGTAATTTGGACGTTCTGAATTCTCCCTCTGTGTACCCAAACAGGTGCCAGAATGTGGCGACGAGGGGATTTTCACAGTAACTTCATTGCAGTGTTAATGTAAGCCTACTTAGAACATAGAAAATACAGCACAGAACAGGCCCTTCGGCCCACGATGTTGTGCCGAACCTTTGTCCTAGATTAATCATAGATTATCATTGAATTTACAGTGCAGAAGGAGGCCATTCGGCCCTTTGAGTCTGCACCGGCTCTTGGAAAGAGCACCATACCCAAACTCAACACCTCCACCCAACACCAAGGGCAATTTGGACATTAAGGGCAATTTATCATTGGCCAATTCACCTAACCCGCACATCTTTGGACTGTGGGAGGAAACCGGAGCACCCGGAGGAAACCCACGCAGACACGGGGAGGACGTGCAGACTCCGCACAGACAATGACCCAAGCCGGAATCGAACCTGGGACCATGGAGCTGTGAAGCAATTGCGCTATCCACAATGCTACCGTGCTGCCCTTAAGAACAAATAAATCTACACTATATCATTTTACCGTCATCCATGTACCTATCCAATAGCTGCTTGAAGGTACCTAATGTTTCCGACTCAACTACTTCCACAGGCAGTGCATTCCATGCCCCCACTACTCTCTGGGTAAAGAACCTACCTCTGATATCCCTCCTATATCTTCCACCTTTCACCTTAAATTTATGTCCCCTTGCAATGGTGTGTTCCACCCGGGGAAAAAGTCTCTGACTGTCTACTCTATCTATTCCCCTGATCATCTTATAAACCTCTATCAAGTCGCCCCTCATCCTTCTCCGCTCTAATGAGAAAAGGCCTAGCACCCTCAACCTTTCCTCGTAAGACCTACTCTCCATTCCAGGCAACATCCTGGTAAATCTTCTTTGCACCTTTTCCAGAGCTTCCACATCCTTCCTAAAATGAGGCGACCAGAACTGTACACAGTACTCCAAATGTGGCCTTACCAAAGTTTTGTACAGCTGCATCATCACCTCACGGCTCTTAAATTCAATCCCTCTGTTAATGAACGCGAGCACACCATAGGCCTTCTTCACAGCTCTATCCACTTGAGTGGCAACTTTCAAAGATGTATGAACATAGACCCCAAGATCTCTCTGCTCCTCCACATTGCCAAGAACTCTACCGTTAACCCTATATTCCGCATTTATATTTGTCCTTCCAAAATGGACAACCTCACACTTTTCAGGGTTAAACTCCATCTGCCACTTCTCAGCCCAGCTCTGCATCCTATCTATGTCTCTTTGCAGCCGACAACAGCCCTCCTTACTATCCACAACTCCACCAATCTTCGTATCGTCTGCAAATTTACTGACCCACCCTTCAACTCCCTCATCCAAGTCATTAATGAAAATCACAAACAGCAGAGGACCCAGAACTGATCCCTGCGGTACGCCACTGGTAACTGGGATCCAGGCTGAATATGTGCCATCCACCACCACTCTCTGACTTCTATCGGTTAGCCAGTTCGTTATCCAACTGGCCAAATTTCCCACTATCCCATGCCTCCTTACTTTCTGCATAAGCCTACCATGGGGAACTTTATCAAATGCCTTACTAAAATCCATGTACACTACATCCACTGCTTTACCTTCATCCACATGCTTGGTCACCTCCTCAAAGAATTCAATAAGATTTGTAAGGCAAGACCTACCCCTCACAAATCCGTGCTGACTATCCCTAATCAAGCAGTGTCTTTCCAGATGCTCAGAAATCCTATCCTTCAGTACTCTTTCCATTACTTTGCCTACCACCGAAGTAAGACTAACTGGCCTGTAATTCCCAGGGTTATCCCTAGTTCCTTTTTTGAACAGGGGCACGACATTCGCCACTCTCCAATCCCCTGGTACCACCCCTGTTGACAGTGAGGACGAAAAGATCATTGCCAACGGCTCTGCAATTTCATCTCTTGCTTCCCATAGAATCCTTGGATATATCCCGTCAGGCCCGGGGGACTTGTCTATCCTCAAGTTTTTCAAAATGCCCAACACATCTTCCTTCCTGACAAGTATTTCCTCGAGCTTACCAATCTGTTTCACACTGTCCTCTCCAACAATATCGCCCCTCTCATTTGTAAATACAGAAGAAAAATACTCATTCAAGACCTCTCCTATCTCTTCAGACTCAATACACAATCTCCCGCTACTGTCCTTGATCGGACCTACCCTCGCTCTAGTCATTCTCATATTTCTCACATATGTGTAAAAGGCCTTGGGGTTTTCCTTGATCCTACCCGCCAAAGATTGTTCATGCCCTCTCTTAGCTCTCCTAATCCTTTTCTTCAGTTCCCTCCTGGCTATCTTGTATCCCTCCAATGCCCTGTCTGAACCTTGTTTCCTCAGCCTTACATAAGTCACCTTTTTCCTTTTAACAAGACATTCAACCTCTCTTGTCAACCATGGTTCCCTCATTCGACCATCTCTTCCCTGCCTGACAGGGACATACATATCAAGGACACGTAGCACCTGTTCCTTGAACAAGTTCCACATTTCACTTGTGTCCTTCCCTGCCAGCCTATGTTCCCAACTTATGCACTTCAATTCTTGTCTGACAACATCGTATTTACCCTTCCCCCAATTGTAAACCTTGCCCTGTTGCACGTACCTATCCCTCTCCATTACTAAAGTGAAAGTCACAGAATTGTGGTCACTATCTCCAAAATGCTCCCCCACTAACAAATCTATCACTTGCCCTGGTTCATTACCCAGTACTAAATCCAATATTGCCCCTCCTCTGGTCGGACAATCTACATACTGTGTTAGAAAAGCTTCCTGGACACACTGCACAAACACCACCCCATCCAAACTATTTGATCTAAAGAGTTTCCACTCAATATTTGGGAAGTTAAAGTCGCCCATGACTACTACCCTATGACTTCTGCACCTTTCCAAAATCTGTTTCCCAATCTGTTCCTCCACATCTCTGTTACTATTGGGGGGCCTATAGAAAACTCCTAACAAGGTGACTGCTCCTTTCCTATTTCTGACTTCAACCCATACTACCTCAATAGGGTGATACTCCTCGAACTGCCTTTCTGCAGCTGTTATACTATCTCTAATTAATAATGCCACCCCCCCACCTCTTTTACCACCCTCCCTAATCTTATTGAAACATCTATAACCAGGGACCTCCAACAACCATTTCTGCCCCTCTTCTATCCAAGTTTCCGTGATGGCCACCACATCGTAGTCCCAAGTACCGATCCATGCCTTAAGTTCACCCACCTTATTCCTGATGCTTCTTGCGTTGAAGTATACACACTTCAACCCATCTCCGTGCCTGCAAATACTCTCCTTTGTCAGTGTTCCCTTCCCCACTGCCTCATTACATGTTTTGGCGTCCTGAATATCGGCTACCTTAGTTGCTGGACTACAAATCCGGTTCCCATTCCCCTGCCAATTTAGTTTAAACCCTCCCGAAGAGTACTAGAAAACCTCCCTCCCAGGATATTGGTGCCCCTCTGGTTCAGATGCAACCCGTCCTGCTTGTACAGGTCCCACCTTCCCCAGAATGCGCTCCAATTATCCAAATACCTGAAGCCCTCCCTCCTACACCATTGTGACAGTAATGATTATTATTATTGATTCACTCTCCACCCTGACTTGGAAACATATCGCCGTTCCTTCACTGTCGCTGGGTCAACATCCTGGAACTCCCTCCCTAACAGCACAGTGGGTGTACCTACACATCACGGACTCCAGCAGTTCAAGAAGGCAACTCACCGCCTCCTTATGATGGACAACGAGGGATGGGCAATAGATGCTGGCCTCAGCAGCGATGCCCACACCCTGTAAATAAATTAAACAAAACAATGTGATGCCATTTATTTGGATGATGTGGTTGTTATGATTGAATAGCTGACTGTGTGTGAAAGCTGTGAGATATTAGCAGGAGGCTTACGGCAGTGCAGAAGATGAGGCCGAACATATGAATAAGTATGTTCAATGAGCCCACATCCACTTCCCCCTTGCGGAAGAGAATTCCACAGTGATCTCGACCCTCTGAGAAAATAAATTTTCCTCTTCTCAGACCCGAAATATTTTAAACTATGTCTCTTCGTTCTAGACATCCTGGAAACATCCTCTAAATCGTTGATAATACAGTACCTCAAAAATAAAGAATGGAATAGCCCCAAACATTACATTGCTGTAGTGTTTCCATCCCTCCTTCCTCCTCAAACCAAACAAAAGAGGGAGGTGAGACCGTACTTTAGGAGAGCACCAGACCTGCGAGGGACACACTTCTGGGAATGGGTTTAAGAAGGCAGCTGATTGGTGAGTACATCCTTGAGAGTGTTTTTATTTTATTAAAATAATTTAATATTTAACAGAGGGTTATCTGGCAGTTGGTGGGGCTTGGTGTTCCACCTGCGACATGTGGTCAATCATGAATGCTGACAACATCCCTGACAATAACATCTGCTGGAAGTGCATCCAGCTGCACTTGCTAATGGAGAGAATGGATCGGTTTGAGCAGCAGCTGGAGGCACTAAGAAGCAACCAAATGGCGGAAAGCATCGTAGACGTTATAGAGATGCGGTCACACCCAAGAGACAGGAAGAAAGATGGATGACCGTTGGACAGGGCAGGCAGTCAGTGCAGGAGTCTCCTGTGGCTGTGACCCTCTCTAACAAGTATGCCCTTTAGTATACTGATGAGGGAGATGGCCCATCAGGTGACAGCAGCAGCTGTAGCCAGAGCGGTGGCACCATGGCTGGGGCTGAAGTATAGAGGAGGTGGGCAAAGCATAATGGCGCAATACTAATTGGGGATTCAATAGTCAGGGGCAGAGATAGGCATTTCTGTGGTCGGGAAACAGATCCAGGATGGTGTGTTGCCTTCCTGGTGCCAGGGTCATGAATGTCAATGAGCGGGTACAGGACATCCTGAAACAGGCAGATTTCATTGACCATATTGGTACAAATAACATAGGCAGGAAGAGCAGCAAGGTCCTGCAAAGACATTACAAGGAGTTAGGTAGTAAGCTAAAAAAACAGGACCTCTAGGGTAGTAATTTCAGGATTACTCCCCGTACCGTGTGCGAATGAGGCTAGGGACAGAGAGATACTACAGTTGAACATGTGGCTAAAGAGCTGGTGTAGCGGGGGAAGGCTTCAGATAAGTGTTATCATTGGATGTCTTCCAGGGAAGGTGGGACCTGTACAAGCAGGATGGTTTGCATCTCAACTGAAGGGGCACCAATATCCTGGTCGAGAGGTTTGCTAATGTGGGTTGGGAGGGTTTAAACTAGTGTGGCAGGGAGATCGGAATCGGAGCAGCAGGCCAGCAAGTGTAGAGACTATGGAAGAGCTTGAGACTAAGACAAATATAGCAAAAAGAGAGAGCAGGTAGAGGGAAGTCGCTGATCTCAGTGTGTTAGTGTGTCTGGAGTGCATTTGATTAAATGCAAGAAGTATAACAGGTAAAATGGAAGAACCTAGAGCTTAGATTAATGTGGGGAATTAGGATATTGTTGCTATTACACAGGGGCTGGTTTAGCACAGTGGGCTAAATAGCTGGCTTGCAATGCAGAACAATGCCAGCAGCGCGGGTTCAATTTCCGTACCAGCCTCCACAAACAGGCGCGGAATGTGGCGACTAGGAGCTTTTCACAGTAACTTCATTGAAGCCTACTTGTGACAATAAGCGATGATATTATTATTACTACGGAGGTATGGGGCGGGATTCTCCGACCGCGTCTGCCCGGCCAACGGAGAATCCTACCCAAGGTCAATGGACATTTCCATTGTCTGAGTGTCACCCGTGGTGATCTTGCAGCCGGTGGGGTAGAAGAATCCAGCCATGGTTAAAGGAGGGACAGGACTGGCAGCTTAATGTTCCGGAATGTCGATATTTTAGATGAGACAGAGTGGGTAGCAGAAAGGGTGGGGAATTGCATTACTGGTTAGGGAACATTTCACAGCTGTGATGAGGGAGAATATCTTGGAGGAATCCTGCTGTCAGGCATTATGGTTAGAGCTCACGAATAGGAAGGGTGCAATCACAATGTTGGGGTTGTGCTATAGGCCTCCCAACAGCCAGCGGGATACAGAGCTACAAATATGATTCTGGAAAGATGTTTAAAAAGCAGGGTTGTTGTGGTGGGTGATTTCAATTTCCCCCATATTGACTGGAATTCCCTCAGTGCCAGGGGTTCGGGTGGAGAGTAATTTGTTAGATGTGGCCAAGGTTTTTTTTCAAAAACAGTATGTTGATAGTCCAACCAGGGAGCGGACCCTACTGGACCTAGTATTGGAGAATGAGCCTGGCCAAGTGAGCAAAGTTCAGTAGCGAAGCATTTTGGGACTAGTGATCATAATCCCGTAGGTTTTCAAATACTCCCTGGATAAGGACAAGAGTGGTCCTCGAGTGAGGGTGCTAAATTGGGGGAAAGCTTAGTACAACAGAATTCAGCAAGAGCTGAAGAGTGTGGATTGGGACCGGTTGTTTGAGGGTAAATCCACATTTGATATTTGGGAGTCTTTTAAAGACTAGTTGCTTCGAGTGCAGGACAGGCATGCCCCTGTGAAAATGAAGGACAGAAATGACAGGATTAGGGAATCAGAGTCAGTAGTAGGGAAGCTGTCAGAGAATATACTGAGAGACAGGATTTATTCACTTTGGAAGGGAATGGACTTGTTAGTGATAGGCAACATGGTTTTGTGCAGGGAAGGTCGTGTCTTACCAACCTGATAAGAGTATTTTGAGGCAGTGTCAAAATTAATTGATGAGGGAAAGACTGTGGATGTCGTCTACTTGGACTTCAGTAAGGCATTTGACAAGGTCCCTCAACAAACAAAGAACAAAGAACAAAGAAATGTACAGCACAGGAACAGGCCCTTCGGCCCTCCAAGCCCATGCCGACCATGCTGCCCCACTAAACTACAATCTTCTACACTTCCTGGGTCCGTATCCTTCTATTCCCATCCTATTCATATATTTGTGAAGATGCCCCTTAAATGTCCCTATCGTCCCTGCTTCCACTACCTCCTCCGGTAGCGAGTTCCAGGCACCCACTACCCTCTGCGTAAAAAACTTGCCTCGTACATCTACTCTAAACCTTGCCCCTCTCACCTTAAACCTATGCCCCCTAGTAATTGACCCCTCTACCCTGGGGAAAAGCCTCTGACTATCCACTCTGTCTATGCCCCTCATAATTTTGTATACCTCTATCAGGTCTCCCCTCAACCTCCTTCGTTCCAGTGAGAACAAACCGAGTTTATTCAATCGCTCCTCATAGCTAATGCCCTCCATACCAGGCAACATTCTGGTAAATCTCTTCGGCACCCTCTCTAAAGCCTCCACATCCTTCTGGTAGTGTGGTGACCAGAATTGAACACTATACTCCAAGTGTGGCCTAACTAAGGTTCTATACAGCTGCAACATGACTTGCCAATTCTTATACTCAATGCCCCGGCCAATGAAGGCAAGCATGCCGTATGCCTTCTTGACTACCTTCTCCACCTGTGTTGCCCCTTTCAAAGACCTGTGGACCTGTACTCCTAGATCTCTTTGACTTTCAATACTCTTGAGGGTTCTACCATTCACTGTATATTCCCTACCTGCATTAGACCTTCCAAAATGCATTACCTCACATTTGTCCGGATTAAACTCCATCTGCCATCTCTCCGCCCAAGTCTCCAGACAATCTAAATCCTGCTGTATCCTCCGACAGTCCTCATCGCTATCCGCAATTCCACCAACCTTTGTGTCGTCTGCAAACTTACTAATCAGACCAGTTTCATTTTCCTCCAAATCATTTATATATACTACAAAGAGCAAAGGTCCCAGCACTGATCCCTGTGGAACACCACTGGTCACAGCCCTCCAATTAGAAAAGCGTCCCTCCATTGCTACTCTCTGCCTTCTATGGCCTAGCCAGTTCTGTATCCACCTTGCCAGCTCACCCCTGATCCCGTGTGACTTCACCTTTTGTACTAGTCTACCATGAGGGACCTTGTCAAAGGCCTTACTGAAGTCCATATAGACAACATCTACTGCCCTACCTGCATCAATCATCTTAGTGACCTCCTCGAAAAACTCTATCAAGTTAGTGAGACACGACCTCCCCTTCACAAAACCGTGCTGCCTCTCGTTAATACGTCCATTTACTTCCAAATGGGAGTAGATCCTGTCTCGAAGAATTCTCTCCAGTAATTTCCCTACCACTGAAGTAAGGCTCACCGGCCTGTAGTTCCCGGGATTATCCTTGCTACCCTTCTTAAACAGAGGAACAACATTGGCTATTCTCCAGTCCTCCGGGACATCCCCTGAAGACAGCGAGGATCCAAAGATTTCTGTCAAGGCCTCAGCAATTTCCTCTGCAGCCTCCTCATGGCAGACTGGTACAAAAGGTAAAGTCGCATGGGATTCGGGGTGTGCTAGTTATAGATAAAGAACTGACTTTGCAACAGGAGACACAGAGTAAGAGTGGAAGGGAGTGTTTCAGAATGGAGATCTGTAATTAGTAGTGTTCCACAGGGATCAGTGCTGGGATCATGTTGTTTGTAATATTTATAAACGATCTGGAGGAAAATGTAGATGGTCTGATTAGCAAGTTTGCAGATGACACTAAGATAGGTAAAGTTGCAAATGGTGAAGGGGACTGTCAGAGAATACAGCAGAATATAGTTAGATTGGAGAGCTGGACAGAGAAATAGCAGATGGAGTTCAATCTGGACAAATGTGAGGTGATATATTTTGGAATGTCAAATTCAGATGTGAATTATGCAGTAAATGGCAGAACCCTTAGGAGCATTGACACAAATAGGGATCTGGGCGTTCAGGTCCATAGTTCCATGAAAGTGGCAATGCAGGTGGATAAGGTGGCCAAGAAGGCATACAGCATGCTTGCCTTCATCGACCGGGGCATTGAGTACAAGAGTTGGCAGGTCATGTAACAGTTGTATAAAACTTTAGTTGGGCCACATTTGGAATGTTGCATGCAGTTCTGGTCGTCACACTACCAGAAGGACATTGATGCTTTGGAGAGAGTGCAAAGAAGGTTCACCAGGACGTTGCCTGGTCTGGAGGGTGTTTTCTTTGAGCAGATTTTGAATAAACTCAGATTGTTTTTGTTGTAAAGACGGAGGCTGAGGGGACACTGAATGAGGTCGACACAATTACTAATGGTATAGACGGGGTGAAGAGTCAGAAGCTTTTTCCCAGGGTGGAAGACTCAATTACCAGGGGGCACAGATTCAAGGTGATTGGGAAAGTTTAGCGGAGATGTGTGGGAAAAAAATTTCACGCAGAGGGGTGGTAGGTGCCTGGAATGCACTACCAGTGGAGGTGGTCCAGGCTGGCACGTTAGCAATGTTTAAGATGTACCTTTATACGCACATGAACGGAGGAGGAATTGAGGGACACAGATCATTTGGGCAATAAGTAGTAGATATAAAAACAAAATCTGGATTGACACAGGCTTGGTGGGACGAGGGGCCTGTTCCTGTGCTGTAATGTTCTTTGTTCTTTATGAGGGACCTCATCCAAAGTCTTGCAGAACCTTCAGCCAAAACGTCTTCCTGTAATGACACACCATTGACATTTACCCTTTACTTCCTGCCATTGTGCCACTTTTGGATCCAATTTGGATCCTGTAAGGGCCACGAAGAATCCAGCACGAGTTTTAAGGATACAAAGTAATAACATTTATTTACTATAACGTATATACATAACAGTAGCAGTAACTTCCCTTGCTACATACTCCTTCCTCCTGGTTCCTGAACTGGCCAGCTTATTTATACTAGGAGTTTACTAGTGGTTTCTCCACCCCCCTCATTGGGGAAGCTCATACTCCCACAGGATTGTGGGATAGTCATTAGTCCCCAGCCAATGGTAAGTAGGCAGGTTATAACATCCCTCCCCCCCCAAAGTCCAAGGAATCCACCGAAGACCCTGGCGAAGGAAGGCGTCGGACCCGTTTGGCCGCAGGCCGGACGCCATTTGCACGCGGCGCTGGATCAGGCGGCGTGTAACGAGACAGAGACCGGCGCTTCCGTGATGAACGGCGCGGTTGTACATCCACAGCCCGTGGACATGAGGATTCCCCCTCTGATGCATCCTGTGTCTCCATCTCGGAGTCAGAGTCTGCTGCCTCCGTCATGTCAGCGTCTCTATCTCCATTCGGTCCCGTAACGACCTGCGCAGGCTTCGAGTGAGGCACCAGTGGAAGATTGTGAGGACTACCTTCCCTTGTCTCTGGTCTCTGCGGCTGTTGAAATGAGCTCCGGGGCGGGGAATCTTTTGAGGGGATGATCTTCTGGACCGAACGTGGTCTACATGTTTTCGCTGGAGACGACCCTGGGCTTGCACTTGGTAAGATATAGGGCCCGTTTGGCGAAAGATTACACCAGGAACCCATTGGGCACCACCAGCAAAATTCCGAACGAATACTGGGTCACCGGGCGCAAACTGCCGAATCGGACGATGCCGAGACAATCCCTGTCCCTGCCGTTCTTGTGTGCGGCGTACTTTTGCGCCAATGTCCGGGAAAACCATACTAAGGCGGGTGCGAAGTCTCCGGCCCATTAGGAGTTCTGCGGGAGCTACCCCAGTCACTGCATAGGGGGTGGTCCTGTACGTAAACAAAAAGCGAGCCAGTCTCGTGTCCATTGATCTGGAAGACTGCTTCTTTAGGCCTCTTTTGAATATCTGCACTGCGCGCTCTGCCAACCTATTTGAAGCCGGGTGGTAAGGGGCAGTGCGGATATGGCGGATGCCGTTCATCTTCATGAACCTCGCAAACTCCTCACTCGTGAATGGAGTGCCATTATCCGTGACCAGGACCTCGGGGAGGCCATGCGTACTAAACGACAAATGCATCTTTTCAATTGTTGCGCAGGTCGTTGTCCCCTGCATCTTCTGCACCTCTAGCCATTTGGACTGGGCGTCAATTAGTAGAAGGAACATGGATCCTTGAAAAGGGCCTGCGAAATCTGCATGCAAGCGTGCCCAAGGCCGCCCTGGCCATTCCCAGTGATGTAGGAGCGTGGCCGGCGGAAGCTTCTGATGCTCCTGGCAAATGGAGCAGTTTTGGGCCACCTTCTCAATGTCGGTGTCGAGGCCTGGCCACCAGACATAACTCCGGGCCAACATTTTCATTTTGGTCACGCCTGGATGCCCATTGTGCAAGTCTGATAGTATCAGCTCCTGGCCTTTTTCCTGGACAATCACACGCGTCCCCCACAAGAGGATGCCGTCTTCCACGCTGAATTCTGACAGCTTGGAGGAAAATGCCCGCAACTCGCCTGGGAGCTGTCTATGCTGCCCACCATACAGGAATGCCGAACCTTTGACAGGACTGGCTCCGTCTGGGTCCACTCACGGATCTGTGATGCCGTGACAGGCAAGGTGTCCATAAAATTTAGGTTTGCAACCACCTCACCGGTCGTGGGGGTCGACATGGGGCCGGTCGATAAAGGCAATCGGCTCAGTGCGCCGGCATTTGCTATCTGCGTACCTGGTTTGTGCTCCAGAGAATACTCGTATGCAGCAAGCAACAAAGCCCAGCGCTGGATCCGTGCAGAAGCAGTGGGCGGTATTGGCTTATCCTCTCTGAAAAGTCCCAGCAGGGGCTTATGATCAGTCACGATAGTGAAATGACGGCCGTACACGTACTGGTGGAAGCGTTTCACCGCAAAAACCACTGCCAGGCCCTCCTTCTCGATCTGCGCGTACTTTTTCTCCGCTGCAGTCAATGTGCGGGAGGCGAAAGTTATCGGTCGCTCGGCCCCGTCTCCATCTTGTGGGACAGGACGGCCCGAATAACATACGGGGATGCATCACATGTGACGAGCAAAGGCTTTCCAGGATCATAGTGGGTTAGTATCCCAGATGACGACAATTGTTGCTTTACCCGCCGGAAAGCGGTTTCTTGCGGCTGACCCCAAACCCAGGTGTGATTTTTCTTTAGCAGAAGGTGCAACGGGGCCAGCGTAGTTGCTAGATTGGGGAGGAACTTCCCGTAATAGTTTACGAGACCGAGAAAAGAACGAAGATGCGAAGTGTCAGTCGGGGCGGGGGCATGTTGAATTGCACGCACCTTCTCTGCGACGGGGTGCAGACCTTCGCGGTCCACCCGACAACCTAGGTAGACTACTTCCTTTGCCTGAAATATGCACTTTGTGCGACGTAAACGGACTCCAGCCTCCGAAAAGCGTCTAAGGACAGTCTCCAGATTTTCCAAATGTTCTTGCTCCGACGTCCCTGTAATCAAAACGTCATCTAGGTAGACAGCCACACGTGGTAAACCTCTCAAAATGCCCTCCATAACACATTGAAAAATTGCACAGGCAGAGGATACTCCAAAGGGCAACCGTGTATATTCATACAGGCCCCGGTGTGTATTAATCGTTACATATGGTCGGGAGGCAGGGTCCAGCTCCAACTGCAGGTAGGCGTGATTCATATCTAATTTTGTGAACGAGAGTCCACCTGCAAGTTTCGAGTAGAGATCCTCTATGCGAGGCATTGGATATCGGTCGAGTCGGGAAACTGTATTCACTGTAAGTTTATAGTCGCCACACAAGCGAACTGTGGCATCTGGCTTCATTACAGGTACAATTGGTGCTGCCCAGTCAGCAAAACGGACGGGCCTGATAATACCCAAACTCTCTAAACGAGTGAGCTCCCCTTCTACCTTCTCGAGCAAGGCGTAAGGCACTGGGCGCGCCCGGAAATAGCGCGGCGTGGCTCCTGGTTCAACTTGGATACGGGCTACGGCCCCTTTTATTTTCCCCAAACCAGGCTGGAATACATCTGGGTATCGTCCTAGCACCTCGGTAGCACGGTGGGCAGCACGGTTGCATGGTGGTTAGCACAATTGCTTCACAGCTCCAGGGTCCCAGGTTCGATTCCGGCTTGGGTCACTGTCTGTGCGGAGTCTGCACATCTTCCCCGTGTGTGCGTGGGTTTCCTCCGGGTGCTCCGGTTTCCACCCACTGTCCAAAGATGTGCAGGTTAGGTGGATTGGCCATGATAAATTGCCTGTAGTGTCCAAAATTACCCTTAGTGTTGGGTGGGGTTACTGGGTTATGGGGATAGGGTGTGGAAGTGTTGACCTTGGGTAGGGTGCTCTTTCCAAGACCCGGTGCAGACTTGATGGGCCGAAGGCCTCCTTCTGCACTGTATAATCTATGACCTCAGTCAACCCAACAGAAACTGTTTGGAGGATGTGCTGCCATTGCAACCGCAAATGGCGCAACCAGTCCCGACCCAACAGGCTGGGCCCATGGCCGCGCACCACGATAAGTGGGAAACGCCCCTCCTGGCGTCCATAGACAACAGGGGTCATTGTAGTTCCTGCAATGTCCAGTGGTTCCCCCGTGTAGGTGGCCAACCTGGCCTGTGAGTCGGTTAATGTAAGGGTCTGTATACCCTGCTTGATGCGGTCGAATGTCCTCTGGACAATCACGGAGACCGCTGCGCCAGTATCCAACTCCATCTCAAGCGGGTGGCCATTGACCCGTACTGTCACCTTAATGGGGGCCACACGGGGAGCTGCCACACAATGCAGCTGCAGGCAGTCGTCCTCCGTCTCCACGTCCTCAGGAGTAGTCGCCGCAGGTTCATCCACATGGAAGGTACAGCCTCTGGGCTGGTCCCAGTTACGGCCCCTGGGCTGGTCCCAGTTTCGGTCGGAACGACGGCGCCTCTGGCGTCTCCAGGACCGCCGTCCACGACGGGGTCGGCGCCTACAAGTCTGACACGACATGGCTCCTCATCCATTGGCTCTGGAGAAGGCTCCCTTCGGGGAGGAATGTCCGATGGCCACTGGCGTCGGTCCGGACGTTGCCTCACCCAAGGTACCGCAGGAGTGCGGGGGGACGTTTTCGGACGGAAAGGGTTGCGCCCCAAGGCATGCACTTCCATTCCCTGTAGCTCCTGCACTCCTCGCTCTGCACTCTCTCGGGACAAGACTATTCGAATGGCCTGTTGAAAAGTCAATGTTGGCTCCGCTAACAACTTTCTCTGGGTGGCTGCATTGTTAATACCGCAAACCAAACGGTCGAGTAATATTTCTGACAAGGTCTCACCATAGTCACAGTACTCCGCAATCCTGCGTAGCCTGGATAGAAAATCGGCAAGGGATTCTCCAGGGGTCCTCTCAGCGGTATTAAACCGGTAACGCTGGACTATCGTGGACGGGGTTGGGTTAAAGTGTTGCCCCACTATATTCACAAGTTCATCAAACGTTTTGGTGTCCGGCGCAGCTGGGTACGTAAGGCTCCTAATCACTCCAAACATATGCGGGCCGCAGGCGGTGAGCAATATGACCACCTGGCGCTCGTTTTCGGTGATATTGTTTGCCCGGAAATAGTAACGCATCCGTTGTGTGTACTGGTTCCAGCTTTCCAGCGCAGCATCAAAAACATCCAAACGTCCGTACAGAGGCATGGTATAATAGAAAACAACTTCCAACCTGTATCCAACAAAAATCCAGGGAGGTGGCTTCAGCAGTGTAGACAGCTATTCACTTTTACCTTCGTCGCCAGTTTTGTAAGGGCCACGAAGAATCCAGCACGAGTTTTAAGGATACAAAGTAATAACATTTATTTACTATAACCTATATACATAACAGTAGCAGTAACTTCCCTTGCTACCTACTCCTTCCTCCTGGTTCCTGAACTGGCCAGCTTATTTATACTAGGAGTTTACTAGTGGTTTCTCCGCCCCCCCCTCATTGGGGAAGCTCATACTCCCACAGGATTGTGGGATAGTCATTAGTCCCCAGCCAATGGTAAGTAGGCAGGTTATAACATCCCTCCCCCGCCAAAGTCCAAGGAATCCACCGAAGACCCTGGCGAAGGAAGGCGTCGGACTCGTTTGGCCGCAGGCCGGACGCCATTTGCACGCGGCGCTGGATCAGGCGGCGTGTAACGAGACAGGGTTTTGATGTTTCTGACCAGTATGTCATGTGGAGCCTTGTCGAAAGCCTTGATAAAATCCATGTAACCTACATCTAATGTGCTATCCTGATTGAATGTTTTTGATAGAATAAATAAAGATAAAGGGCAGGATTCTCCGACCCCCCGCCGGGTCGGAGAATTGCCAATGGGCGGCATGAATCCCGCCCCTGCCGGCTGCCGAATTCTCCGGCGCCGGGGATTTGGCGGGAGGGGGAATCGCGCCGCGCCGGTCAGCGGCCGCTAGCAGCGCCCCCCCGGCGATTCTCCGGCCCGCAATGGGCCGAGTGGCCGCCCGTTTTCGGCCGGTCCCGGCAGCGTAAATTAGAGTAGGTACTTACCGGCGGGATCTGGCAGCGCGGGCAGCCTCTGGGGTCCTCGGGGGGCGCAGGGGGCTATGGCCTCGGGCGGTGCCACCATGGTGGCCTGGCCCGTGATTGGGGCCCACCGATCCGCGGGCAGGCCTGTGCCGTGGGGGCACTCTATTCCTCCGTGTCGGCTGCTGTGGTCCTCCGCGATGGCCAACGTGGAGAAGATCCCCCTGCACATGCGCTGGGATGACGCCAGCACACGCTGGCGCTCCCGCACATGCGCCAACTCGCTCTGGCCGGCGGAGGCCCTTCGGCGCCGGTTGTTGTAGCGCCAAGCCCCTTCCCCGCCGGCCGGCGCGGCGCAAACTACTCCGGGGTCGGCCTAGCCCCTGAAGGTGCGGTGGATTCCGCACCTTTGGGACGGCCCGACGCTGGAGTGGTTAACGCCACTCCTCGGCGCTGGGACCGCCCGCCCCGCCGGGTAGGGGTGAATCCCGCCCAAACTGTTTCCAGTGGTGGAAGTGTTGACAACCAGTCAACACAGATTTAAGTTGATTAGCAAAAAAAACCAAAGGTAACATAAAGAATCTTGTCCACTGCCGGTTGTAGTGATCTGGAATGTGCTGCCTCAAGTGGAAGCAGTTTTAATAGTCACGTGCGAAAGAGAACTGAATAAATACTTGAAGGGAAAATGTTGGAGCAAAAACAGGGCAAGTAGGATTAACTGGATAACTCTGCCAAAGTGCTGGCAGAAGCACGATGGGCCGAATGACCTTCTACTGTGCTATATCATTGTCTGCATGCAAGTGCAGCAAGCAGTTAGGAAGGCAAATGGCATGCTGGCCTTCATTGCGAGAGGGCATGATTACAGGAGCACGGATGTACATGGCCTTGGTGAGACCACTCCTGGAGTATTGTGTGCAGTTTTGGTCTCCTTATCTAGAAGTGATATACTTTCTATAAAGGGAGTGTAGCGAAGGTTCACCTGACTATTACCTGGGATGGCAGGCTTGTTGTGTGAGGAGAGATTGGCTTGATTGGGCCTGTATTCACTGGAGTTTAGAAGAATGAACGGCCAGCTAATTGAAACGTATAATATTCTTGACAGGGCTGGACAGACGAGATGCAGGGATATTAAACATAGAACATAGAACAATACAGCGCAGTACAGGCCCTTCGGCCCACGATGTTGCACCGAAACAAAAGCCATCTAACCTACACTATGCCATTATCATCCATATGTTTATCCAATAAACTTTTAAATGCCCTCAATGTTGGCGAGTTCACTACTGTAGCAGGTAGGGCATTCCACGGCCTCACTACTCTTTGCGTAAAGAACCTACCTCTGACCTCTGTCCTATATCTATTACCCCTCAGTTTAAAGTTATGTCCCCTCGTGCCAGCCATATCCATCCGCGGGAGAAGGCTCTCACTGTCCACCCTATCCAACCCCCTGATCATTTTGTATGCCTCTATTAAGTCTCCTCTTAACCTTCTTCTCTCCAACGAAAACAACCTCAAGTCCGTCAGCCTTTCCTCATAAGATTTTCCCTCCAGACCAGGCAACATCCTGGTAAATCTCCTCTGCACCCGCTCCAAAGCCTCCACTATAATGCGGTGACCAGAACTGTACGCAATACTCCAAATGCGGCCGGACCAGAGTTCTGTACAGCTGCAACATGACCTCCCGACTCCGGAACTCAATCCCTCTACCAATAAAGGCCAACACTCCATAGGCCTTCTTCACAACCCTATCAACCTGGGTGGCAACTTTCAGGGATCTATGTACATGGACACCTAGATCCCTCTGCTCATCCACACTTTCAAGAACTTTACCATTAGCCAAATATTCCGCATTCCTGTTATTCCTTCCAAAGTGAATCACCTCACACTTCTCTACATTAAACTCCATTTGCCACCTCTCAGCCCAGCTCTGCAGCTTATCTATATCCCTCTGTAACCTGCTACATCCTTCCACACTATCGACAACACCACCGACTTTAGTATCGTCTGCAAATTTACTCACCCACCCTTCTGCGCCTTCCTCTAGGTCATTGATAAAAATGACAAACAGCAACGGCCCCAGAACAGATCCTTGTGGTACTCCACTTGTGACTGTACTCCATTCTGAACATTTCCCATCAACCACCACCCTCTGTCTTCTTTCAGCTAGCCAATTTCTGATCCACATCTCTAAATCACCCTCAATCCCCAGCCTCCGTATTTTTTGCAATAGCCTACCGTGGGGAACCTTATCAAACGCTTTGCTGAAATCCATATACACCACATCAACTGCTCTACCCTCGTCTACCTGTTCAGTCACCTTCTCAAAGAACTCAATAAGGTTTGTGAGGCATGACCTACCCTTCACAAAGCCATGCTGACTATCCCTGATCATATTATTCCTATCTAGATGATTATAAATCTTGTCCCTTATAATCCCCTCCAAGACTTTACCCACTACAGACCTGAGGCTCACCGGTCTATAGTTGCCGGGGTTGTCTCTGCTCCCCTTTTTGAACAAAGGGACCACATTTGCTGTCCTCCAGTCCTCTGGCACTATTCCTGTAGCCAATGATGACATAAAAATCAAAGCCAAAGGTCCAGCAATCTCTTCCCTGGCCTCCCATAGAATCCTAGGATAAATCCCACCAGGTCCCGGGGACTTATCTATTTTCAGCCTGTCCAGAATTGCCAACACCTCTTCCCTACGTACCTCAATGCCATCTATTCTATTAGCCTGGGGCTCAGCATTCTCCTCCACAACATTATCTTTTTCCTGAGTGAATACTGACGAAAAATATTCATTTAGTATCTCGCCTATCTCTTCAGACTCCACACACAATTTCCCATCCCTGTCCTTGACTGGTCCTACTCTTTCCCTAGTCATTCGCTTATTCCTGACATACCTATAGAAAGCTTTTGGGTTTTCCTTGATCCTTCCTGCCAAATACTTCTCATGTCCCCTCCTTGCTCGTCTTAGCTCTCTCTTTAGATCCTTCCTCGCTACCTTGTAACTATCCATCGCCCCAACCGAAACTTCACACTTCATCTTCACATAGGCCTTCTTCTTCCTCTTAACAAGAGATTCCACTTCCTTGGTAAACCACGGTTCCCTCGCTCGACGCCTTCCTCCCTGTCTGACTGGTACATACTTATCAAGAACACGCAGTAGCTGATCCTTGAACAAGCCCCACTTATCCAGTGTGCCCAACACTTGCAGCCTACTTCTCCACCTTATCCCCCCCAAGTCACGTCTAATGGCATCATAATTGCCCTTCCCCCAGCTATAACTCTTGCCCTGCGGTGTATACTTATCCCTTTCCATCATTAACGTAAACGTCACCGAATTGTGGTCACTGTCCCCAAAGTGCTCTCCTACCTCCAAATCCAACACCTGGCCTGGTTCATTACCCAAGACCAAATCCAACGTGGCCTCGCCTCTTGTTGGCCTGTCAACATATTGTTTCAGGAAACCCTCCTGCACACACTGTACAAAAAACGACCCATCTATTGTACTCGAACTATATATTTTCCAGTCAATATTTGGAAAGTTAAAGTCTCCCATAATAACTACCCTGTTACTTTCGCTCATATCCAGAATCATCTTCGCCATCCTTTCCTCTACATCCCTAGAACTATTAGGAGGCCTATAAAAAACTCCCAACAGGGTGACCTCTCCTTTCCTGTTTCTAACTTCAGCCAATACTACCTCGGAAGAAGAGTCCCCATCTAGCATCCTCTCCGCCACCGTAATACTGCTCTTGACTAGCAGCGCCACACCTCCCCCTCTTTTGCCTCCTTCTCTGAGCTTACTAAAACACCTAAACCCCGGAACCTGCAACATCCATTCCTGTCCCTGCTCTATCCATGTCTCCGAAATGGCCACAACATCGAAGTCCCAGGTACCAACCCACGCTGCCAGTTCCCCTACCTTGTTTCGTATACTCCTGGCATTGAAGTAGACACACTTCAAACCACCTACCTGAACGCTGGCCCCCTCCTGCGACGTCAAATCTGTGCTCCTGACCTCTATACTCTCATTCTCCCTTACCCTAAAACTACAATCCAGGTTCCCATGCCCCTGCTGCATTAGTTTAAACCCCCCCAAAGAGCACTAACAAATCTCCCCCCCAGGATATTTGTGCCCCTCAGGTTCAGATGTAGACCATCCTGTCTGTAGAGGTCCCACCTTCCCCAGAAAGAGCCCCAGTTATCCAAAAATCTGAAACCCTCCCGCCTGCACCATCCCTGTAGCCACGTGTTTAAATGCTCTCTCTCCCTATTCCTCATCTCACTATCACGTGGCACGGGCAACAACCCAGAGATAACAACTCTGTTTGTTCTAGTTCTGAGCTTCCATCCTAGCTCCCTGAAAGCCTGCCTGACATCCTTGTCCCCTTTCCTACCTATGTCGTTGGTGCCAATGTGGACCACGACTTGGGGCTGCTCCCCCTCCCCCCTAAGGACCGGGAAAACACGATCCGAGACATCACGTACCCTTGCACCTGGGAGGCAACATACCAAACGTGAGTCTCTCACGCTCCCACAAAATCTCCTATCTGTGCCCCTGACTATAGAGTCCCCAATTACTAATGCTCTGCTCCTCTCCCCCCTTCCCTTCTGAGCAACAGGGACAGACTCCGTGCCAGAGGCCCGTACCCCATGGCTTACCCCTGGTAAGTCCCCCCCCCCCACAAGTATCCAAAGCGGTATACTTGTTTCTCAGGGGAACGACCGCAGGGGATCCCTGCACTGACTGTTTTTTCCCAGTCCCTCTTACAGTTACCCACCTATCTCCAATCTTTGGTGTAACTAATTCCCTGAAGCTGCTATCTATGACCCCTTCTGCCTCCCGAATGATCCGAAGTTCTTCCAACTCCAGCTCCAGTTCCCTAACTTGGTCTTGGAGGAGCTGGAGATGGCAGCACTTCCTGCAGGTAAAATCAGCAGGGACACTAACTGCATCCCTCACCTCAAACATCCTGCAGGAGGAACGTTGCACTCCCTTCCCTGCCATTCCTCTAACTTTCTACCAAGATCTGGCTAACAACTAAATTAAATTTTTATAAAAAATAATAATAATATAATAAAAATATGGTACTTACCTCAGACCAAAGGGTTTTATTATTAGGTTAGAGGAGGAGGGCGGGTGGGAGACACTACACGTGTAGTGTCTCGGGTTTCCTCTCCACCAGAATTTATTGGTGAGGGTCTTCCCAGACGTCCGCGGGTCGACTTCCTGATCCCGCCTAAAAAACTAATTTAAAAAAAAAGAAAAATTCTCAGCTCCTGCTGAAATTGACTAACCAGCCAGCTCCACTCCCGCCGAAATCGACTGGCCTGCCCCTGCAAAGAGAAGTGCTTTTAAAGGTTGACTTACCTCCCAGCAACCTCCTTCCGCAATGCTCCCGCTGAAACTGACTCACCAGCTGCTCTCACGCCGCCGAAATCGACTGGCCTGCCCCTGCAAAGAGAAGTGCTTTTAAAGGTTGACTTACCTCCCAGCAACCTCCTTCCGCAATGCTCCCGCTGAAATTGACTAACCAGCTGCTCTCACGCCGCCGAAATCGACTGGCCTGCCCCTGCAAAGAGAAGTGCTTTTAAAGGTTGACTTACCTCCCAGCAACCTCCTTCTGCAATGCTCCCGCTGAAACTGACTCACCAGCTGCTCTCACGCCGCCGAAATCGACTGGCCTGCCCCTGCAAAGAGAAGTGCTTTTAAAGGTTGACTTACCTCCCAGCAACCTCCTTCCGCAATGCTCCCGCTGAAACTGACTAACCAGCTGCTCTCACGCCGCCGAAATCGACTGGCCTGCCCCTGCAAAGAGAAGTGCTTTTAAAGGTTGACTTACCTCCCAGCAACCTCCTTCCGCAATGCTCCCGCTGAAACTGACTAACCAGCTGCTCTCACGCCGCCGAAATCGATATTGTTTCCTATTCTGGGGAGTCTAGAAGAAGGGATCACGGCCTCAGGTAGGCCATTGAGCACTGGGATGAGGAGAAATGTCTTCACTAAGAGGGTGAACTTGTGGAATTCTCTCCCACAGAAGGCTGTGGAGGCCAAGTCACTGAGTATATTTAAGAAGGAAATCGAAAAATGTCTGGACTCTAAAAGGTGTCAAGGGCCATGTGGAGGGTTTGGGAATATGGCGTTGATGGAGGATCAAACGTGATCAGGTTGAATGGCGGAGCAGGTTCAAAGGGCCGAATGGCCTACTCCTGCTCCTATTTTCTATTTTCCATGTTTCTATGATCCTACAAAGGAAGAGAAATCATACAAATCCAGGACAATAATCCCTGGTGTTGGCCACTTGGCAGACAATTACTGGAACTGAGAGCTTCAATGAATTTCTCTCAGTTTGACTGATGATATGTCACTCAATATATCTTATTCAACATATTTATTCAATATTCCTAATACATTTAATCAATACATGTTATAATACATTTAAAGCTGTACTCCCACATATATATATATTTGCTAATATTTTACGGTATCTGTCATTATGTTTGTCAATAGTTTTCAATGTATTGCTTTCCTATATGAGGAATCAAGCCACTGAGCTGAATAATGAGATCTATCACTGCTTCTAGTTTCCATTCAATTCACCGAAACCCTGCTGCCATACCTGGGTGTAGATATTTTAATCCAGTTGTTCTCCAAATAAACACATGCTGATTATTTGGTTACCTATTTTCTGTATCTCCACTCAGAAGTTAATCGTATAGTTAAACAATAAAAGGTGGGGGGGGGAGCATTAAAACAAAGATCTCAAAACAGGAAAGTGAATAAACAGGAATGCTGAAGTCAGACACAACTGAGAGTGGCTAAAGAGCAAACATGCAGTCAGTTAATAGCGGCTAAGAGATCAGTTACAATAGTGGTGACACATCAGCAGCAGTTGCCTTTTACGTTGCCATCCTCTTGTGAGATTTATGGGCGAAAGAGTGGCTACAGCTGATTAGGACTCTGGGAGAAAAAAGCGCAAAGTATATAATGAGTGCCCTGGGGCTAATTGTGCAAATATTTGTTCAGGGTTCAGAAGCTGTGCAGGTCTTTCCTAGACTGAGGGTTCCAGTTTCTTTTTAAAATTATTATTTGTAGCTGTAATCAAGTATAAGCATTGGGAATGATAAGAATCTGAATCTCCAGGTGCTGGGTGCATGGATACAAACCTATCATGCTGTGATGTTATTCTTATCCAGCAATGGACCTGTAACAATGTTAATGTTCCAGAGACAGAAAATAAAATCAACAGCATTGATAATGGTTCCAATGCAATGGGTCATTGAGAAATGCAAATTAAACTGTTCACAATCAGTCACAATCAATTGGCCTTTCTTATCAAGTGTTACTTAGCTTGTAAATTAGGAGTAAATTTGGAAAATATGTGAGCGTACAACCACTCTTGTGCTCAAAGAAAAAACTTGCATTTATGTCGCACCTTTCACGATCTCAGAATATCCCATTGGCTTTGCAGCCAATGATGTGCTTGAAGACAGTGGGTGGGATTTTCTGCCCCGCCCTGCCCAGCGGCAGAGGCGGATCACCATTGGCTGGAAGTGGGATTTTCCAGGCCCGCCAAAGCATATGGCGTTTTGCCGCCCGTTCCTCAGCCGGGGAACAAGCCACAAGGGGTCCCGCTCGGCGGGGACGGGAATCCAACCCGCGGGAAGGGCAAGAAAATTGTAATGCAGGATAATGTGACAGTGAATTTGAGCACAGCAGTACCCCACAGACAGCAATGTGCTAGTGCCCAGATGATCGGTCTTTATCAACAATGTTGGAGGGATAGTTATTGGCTGGGACACTGGGAAAACCCCCTTTCTCAGACAGAGGGTTGGACCTTTTCATTCAGGTTTATGAACACAAAACTGGAGAGCACTGGGGACACAATTCAACTTCATTCCAGTCTGATTAGATGAAAGGCTCTGCTGGCTTTAAGGGCCCAATTTGGGAAGTTTCAATCCCGATCCTGTCTGGGCCCACAGTACAAAGCTGCTACAAGGCAATACTGATCAGCACTGACTGCCAATCTGATGCAGAGCTAGCTGATCGATATGTATGATATGAAAAATGGATGAATTATATTCTTTTGCTCTTAGTTTGGGGCTTGGGCAGGTTGTTGAGGAAACTTTACTCCGCATTGAAGTATGATTTATATGCCCTGGAATTATGCAATACTAACAGTGGATACCTAAAATAGAAAATATTACCATTCTTTCAGTTTGATGATTTCAAAATTCAGAAAAAGTAGATAGCTAACACTAGTTGGCATTAAAATGTATGATTAAGTTTTAACATTTTCAAAGAGCGAGGGAGAGATTGATTACTATAGAAAGCATTATGTAGATATATTTTGGCTTCAATACCACACCTGTTTTCCTTTTGCGATCATAGGACAGGCGCATTGTGTTATACGATATGATGCCCATGCATCTTTAAGGGAGGTGATTCTTAAACTACTGTCAATAACGACTACCACTGCCACAGGATATAATGGGACCAATCGAATGACTTCCTCGTGCCTCACCCAGGGCACAACGAGGCTGCTAAATCGCGCAAGATCTCGCGAGATCTGCGATGCTCGGGACGCCTCTCGAGACCGAACGAGATCTCGCGACCGAATGAGATCTCGCGAGTCGTCATGATCTGGATCTCGCCCTCACTGGGCAGGATCGAGATTGACATATTTAAGTGAGCAGTTAAGTTAGCACTTAAATATGTCTGCGCTGGATTCTCCCCCGGATCAGACGCGCACACCCGAAAGACCTCGCCATGCGCCATTTAGCACTGGTCCACACAAAGGTGGACCAGGTCTAACAGCACCTGGGGGGAGGGGGGGGGGTGCGGGGGGTGGGGGGTCTCCCAGCCCACCGGAGGCCCCCCTCCCAGCCCATCGGAGGCCCCCAGGTGGTCGTGCTCTGAACAGGGTGGTACCCAGCTGGCACCTTGGCATTGCCAGCCTGGCATCTTGGTACTGCCACCTGGGCACCCTGGTCGTGGCAAGGTTGGCACTGCAGGGATCAGGCCCGGGTGTGCCCTATGAGGTGGGCACAGTAAGAACTCTCACAACCAGGTTGAAGTCCAACATATTCATTTGAAATCACAAGCTTTCGGAGTGCTGCTCCTTCATTAGATTTCACCTGATCAAGGAGCTGCGCTCCGAAAGCTGGCGATTTCAAATAAACCTATTGGACTTTAACCTGGTTGTGAGGCTTCTTACTGTCCCACCCCAGTCCAGTGCCGGCATCTCCACTTTATGGGGCATTTAAAAATGGTGGCCCCCATCTCTTCCTGCACTGACGGTCTCAGCTCACAGGTGCAGGAAATGAAGGTAGATGCGGCCTTGGTGGGGCATACCTCGCCGAGGCCCAAACAAAGAGTCCTGTTTGATAGCAGGGTCATTCTCGGTGCTGCAGGCACTGAGAAACACCCTCCTAAATGCGGCCAAAACAGGACTTTGTTTTGACCCATTGAATCCAATGCAGCTAATGTATTAGGCCCATAACTAGTGATCAGTCGGCAAGCAGAAGTAATAATAATACTCTTTATTGTCACAAGTAGGCTTACATTAACACTGCAATGACGTTACTGTGAAAAGCCCCTAGTCGCCACATTCCGATACCTGTTCGGGTACACAGAGGGAGAATTCAGAATCTCCAAATTACCTAGCAGCACATCTTTTGGTATTTAGTCTCCCAGTGAATAATATCTGTACAGTGGGCATGATCTTCCGGCCTCATTACACTCACTCTCAAGTGAAACGAGGCCAGTGAATAGCGGGAGAGGCCCGCTCCAGGCACCAGTTTGCGATCCAACCGGCTCACTCCCACAGGCGAAATCAGGATCTCGCTGTAGCGTGGCAAGAAACTAATTATCACCACTTAAACCCCATTTCTAGACAATTGCCGACAGCCACCGCTTATCCAATGGCCTCCCGTCAGTCATGGCCTTCTCACCAAGTGCTCACGCTGGTACCGATTAGTACTCCTTTTGAAAAACGTGAACCTAGCGGAAGGGCTTCTGTGAGGAGCCGAGGAGGTGAGTAACCATCTTTGCTCACAGGCAAAAATCCCTGGGGCACTGGGCTTGCCACTCAGTGCTCACCAGGGGGTAGGGCACCCTCTGCAGGGTTGGGGGACCCTCCTCAGGGGTGGGCCGCCATGGGAGGATAGGGGGCGCTGGGGGGCATGGGGGAACAACCAGCAACGCTTACAACCCATAAACGCTGGCCTAACCAGCAACGCTCACAACCATAAACGCTGGCCTAACCAGCAACGCTCACACCCCATAAACGCTGGCCTAACCAGCAACGCTCACAACCATAAACGCTGGCCTAACCAGCAACGCTTACAACCCATAAACGCTGGCCTAACCAGCAACGCTCACAACCATAAACGCTGGCCTAATCAGCAACGCTCACAATCCAGGACAAAGCAGCCCGATTGACTGCTCCTCCTTCCACAAACAGTCAAACCCTCCACCGACGAACAGTGGCAGCCGTGTGTACTATCTACAAGGTGCACTGCAGTAACTTACAAGGTACCTTAGACAGCATTTTCCAAACCCACGGCCACTGCCATCCAGAGGGTTCCCCTCCAAGTCACTCACCACCCTAACTTTGAAATATATCACCATACCTTCACTGTCAATTGGGCAACATCCTGGAACACCCTCCCTAACAGCACATGGGTGAGCCTACACCTCAGGACTGCAGCGGTTCAAGGAGGCAGCTCATCACCATCTTCTGTTGGACAACTAGGGATGGGCACTAAACGCTGGCCTAACCAGCAACGCTCACAACCCATAAACCCTGGCCTAACCAGCAACGCTAACAGTCCATAAACGCTGGCCTAACCAGCAACGCTAACAGCCCATAAACGCTGGCCTAACCAGCAACGCTCACAACCCATAAACGCTGGCCTAACCAGCAACGCTCACAACCCATAAACGCTGGCCTAACCATCAATGCTCACAACCCATAAACGCTGGCCTAACCAGCAACGCTAACAGCCCATCAACGCTGGCCTAACCAGCAACGCTCACAAGCCATAAACGCTGGCCTAACCAGCAACGCTCACAACCCATAAACGCCGGCCTAACCAGCAACGCTAACAGCCCATAAACACTGGCCTAACCAGCAACGCTCACAACCCATAAACGCTGGCCTAACCAGCAACGCTCACAACCCATAAACGATGGCCTAACCAGCAACGCTCACAACCCATAAACGCTGGCCTAACCAGCAACGCTCACAACCCATAAACGCTGGCCTAACCAGCAACGCTCACAACCATAAACGTTGACCTAACCAGCAACGCTCACAACCCATAAACGCTGGCCTAACCATCTACGCTCACAACCATAAACGCTGGCCTAACCAGCAACGCTCACAACGCATAAACGCTGGCCTAACCAGCAACGCTCACAACCCATAAACGCTGGCCTAACCATCAACGCTCACAACCCATAAACGCTGGCCTAACCATCAACGCTCACAACCCATAAACGCTGGCCTAACCAGCAACGCTCACAACCCATAAATGCTGGCCTAACCACCAATGCTCGCAACCATAAACGCTGGCCTAACCACCAACGCTCACAACCCATACACGCTGGCCTAACCATCAACGCTCACAACCATAAACGCTGGCCTAAACAGCAACGCTCACAACCCATAAACGCTGGCCTAAACAGCAACGCTCACAACCCATAAACGCTGGCCTAACCATCAACGCTCACAACCCATAAACACTGGCCTACCCATCAACACTCTCAACCATAAACGCTGGCCTAAACAGGAACGCTCACAACCCATAAACGCTGGCCTAACCAGCAACGCTCACAACCATAAACGCTGGCCTAACCAGCAACGCTCACAACCCATAAACGCTGGCCTAACCATCAACGCTCACAACCATAAACGCTGGCCTAAACAGCAACGCTCACAACCCATAAACGCTGGCCTAACCAGCAACGCTCACAACCCATAAACGCTGGCCTAACCAGCAACGCCCACAAATCATAAACGCTGGCCTAAACAGCAACGCTTACAACCCATAAATGCTGGCCTAACCAGCAACGCTCACAACCTATAAATGCTGGCCTAACCATCAACGCTCACAACCATAAACGCAGGCCTAAACAGCAATGCTCACAACCCATAAACGCTGGCCTAACCAGCAACGCTTACAACCCATAAACGCTGGCCTAACCAGCAACGCTCTCAACCATAAACGCTGGCCTAACCAGCAACGCTCACACCCCATAAACGCTGGCCTAACCAGCAACACTCACAACCCATAAACGCTGGCCTAACCAGCAACGCTTAAACCCATAAACGCTGGCCTAACCAGCAACGCTAACAGCCCATAAACGCTGGCCTAACCAGCAATGCTAACAGCCCATAAACGCTGGCCTAAACAGCAACGCCCACATCCCATAAACGCTGGCCTAACCAGCAACGCTCACAACCATAAACGCTGGCCGAACCAGCAACGCTCACAATCCATAAACGCTGGCCTAACCAGCAACGCTCACAACCCATAAACGCTGGCCGAACCAGCAACGCTCACACCCCATAAACTCTGGCCTAACCAGCAACGCCCACATCCCATAAACGCTGGCCTAACCAGCAACGCTCACAACCATAAACGCTGGCCTAATCAGCAACGCTCACAACCCATAAACGCTGGCCTAACCAGCAACGATTACAACCCATAAACGCTGGCCTAACCAGCAACGCTCACAACCATAAACGCTGACCTAACCAGCAACGCTCACAACCCATAAACGCTGGCCTAACCATCTACGCTCACAACCATAAACGCTGGCCTAACCAGCAACGCTCACAACCCATAAACGCTGGCCTAACCATCAACGCTCACAACCCATAAATGCTGGCCTAACCACAAATGCTCGCAACCATAAACGCTGGCCTAACCACGAACGCTCACAACCCATACACGCTGGCCTAACCATCAACGCTCACAACCATAAACGCTGGCCTAAACAGCAACGCTCACAACCCATAAACGCTGGCCTAACCAGCAACGCTCACAACCATAAACGCTGGCCTAACCAGCAACGCTCACAACCCATAAACGCTGGCCTAACCATCAACGCTCACAACCATAAACGCTGGCCTAAACAGCAAATCTCACAACCCATAAACGCTGGCCTAACCAGCAACGCTCACAACCCATAAACGCTGGCCTTACCAGCAACGCTCGCAACAATAAACGCTGGCCTAACCAGCAACGCCCACAAATCATAAACGCTGGCCTAAACAGCAACGCTTACAACCCATAAACGCTGGCCTAACCAGCAACGCTCACAACCTATAAATGCTGGCCGAACCAGCAACGCTCACAACCCATAAACTCTGGCCGAACCAGCAACGCCCACATCCCATAAACGCTGGCCTAACCAGCAACGCTCTCAACCATAAACGCTGGCCTAACCAGCAACGCCCAGAACCCATAAACGCTGGCCTAACCAGCAACGCTCACAACCATAAATGCTGGTGTAATCAGCAAAGCTCACAATCCTGGACAAAGCAGCCCGCTTGACTGCTCATCCTTCCAGAAACAGTCAAACTCTCCACCGACGAACAATGGCAGCCGTGTGTACTATCTACAAGGTGCACTGCAGTAACTTACCAAGGTACCTTAGACAGCACTTTCCAAACCCACGGCCACTGCCATCTAGAAGGTTCCCCTCCAAGTCACTCACCACCCTAACTTTGAAATATATCACCATACCTCCACTGTCAATTGGGCAACATCCTGGAACTCCCTTCCTAACAGCACAGTGGATGTGCCTACACCTCAGGACTGCAGCGGTTCAAGGAGGCAGTCCATCACCATCTTCTGTTGGGCAACTAGGGATGGGCACTAAACGCTGGCCTAACCAGCAACGCTAACAGCCCATAAACGCTGGCCTAACCAGCAACGCTAACAGTCCATAAACGCTGGCCTAACCAGCAACGCTAACAGTCCATAAACGCTGGCCTAACCAGCAACGCTCACAACCCATAAACGCTGGCCTAACCAGCAACGCTAACAGCCCATAAACACTGGCCTAACCAGCAACGCTCACAACTCATAAACGCTGGCCTAACCAGCAATGCTAACAGCCCATAAACGCTGGCCTAACCAGCAACGCTCACAACCCATAAACGCTGGCCTAACCAGCAATGCTAACAGCCCATAAACACTGGCCTAACCAGCAACGCTCACAACCCATAAACGCTGGCCTAACCAGCAACGTTAACAACCCATAAACGCTGGCCTAACCAGCAACGCTCACAACCCATGAACGCTGGCCTAGTCAGCAACGCTCACAACCCATAAACGCTGGCCTAATCAGCAACGCTCACAACCCATAAACGCTGGCCTAACCAGCAACGCTCACAACCCATAAACGCTGGCCTAACCAGCAACACTCACAACCCATAAACGCTGGCCTAACCAGCAACGCTAACATCCCATAAACGCTGGCCTAACCAGCAACGCTCACAACCAATAAACGCTGGCCTAACCAGCAACGCTCACAACCCATAAACGCTGGCCTAACCAGCAATGCTAACAGCCCATAAACGCTGGCCTAACCAGCAACGCTCACAACCCATACACGCTGGCCTAACCAGCAACGCTCACAACCCATAAACGCTGGCCTAACCAGCAACGCTAACAGCCCATCAACGCTGGCCTAACCAGCAACGCTTAAAACTATAAACGCTGGCCTAACCATCAAAGCTCACAACCCATAAACGCTGGCCTAACCAGCAACGCTCACAACCCATAAACGCTGGCCTAACCAGCAACACTCACAACCCATAAACGCTGGCCTAACCATCAACGCTCGCAACCATAAACGCTGGCCTAACCTGCAACGCTCACAACCATAAACGCTGGCCTAACCAGCAACGCTCACAACCATAAACGCTGGCTTAACCAGCAACGCTCACAACCATAACCGCTGGCCTAGCCAACAACGCTCACAACCCATAAACGCTGGCCTAACCAGCAACACTCACAACCCATAAATGCTGGCCTAACCATCAACGCTCGCAACCATAAACGCTGGCCTAACCATCAACGCTCACAACCCATAAACGCTGGCCTAACCAGCAACGTTCACAACCCATAAACGCTGGCCTAACCAGCAACACTCACAACCATAAACGCTGGCCTAACCAGCAACGCTCACAACCATAAACGCTGGCCTAACCAGCAATGCTCACAACCATAAACGCTGGCCTAGCCAGCAACGCTCACAACCCATAAACGCTGGCCTAACCAGCAACGCTCACAACCATAAACGCTGGCCTAACCAGCAACGCTCACAACCATAAACGCTGGCCTAACCAGCAACGCTCACAACCATAAACGCTGGCCTAGCCAGCAACGCTCACAACCCATAAACGCTGGCCTAACCAGCAACACTCACAACCCATAAACGTTGGCCTAACCAGCAACGCTTAAACCCATAAACGCTGGCCTAACCATGCAACGCTAACAGCCCATAAACGCTGGCCTAACCAGCAACGCTAACAGCCCATAAACGCTGGCCTAACCAGCAACGCTCACAGCCATAAACGCTGGCCTAACCAGCAACGCTTACAACCCATAAACGCTGGCCTAACCAGCAACGCTCACAACCATAAACGCTGGCCTAACCAGCAACGCTTACAACCCATAAACGCTGGCCTAACCAGCAACGCTCACAACCATAAACGCTGGCCTAATCAGCAACGCTCACAATCCAGGACAAAGCAGCCCGCTTGACTGCTCCTCCTTCCACAAACAGTCAAACCCTCCACCGACGAACAGTGGCAGCCATGTGTACTATCTACAAGGTGCACTGCAGTAACTTACCAAGGTACCTTAGACAGCATTTTCCAAACCCACGGCCACTGCCTTCCAGAGGGTTCCCCTCCAAGTCACTCACCATCCTAACTTTGAAATATATCACCATACATCCACTGTCAATTGGGCAACATCCTGGAACTCCCTCCCTACAGCACAGTGGGTGTGCCTACACCTCAGGACTGCAGCGGTTCAAGGAGGCAGCTCATCACCATCTTCTGTTGGGCAACTAGGGATGGGTACTAAATGCTGGCCTAACCAGCAACGCTAACAGCCCATAAACGCTGGCCTAACCAGCAACGCTCACAACCCATAAACGCTGGCCTAGCCAGCAACGCTCACAACCCATAAACGCTGGCCTAACCAGCAACGCTCACAACCCATAAACGCTGGCCTAACCAGCAACGCTCACAACCCAGAAACGCTGGCCTAACCAGCAACGCTTACAACCCATAAACGCTGGCCTAACCAGCAACGCTCACAACCCATAAACGCTGGCCTCACCAGCAACGCTCACAACCCATAAACGCTGGCCTAACCATCAACGCTCACAACCCATAAACGCTGGCCTAACCAGCAACGCGTACAACCCATAAACGCTGACCTAACCAGCAACGCTCACAACCCATAAACGCCGGCCTAACCATCTACGCTCACAACCATAAACGCTGGCCTAACCAGCAACGCTCACAACCCATAAACGCTGGCCTAACCAACAACGCTCACAACCCATAAACGCTGGCCTAACCATCAACGCTCACAACCCATAAACGCTGGCCTAACCATCAACGTTCACAACCCATAAACGCTGGCCTAACCAGCAACGCTCACAACCCATAAATGCTGGCCTAACCAGCAATGCTCGCAACCATAAACGCTGGCCTAACCAGCAACGCTCACAACCCATACACGCTGGCCTAACCATCAACGCTCACAACCATAAACGCTGGCCTAAACAGCAACGCTCACAACCCATAAACGCTGGCCTAACCAGCAACGCTCACAACCCATAAATGCTGGCCTAACCATCAACGCTCACAACCATAAACGCTGGCCTAAACAGCAACGCTCACAACCCATAAACGCTGGCCTAACCAGCAACGCTCGCAACCATAAACGCTGGCCTAACCAGCAACGCTCACAACCCATAAACGCTGGCCTAACCAGCAACGCTCACAACCATAAACGCTGGCCTAAACAGCAACGCTCACAACCCATAAACGCTGGCCTAACCAGCAACGCTCGCAACCATAAACACTGGCCTAACCAGCAACGCTCACAACCCATAAACGCTGGCCTAACCAGCAACGCTCACAACCATAAACGCTGGCCTAACCAGCAACGCTCATAACCCATAAACGCTGGCCTTACCAGCAACGCTCGCAACAATAAACGCTGGCCTAACCAGCAACGCTTACAACCCATAAACGCTGGCCTAACCAGCAACGCTCACAACCTATAAACGCTGGCCTAAATAGCAATGCTCACAACCCAGAAACGCTGGCCTAACCAGCAACACTCACAACCCATAAACGCTGGCCAAACCAGCAACGCTTAAACCCATAAACGCTGGCCTAACCAGCAACGCTAACAGCCCATAAACGCTGGCCTAACCAGCAACGCTCACAACCATAAACGCTGGCCTAACCAGCAACGCTTACAACCCACAAACGCTGGCCTAACCAGCAACGCTCACAGCCCATAAACGCTAGCCTAATCAGCAACGCTCACAATCCAGGACAAAGCAGCCCGCTTGACTGCTCCTCCTTCCACAAACAGTCAAACCCTCCACCGACGAACAGTGGCAGCCGTGTGTACTATCTACAAGGTGCACTGCAGTAACTTACCAAGGTACCTTAGACAGCATTTTCCAAACCCACGGCCACTGCCATCTAGAAGGTTCCCCTCCAGGTCACTCACCACCCTAACTTTGAAATATATCACCATACCTCCACTGTCAACTGGTCAACATCCTGGAACTCCCTCCCAAACAGCACAGTGGGTGTCCCTACACCTCAGGACTGCAGCGGTTCAAGGAGGCAGCTCATCACCATCTTCTGTTGGGCAACTAGGGATGGGCACTAAATGCTGGCCTAACCAGCAACGCTAACAGCCCATCAACGCTGGCCTAACCAGCAACGCTCACAACCCATAAACGGTGGCCTAGCCAGCAACGCTCACAACCCATAAACGCTGGCCTAACCAGCATCGCTCACAACCATAAATGCTGGCCTAACCAGCAACGCTCACAACCCATAAACGCTGGCCGAACCAGCAACGCTTACAACCCATAAACGCTGGCCTAACCAGCAACGCTCACAACCATAAACGCTGACCTAACCAGCAACGCTCACAACCCATAAACGCTGGCCTAACCATCTACGCTCACAACCATAAACGCTGGCCTAACCAGCAATGCTCACAACCCATAAACGCTGGCCTAACCAGCAATGCTCACAACCCATAAACGCTGACCTAACCAGCAACGCTCACAACCCATAAACGCTGGTCTAACCATCAACGCTCACAACCATTAAACGCTGGCCTAACCATCAACGCTCACAACCCATAAACGCTGGCCTAACCAGCAACGCTCACAACCCATAAATGCTGGCCTAACCACCAATGCTCGCAACCATAAACGCTTGCCTAACCAGCAACGCTCACAACCCATACACGCTGGCCTAACCATCAACGCTCACAACCATAAACGCTGGCCTAAACAGCAATGCTCACAACCCATAAGCGCTGGCCTAACCATCAACGCTCACAACCCATAAACGCTGGCCTACCCATCAACACTCTCAACCATAAACGCTGGCTTAAACAGCAACGCTCACAACCCATAAACGCTGGCCTAACCAGTAACGCTCACAACCCATAAACGCTGGCCTAACCAGCAACGCCCACAACCCATAAACGCTGGCCTAACCAGCAACGCTCACAACCCATAAACGCTGGCCTAACCAGCAACGCTCACAACCCATAAACGCTGGCCTAACCATCAACGCTCACAACCCATAAATGCTGGCCTAACCATCAATGCTCACAACCCATAAACGCTGGCCTAACAAGCAACGCTCACAACCCATAAATGCAGGCCGAACCAGCAATGCTCACAACCCATAAACGCTGGCCTAACCAGCAACGCTCACAACCCATAAACGCTGGCCTAACCAGCAACGCTCACAACCCATAAACGCTGGCCTAACCAGCAACGCTCACAACCCATAAACGCTGGCCTAACCAGCAACGCCCACAACCCATAAACGCTGGCCTAACCAGCACTGCCCACAACCCATAAACGCTGGCCGAACCAGCAACGCTCACAACCCATAAACGCTGGCCTAACCAGCAACGCTCACAACCCATAAACGCTGGCCTAACCAGCAACGCTCACACCCCATAAACTGTGGCCTAACCAGCAACGCCCACATCCCATAAACGCTGGCCTAACCAGCAACGCTCACAACCATAAACGCTGGCCTAACCAGCAACGCCCACAACCCATAAACGCTGGCCTAACCAGCAACGCTAACAGCCCATAAACGCTGGCTTAACCATCAACGCTCACAGCCCATAAACGCTGGCCTAACCAGCAACGCTCACAACCCATAAACGCTGGCCTAACCAGCAACGCTCACAACCCATAAACGCTGGCCTAACCAGCAACGCCCACAACCCATAAACGCTGGCCTAACCAGCAATGCCCACAACCCATAAACGCTGACCGAACCAGCAACGCTCACAACCCATAAACGCTGGCCTAACCAGCAACGCTCACAACCCATAAACGCTGGCCTAACCAGCAATGCTCACACCCCATAAACTCTGGCCTAACCAGCAACGCCCACATCCCATAAACGCTGGCCTAACCAGCAACGTTCACAACCATAAACGCTGGCCTAACCAGCAACGCTCACAACCCATAAATGCTGGCCTAACCAGCAATGCTCACACCCCATAAACTCTGGCCTAACCAGCAACGCCCACATCCCATAAACGCTGGCCTAACCACCAATGCTCGCAACCATAAACGCTGGCCTAACCAGCAACGCTCACAACCCATACACGCTGGCCTAACCATCCACGCTCACAACCATAAACGCTGGCCTAAAGAGCAATGCTCACAACCCATAAGCGCTGGCCTAACCATCAACGCTCACAACCCATAAACGCTGGCCTACCCATCAACACTCTCAACCATAAACGCTGGCTTAAACAGCAACGCTCACAACCCATAAACGCTGGCCTAACCAGTAACGCTCACAACCCATAAACGCTGGCCTAACCAGCAACGCCCACAACCCATAAACGCTGGCCTAACCAGCAACGCTCACAACCCATAAACGCTGGCCTAACCAGCAACGCTCACAACCCATAAACGCTGGCCTAACCATCAACGCTCACAACCCATAAATGCTGGCCTAACCATCAATGCTCACAACCCATAAACGCTGGCCTAACAAGCAACGCTCACAACCCATAAATGCAGGCCTAACCAGCAATGCTCACAACCCATAAACGCTGGCCTAACCAGCAACGCTCACAACCCATAAACGCTGGCCTAACCAGCAACGCTCACAACCCATAAACGCTGGCCTAACCAGCAACGCTCACAACCCATAAACGCTGGCCTAACCAGCAACGCCCACAACCCATAAACGCTGGCCTAACCAGCACTGCCCACAACCCATAAACGCTGGCCGAACCAGCAACGCTCACAACCCATAAACGCTGGCCTAACCAGCAACGCTCACAACCCATAAACGCTGGCCTAACCAGCAACGCTCACACCCCATAAACTGTGGCCTAACCAGCAACGCCCACATCCCATAAACGCTGGCCTAACCAGCAACGCTCACAACCATAAACGCTGGCCTAACCAGCAACGCCCACAACCCATAAACGCTGGCCTAACCAGCAACGCTAACAGCCCATAAACGCTGGCTTAACCATCAACGCTCACAGCCCATAAACGCTGGCCTAACCAGCAACGCTCACAACCCATAAACGCTGGCCTAACCAGCAACGCTCACAACCCATAAACGCTGGTCTAACCAGCAACGCCCACAACCCATAAACGCTGGCCTAACCAGCAATGCCCACAACCCATAAACGCTGACCGAACCAGCAATGCTCACAACCCATAAACGCTGGCCTAACCAGCAACGCTCACAACCCATAAACGCTGGCCTAACCAGCAACGCTCACACCCCATAAACTCTGGCCTAACCAGCAACGCCCACATCCCATAAACGCTGGCCTAACCAGCAACGCTCACAACCATAAACGCTGGCCTAACCAGCAATGCCCACAACCCATAAACGCTGGCCTAACCAGCAACGCTGGCCTAACCAGCAACGCTCACGACCATAAATGAATTTTTTTTGTTTTTGTTTTTAAAAGTACCCATTCCATGGCGCAGTGGGTAGCACTGTTGCCTCACAGCACCGAGATACCAGGTTCGATCTCGGCTCTGTGTCACTGTCCGTGTGGAGTTTGTACATTCTCCCCGTGTTTGCGTGGGTTTTGCCCCCACAACCTAAAGATGTGCAGGCTAGGTGGATTGGCCACACTAAATTGCCCCTTAATTGGAAACAAAATGAATTGGATACTCTTATAAAAAAAAAGGATACCCACTCCTGGTGGCCATCAAGGTGACGGTCGCCCTGAACCTTTATGCCTCTGTGTCTTTCCAGGGGCCGAGTGGGGACCTGCCTTGGATCTCTCAGGCATCCGCGCACAGTTGCATCCGTGCTGTGATGGATGCCCTATGCGCTTGGACAGTGTACTATATGAACTTCAGTCTGGACCAAGCACACCAGGATTCACGCCGACCCCTGGCGATACTCCGACCTGGCGGGGGGTCAGATAATCCCGCCCTATAAGTCTGCACCCATTTTCCCAAGCAAATCATTTCTTCTTGGGCACAGCTTAGAGCTAAAACCATCTGAGAGAGCACAACAGCACCACCATTGGTCAGCCACTGATGATGGGTCCTCCGCTGGGCATTTTCCTTTCTCGTTGAAATGCATCTGTTCCCTGTATTCTGAAATAGCTCCGTAAATGTCTGCAATTTTTATTAACCTGTACCTGAACCTAAATTGTTCGTTCAATTTAGCTAGCTCTGCTTCCATGTCTTCCATGGCAGGTAGTAACAGTGAGGTTGAGTGTTTTGAGTTACAGGAAGGTCAAATGGGTGGATAAGTGGCAGATAGAATTAACCCTGAAAAATGTGAGGTGATATACTTGGGAAGGGGTAATTTAACAAGGAGGTATACTATGAAAGGTCTGACCCTGGGAAGTTCCAAAGAACAAAGGGATATACGTCTGTAGTGGGTAAAGTCTTGGAGGGGATTATAAGAGACAAGATTTATAATCATCTAGATAGGAATAATATGATCAGGGATAGTCAGCATGGCTTTGTGAAGGGTAGGTCATGCCTCACAAACCTTATCGAGTTCTTTGAGAAGGTGACTGAACAGGTAGACAAGGGTAGAGCAGTTGATGTGGTGTATATGGATTTCAGTAAAGCATTTGATAAGGTTCCCCACGGTAGGCTATTGCAGAAAATACGGAGGCTGGGGATTGAGGGTGATTTAGAGATGTGGATCAGAAATTGGCTAGCTGAAAGAAGACAGAGGGTGGTGGTTGATGGGAAATGTTCAGAATGGAGTTCAGTTACAAGTGGCGTACCACAAGGATCTGTTCTGGGGCCGTTGCTGTTTGTCATTTTTATCAATGACCTAGAGGAGGGCGCAGAAGGGTGGGTGAGTAAATTTGCAGACGACACTAAAGTCGATGGTGTTGTCGACAGTGTGGAAGGATGTAGCAGGTTACAGAGGGACATAGATAAGCTGCAGAGCTGGGCTGAGAGGTGGCAAATGGAGTTTAATGTAGAGAAATATGAGGTGATTCACTTTGGAAGGAATAACAGGAATGCGGAATATTTGGCTAATGGTAAAGTTCTTGGAAGTGTGGATGAGCAGAGGAATCTAGGTGTCCATGTACATAGACCCCTGAAAGTTGCCACCCAGGTTGATAGGGTTGTGAAGAAGGCCTATGGAGTGTTGGCCTTTATTGGTAGAGGGATTGAGTTCCGGAGTCATGAGGTCATGTTGCAGCTGTACAAAACTCTGGTACGGCCGCATTTGGAGTATTGCGTACAGTTCTGGTCACCGCATTATAGGAAGGACGTGCAGGCTTTGGAGCGGGTGCAGAGGAGATTTACCAGGATGTTGCCGGGTATGGAGGGAAAATCTTATGAGGAAAGGCTGATGGACTTGAGGTTGTTTTCGTTAGAGAGAAGAAGGTTAAGAGGAGACTTAATAGAGGCATACAAAATGATCAGGGGGTTAGATAGGGTGGACAGTGAGAGCCTTCTCCTGCGAATGGAAATGGCTGGCACGAGGGGACATAGCTTTAAACTGAGGGGTAATAGATATAGGACAGAGGTCAGAGATAGGTTCTTTACGCAAAGAGTGGTGAGGCCGTGGAATGCATTAACTGCAACAGTAGTGAACTCACCAACATTGAGGGCATTTAAAAGTTTATTGGATAAGCATATGGATGATAAGGGCATAGTGTAGGTTAGATGGCTTTTGTTTTGGTGCAACATCGTGGGCCGAAGGGCCTGTACTGCGCTGTATCGTTCTATGTTCTATGTTTGTCCATAGATCACTGAAGGCAGAAGGGCAGGTTAATAGACTGGTGAAAAAGCCATATGGTAAACTTGCCTTTATCAATCAGGGCATAGATTACAAAAGCAGGGAGGTCATGTTGGAGCTGTGTAGAACTTTGTTGAGGCCACAGCTGGAGTACTGTGTGCAATTCTGGTCACCACATTATAGGAAGGATGTGATTGCACTGGAGGGGGTGCAGAGAACATTCACCAGGATGTTTCCTGGGATGGAACATTTAAGTTATGAAGAGAGGTTGGATAGGCTTGGGTTGTTTTCGCTGGAGCAGAGAAGGTTGAGGGGCGACTGAATCGAGGTACACAAGGTTATGAGGGACATGGACAGGGAGGACAGGGAACAGCTGTTCCCCTTACTTGAAGGCTCAGTTACGAGGGGACACAAGTTCAAAGTGAGGGGTGGGAGGTTTTGGGGGGGATTTGAGGAAAAGCTTTGTTACCCAGAGAGTGGTGACGGTCTGGAATGCACTCCCTGGGAGGGTGGTAGAGGCGGGAAGCCTCACATCCTTTAAAAAGTGCCTGGATGAGCTCTTGGCATGCCATAACATTCAAGGCTATGGGCCAAGTGCTGGCAAATGGGATTAGGTGGGCAGGTCAGGGCCTTTCATGCGTCGGTGCAGACTCGATGGGCCGAAGGGTCTCTTCTGCACTGTAGTGTTCTGTGATTTTGTGATAACTGCCCTTATTTAAGTTTAAAATACTAGTCTTAGGTCCACTCTTCTCTCGCTCAAATTGGATGTAAAATTAATTCATATTGTGATCACTACCACCAAGGGACCTTCACCATGATATCATTATATCATGATATTCTACCTCATTGCACAGACCTTGTCTAATAAAGCCTGCTGTCTGGTTGGCTCCCGAATGTGCTAAGAAACTGTGCTGAAAACATTCTGTGAATTCCTCATCTACGCTATCTTTGCCCAGTCAGTATGCAGATTAAAATCCCTGTGATAACCAATGTACCTTTCTGACAAGTTTCCATTATTTCTTCTTTGATATACTGTCCTACCATTTGGTTACTGTTAGGGCACCTGTACACCACTCCCACAAGTGACTTCTTGCCTTTAGCATTCCTTTCTAACAAAACCACTTCTATGTCCTGTTTTTGTTTTACTGTGTCAATATAATCATTAATCAACAGAACCACCCCTCCATCTTTTCCTGTCCATCTAAAGTCACAAGCCCTTAAATATTCAGGTCAACAGTAAATCTCTCGTTCAGAAAAACAGGGGCATTTATGACATGATTTGCAGACACCTCTAAGGAAGATTGAGAGAGTTATAGAAAGATTACAGCACAGAAGGAGGTCATTCTGCCCAACTTGTCCATGCCAGCCAGAGGACAATGGGATTAGATTAATTGAGATTACAATGGGATGAGAGAAGTGCTAAGGTAGACTGGGAGCAAAGACATTATGGTGAAACCGGTGAGGAACAGTGGAGAACCTTCCAAGCGATTTTTCACAGTGCTCAACAAAGGTTTATACCAACAAAAAGGAAGGACGGTAGAAAGAGGGAAAATCAACCGTGGATATCTAAGGAAATAAGGGAAAGTATCAAATTGAAGAAAAAGCATACAAAGTGGCAAAGATTAGTGGGAGATTAGAGGACTGGGAAATCTTTAGGGGGCAACAGAAAGCTACTAAAAAAAGCTATAAAGAAGAGTAAGATAGATTATGAGAGTAAACTTGCTCAGAATATAAAAACAGACAGTAAAAGTTTCTACAAATATATAAAACAAAAAAGTGTGGCTAAGGTAAATATTGGTCCTTTAGAGGATGAGAAGGGAGATTTAATAATGGGAGATGAGGAAATGGCTGAGGAACTGAACGGGTTTTTTGTGTCGGTCTTCACAGTGGATGACACAAAAAACATGCCAGTGACTGATGCGAAATGAGGCTATGACAGATGAGGACTTTGAGATGATTGTTATCACTAAGGAAGTAGTGATGGGCAAGCTAATGGGGCTAAAGGTAGACAAGTCTCCTGGCCCTGATGGAATGCATCCCAGAGTGCTAAAAGAGATGGCTAGGGAAATTGCAAATGCACTAGTGATAATTTATCATAAATCACTAGACTCTGGGGTGGTCCCGGTGGATTGGAAATTAGCAAACGTGACACCACTGTTTAAAAAAGGAGGTAGGCAGAAAGCGGGTAATTATAGGCCAGTTAGCTTAACTTCGGTAGTAGGGAAGATGCTGGAATCTATCATCAAGGAAGAAATAGCGAGGCATCTGGATGGAAATTGTCCCATTGGGCAGACGCAGCATGGGTTCATAAAGGGCAAGTCGTGCCTAACTAATTTAGTGGAATTTTTTGAGAACATTACCAGTGCGGTAGATAACGGGGAGCCAATGGATGTGGTATATCTGGATTTCCAGAAAGCTTTCGACAAGGTGCCACGCAAAAGATTGCTGCATAAGATAAAGATCCATGGCATTAAGGGTAAAGTAGTAGCATGGATAGAGGATTGGTTAATTAATAGAAAGCAAAGAGTGGGGATTAATGGGTGTTTCTCTGGTTCATAGAATTTATCATAGAATTTACAGTGCTGAAGGGGGCCATTTAACCCATCGAGTCAGCACCGGCTCTTGGAAAGAGCACTCTACCCTATCCCCATAACCCAGTAACCCCACCCAATACTGAAGGGCAATTTTGGACACTAAGGGCAATTTTAGCATGGCCAATCCACCAATCCACCCTATCTCTGTAGCTGTGTCCAATGAGAAGAGGCAGAGTCTTGATGCCTCATGTGTTTCATAGTTGTGGTGTCCCCTGCAGTGTCCTGTCTGGTGATTGGTTGTTCTGTGTCCTGTGTGTTTATTGGTTATTCTGTGTGTCAATCACTGCCTGTCTGTATCTCATTATATACATAAGTGGATATTATGATATCTCCCCTTTTTGAAATAATTTTTTTTGTTTTGAATGTGGCTGTATACATGTATGACTGACTATGTACAAATGGTGAGGGAATGAACATGTGTACATGGGAAGGTGTCTAGCTTGCAGATACAGAGCAAACTGAACAAAATTTACAGGATTCAAGTCTATAGATTCCGTCTTTGTGGTTGGCGACGGATTCTTGTTGATCGCCTCAGAGGTGGAGTGGGGGATGCCGGCACCTGGACAGGCTGGCTTGCTGCCAGATCGGTGGCCTCGTGGTGCGAGATGTCCGGAGGAGGCATGATGACATGCGGAAAGGTGCGGTCAGGTGGTGGGCAGGCAACTTTGCGCAGTGCCCTCCTGTTGCGCCATAGAATGGAGCCATTAGCCATTTGAACAACGAAAGGCCCGGGGGCAGCCTGTCTGATGACAACAGCTCTGGCTGACCAGCCTCCCTCAGGCAACTGGATGTGAACAGCATCTTCTGGAGCCAGCACAGGCAAATCAGTGGCATGAGCATCATAAGTTATCTTCTGCTGGTCCCTGGATCCCTGCACTTTCTGCAGCACCGTGAGGTGGTCAAGGTCTTGAACATGGATGGCTGGAACAGTCGCCCGCAGGTTGCGGTTCATGAGTAGCTGAGCCAGAGACAAACCAGTCGACAGAGTGGTTGCCCTGTATGCCAACAGCGCAAGGTGAAAATCAGATGCTGAGGCTGCAGCCTTGCAAAGCAGCCGCTTGACAATGTGGACCCCTTTCTCGGCCTTTTCGTTTGATTGTGGACTGGATGTGACATGCCTGAAGTGGTAGGCTCATGCAAAGTCGGACCACTCTTGGCTGTGGAAACATGGACAGTTGTCATTCATTACTGTGAGTGGTATACCGTGCCTGGCAAACGTCTCTTTGCAGGCCTTGATGACTGACTTTGACGTGAGATCCGGCAGTTTCACTACTTCCGGGTAGCTGGAGAAGTAGTCGATTAAAAGCATGTAATGACGCCCATTTGCGTGAAAGAGGTCTATCCCCACATTAGACCACGGAGAGGTCATGATCTCATGCAGTTGCAATGTTTCTTTGGGCTGGGATGGTTGGAATTTCTGGCATGTAGTGCAGTTGAGGACCATGTTGGCAATGTCCTGGCTGATGCCAGGCCAGTAAACTGCCTGCCGAGCTCTGCGTCGACATTTCTCGACCCCAAGGTGACCCTCATGGATCTGTTTGAGCACCATGGTTTGCATGCTTTGGGAATGACGATTCTATCCCGTTTAAGAAGGATCCCCTCCACAACCGTTAACTCGTCCTTAACGTTGAAGAACTTTTTCCAGCCATGTGCGAGGTGTTGCATCACGCGCTGCAGTAGAGGATCTTTGGCCGTTTCTTCACGTATTTGGACAACTCATTCATCAGTGGCTGGGAGGTTGCTGGCACACAACTGTACCTGTGCCTCAATGTGGTGAATGAAGTCGACCTGTTCACCCGTCGTGGTGATGGATCGGGATAGGGCATCCGCGATTACCAGCTCCTTACCCAGTGTGTAGACGAGTTCGAAGTCATAGCAGCGGAGACGAAGAAGAATTTGCTGAAGCCGAGGTGTCATATCATTTAAATCCTTCTGGATTATGTGGACTAAGGGCCTGTTTCCACCGTGAACTTTGGCAGACCGTATACGTAGTCATGAAACTTGACTATTCATGTCAGGAGACCCAAGCACTCTTTTTCGATCTGGGCATACCGTTGTTCGGTCGGAGTCATGGCCCTGGATGCATGTGCCACTGGAGCCCAGGACAAGGAGTCGTCTTTCTGGAGGAGCACCGCACCAATGCCGCCCTGGCTTGCGTCTGTGGATATTTTGGTATCCTTGGTCGGGTCAAAGAACGCCAGTACTGGGGCTGTGGTGAGCTTCGACTTCAGCTCAAGCCACTCCGCTTGATGCGTGGGAAGCCACTGGAACATTGTGGACTTTTTTACGAGATGCCAGAGGGCTGTGGTGTGGGATGCCATGTTAGGAATGAATTTTCCTAGAAAATTTACCATCCCAAGGAAACGTAGGACCGCCTTTTTGTCCTCTGGGTTCTTCGTGGCATTGATTGCCAGTACCTTGTCAGCATCAGGTTGCACACCCTGCTGGGAAATGTGGTCACCCAGAAACTTGTTCGCGGACCGACCAAATGAGCATTTGGCCCTGTTCAGCTGAAGGCCATTCTCGTGGACCCTCTGAAAAACTGGTCTGAGGCGAGCTATGTGATCCTCGGGCGTCGCGGACCAGATGAGAACGTCATCCACATAGACTAGCACCCGCTCGATGCCCTCCATCATTTGCTCCATTATTTGATGAAAGACTTCGGAAGCTGAAATGATACCGAAAGGCATGCGGTTGTAACAATACCTGCCGAACGGAGTGTTAAACGTGCACAGCTTCTGACTGGACTCGTCCAGCTGTATCTGCCAGAAACCACGTGAGGCGTCCAGCTTGGTGAAGAATTTGGCATGAGCCATCTCACAGGTTAATTCTTCCCGCTTCAGGATTGGATAGTGCTCTCGCATTATGTTGCGATATTTAGACGATCCTTGAGAGGAGCCGGCACCCGGCGTGGTGCATGGATGACTGGGGTGGCATTCAGTTTGAGTAGTATCTTGTAGCGATACGGGAGCGTGTCCATCCCATCAATCACATTGTGATATTGCGCGAGGATGTCATCTATCTCAGCCTGTAGGTTCGCATTGGGCGAGGCAGTCGCCGGTGTCGAGGACATGGCATGAACTCGCTGTACCAGATTTAGGAGTTTGCATGCGCGAGCACCGAGCCGGGATGCCTTGTCAGGCTGGACGATTTTGAATCTTAACGTCGCCTTGATTGCCTTGTGAGAGACACTTAGCTGACACGATCCACGAGCAGCTATGGTATTGGCATTGTAGTCAAGGAGCTGGCAGGCTGGTGGAAGAATTCGAGGTTGGTCTCGGATGCTGTCGAGGTCTGACTGGGATATGAGATTCGCAGACGCGCCAGTGTCCAATCTGAACCGGATGCGTCACTGGTTGACCGTGACGACAGCACACCATTCGTCATCAGGATCCACACTTAGGATTGGGAGGCGTTTTGCAGGAGCGGAGGAGACCAGCTCATGTGTGGTGATGATGCCCACCCGATAGGGAGACTTGAGGCAGTCAGCATCGGGGTCCGTTGGGCTTTCGGGATCGGAATCCTGCATGCCTTGTTGTACGCAGCGGACTCGTCTGCGCTGCAGCTGAGATCGCTGGCTGTTGATCAGTGGAGCGGACCTGCATAGGGCCGCATAATGCCCAGGCTTTCCACATTGTAGACATCGCCTTCCTTTGGCTGGACATTGCCGCTTTAAATGGGCGGAGCCACAATTTTGACACGTCATGACGCCGACGTCAGCGCGTTCTGTGCGCCTTCGCGCACACGCAGTGCGGTCGGCCGACATTCGCGCATGTGCAGTAGGGTTTTCGGCCTCATCGTCCTCCAGTCGGGTGCGCATGTGTGGGAACCCGGGAAAAGCGTGCGAAACGGCCACTCTCCGCGATGCTCAGGCCTTGCATTCTTGCGACGGCCTGCACCCTTTCTGCCTCGTGGGAGGCCAGTTTTGCATTTTCTCCCGCCTTGATGCGGGAGTATCGATTGCTGGCAAGTTCATGGACAATGCACGTTTCCATGGCAATGGAGAGGGTCATCCGTTTGATTTTGAGGAGTTGCTCCAGCAGGGAGTCGGAATGGACCCCGAAAATAATCTGATCCCGGATCATGGAATCAGCAGTCGAGTCATAATTACATGACTGCGCTAGGATGCTTAGATAGGTCAAGAAGGACTGAAAAGGTTCATCCTTACCCTGAAGCCTCTGTTGGAAGATGTACCGTTCAAAGCTCTCATTCACCTCAACTTCGCAGTGGCTGTCGAATTTCAGCAGAACTGTCTTGAACTTCGTCTTGTCTTCGCCATCGGCAAACGTGAGCGAGTTAAAGATGTGGATGGCGTGATCCCCCGCAGTCGACAGGAACAGCACGATCTTCCTGGCATCTGATGCTGCCTCGAGGTCGGAGGCCTCGATATACAGGAGGAACTTCTGTTTGAAGACCTTCCAGTTGGCGCCGAGGTTGCCGGAGATCCGGAGTTGCGGAGGGGGCTGGATCTTTTCCATGCCGCTGGATGGTTGCTTGCTGGTCGTTGCAGATTCACTTGAGGTAGGTTCGTTAGAATTAATAGTTTTCTGGTACCATGATGTGTTATATGAGTTGGTTTAACACTGACTGCAACTGGATGCAGTAAGACGAGAAACAGGCTTTCGACACAGGAGATGGTCCAACACTGTTTTACTGAACCTGCTGATTGCTGTACAATGTCGGCCGTGCATGCGCACGGTGGCATCCTGCAGCTGCTGGGCGGTGTGGCAGCCACTCGTGGACCCGGCCCGCAAAATAGTCCCCCCTTCAGTCAACTCGCGCGCCCTGGACCACCTAACCCACAGTGGACCCAGCCCCAAATAATATCCCCCCCTTCCCGCAGATCAGCCTTCCTCCAACAGTGGCGGCGCTGGACTGAGTCCACAGCCACCACGTCGCGTTCCCGACAGGTGAGACCACACATGTCCCACGCCGTTGGGAACTCGGCCGGTCGAGGGCGGAGCATCGGAGGGAGGGCCTCAGGCAATGTAATGAGGCCATCAATACATGGTGTGGAGTACTCTCTGACTGTGCCGCTTTGGACGGGCCAGAGCATCACGAAAGCGCCACCACCCCCGATTTCGTCAGGAATTCTGATTCTCCGGCCAGTCGCTGAACGCGATTTCGCCGTCAGCGACTGGAGAATCCAGCCCGTTAAATTGAGCTCCTGTTGGTTCTGACTAGAGGATGTAAAAGATCCTGGGCCAGAGAATCGCCGCAATCGCGCCACGACTCCCCGACGCCACGACAACCCGCAATTCTCCTAGGGTTGAGAATTGGCGCCATTTGCGCCGGTGCGTTTGGCGCGCCGCCGGCTGTGGGCCGCTGGAATTGGCGGTGCCGCCGATTCTCCGGCCCGGATGGGCCGAGCGGCCGCGCCGATTCGACAGAGTCCCGCCACCGCCGTTCACCCCTGGTCGCTGCCGGCAGGAACTCTGTGGGAACGGTCAGCGGGCGGCCTGGGGGGGGGTAGGGGGCCTCCACCACCGGGGTGGGGCCTCCGATGGGGTCTGGCCCACGATCGGGGCCCACCGTTTGGCTGGCCGGCCTCTTCCCCCCCCCCCCCGGGCCTACTTTCTGGCGCGGCCGGCCCCTGAACACCGACCCCCATATTGGGTCAGGGCCGGCGTGCGTAAGAAGTCCCCCGCTCAAGTTGGCGCGGCCCAACTGCGCTTACGCGGGTTGGTGCGGCGCCATTTGGCGACGGCGTTCACGACGGTGCGAACACTTGGGCTCCATCTTGGAGAATCAGCCCCCCCCCCCCGAGCGTTATTTTAAAGAGCATAGAGTTCTGCCTGGCATTTTGGCCAATATTTACCCCTCAAGCAACATAATTAGAACAGATTCTGTGATCATTACATTTTTGTGGGAGAGTGTCGCGTGCAAAGTGGCTGAATTCCTACGTTACTGTGAATTTCTGTGCGGTGTATCCTACAGAATCCTTCACTTCAAAAAAGTTTGGTGGACCGAGTGGTCACGTGAGAATGTGATGGCGTGACTCCACGAGAGGTCACATGGCGAGGCACATGGCTTATCCACTGAAGCATGGGCAGAGCACAAGTGTTGAAGTAGCTGCTGATTGTTTTCCTACTTTGAATTTAATACAGTTCTCAGGTGTTTGTGTTTCATGGCCATTCTCAGCCACTTTTGAATTTAGGCCTCATTTTTATATTTTGCTCAAACAAAAGTTTAATGTTGTAATTTTATGGCTGGAATTTGTCCGCCGCCAACTAAAATATTTTTGATTTGTGATAACCCAAGAGTGTGCTCATGTTTAATGGCTGACAATTTAAGTGACATCTATTCGCAATCTGATATTGGGCATTTCCATCCAACTTCAAATTCAAAAAAATGGTGAAGGAAGAGAACTGGTCAGTCAGGCGGTAACTATAGTTACAGCCATTTCATCCTTTCAAGTAGCTGAATTTACACAAAACTGAGATAAATGGTGAAAATTTCATTCATCCAACTGTGAAGTGCCCACGACGTAATTGAAACTCCCAAACAAAGATTTGGTAAATCCTGGGCGGGATTCTCTGACCTCGGGCCAGGTCAGAGAATCACCGAGGGGGGGGGGGGGGGGCGATTCACGCGATGCCGGTCCGCCGATTGTCCGGTGACCGGAGAATCAACGCCATTAGCACCGGTGTGGTCGGCGTGCCACTGGTCGGGGGCCGCTCTATGCGCCCCCCCCTAGCCATTCGCCGCGCGGGATGGGCCAAGAGGCCGCCCAGATAGGCCGAGTTTCGCCAGCGCCGTTCACATGTGGTCCTCCCCGGCGGGACCTCGGCTTCCATCCAGCAGTGGCCGGCCTGATGGGGGGGGGAGAGGGAGTCCGACTCCGGGGCGGGGGGGCCTCCGTGGCCTGGCCCGCGATCGGAACCTACCGATCGGCGGACCGGATTCTCCTGGTGAATCCACTCCGCGCCGGGCCCCTGTAGCTCTACATCATGTTGTGTGGAGAAGGCAACTAACGCGCATGCGCAAATTCACACCGGTCGAAGCGCGCATACGTGAATTTGCGCCGGTCCAGCGCGCATGTGCAGACCCGCGCCGCCCATTTGACACCGGTATCAGCAGCTGGAACCGCGTGAGTTGCTCCAGTGCCATGCTGGCCCATGTAGGGCGCAGGGTCGCTGATCCTGGGGGCCTGTTCACGCCGTCGTAAAACGCAACGGCGTTTACGACAGCGTCGACACTTAGCCTCAGGATCAGAGAATCCTGCCCCCCATTTTGGGTGTTTTGTGAAAGAGCTTGTCTGGATATGTGTGCGGCCTCGATCTCTGCGATCCAGCCTGAACCTTGGAGGCAGCAGCAATTCCACCCCTGCCCCCCCACATTCACCGACCTGACATCTGAAAGCAGTTCTGCACCTGAAAATAGGGCATAAAGCTCTTGGTTCTATGACAAATAGGTGTGCCCATTGATGCTGAATCTCCACATTACAATGCAGATTTGGACTTTGTCATTTGTCACATGCCGAACTGAAGAATTTGATGTAATCAGGTCAATTTGTGACATACTTTGCTCACCCCTCCATCAGTTGTCTTGTTTTGCTTTGTTACACGGCTGCAGGTTGTTAAATTATTGGCACTGTGATTCCATAACAAGCTCCATATGATACAATTAACTACACCGGACTTATGCACAAACCTGTTGGATGATACCCTCTCGGGGAAAGCTCTGTGATAGTTCAAAGTTATTATCAATTCACAGATTAACCTGAATAAATACACTCTACAGTTTCTGATAAACAGTATTGACCGGAAACATTAACTCTGGGCGGAATCTTACTCGAAAATGGCCAAATGTTAGTTCTGGTAAGAAAACTGGAGTGAAACCCCCTGGTGGGATTTCTCACGATATCCTACGCCACTTTAAGTAAAGTTTTTCTGCCCACAAGAATCACGCTGCGTTCTGGGTGCCCTCCCACTGATTCTCTCACCCCGGGGAAACAGTGCAAATACTGGAGAGATCCAGATAAATGTCTCCCCAGCACTTGCTCCAGATCCATTCGAGGGGGATGGCAGTACAGAAGCCAGCTCCGTGTCTTACTGATGGTGCCCTGACCAGACTCCTGGATGGGGTATGGCAGACGCAGGGTGTACTCCACCTGCAATCTGGGAGGTTGCCCACTAGAAGCATCACCACCCCTTCCTGGGAGATAATAACTGCCTTGGTCAGTGCCAGAACCCTGCAGAGGAGGACAGGGCAGCAGTGCAGGAAGATGGTGAATTGCCTTCTTTGCATGGCCGGGATAGGTTTGCCACCTCCAGTCTCTCACTGCACCCCCTAACCCACCCCTTGCACCTCCAAGCTGATCTCTCACCCATTGACCTCATGGGTTACACACCTGTGATGGGCATGTGCTTCTTCCTCAGTGAGTACCTCTCCACTGAGCCACACACTGTCCTCTCCCGCATGACATATCCCCACTCCTCTCCGTCTCCAGTCCATCAAGATAACGCGCCGAACACTCGACAGTCTCCCTGGATCTTGGGCATCACCTCAGTTTATCCTGTGTAATATTAACTCTTGATTGAGTATCGGGGCCCATTGGTTGGGACTGAACTATTTTGTATGAAACCAATGAAACAAAATCAAAAGAACTGAGGGATAAAGTAAATGGCACAGCCCCTTAAAGGGACACTGTCTTGAATAAGAACAAAATCATCAATGAAACATAAAACACCAAGCTAAAATGTGACTGAAAGAGCCGATATGGCACCCCAGTCCTTGCAGAGCCCAGCAGACATGGAAGACCTCAATGGATACAGCATGCTCCCTCTACAGGGTCACCTGGCTGCAAACATAGCTACGGTAGAGGGGCAGTGGGATTGAAATCAGTGGCATTTATCTTTAGCTTTGCATATTTTATTGCCTCTGTTGAATTGGCAATGAAGAGCGAAATTGAATTCCAATCAATTGAATGCTGTGACGGACGAGGCACAGCTGATAGAGTAAAATCTGCAATGAGCATCATTCACCCATTCAGAGGACCACCGCATTCTCCCATTTCACAAACCCTGGGCTGGATTCTCCGCCGGCAGGATGCCCCGTTATGCCGGTGCCCGAGGGTTTCCCGACGGCGTGGGGCTGCCCCACAGTGGGAAACCCCATTGACCGGCCGGAGTAACAGAGCATCCCGCCGGCAGGGTGAAACTGAAATGTGGCGCAGTGGGGCGGAGAATCCATCCCCTATTCCTGAGAGACAAGGGGCGGGATTCTGCGGGAATCAGCAGGGCGGGCCACTCCAGCGCCGAGGAGCAGCGTGAACCACTCCGGCGTCGGGCCACCCCGAAGGTGCGGAATCCTCCACACCTTCAGGGGCTAGGCCGGCGCCAGAGTGTTTGGCGCCGTGCCAGCCGGCGCGGAAGGGCCTCCGCATGCCGGCGCGAGTTGGCGCATGCGCGGGAGCGCCAGTGTGTGCTGGCCTCATCCCAGCGCATGCGCAGGAGGGTTCTTCTCCGCACCGGCCATGGCGGAAGTTGACAGTAGCTGAAGCGGAGGGAAAGAGTGCCCCCACGGCACAGGCCTGCCCGCGGATCGGTGGGCCCCGATCGCGGGCCAGGCCACCGTGGGGGCACTGTTGCTAACTTTTGGTTGGTTCAGTTGGCTCTGTTTTATAACCTTTGCTCTCGAGTCGCCAGGTATCTTTATGATGCCGCCACGAGGTTCAAGTTCAAGTAATGATCAATAACTCAATACACCGATTAGTAAGATTCAAATCAAAGCACATTTATTATACACAGTAATCGCTACTCATGCACAAATTCTACGTCTAAGCTACTTCTACAACTAACAGGCCTATACTTAGCTTCGGACTGGCCCACCAGGTCAGGGGAACAAATGGGCTTTTGTTCGGGTTCTGAGTCTGCGGGATTCGAAGTTGGTACAGATTGGTAGCTAGGAGCGCCTAGCTCGTAGCGAGCGTTGACTTAAGACTTACGTTCTTGGAAGCAGCTGGACAGGTCACTCTCAGGGGTTGCTTCGCGTTGCTGAGTGACCCGGTCAAGAAGGACGATTTGAACTTGGGGGCTTTAATTTATAGTCCCCAGGGGCTTCCCGCCTTTCAGGGCGGACCCCGTACCTGGTTTCAAGTGATTGGACTTCGTTCCAATCGCTTGGTTCGATTTCTCCAATACTGGAGCTGTTCCCTGATCGATGGGCGGTCTTTAGGTGTCCGTTAACCTCTTTTGTGTTGACTCCTGCTGGAGCCGGGGAGTCTGGCTTGGCCTTGTTTACCTTAAATGTTTCGATTGTTCCCGGGGATCGCTCATTAGTATGTAGATGGCTGCTACATTACAATGCAGATGGCTGCTTGTATCGATGCTGTCTGGGCTTTTGCAGAGTCTAATACAAAGTAAACTTGCACCTGCTAGTTTTTGCCTGTGTTGGCTGAATTTCCCTTCAGCCTTTGCTGTTCTCCATTTTAAGTCGGGAATTGGCCAACCCAGGTGGCTACAGCACCCCCTGGGGCCAGATTTCCCTTCAGAATGTCCAATTCACCTAACAAGCACTTTTGGGACTTGTGGGAGGAAACCGGAGCACCCGGAGGAAACCCACGCAGATACGGGGAGAACGTGCAGCTCCAGGGTCCCAGGTTTGATTCTGGCTTGGGTCACTGTCTGTGCGGAGTTTGCACATCCTCCCCGTGTGTGCGTGGGTTTCCTCCGGGTGCTCCGGTTTCCTCCCACAGTCCAAAGATGTGCAGGTTAGGTGGATTGGCCATGATAAATTGCCCTTAGTGTCCAAAATTGCCCTTAGTGTTGGGTGGGGTTACTGGGTTATGGGGATAGGGTGGCGGTGTTGACCTTGGGTAGGGTGCTCTTTCCAAGAGCCGGTGCAGACTCGATGGGCCGAATGGCCTCCTTCTGTACTGTAAATTCTATGACTATGACCGGCGCGGAGAAGAAACCCCCTGCGCATGCGCAGGAAACACGCCGGCGGTTCTGCACATGCAGCAGAACACGCTGGCGCACCCACGCATGCGCCAACTCGCACTGGCTGGTGGAGGCCCTTCAGCGCCGGTTGGCGTGGCGCCAACCACTCCACCGCCGGCCTACCCCCCGGAAGTACAGAGGATTCCGGAACTTCCGGGCCGCCCTACGCCGGAGTGGTTCACATCACTCTTTGGCGCCGGTTCGGGCCGCCCGCCGGTTGGGGGAGAATCCCGGCCAATGTCACCACCAGAAATCTCACTTGGTGGAGCAGAACATCTCGGGTGTCATTCTCCGACCCCCCGCCGGGTCGGAGAATGGCCGTAGGACGCCGTGAATCCCGCCCCCGCCCCCGCCGAAGTCTCCTGTACCGGAGATTGGGCGGGGGCGGGAATCGGGCCGCGCCAGTTGGCGGGACCCCCCGCTGGATTCTCCGGCCCGGATGGGCCGAAGTCCCGTCCAGAAATTGCCTGTCCCGCCGGCGTATATCAAACCTGGTATTTACCGGCGGGACCAGGCGGCGTGGGCGGGCTCCGGGGTCTTGGGGGGGGCGCGGGGCGATCTGACCCTGGGGGTGCCTCCACGGTGGCCTGGCCCGCGATCGGGGCCCACCGATCCGCGGGCGGGCCTGTGCCGTGGGGGCACTCTTTCCCTTCCGCCTCCGCTACGGCCTCCACCATGGCGGAGGCGGAAGAGACTCTCCCCACTGCGCATGGGCGGGAAACTGACAGCGGCCGCTGACGCTCCCGCGCATGCGCCGGGAAACTGTCAGCGGCCGCTGACGCTCCCGCGCATGCGCCGCATTTCCGCGCCAGCTGGCGGGGCAACAAACGCCATTTCCGCCAGCTGGCGGGGCGGAAATCCCTCCGGCGTCGGCCTAGCCCCTCAATGTTGGGGCTAGGCCGCCAAAGATGCGGAGCATTCCGCACCTTTGGGCCGGCGCGATGCCCGTACGAGTTTGGCCGAGTCCCGCCGGCGTGGGTTACTCAGGTTCCACACGGCGGGACCTGGATGGTGAGTGTGTGGGGGCCCCTGGAGGGGGAGGCAGGGGGATCCGACCCCGGGGGACTCCCCACGGTGGCCTGGCCTGCGATCTGGGCCTATCGATCGGCGGGAGGGCTGGTTCCATGGGGGGCCTACTTTACTCCGTGCCGGGCCTCTGTAGGGCTCCGCCATATTGCCCGGGGGCCCGCCCAGTGAAGGGAAACCCCACATATGCGCGGAAATATGGCAGCCATAGTATAGAATTTACAGTGCAGAAGGAGGCCATTCGGCCCATCGAGTCTGCACCGGCTCCTGGAAGAGCACCCCACCCAAGGTCCACACCTCCACCCTATCCCCATAACCCAGTAACCCCACCCAACACTAAGGGCAATTTTGACACGAAGGGCAATTTAGCATGGCCAATCCACCTAACCTGCACATCTTTGGACTGTGGGAGGAAACCGGAGCACCCGGAGGAAACCCACGCACACACGGGGAGAATGTACAGACTCCGCACAGACAGTGACCCAAGCCGGGAATCGGGCCTGGGACCCTGGAGCTGTGAAGCAATTGTGCTAACCACAATGCTACCATGCTGCCCCGTAGCGTGCACGTGTGGAAATACGCCGGCCGTTCCGCGCATGCACAAACTCTTGCGGGCCGTTCCGCGTGGCTGGAGCTGCGGGGACTACTCCGGCGCCAACCTAGCCCCCTAGGAAGGGGAGAATTCCCCATTACCGAGGACCGTTGCTGCCGGAGTGTTTGGCGCCACTTTTCACGCTTGCATGGGGACATAGCCCCATTATTGGAGAATCCCGCCCTAGGATTTGGAATATACTGTTTGATAGACTTGTAGTCAGAATAGAATAGAACATTATTGTCCATTCAAAAGTGGAAATTTGTCTTTGGTTTCACCTCCAGTGCAGCATAAAACTATCCAGTAATTAGTTAAAAACAGTAAATATTTCATGTACACCCACATTTGTGCATATATAACATACATCCACACTAGACAAACATAACACATTGCACTCTGCCATTAAAGCACTTACTGCAATTGAAATAAATAAAAACAGCAAGCTAAGTTTACATTGTGGTATTTAGTAAGCTTATGGCACTGGGAACAAAAGACCTCTTGAATAGATTGTTCCGAGCAATAGGTATTCTAAAGTGTCGACCTGATGATATAAAGAGTGAGAGGGATCATCTCTATCCTCTTAACTGTGTTGTTAAATAAATTATCGAGCTGTGTCTGCTGTCTACCAGTGATTTTACCTGTAGTGTTGACAATTCTGGCCAGTTTACTTTTTGCATTTCATACTCAGGTTACCATACCAGACTGTCATGATACAGATCAAATAGTAGCCTTCAAAAGGGAATTGGAGAAAAAAAACAGAGGGGAAAGGGGAAAGGGCAGAAGAGTGGATTTAACTGGATTATTGTTTGCTAGAGCTGGGATACACTCAATCGGCTTAATGGCCTCCTCTGTGCTGTATTGTTCTGTGATTGAACGGTTTATCATTAGATTCTGAATGCTGCATGTTGCTGATGTGGGTTTCCTCCGGGTGCTCCGGTTTCCTCCCACAGTTCAAAGATGTGCTGGTTCGGTGGATTGGCCATGCTAGGCTGTCTCTTAGTGTCCTAGGATGTGCGGGTTAGGTGGGGTTATGGGGTTTCTGGAATAGGGTGGGGAATTGACCTAAGTGGGGTGCTCTTTCAGATGAGTGGCCCAGACTCAATGGGCTGAGTGGCCTCTTTTGCACTGTAGGAATTCTAAGGATTCTATTACTTTCCAATAATGGGCAAATGGCCTCCACCATCACCTGAGCAGCAAGATGTGGAGGAAGGTGAGCGAGCAAGAGCAGTATTTCCTGGAGAAAGTCCAGCAGTGTTCTTTGATGGTTTGGCACCCCGCTCCTCCTGACTCCAAAATAAGGTAAATAAATTAGTTAATAGTTAGGTGCCAAGCACAGGAGAATACTGACTGCAATATGCACCGTGCATGCTTTGGTCAGTCACAAAGTACTTTTGCAAAGAGACATGAAACAGATATTAGACTCCCTCTATCAATATGGTAAAGGCTCTCATGCCTGCATCAGGTGTGGGCCCTTGTCACCTTTGCAGGAACATTCACCAAAATGGTGGGTGGTACACCTCTTGCACAAAATGAGCATGTGCACAACCCCTGACCTTTTTGGCTGCTTTTTCTTCTATTCATTCATGGGATGTGGATGTCACTGGCTGGGCCAGCATTTATTGTCCATCCCTAATTTTCCTTGGTCTGAATGGCTTGGTGGATCATTTCAAAGGGGAGTCAAGAGGCAACCACATTTGTTGTGGATCTGCAGTCACATGTAGGCCAGATCGGGAAAGGAAGGCAGATTTCCTTCCCTAAAGGGCGTTAGTGACCATATGGGTTTTGATGACAATCGGCAATGGCTTCATGGTCAGCATTAGACTTTTTAATTCCAGGTTTTTATTGAATTCAAATTTCACCATCTGCAGTGGTGGGATTCAAACCTAGGTCCCCAGAGCATTACCCTGGCTCTCTGGTTTACCAGTCTCGTGATAATACCACAACGCCACAACCTCCCCCAGAGAAGCCCATTTTAGAGCTACAGCGAGAATGAGGCACCAACAAATTCTAGGCCATAATATCAACCCACAGATTTTCTAATTCAGCAGTGGTTGAATTATAACAAATTACTGTGCTTGCCAAGCAGCAGCTCAAATCTAATCTTCCTATAAACTAGTCCACCCATCAGTAGGTGCAGGAAATCCAGGGATAGAGGTTTGCACGAGAGTGCTGACTTTAGGCTGCAGTAAAGTGCTAAAGTGGGAGTTTAGAGACTGAGGGAGTTCAGTGAGGAAGAAGCACAGTGTTCCTTTCATTTCCTATCTGTTCTCAAAGAGCATGATGGGAGCTGGGAGTTTACAAAGGGGTGGGTATTTTTCAAACTAGATTGAATTGTAAGTCATTGTTTTAGCAAGTGTAGTGAGTTAGTTGCTTGTTTTTAAATATAAAAGTCTTCTAAAGATTTTAATTTAAGGGGTTTAGTCATGGCAGGAGAGCTCAAAGCCGTGTTTTGCTCTTCTTGCTCCATGTGGGAATCTGGGAACATTTCCAGTCCTCTGGACCAGCATTTGTGCAAGAAGTGTGTCTAACTGCAGCTCCTGGAAGCTTGGGTTTCAGATCTAGAATGGCGGCTGGAGACACGGTGGAGCATCCGTGAGTTTGAGAGTGTTGTGGATAGCATGTTTCGAGAGGTGTTCACACCGCAACTGAAGGAAGGGAATGGGTGGCCATCAGGCAGTCCAAGAGAAACAGACAGGTAGTTCAGCAGTCCCCTGGGGTCCCACTCACAAATTGGTATTCCATTTTAGGGGCTGATGAGGTTAGTTCCTCCAGGGAGTGAGGACAAAGCCAAGCTTCTGGCACCACACGTAGCCTGTGTGCAGAAGAGAGGGGAAAGAGAGGAAGAGCAATAGTAATAGGGGATTCTAAAGTCAGGGGAATATAGACGCACTCCTGTGGCCGTCAACATGACTCCAGGATGGTGCACTGCCTCCCTGGTGCCAGGGTCCGGGATGTCACTCAACGGCTGCAGGGCATCCTGAAGGGGGAGGGTGATAAGGCAGAGGTCATGGTACATGTTGGTACCAATGACATAGGTAGAAAGAAGGATGAGGTCTTGCATCAAGAATTCAGTGAGTTAGGTAGTAGACTAAAGAGCAGGACCTATCGGGTTGTAATCTCTGGATTACTCACAGTGCCATGTGCTAGCGAGTACAGAAATAGGAGAATAGTGCAGATGAATGTGTGGCTTAAGATTTGGTGCAGGAGGGAGGGTTTTAGATTCGTGGACCACTGGGACTATTTCTGGGGAAGGTGGGACCTGTACAAGTGGAACAGTCTACATCTGAACGAGAGTGGAACTATCATCCCTGCTGGCGGGTTTGCTAGTGCTCTTGGGAGGAGTTTAAACTAATTCAGTGGGGGACGGGGGACGGGACGCAGACTGTCAGCAGAATAGGGACACAACATAACACAGAAAAGCAATACAGTCAGAAGGAATACAGCGGTAGTTTTAAGGGAGTAAGACAAGGCTGGGTGGCCTCTACTTTAATGCCAGGAGTATCACAGGTAAAACGGATGAGTTAAGGGCAAGGATTGACATGTAGAATTGAGATATAGTAGCCATCACAGAGGCGTGTAGAGGGAGAGGCAGGATTGGCAGCTCAACTTCCCAGGTTATAGAATCTTCAGGCGAGACAGAGGAGGGGATAAAAGAGAAGGGGGTATTGCATTATCAGTTCAAGAGTCAGTTACTGCAGTAAGGAGAAATGATATCTTGGAGGGGGAATCAAATGAAGCTTTGTGGGCAGAGCTTAGGAATAAAAAAAGGGGCAGCCACATTGCTAGGTGTTTATTTATTTGTTTTTATTAAATTTAGAGTGCCCAATTCATTTTTTCCAATTAAGGGGCAATTTAGCGTGGTCAGTCCACCAACCTGCACACCTTTGGGTTGTGGGGGTGAGACCCCCGCAGACTTGGGGAGAATGTGCAAACTCCACACGAACAGTGACCCAGAGCCGGGATCGAATCCGGGTTCTCGCCGCCATGACACAGCAGTGCTAACCACTGCACCACATTGCTAGATGTTTATTATAGACCTCCAGATAGTCAGTGGGAAATTGAGGAGCAAATATGTATGCAATTCGCGGAGGTGTGTAAAATTAATGGGCGGGATTCTCCCATCGGACAGTCAAGTGACGGCGCCGGAGTAAAAACGCAAGTGTTTTACCCCGGCGTCGGCGCCCGTTCTGGGACCCCATTCTGCGGCCCACAGGGGGCCAGGACAGCGCTGGAGCATGCGCAGTGGCCTTCTGCCCCGTGCCGGCCCCAACGCCAAATGGCGCAGGGCTACAGGAGCCGGCGCGGAGGAAAGGAGGCCGGGGGGGCAGAGAGGCTGGCCCGCCGATCAATGGGCCCCGATCGCGGGCCAGGCCACTACGGAGGCCCACCCCGGGGTCGGACCCCCCCCACAGGCCGCCCCCGGACCTGTCAACGCCGAGGTCCCACCGACTCAGAGGATGTTAGAATGGCGCCGGTGGGATTCGGATTTTTGATGACGGCTGCTCGAGAATCGGCGCGCCGGCCCATGCCGGCCCAGGCCAGAGAGTTGCCGCATACCCCGACCGGCGCCGCGCCGACCACCCCGTTGGCGCTGAGTGCGGAGAATTGCATCCTGGCATCGGGGCGGCGTGGCGCAATTCGCGTGGCGCCGCCGATTCTCTCACCCAGCGGGGGGTCAGAGAATTCCGCCCAATAATCGGTAATTATATTAGGTGATTTCAACTTTACCAACATTAATTGGGATAGTCATCATGTTAAGGGCTTAGATGGAGTTGAGTTCTTAAAATCTACACAGGAGAACTTTTTAACTCAATATGTCAGGGGTCCAACAAGGGATGGTGCAGTGCTGGATCTAATTCTGGGGAATGAAGCCAGACAGATCGTTGATGTGTTGATGGTATTCTATAAGAATATCAATGGGAAGAGGATAACCAGGGAAAGTGTACGGCCCATTAGGGACCAAGGGGGAAATCTGTGTGTGGGACCAGAGGACATTGGTCAGATGTTGAACGAATATTTCACCCAGAAAAATGAAGAGGTAGACGTGGAACTCAGGGAGAGAGACTGTGAGGTTCTTGAGCAAATTGTCATAGGGAGTGACAAGGTATTGGAGGTGTTGGAGCCTTAAAAGTGAACAAATCTTCAGCTCTGGATGAATTGTGTCCCAGGATGCTGTGGGAAGTGAGGAAGGAGATTACAGGGGCTCAGACAAATGTTTGGGGAGGTGCCTGAGGACTGAAGAACAGATAATGTGGTCCCACTATTTAAGAAACGTTGTAGAGATAAGTCAGGGAACTACAGACCAGTGAGTCTTGTGTCAATGGTACGGGAACTGTTGGAGAAAATTCTGAAGGGAGAAGGGGAGAATCTATCTCCACTAGGAGAGGCAAGGTTTGATCAGGAATTGTCAGCATGGCTTTGTCAGAAGGAGGTCATGCCTAACAAATTTGATTACTTTTTTTGAGGAAGTGACCAGGTGTGTAGATGAGGGTAGTTCAGCTGATGTATTTTACATGGATTTCAGAAAAACCTTTGACAAGGTCTCACATGTGAAATTTATAAAGAAGGCAAATGCACATGGGATACAGGGTAACTTGATAAGGTGGATTCAAAATAGGCTTAGCTGTAGGAAACAGAGGGTGATGACAGACGGCTGCTTTATTGTCTGGAAGCCAGTGTCCAGTGGCGTACCACAGGGATCTGTGCTGGGTCCCCTATTGTTTGTCATTTATACAAATGATAGAGATGACTCTGTGGGGGGTAGGGTCACTAAGTTTGCGGATGACACAAAGATAGGCCGGGTGGTTAGCAGTGAGGTTAAGTGCCTTGGGTTACAGGAAGATACAGAAGGGATGGTCAAATGGGCAGAAAAGTGGCAGATGGAATTTAACCCCGAAAAGTGTGGGGTGATACACTTTGGAAGGAGTAATGTGACAAGGAAGTATTCAATGAATGACCTGGCATTGGGAAGTTCCGAGGAACAAAGGGTGCGTTTGTCCATTGATCACTGAAGGCAGAAGGGCAGATTAATCAGGTGGTGAAAAAGGCATATGGGACACTTGATTTTATCAATCGGGGCATAGATTACAAAAGCTGGGAGGTCATGTTGGAGTTGTTAATAACTTTGGTGAGGCCACAGCGGGAGTACTGTGTGCAATTCTGGTCACCACATTATAGGAAGGATGTGATTGCACTGGAGCGGGTGCAGAGGCGTTTCACCAAGATGTTGCCTGGGTTGGAACATTTAAGTTATGAAGAGAAGTTGGATAGGCCTGGGTTGTTTTCGCTGGAGCAGGGAAGAAGAGGACGACCTGAGTAAGGTGTACAAGATTATGAGGGACATGGACAGGATGGATAGGGAGCAGCTGTTCCCCTTAGTTAAAGGGTCAGTTACGAGGCAACACAAGTTCAAGGTGAGGGGCCGGAGGTTTAGGGGGGAATCTGAGGAAAAACCTTTTTAACCAAAATTGGCTTGACGACAGAAGGGTGGTTGTAAAGGGTAGTTTTTCAAACTGGAAGCCTGTGACCAGCATTGTGCCTCAGGGATCGGTGCTGGGTCCACTGTTATTTGTTCTTTATATTAATGATTTGGATGAGAATTTAGGAGGCATGGTTAGTAAGGTTACAGATGACACCAAGATTGGTGGCATAGTGGAAAGTGAAGAAGGTTATCGAGGATCACAACAGGATCTTGATCAATTGTCCAGTGGGTCGATGAATGGCAGATGGAGTTTAATTTAGATAAATGTGTGGTGATGCATTTTGGTAGATCAAATCGGGGCAGGACTTACTCAGATAATAATAATAATCTTTTTATTGTCACAAGTATGAAGTTAATGTGAAAAGCCCCTAGTCGCCACATTCCGGCACCTGTTCGGGTACACAGAGGGAGAATTCAGAATTCTCAGCCGGTACGGGAATTGAACCCATACTGCTGGCTTTGTTCTGCATTACAAACCAGCTGTCTAGCCCACTGAGCTAAATTGGCTTGACGACAGAAGGGTGGTTGTAAAGGGTAGTTTTTCAAACTGGAAGCCTGTGACCAGCATTGTGCCTCAGGGATCGGTGCCTATGGTATGGTAGGAAGTTGGGGAGAGTTATAGAACAAAGAGATCTAGGGGTACAGGTTCATAGCTCCTTGAAAGTGGAGTCACAGGTGGACAGGGTGGTGAAGAAGGCATTCGGCATGCTTGGTTTCATTGGTCAGAACATTGAATACAGGAGTTGGGGCATCTTGCAGAAGTTGTACAAGACATTGGTACTACCACACTTGGAATACTGTGTACAGTTCTGGTCACCCTATTATAGAAAGGATATTATTAAACTAGGAAGAGTGCAGAAAAGATTTACTAGGATGCTACCAGGACTTGATAGCTTGAGTTCTAAGGAGAGGCTGGATAGACTGGGACTTCTTCCCTGGAGTGTAGGAAACTTGGGGGTGATCTTATAAAGATCTAATAAAATAATGAGGAGCATAGATAGATAAGGTAGATAGTCAACATCTTTTCCCAAAGGTAGTGGTGTCTAAAACTAGAGGGCTTTGGTTTCAAGCGAGAGGGGAGAGATACAAAAGGGTCCAGAGGGGCAATTTCTTCACACAGAGGGTGGTGAGTGTCTGGAACGAGCTGCCAGAGGCAGGTGGAGAGGCGGGTATAATTTTGTCTTTTAAAAAACATCTAGACAGTTATATGGGAAAGTTGGGTATAGAGGGCTATGGGTCAAATGAGGGCAATTTGGATGAGATTAGTGGTAAAAACTGGACGGCATGGACAAGTTGCGCCGAAGGGGCTGTTTTCATGCTGTAGACCTCTATGACTCTTTGGCCGGGATTCTCCGGGTCGGAGAATCGTCAGGGGCGGGGGGGGGGGGGGGGGGGGGGGGGGGGGGCAAGAATCACGCCAATTCTCCGCCGACCAGAGAATCGGCGGCAATCACGCCCACATGGTCACCACCACGCTGGTCGGAGCCATTGAAAGCGGCCCCCGCGGCGATTCTCCACACTCGACGGGCCGAGTGCCCACCGAGTCCCGCTGGCGTGGGTTACGTATGGTCCTACCCAGCGGGACATCGGAGTTCTGGCTGCAGGGACTGTCCTGGTGGGGTGGCGGGGGGGATCCGACTCTGGGGGGGGGCCTCCACGGTGGCCAGGCCCGCGATCGCGACCTACCGATCGGCGGGCGGGCTAATTCCGGGGGGGCCTATGTTCCTCTGCGCTGGGCCCCTGTAGGGTTCTGCCATATTGCCCGAGGGCTGGCGCGGAGACGGCAACCCACGCATATGCGCGGACACGTGCCGGCCGTGGCGTGCAAGTGCGCACCCGCGATAGCCATGGCGCCCATGCGCGGAATTGCGCCGGCCATGTCGTACCGGCATTCGAGTGCACAGCACTCCGGTGCCGTACTAGCCGCCTAGGAAGGGGTGAACACCTGGGACTGGAGGTCCGTTGATGCCAGCATCGCTCGCGCCGGTTTTGAGACTGGCGTCAACACTTGGCTGGAATTTCGAAGAATCCCGCCCCATGTCTCTATAACCAGAGAGTGGTGATGGTTTGGAAAGCACTGTCTGGGAGGGTGATAGAGGCGGGATGCTTCACTTCTTTTAAAAAGTACCTGGATGAGCACTTGGCATGGCACGGTAACACAGTGGTTAGCACTGTTACTTCACAGCGCCACGGACCCAGTTTCGTTCCAGGCTTCCAGAATCTGCACGTTCTCCCCGTGCCTGCGTGGGTTTCCTCCGGGTGCTCCGGTTACCTCCCACAAGTCCCAAAAGATGTGCTGTTAGGTGAATTGGACAATCTGATTTCTCCCTCAGTGTCCCCGAACTGGTGCCGGAGTGTGACAACTAGGGGATTTTCACAGTAACGTCATTGCAGTGTTAATGTAAGCCAATTGTGACAATAATAAAGATTATTATTATAATATCCAAGGTTATGGGCCAAGTGCTGGCAAATAAGATTAGGTAGGCAGGTCAGATGTCTTTCATGCGTCGGTGCTGACTCGATGGGCCGAAGGGCCTCATCTGCACTGCATTATTCTATGATTCTATTGCATTGGGTTAGATAATGGCTGTTGCCTTCGACCAGGTTCAGACTGAGCCCAGATGGAGGGGATGAAAGCTCCCTCTGTTTGCTGACTGTAATGGCCTGATATGAAATGAGTTTGGGCAGTCTCAACGTATTACCGATTGATGATGGCTACCTTCAATTTAGCACAAATTGCCATTAAATTGGCAATCTCTCTTAGAGATGCTACGGGAGAGCTTGTGTAGAAAATGGAAAAGTGTTGCAGTTGGGAGGAGGGCAGGATGTTCATCCAAGATTCAAGCAGAGTAGAGGAGTTTTAGTCTGCCTCTAGGTGCTAGACAGTTTAATGAGCAAACAGCATGCAGAGGAATGAGTTACAGCAAACAATCTATTTGAGGACATTCCCATCAATGCAACTAAAACATAGTATTAAATTTGGCAGAGCTAAGAAAGGTTTACAGAAATTAATCTATTGCCTACTTATATATGAGTTCCGAAATCTCAGAGGGATTCACTTAATTATGTTCAAAATTCTGCAAACAGACTTTAAATTCCATTGCCAAAATGAGGTAGTTACATTTCGTTGTGGTTAATTCCTCTATAAAATTGTGGCATTGGCAGGGTCAGGCTGGCGGGTCGGCATCAAGCACTCCTTCGATGGCATGATGCCCTATCCACACACACCCCACCCTCCCTCACCACCCGCTTATCCACCCAAGGGCAACCTATAAAATTTAGCCCAATGTAACTTTTAAAGTCTCTACTTAAATTGAACTGAGAAGTTAAGGGCGGGCTCGTGGCCCATGGCAGAGTGGTTAGCACTGCTGCCTCACAGCGCCACAGATCTGGGTTCGATTCCGACCTGCACATTCTTCCCGTGTCTGCATCAGTTTCCCCTGGGTGCCCCGGTTTCCTTCCACAGTGCAGAATTGGTGCAGGTTAGGTCATGCTAAATTGCCCCTAGGTGGGGTTACAGCGATAAGGTTGGGGATTGGGGGTAGGGTGCTCTTTCTGAGGCTCGGTGCAGACTCGATGGGCCGAATGGCCACCTTCTGCACTGTAGGGATTCTATGATTCCATGAATTCTCCAATTTTGAGACTATGTCAATTTTGAGACCTGGGCAGGATTCTCTGATCCTGACGCTAAGTGTTGACGCCCTCGGAAATGCCGTTGTGTTTCTCGACGGCGTCAACATGGCCTCAGGATCAGCAATTCTGGCCCCTAGAGGGAGGAAGCATGGCACTGGAGCGGCCCATGCTGCTCCAGCTTCCGATCCCGCCGTCAACTGGGCGCCGCGGGGTCCGTGCATGTGCAGTGGCTCCCTTCTCCGCGCCGGGCCCGACGCAACATGGCATAGGGCTAAAGGGGCCGGTGCGGAAAAAAGGAGGCCCCCAGCCCGAGAGGCCAGCCCGCCGATCCATGGGCCCCGATCGCAGGCCAGGCCACAATGGAGGCCCCATGGGGTCGACCCCCCCCCCCCGCCCCACACACACACACAGGCCGCCCCCGGACCCTTCCACGCCGAGGTCCCGCCGGCTGAGAGCAGATTAGAACGGCGCCGGCGGGACTCGGGTTTTTTCTACGGCCGCTCGGCCCATCCCGGATCGGGAATCGGCGGGGGGGGGCCCCGCAGAGCGGCCCCCGACCGGCGCCAATGGCACCGATTCTCGGCTCTGCGGAGAATCATGTCCCGGCGTCGGGGCGGCACGTTTCGTGCCGGTCGCGGGGATTCTCCGGCCGGCCCCGGGCTGAGAGAATCCCGACTCTTGTGTGGTGGCGAGTTGCTCCAGCGGCACCTTTCCCACTGGCCAGAACGGTGGGATCCCGCTCTAGATCCAGCGCTTGGAGCCTCATTAATTATGCACAGGCAAGTTCCTCTCCAAACACCTGGCAACTGACTCATCTCCCTGCCTTCAGCTGGCTGGTTTGAATGTTCTGGCGCAATATTTCAGAATCAGTCCAGCACACTCTTATCACTCTCTCCAGCCCACCTGTGCAGTATGTCAGACACCCAGAAGCAAAAGGCTAGCCGCCTCAAGAAGAAGGCAGCATAAGCTTTCACCAGCAGGGCCCTTGCGGCCCTTATTCAGGGAGTCTGGGCCCACTGACATGTCCTCTACCCCAGGGATGGCTCATGAAAACACACCAACCTCACCTCTCTGCCCTGAGAGGTCATTGCCCAGGAGGTCAGTGCAGCTGGCACCCATCCACAGAGCCTCGCCCAGTGCAGGAAGTGGATGAATGATGCCACCTGCACCGTCAGGGTAAGTCTGCTCTCGGTGCTCCCACTATCAAACTCTCAGCATGGCATCGTGTACTCAAACAGCTACTCTCTTCACAGATCTCACACATTCATTAACAGCAGCCACATATCAACACTCACACTCTCAACAAGCCTTTCACAACATCACTAATCCATCTGTCCAACCTCAATCTCTGTCCCTTCTGGGGAGGGCTCACCAGACACAGAGGACATGCATTTCACCCAACCCCTGCCCCATGCCCTATGATCCCGTCTCTTTTTGTGCCCATAAAGGCCACACCGCGCACAAAAAGCCGGAGCGAGCCCAGACTGGGGCGAGGGAGGCAGAGATCATCGGCCTCACCGTGATCGAAGAGACTGCTGCGGAACTCACCGGGGAGGACAGAGGCCTGCGGTGACACAGAGCTCGGCCTCTCCCAACAACCTAGTCCAGATCTCAGCCCCATCACTTCACCCAATCCTGCAATTCACTCTGAGTGCCATGTTCTCTGAGTTAGTTTCGGCTCATCCTCCAAAACTGTTCTTTTATCTTTTGGAGGTACCAGCAGACCATGGCCAGCTAACCAGCCCAGCAGCTCTCCCAGCCCCCGAAACGCGTCTGAGGTTGAGGGGACTCACGGAGGCAATCCTCTCCCGCACCCTCTATCAAAGAGCATTCTACTCGTCCCACTGCCTTGCCTTACCCCCATAACCTTGCATATTCATTCATTTCAGATAGTAATCCAATTCCTTTTTGAATACTTTGATTGAATCTGCCTCCACCACCGTCTCAGGAAGTTTGTAAGTATCCTCATAGCTTCAGTTATTTATCCCTGAAACCATTCTTGTGAATCTCCTCTGTTCTCTTTCCAATGTCTTCACATCCTTCCTCAAGTATGGCACCCAGAATGGACACTTTGCTCCAGATGAGGCCTAACTAGTGTCTTATAAAGTTCAACATGACCTCTTTACTTTTGTACTCAAAGCCCCTATTAATAAAGCCTACGATTCTAAATGCTTTATTAACTGTTCCCTCAACATGCCCTGCCATCTTCAGTGTCTTATGTACATATACACCAAGGCCCCTCTGTTTCTGCACCTCCTTTAGAGTTTCTCCTTTTATTTTACACTGCCTCTCCATATTCCTCCTGCCAAAATGAATCACCTCACAATTCTCTACATTGAACTTCATCTGCCACTTGTCTGCCCAATCCACCAACTTTTCCAATGATAACAATAATAATAACCTTTATTGACACAAGTAGGCTTACATTGCAATGAAGTTACTGTGAAAAGCCCTTAGTCGCCACATTCCGGCGCCTGTTCGTTTACACTGAGGGAGAATTCAGAATGTCAAAATTACCTAACAGCACCTCTACTGGCAGGAAACCGGAGCACCCAGAGTAAACCCACACAGACACGGGGAGAACGTGCAAAGGCCGCATAGACAGTGACCCAGCCGGGAATTGAACTCGGGACCCTGGTGCTGTGAAGCCACAGTGCTAACCACTGTGCCACCGTGCAGCCCTATGATTTGCCATGTTCTTTTGATGTTTAAGACTATCCCCATGACAGTTGACAACATTTAAATCTTTGTATCATCTGCAAATTTTGAAATCATGTCCTGAACACCACAGTCTAGGTCAATGATATATATCAGGAAGAGCAAGGGAACACTGACCCCTGGGGATCTTCACTATAAACCTTCCTCCAATTTGCAAAACAACCCGTTATGTATCAGAGAATACATCGCGGCAGCACGGTAGCACAGTGGTTAGCTCAGTGGTTAACACAGTTGCTTCACAGCTCCAGGGTCCCAGGATCGATTCCTGGCTTGGGTCACTGTTAGTGCAGAGTCTGCATGTTTACCTCGTGTCTGCATGGGTTTCCTACGGGTGATCCGGTTTCCTCCCACAGTCCAAAGTCCAAAGAGGTGCAGATTAGGTGGATTGGCCATGCAAATTGCCCTTAGGTTAGGTGGGGATACTGGCTTACAGGGATAGGGTGAGGTGTGGGTTTAAGTGGGGTGCTCTTTCCAGGAGCTGGTGCAGACTCGAGCGGCTGAATGGCCTCGTTCTACACTGAAAATTCTATGATTCTATGATCCCTGCTGGTAATGCGGCACGTGATGTGTGAGTGATGTCAACAGAGTATTTACATGTGCTTTGCAGTTCTCCATCTTCGATTGTATGATCAACACCTCTTAATAAACCTCTCACTGTGTTTGTAAGAATCCAGAGTGTGGGCACCTCCATAACTTTTCTCTTTGCAGCAAACAAAGAAATATAACAGGAAAGAAAACTGGCAACAAGGACTGAGGCAGGAACATTTGCTGGAAGAACAAATTCATCAACTAAACAGTGAAGATGGCATCGGGAGCAAAGGAAGATTCTTGGGACCAAACACCCATGCGTGCGCACACGTCATCTCAATTACAACCATGAGTAAAGAAGACCGACAGGGAAACCTGTTTGTCATTGAAATGAATAGTGCCTGCCTGCAGGGACTGTGCACATGGTGAGATGGAACCGGCTGCGGGGAATGGGGATTTTAAAATCTGCTGACTCTGCATGAGCCATTACTCGGGGGGGGGGGGGGGGGGGGTCGGACTACGGTCAGGATAAAGAAAAAAAATTCTAGTTGATTGTAATAAAGATGATCGATTGTGCCACACTTTCCATAAGAATAAGAAGGGAGGATCTGAATTGGTGGGAAAATGACCTCCTTGGATGAATCTGATCAAGGTTATGAGATGTGGAACTCATCTGAGAAAATATTCCAATTATCTCTCATAGCAAATCAGACAGTGGAGGACCTAAAGGTTGCAACATTTCTCAGCTGAGTTGACCGTAAAACCTTTATGCTGCTATAACATTTTCGTCACCCAGCAAAACCAGGAGATAAGTCCCACATCAAAATAATGAGTTCCACCACCGTAGTCAGGAAGGAGGTGAAAGAATTTTACAATTCATAGTCACTTTCAGAAGGTTAGCAAAAATATTGTGAATCTAGTGCAACATTTGATGATTCTTCGTGACAGGCTGGTTTGTGGACTCCATCCACTGTGAAGCTGTTCAGAGGAAGCTGCTTACAGTAAGTGATTTAACACTAAACACTGTCGTAGAAGTTACCACATTTATGGAGCGAGCAATAAAATACGTTTCACAGATAGGGGCTGGAGTGAAGATCCACAAACTAGATACCACAATGAACAAAGTTGCAAGGGTGCAATCATGTCACCGTTGTACACAGGTTGGACACTCACAGGGGGAGGGGGGGGAATGCTGGAGTAAAACAAATGCATGCAAGAGCTGTGGTAAGAAGGGCCATATTGTTGGGCTCAGAAAACCTCTCCTACACCAAGAATGTGCAAGAAAAAACACATCTCAACAGATTAGCCATGTCTATAAATTAGTAGACAAAGTTCATGAGCACTCAAAAGACAACATCACCAAGCTGCTGCAGGATCTGAAGCAAGGCATCTTGTCAACGCGGGTCGATCAACAACATTTTTGGGCACATCCAAAACTCGAAAATCATGAAATTAAAATGGAATTGGATATGGATGCAGCAGCAACGTTAATAATTTATAATCAGATTTATAAATTTGGCAATTTATAATCAGAAACTGAAGCATCTGCCTTTAAAACTGTCAAATGTGATCCTAAGGATGTACACTGAAGAGGCTATGCCATTCAAAGGATGCATTATGGTGAATGTAGAAGCAAATAGGCAGGCGATGAAGTTGCCCCTTTACATTCATCGTGGGAAATTTCCTGCTCTACTCGGTAGAGCATGGTTGGCTTAACTGGGAAGCAGTAAATCAACTAGTGGATTCAAAGACCAACTTGCAACAACGTCTGATGAAATATGAGAAGGTGTTCAAAGATTCACTATGCTCTGTGGCTGGAGTTGAGAAACACCTAAAAGTCAAGCCAGAAAACACACCAAAATGCCTCAAAGCTAGAACCGTAACATACGCCATCAGGCCAAAAGTTGAAGAAGACTGGTACGAACAGGAGTAATTTAACCTGTTGCTACAAATGATTGGGCAACACCAATAGTTCCTGTATAAAAACTCGATGGCTCAGTGAGAATCTGTGGAAATTTCAAAACGACTATTAAACCAGTAATGTGCGCAGATCATTATCGAGTGTCGTTGATTGCTGGACTTTCTGGAGGGCAGAAATTCAGTAAAATTGATCTTTCACAGGCATATTGACAGATGTATGTAGCTGCTGAAACACAGCCAACAGTGATGCACAAAGGTCTGTTTCAGTACCGAAGACTTCCTTTTCAAAGATCCATGGTTCATATTCTAAATGGGCTGAATGGAGTGGAATGTTATTTAGATGACATACTCATCACTGTTTCAAGTAAACAGGAACGCTTGGAGAATTTGGTAGCTACCTAGAAGTGGTTCCAGAGCCACAACCTAAGAGCTAAGAAGGAAAAGTGTGACTTTTTCAAGTCATCACTAAATTACCTGAGTCATATCACCAACAAAGTTGGCTTATACAAGGAGCCGAAGAAAATGTCACCAATCTTAGAAGCACATGTCCTCAAAATGTTTTTAGGATTGATCAATTATTATGGTCAATTTGTGCTGAATTTAGCAACACAATTGAAGCCTATACACACGGTACAGACATGGCACTGATCAGAAGGACCCTTACAACAATGCTTAATACAAACTTACCAATCTCACACAGCACTGGTAAACTAAATATCGATTCAGTTATTTGCAGATGTGATACAGGATGACTCAGCAGACAGATTTACTGAAAAGAATCAACAGTTATTGTTAACAGGAAAGTAAAGCTACAACTCTTTCACAGCACATGATACTAGCTAAACAGAAAGCTCCTCTGAACAATGTCTGCTGGTCACATAGAACACATCCTGGCTACATATTGGTTATCATATTCACTCTTTTTAAAAATAAATTTAGAGTACCCAATTCATTTTTCCAATTAAGGGGCAATTTAGCTTGGCCTATCCATCTACCTTGCACATCTTTGGGTTGTGGGGGCGAAACCCACGCAAACACGGGGAGATTGTGCAAACTCCACACGGACAGTGACCCAGAGCCGGGATCGAACCTGGGACCTCGGCGCCGTGAGACTGCAGAGCTACCACTCCGCCACCGTGCTGCCCTATCATATTCACTCTTCTAGCGATATCACAACACTTACATACATGACGGAGACTAAGAGCAAAGATTGCCAGCTGCAGCTTCCTGACAAATGGCCAGATGATGCATCACCAGATTTTGGAGAACTGTGAGAACATTAATGCAAATATAATTTGTCTGTTAAGATTGGCATTGCATGGACTCCCCTCTCTGGGTGTACTCCCTACGTCAGGGTCTGCATATCATATACACTACACCATTCACATCATAGCCCCTTTAATACCGATGCCATAAATATGAAAGCACATCTCCGGGAGTGCAGGCATTGGGTGGAATTTTCCATGTAACCCATTGCATGTTTTATGGCAGTGGGGGGGGAGGGGGGGGCGCCATTGACCGCCAGCGAGATCTTATTGTCCTGCAGTTGTCAATGAGATTTTCCCCTTGGCACCAAGGAACCGATGGTGGGGGTGCGCCATCGACAGGACCAGAGATCCCACCTGCCTGAACGGACAGAAAACTCCAGCTACTGTATTTACTATATTCCCTACTTTTATCCTTTCCTGCAGTTCTTGCAACTGCATCCTGTTGAAGATAACACTCATGAGACCCCTATAAAACAATAGGGCAACAAGGGAAGACAATATGATTTTGTAGTGACTTTGCCAATAACACGGAGGCAGGCCATTCAGCCCCCCGAGCTTGTTCAGCCATTCAATTAGATCACGGCTGATCTGTATTTTAACTCCATCTACCTGCTTTGGGTCTAAGATGCCTATCATCCTTGCCTAAGAAAACAAATCTATCAATCTCAGTTTTAGAAATATTTAGTTGATGCTTAGTCAAATAGGTTTTTTTTTGGGGGGGGGGGCAAGATTTTCAAACTTTCAATCGCATTTGCATGATGCTGTGCTTCCTGACATCACCTCTGAACAACTCCAACTCCAACAGCTACAGTTCCAGTCTCGCTGAACAGAGAAAATAATTCATCTGTACCTGCCCAACAAACCCTTCACTCATCAATAACTCAACTAAATCACCCCCTGGGTCTTCTCCATTCATCCACTAATATCCTACACAAGGTGTCAATTACTTTGTTTCCTCATCGGATGGTGAATATTTTAGGCGATGCTGTTAGCATTTGGAATTTACAAATCGGATATTCCAAAGATTACTGAAAGCAGAGGAAGATAAGTTTCAAGTGGATAGCACGAGATAAGTTTTGGATTAGTCTAGTAAAGAGTGGGTATGGACATTGTGAAAATATTTTAAAGAGTTGAGGGACAGGGAAAAAAAGATCAGTGTGAAGATGTTTCCTGCGGTTAAACATTGTACAGGTTAAAAAGCAGAAGCCTTCCTATGCAAAAGAACATAAGTCCTCTCACCAGTGGGCTTCAAGGCTGCAGAGCAAAGGGCACTATAAGGATCCTGATGCCGAATAAATGCAGCATGCAGTCAGACAGGAGAGCTATGACCATGCCATTTTTAAAATAAAATCTTACTCCGAATCTTTTTATAATTTCAAAAAATATTTTGTGTGGCAGATTAAAAGCAAAAACAAATTGTCATGTCAGGCAAAGTAGGCTGCACTGTGTGAGTTCCATCGTTAAGGGAAAAAAATGTACATTTCTGAACAGAATTACTCTGACGAGGGCTATATTGGCAAGCGGGTAAATAGGATCGTTTCTGAAATTTGGCACTAATGAGGTATCATTGCTTTTCTTGATTTATTGACAAGCAAGTATCGCCTTCCTGGTTGAAATAATTGAAGCAGTGATATAATTAGATTGAGAAAACCCCTGATCTGAAGAGATCTTTGCGGCAAGAAGATAATAATTAATTATGAGCGCCAACACTGCTGACACTTCCAGTGCACTGGGGAAGGGGGGGGGTTGGTTGGTGGTGATGTGATTTTTGAAGTGCTCCATACGTGGGCTCAGAGGCATTTTGAGCGGCTGTTAGAAAGCCATCCAACAGGCAGATTAAACATTAGCTGATTACCGACAAGTAATTAACAATGTCAACGAAACATAGAAACTGAATTAATAATAATTATATCATCAACATAATGATCGCCTTGTAGAGAATCCCAGGGAAGAGGAGAGGTTAATTACTCGCTCGCAGAACATCACTGAATTGACCACGGCTATGCCTCAGGATGGTGTTAACTGCCAGCTGTATAATTAATTAATATCATAATTGCAATGCAGGCAGCATGAAAATATTGAAATATTACACCATTTCCATTCTATTACCTATCATAAGCTCCCTATAATTTAGAGCTCAGTCCCACAGGCTGTGTTCATCTTTTGTAGGGTAATATATATCAAATCTATATTGTAATTTGCCCTTTTTTTTTTGCTGGGTGTATGATTCACAGAGAAAAGAGCAATGGTGATTGAAGGGGTCTGTGGGAGAGACTCTGCAGTTATGTAATATTCTCTTTGAAAGTAATTGTAGGATTATTTGCAATACTCATCAGTGATTATTAAACAGTGATAGCTAAAGGTTTACTCAAGAATTGGGATTCAATTAAGATCAAGGTGATTTGAATTGATTTGACTTCCCCCCCTACTATTGGGATGGCAGGAAGTTGGAACTAAACAGTTACAAACAGCAACTGCATCAAGTGCTACAGTGAGACAGAATGTGTAACCACTTCAAATTGTCCATTTGGCTAATCTGGAGTAAAATGGCGCTGAAGCCATAATCCAACCAGGTGGAAAGAGTGAGCTGTTGATGTACATTTAATTCATATTTCTAATGACTGACTTTAGAAACAGCACATAGGCCGGGAATAGAGACAGGGGGGATTCCTTCTGACTGGGTGTGTATGGGGTAAGAAGAGGCGCAAGGCAGCACTACCGATTTGAACTGTCCATCAGCCTGCATTAAAATTTGATGCTGTAGCTTCCTGCCCATCGGCCAGGTGATGCATCACCAGATTTGGGAGAGCTGCAAATATAGCTTGGCTGTTAAGGTTGGCCCCAGCTCTGGACTCCCCTATTGACACAGGGTTCAAGAGAATAAGAGTGGCATTGAGATGTTTAGTTCGGAACGACCTTCACGGCGTGGCAAAAAGGAACAAAATGTCCCCACCGCAAATCTTTGCATCTTCAACTAAATGAGCCTGTTCCCCTCTTAAAGCAGATCAAGATCTTAAATGGAACTTTTTCCATCATTCACAGGATGCGAGCACTGCTGACAAGCCCAGCATTTATTGTCCATCCTAACATAACTGTGTGGCTTTCTCGGCCATTCTGGAGACTTGACCATATTTCAGTTGGGCTGGCGTCTCCAAGAAGGCCAGTCCAGGTAAGGACAGCAGAATTCCTTACCTATAATAAAGGCCATTTGTGAACCAATTGAGTAGTTTTATGGTCAGCGTTACTGATGCTAGCTTTTCATTGCAGATTTATTTAATGAACACAATTTAACTTTCTCAGCTGCTATGGTTTGATTTGAACTCATGACTCCAGTCCAGGGCTCGAACTTACTGGTCCAATCATAAAACGGCAATACTGTTTTACCCAATTGGCATTAAACTCCGTCGTCTCGCACAAGCCAAGCTCCAAAACCCGAACTGACAATCGACTTTGGGAAGCTGACACTATCCCATCAAAGCTGTTAATGGCAAAAAAAATAGAAATGAAAAACCGCTGTGAACAGCTGCTTATGACCAAGGACGATGCTTCAGGACAACTGAATAACTTGAATTACGTTTTTATTTAATTGGATTTCACGATTTCTCCGGTATTTTGAGACCACATTCCACAATTCAGTTTGTCATTCTGTGAGAACTGGAACTCAGTCAGTTTTATGACAGAGGCCAGGAAGAATTAGTTACAGTGGAGGTGCAGTGAGGTGCGAAATTGTCATGACTTTGAGTTGCAACTGGAGCGATATACCCAATGGGCGGGATTTTGGGCGCAACCCACCGCGTGTTTCGTGGCGATGGGAGTGACCCGCCATTGGCTGGCGGCAGGATCAACTCGTACCACCATTGCCAACAAGGTTTCCCGTTGAATGCACCCCTTGCCGCTGGGAAACCGTGGTGCGGGTGATACAGGAAGATCTCGCCGGCGTGTACAGTCAGACTCTATATTAAATTTGTTATGTATGTTGCACATTCCTTATTTGGAATTTGATCATTTTCAGAGGATAATTCAAGGCATAATTTTAAGCCCAAAAACGGTGGGAGGTTAAAAAGCTAAAAATCTGAAACATACGTAGAAAATAGAAGCAGGAGGAGGCTATTCGTCCCTTCGAGCCTGCTCTGCCATTCATTATGATCATGGCTGATCATCAAGTTCAATACACTGATCCCGTCTTTCCCCCCCTCCCCATATCTCCTGATCCTTTTAGCCCCAAGAGCTATATCAAATTCCTTCTTGAAATCACACATTTTGCCTCAACTACTTTTTGTGGTCGTGAATTCCACAGGTTCACCACTCTCTGGGTGAAGAAGTTCATCCTCGCCTCCGTCCTAAAAGGTTTACCCCTTATCCTCAAACTATGACCCCTAGTTCTAGACTCCCCCTCCATCGGGAAAATTCCACCCAATGTCTGAACTCCTGGAGATGTGCTTTCATATTTATGGCATTGGTATTAAAGGAGCTATGATGTGAATGGTGTAGTGTATATGATATGCAGACCCTGACGTGGGGAGTACACCCAGAGAGGGGAGTCCAGGCAATATCCTATATAATCCCTATATAAACATTTGTACGTTTCTATGAGATCCCCTCTCACTCGTCTAAACTCCAATGACTATAATCCTAACCAACTTAGTCTCTCCTCCTATGACAGTCCCACCATCCCAGGAATCAGCCTGGTAAATCTTCACTGCACTCCCTCCATAGCAAGAACATCCTTCCTCAGATAAGGACACCAAAACTGCACACAATACTCCAGGTGTGGCCTCACCAATGCCTGATACAATTGCAGTAAAACATCGCTATTCCTATACAAATTCCTCTCGCTGTGCAGGCTTTCTTTACTGCCTGCTGTACCTGCGCGCTTACATTCAGTGACAAATGCACTAGGCCACCAAGGTCTCGTCATGTATCCACCTTTCTCATTTTACACCCAGGAACACAACCTGCCCAGTTCCAGTTTTAACGGAGGCAGAATGAGGAGAAGGTAACCAATTTACTTTCGGAAGGCAGGTTGAACATTTAAATGTTTTAATAAGGCTGCATACCTTCATTTTAACAGTAGTTCTATTCCTAATCACAGTCAGCCAGGTGAAAGAGATGAGGAGGGCTGAATCCATGGGGTAAATGCCTTTGTAGCCCTGCATGTGGAACAGAAGGAGCAAGAGGGTTTCCGCCAAGATGATCAAGTTTAACCATAAGTGGATGCTGGACCAATTGGTGCTTTCAAGACTTATATTCTTGTGAAGTAAAGGTATTGCAAGATATTAAGGAAAGGTATAAAAATTGCCTACCTTCCTAAGATTAGAAATTTCAAGTACAATATACAAAACTTTCTTTTGAGAAAGGATTCCTTTTAAGTACATAATAATAATCTTATAATAATCTTTATGTCACAGGTAGGCTTACAGTAACACTGCAATGAAGTTACTGTGAAAATCCCCGAGTCGCCACATTCCGGGGCCTGTTCGGGTATACAGAGGGAGAATTCAGAATGTCCATTTCACCTAACAAACCGTCTTTCGGGACTTGTGGGGGGAAACCGGAGCACCCGGAGGAAACCCACGCAACCACGGGGAGAACGTGCAGACTCCGCACAGACAGTGGCCAAAGCAAGAATCGACTCCGCGACCCTGGCGCTGTGAAGCAACAATGCTAACCACTGTGCTATCGTGCATTAATTCATGGGCAATCTATAATCTGTCCAGAATGTTTATAGAAAATAGGAATGGGAAGAGGCCATTTGGTCTCAATCACAAACACAACGGGGTTGAACAGAGCCCCAGTTTATGCAGTTGATTGATCTACAAAGGAAAATAGAACAATGCCAGATATTTTCATAAAATTTGTGGTCAACCCAGAGCAGAAGAAAGGAAATGAGAATTGGTTGCCTTTTGTTAGTTTAATTTCAATTTGCCCATTAATAAGCACCTCCTTTTCATCCTGCCTGTTAATAAGAGTGTTTACAAAGCAATTGCAAGGTCAGAATTTTAAATTCTTTATGATGCGGTCAAGTTGTGCTTATAACGCATAAATGTTCTTTTGTGCCATTCCTAATTAAAGATCCCTTTATCATTTATAGCCTTAGTACAGGCACTGGTGTAACTGCGCAAGTGGTTTGATTTGATTCATATACATTTTTTGAGCCTGTTTTTGTAGCTGCAAACCAATGGAATCTTTTCCTGGCGACTGTAATGGCATTTTCTGTGATGGCATAAATAATAGGTGGCCAAGTCACTCTGCTACATCAGCATTTAAAAACCAGTGTCCTTAAATGCAATTGATTTTCTTTTTAACTAACACTGTGGGTGGCCCTACCTTCTTATTACAATCAGTGTCTTGTGACCTTAGCGTCGTACTGGCCCCGCTGCAAGATGCAGATACAGAATCAAATTACTTCTGCTGTGTAATTCTCTTTCCGCATTGTAACCAAGAAAGTGCTTTTAAATTCGACACCTTGCTGTTAGCTCACTGGTTCATTTGCAAAGCTGTTTTCTCTCAATTATTTGGTATTATTTCTCTTCACACTTCCAACCATATCATGGCTAAACTGAGGGGAGCGTGCTGTTTTCCATTTCTTCTTGGGGCATGGGTAATGTTAGCAAAGCCAACATTTACCTCTTGAGAAGGTGGTGAGTCTTCTTCATCGGAAAATTCCCTTTTGCAACAGTGTAGCTCTCTGGGTCATTCCAGAGGCAGCTGAGGTTCCTTACCCCTCTATATACTGAAATTATGCTGCTTTCAAGGCCTGTTGGGGTGATGGTGGTGTAGAGGTAGTGTTACCAGCCTAGTATGTTTAGAGGACCAGGCTAATGCCCTGTGGACACGGAGCCAAATCCCACCAGAGCTGCTGGTGGAATTTAAATTCAATTAATTAATCTGGAATACAAAGCTAGCCTCAGTAATGGTGATAAGTATCATCAATTGTTGAAAAAACCCATCTGGTTTACTAATGTCCTGTAGGGAACATAGGAATTAGGAGCAGAAGTAGGCAATTCGACCCTTCGAGACTGCACCGTCATTCAATCAGATCATGGCTGATCTCGTCCTGGTCTCAAATCTACCGCCCTGCCTGCTACTCATATATCCCTTTAACCCGTTTATTTTTAAATCAGAAATATATCAATCTCCTTCTTGAAACCATTTAATGACTCCGAATTCCACTGCTGTATGGGGCAGCGAGTTCCACAAATACACCACCCTCTGCGAGAAGTAGTTCCTTCTCATCTCAGTTTTAAATCTACCACCTCTCAACCTATATCTATGATCTAGTTTTAGATTGCCCCACAAAGGGGAACATTTGGTCTAGGTTTACTTTTTAATCCCTTTTAGTATTTTGTACACCTTGATCAGATCCCCTCTCATTCTTCTATACTCTAGCGAGTATAAGCCCAAACTGCTCAATCTCTCCTCATACGTCAACCCTTCCATCCTGGAATCAATCTGGTGAACCTCCTCTAAACTGCCTCCTCTGCACCACATCCTTCCTCAAATAAGGAGGAAAACTGACATCTTACCTGGCCTGGTCGGGCCTACATGTGACTCGAAATCCACAACAGCCTGGTAGACCTTCACTTGTCCTCTGAAAATGGCCTAGTTCAAGGGCAACAAATATGTCCTTGTCACCAACACCCACAGCCAATCAAAGAGTAAAAATAAAAGAACTGTGAGTTTGTGAAAGTAGGACGGAACTTAAACATGCAATTAGGAGGGCTAAAAGGGTTCATGAAATGTATTTAGCAAACATGGTCACGGAGAATCCCAAGGCTTTTTATGTATATATTAGGAGCAAGAGGATAGCAAGCGAAAGGGTAGACCCACTCAATGTCAATGAAGGGAAGGTATGCGTGGAACCACCAGATATTGCCCTATTATGCATTTTCTTTTCTTTTCTTTTCTTTTCATGTACTTAATGATCGGTTGAGCTGCTCGCAGAAAAATACTTTTCACTGTACCTCGGTACATGTGACTAAACAAAATCCAAACAAATCCAATCCAAAGTGGGTGAAATCCTTAATGTGTACTTTGTATCGGTATTCACCAGGGAGATGGACATGATGGATGTTGAGGTCAGGGATAGGTGTGTGAACACTCTTCAGAACCTCAATATATCAAAGGAGGAAGTGGTCAGTATCCTAAATAGCATTAAGGTAGACAAGTCCCTGGGGCCGGGTGGGATCTATCACAGGTTATTACGGGAGGCAAGGGGAGAAATATCAGGGGCCTTAGCAGATATCTTCACATCCTCTTTGACCACAGGTGAGGTTCCAGAGGATTGGAGAATAGCCAGTGTCATTTCCTTGTTTAAGAAAGGAAGCAGGGATAATCCAGCAAATTATAGGCCAGTGAGCCTGACATTAGTGGTGGTGAAGCTTTTGGAAAAGATACTGAGGGACAGGATACATGCACATTTGGAGGAAACTGGACTAGTTAGTGACAGGCAGCATGGTTTTTTAAGGGGAAGGTCATGTCTCATCAACTTGATTGAGTGTTTTGAAGAGGCGACAAAGAAAATTGATGAGGGAAGGGCTGTGGGTGTAGTTTATATGGACTTTAGTAAGGCATTTGGCAAGGTCCCACATGGCAGACTGTACACAAACTAAAATCACATGGGATTCGGGGTGGGCTGGCTAGATGGATACAGAGAGTAGCGGTGGAAGGGTGTTTTTCAGAATGGGGATCTGTAGCTAGTGGTGTTCCACAGGGATCAGTGCTGGGACCTCTGTTGTTTCTAGTATATATAAATGATCTGGAGGAAAATGTGTGTGGTCTGATTAGTAAGCTTGCGGATGACATGAAGATTGGCAGAGTTCAGGATTGGCAGAGGATACAACAGGATATAGATACATTGGAGACTTGGACACAGAAATGGCAGATGGAGTTTAATCTGAACAATGAGAGGAAATGCATTTTGGAGGATCAAATCTAGGTATGAATTATACTGTAAATATCAGAACCCTTATGAATATTAACATACAGAGGGATCTGGGCGTGCAGGTCCACAGTTCCCTAAAAGTAGCAACAGAGGTGGCCAAGGTGATTAAGAAGACATATGGCATACTTGCCTTCATCAGCCGGTGTATTGAGTACAGACGTTGGGAAATCATGTTGCAGCTGTACAAAACCTTGGTTAGACCGCATTTGGGGTATTGCTTGCAGTTCCGGGGCATCATTCTCCGCCGGCGGGAGTCTCCATTTTGCCGGCGCCCGGGGGTTTCCCGACGGCGTGGGGCTGCCCCGCAATGAGAAACCCCATTGACCGGCCGGTGTAACGGAGCATCCCGCCGGCGGGTCGGGGCAGAAATGTGGCGGGGCGGGATGGAGAATTTTGCTCCCGGTCACTACATTATCAGAAGGATGTGGATGCTTTGGAGAGAGCACAAAGAACGTGCGCCAGGATGTTGCCTGGTCTCGAGGGTATTGGCTATGAGGAGAGGTTGAATAAACTAGGATTGTTGTCACTGAAAAGACGGAGGGTGAGGGGAGACCTGATGGAGGTCGATAGAATTATGAGAGACATAGACAGGGGCTATGTCAGAGGCTTTTTCCAAGGGTGGAAATGTCAATTACAAGGGGGCACGGGTTCAAGGTGAGAGGGGTAAAGTTTAAGGGAGATGTGCGGGGTACGTTTTTCACGCAGAGTGGTGGGTGCCTGGAACGCGCTGCCAGAGGATGTTGTGGTAGCAAGCATGTAAGCAACATTTAAGAGGCATCTGAATAGGGAGGAAATAGTGGGATACGGACCGAGTAAGGGCAGAAGTTTTTTTTTTAGTTAGGGCATCATGATCGGCACAGGCCTGGAGGGCCGAAGGGCCTGTTCCTGGGCTGTACTTTTCTTTGTTCTTTGTTCTTTTCACAGAAGTTGCATGAGCGCATTTACTTGCAGAAAAATTGGCATCAAAAAGTGTAAATTTAGTTTAACCACCTCAGCATCACGTTTCCAGTCAGTAGCAGCAGGGGTGTTGCTCAGACAGGCAGAAGCAGACCAGACAGCTCTGACTGGGTGACCCAGTTTACATTGGCAACTTTGGAGACGATGTCAAATGGGTCCCAGGAGCGGTGGTTCGACAAATAGGGCCGGTTTCATACCAGGTTCGGGCACAGGACCGCGTGATGAAGAAGCACATAGACCACCTCAGACGCAGGAGGCCAGCTCTTGGCGAACGTCTCCTGGAGATACCAGTTCCAAGTCAGACAGCCATGGCACTTAAGAATCCAAGGAGCGCTTCTCGATCAGCGTTCAAAAAAAAAGCTGGCCGGGAGTTCCGGTGTGGCGTGCTTTCAGCGCACATACCCCGACGTGTGAGCTGGTCGTGGTGGACAATCAACTTTAAGTCTGAAAACGGACCGGAGGTTATGGATGACTTCAGTTATAGTGCTGACACTGTCGCCAGAATGGCATCGATACCCAGAGCCCATGCCAGGTGCGATGGAAGTGCTCGGAGCCAATCTGCCCTCCGTTTGTCCGCTGAGCGCCTGAGGATATTTCTGGAGGCAGTTTGTGACCGATTCCTGTCGCTGGACAGAAAGAGGAGGCCACCTCACGTGACAAAGATGGTTTGGGCAGAGGTGGGCCATGCCTGGCCAGTGACCATGAGGTTGTTTGCAGAACCTGAATCCAATGTAGGAAAAGCTTCAATGACTTTCTGCACTCTGCTAGGGTGAGCGCTGATTCCAGCTGGAAACTTGGATGGATGTTCTTGTTGTTGGATTGATGTTGCCCACAATCATACGCCTTGATAGATCATGGCTGCCATGTATGTCAGGGTGAGGTGTGACAATGGGAACTTGCATCTTTGGTGGGGGAGACTGGAAGGTTCTGACATGTACAGGGGGACTAATGAAAGCACTTTCGTCCTTACAGAAGAGGAGTCAGGAGAGGAATGAATGGTGATGGGGTTCCAAACCTTCTTCTCCTGACTCAGGTGGAGGAGTAAGCCCTGGGGATGTCCTGCAAATGTGAAGCCAAGTCCACTTCGCAGAGAGGCAGGGGTCTCAGGGGGGTAAATGTCCATTGGGCAGGGAAGAGTTTGCTGGAGGATATGTGAGATGTAACACAGCAGTTGTAAGGCTGACCTGTGAAATCCACTTACCCTGTTGCTCATCTATTCAGATGATTTTGCTCAGCTAGATGTCCATTCTGAGAAGCAACCAGGCCGCATGCACACTGACCTCATTATGTTATTCCATGCTGACATTTTACTTCCTCCCTAGAGGGAACATCATCATGACCCCTTAAGGAACCCAAGAATCCTCCCTTGACATCCAGTGAAGGGCAGCTGCCAGATACACCCGTGTCATCTCTCCCTATGTACCATGCACCAATGCAGACACAGGCACATCGGTGAGTGTATGCACATCGGAGCAGATGATAGTGCACAGTGGTGAAGGCACATCACACTCACATCAGGAGCTGGCAGAGGCAGAGGGACCTCAGGGCGTTGGCAGTCAGGGGATTGCTGGAAGCCTGGATGAAGCTGATCTCAAAGAAGGTGATGAAGCACTGGAGTTGTCCATCGGGCGGCAGATACTGGATGCCCAGTGGAATGCACAGGAATAACTGGCGGAGATCCCAGAGGGTCTGCGTGCCATGGTCTCAGTGCTTGAGACCATTGTCCCAGAGCTCAGAACGTACAACCTCCTCCATAGAGAGAGTGGAGACTTGCGTGGACTGAGGGTTAGAGGGCTGTTTTTTGCTTTACCCCTCTTATCACAACTGGATTGAAGTCCCAGAGCACGGAGACAGGACTTGTAGACAGCCCGCCTCAGCGGCCAACTGCCACTGTGGCTGCCTCCAAACTACTTTTGGGAACGGCAGACCCAATTGCCACTCAACCGAAACAAAAGCCCACCTTTGCAGGCACTTCCTCTTGAGCGCGCCAAGCCGGGAAATTTCCCAACTCCCGCTAGCCCCCTCTCAGATGAAAATGCAGCCCACTGTGTTCAACTCTGAACCCCACACTTTAGGAAAGATGTCAAGGCTTTGGTGAAGGTGTAGATGTGTTTTAATAGAGTGAAAATAGGGATGAGTGATTTGGTTATATGGAGTTACTGAGGAATCTGGACTTGTTTCCTTTACAGCTGAGAAGGCTCAGCGGAGATTCAATAGAGATGTTCAAAATTGAGAAGATTTTGATGGAGTAAACAAGGAGTAACATAGAATTTACAGTGCAGAAGGAGGCCATTCAGCCCATCGAGACTGCACCGGCTCTTGGAAAGAGCACCCTACCGAAGGTCAACACCTCCACCCGATCCCCATAACCCAGTAATCCCACCCAACACTAGGGGGAATTTTGGACACTAAGGGCAATTTAGCATGGCCAATCCACCTAACCTGCACATCTTTGACTGTGGGAGGAAACCGGATCACCCGGAGGAAACCCACGCACACACGGGGAGGATGTGCAGACTCCGCACAGACAGTGACCCAAGCCGGAATCGAACCTGGGACCCTGGAGCTGTGAAGCAATTGTGCTATCCACAATGCCACCGTGCTGCCCACCCTATGAGTAATTGTATCCATTGGGGGAAGAGTTGGTAGACAAAGGACACCAATTTCAGGTAATTTGGCAAAAGAACAAGAAACAACATAAGGGACGGGATTCTTCAGCCGCACACGCCCACTGACCGAAACTTCCTGCCCGAGGTCAACGGACCTTTACATGGTCCCCGTCCGTGGCAATTTTGCGGCGGGCACTGCCGAAGAATCCAGCCCAAGGTGTAGCGTGAGGATCTGGCACACACAGGGTGAATGTGGGACTGAATGGAATACCATCCACACAGTGATGTAAGAAGGTCAGGACGCAGATCCAGGGTCAGTGTGGTGTTGAACAGAGGAGAGTAAAGACCTAAGCATGGAGATATTTTCCACAGTAACTTCATTGCAGTGTTAATGTAAGTCTACTTGTGGCACTAATAAAGATTATATCCGAGCCAGCACCGTTTACTGTACATATGTAAATAGTTCTAGCTGTTAATAAAGACTTAAAGGTAATCTACAGAAGACTGCAAAGACTTTGTTAAGACATGCCGTTCTGTAACCAAAGTCATCCCAACCTGGTGACAGCAGTGGGGAAGTGGGGAGTATTTTTACACAGTGAGTTGTTGTGACCTGGAATGCACCGCCTGAGGGGGTGATGGAAGCAGATTCAGGAGTAACCTTCAAAAGAGAATTGAATTAATATTTGAAGGGTAGAAACCTACATGGCTGTGGGAAAGAGCGGGACGAGCGGGATCAATTGCACAGTTCCACTAAAGGGGCAGCACAGGCACGATGAACTGAATGTGCTGCGTCATTCTCCGATGAGAGAAATAGTCATCACATTAGCTATTAAATATTTGACGCACAGGTGAGAAATAGTTTCAGTAAAGCCAAAAATAATTAACATTTGCTTCATGCAATTGCTTAAAACATTGCTTTACAAACCATTGAAATGAAGTGAAAATCGCTTATTGTCACAAGTCAGGCTTCAAATGAAGTTACTGTGAAAAGCCCCTAGTCGCCACATTCCGGCACCTGTTTGGGGAGGCTGGTACAGGGATTGAAACCGTGCTGCTGGCCTGCCTTAGTCTGCTTTCAAAGCCAGCGATTTAGCCCTGTGCTAAACCAGCCCCATGGGAATGAGATCAAGCTTTATGCTATTGACATACTAACTGTCCCATGTTTCAATGAAATTCCTCAGTATGCTATGTTAAGGATTATTTTTTTAAATTTTAACCTCTGAGTAGACATACATGCATTATATATTTAAATCTTGCCTGCAAGCAACATAAGGATGCTTCCACTGATCTCAACTGAATCAAATGATAGGTTCTACAGTATTGGATCCCTAATTCCTTTCACAGCCACTTTGAACAGGACTCTTGACTTTGAGCGCTGGATCAGTGAATTCATCATGTAGTTTAGATGCCAGATTAGATCATTTAAGAGCCTTCTGCTCCTTTAATCTTCACAGCACACGATTGCGGTACGACTAATTCCCTGTTTGGGATAAATTAATGAATATTTTTTAAAAATATGTTTCAATTCTTCTGTTGGAATTTTCTTTGAATTATGCTTCCTAATGAATTCATTCTTCGAAAAATATGCTGCTGCAGTTAAGAGTTGGCTTTTATCAGCAACAATTTGCATTTGTACCAAGCTTTTAATGCAGAAAATAAACCAAGGCACTTCACACAGTGGAGAAAAGGAGGGGGTGAAAAGTTGCTTTCTGAGGAGTATTTGCAGAAGGACTTAGAGGGGGTGGGATTTAGAGCTGGACCCAGGTAGAAAATTTGCTGGGAAGGTCAGCATTAGGAGTGAAAAAAGTCAATGACAGTTTCTGCATCAGTGGGTTACGACAGTGTTGGATGGGTGTAACACTCTGAAGGTAGAAACAGATGGTTTTGGCGGTATTTACAACATTAGGTTCTAAGGTTCATCCCACCCGAACAGTCAGGGGTGTTACCAAGGCTTTTCATCTTACACTCATCAGGACAAATGCAAGAATTTCAATTTCAAATGCTCAGCACAATTTATACTGCAGAAGAAAAGGGTACTGATTGGTTGCCAAGTCAACTCTGATTGGCCAAAGTGTTGCCATGGAGAAAGAAACTGGGAACTTTGAGTTCTATTAATTACTTTGTAAACACAGAAAGGAGCCAGAAGGCTGCCCCCAAGTTCTCTGATGCCCCTGTGGAGGTCTTTGTGGAAGAGGCAAGGGCAAGGAGGGATGCTCCATTCCCCATGAGTGGGAAGAAGAGTCACAAACAGGGGACGGGATTACCCGTTGCTCGACACCGATATTGTAATTGGCAATCAGGCGGAGAATCCACTCCGACGCCCAGATTGGAGCCGGTGCCAGTTTGATGCCGGTCAGTCATGCTCTGCCCCCTCCAAAATGGCGTAACCGCATTGCCACGCCGTTGCGCAGCATCGGCAGACCCTCCCGTGATGCTCCGCACCCGATGGGCCGAGTTATCGACCGCGCGGGACACGTGTGGTCTTAACGGTCGGGAACCCAGCATGGCGGCCGCGGCCGGGATCCGCTGCGGCCGGGATCTGTGCCGCTGGCCGGGGGGGGGGGGGGGCTTTCGCGGGGGCTGGGGTAACTGGTGGGAGTAGCCAGGGGGTGGCGAAGGGGTGGCCTATGGGGTCGCGGATTGCGGATTGGGTCTAAGCCAACGCCATTTTGGATGGCGCGACCGCTGCAGGTCATCGCCGTGGGCATGCGCGGCCAGGGACCCGGCCACTCTCCCCTGTTTTCGGCGCGGGAGCTGGGGGTTTCACCCGGCGCCACTGCTAGCCCCTCACCGGTCCCAGAATCGGCAAGGGGTCGGCACCGATTGTTTTGTCGTAGAACTTCTACAAATTCTCCATTCCAGCCGGCACTTAGCCATTGAAACAGAAAATCCAGCCCCATATGTACATCAAGCATGGAGAGAGATTAAAGAGATGATCATCACGTCCCAGTACTTAGATTCATTTTGGGGAAACCCTTCAGTGATCTTACAAAAGCACTTTGCTGTCCTTCCTCCATCCAAAACAATTAAGCATGAATGGCACACATGATAAGCCGTGAGTATTGGTTCAGAGTAAGCAAGGCAACAAAAATCAGGAGCAATCGATCTCTAAGCTCAAACCCCCTTTGGTGGGTCTGTGGAATTCATTGCCACAGAGGGCGGTGGAGGCCGGGACGTTGAGTGTCTTTAAGACAGAAGTTGATAAATTCTTGATTTCTCGAGGAATTAAGGGCTATGGAGAGAGAGCGGGTAAATGGAGTTGAAATCAGCCATGATTGAATGATGGAGTGGACTCGATGGGCCGAATGGCCTTACTTCCGCTTCTATGTCTTATGGTCTTATGGTCTAACAGTACAGAAATTCCTATGATCAAGTGCCTGCATCTTCCATGCCTCCAGAAACACATCCCACTTGGTTAACTTAGCAGGTCTTGCACTGGGCACCTTATTTTAACACATTAAAATGGCAGGAAGCAAGAATCTAGCTAGAATGGGCAGTAAGTACTCCTAAGTACTCCAAGTATATTCTAATATAATTTCTTTACCATTCTGATCAGGCAGGATTGGTACACCAGTCGATATATTTGCACATTCTTTCTTACGGTGTGAATTGGTATAGGAGGCTAGTATTTTCCTTAAATGGTTCCATGAGCCACATTTGAGTTGCCTATTGGACTCGCAAACCAGCTGAACTCATATATGCTTCATGAGAATCAATTGTAAGGTGTTCGCAACTCTCCTTTAACATACTGCTTTATGTATCTCTGATCTTCTTGTCACGCCATTTTTGAGTGGGCGAAGCATCGGAAAAAGGCCGATTACTCCGATTTCGGTGTAAAAATGAATTCTCCAGCCGATCGCCGAATGTAATTTAAGAGTCGGCGATCGGAGAATCCTGCCACGGATTTGTGGACTTTGACAGAATTAAATAGCCCCGATAAATCATCAATTGAGAGTCTTCTGATGTTTCAGCAAACTCATCTAATATACTGAGTTGTACGGATCAGTAAAGTTTGAGACCTCCATCTGGCCTGAGTTAACTTCATTGCAGTTGATATGGTCCAATTATCTCTAACTATTTGCATTGGATGAAGGCGCAATGACAATGCCCTGTTTGGGTAACCTCCAAACTCCGATTGTCATAGTTCACGCATGTATGTTAGTCAGATGAATTAGGTATCAGAGGTGACTACCATCTGTGAGCTTGACCTGGGAAAGACAATCTAAAGGAGAAGGAATGAGAGAAAATTGGAAAGAATTTTTTTAAATGTCGAGCAAAATCAAATATGTTTGAAATTAGCAACTAGGATCTGTTCCTTGCTTATTGATTATTCGATTTAACTTGGTGCATTAATTTTCTAAACTGAAGATAATGGATCTTAAAGGTAGAGGCAAACGTCTGTACAAGGAAATTGCAACATGTTTAGAACTGTAGGCTAAATGTAGGTTTCTCAAATATCAAATACAGGTCTAAAAAACATGTTTCGGAACTACCATTTTGACTGTAGGAATCAACTAATCAAACAAAGTAATGAGCAAAAGCGAACATTAAAAATATGTCTGAACACCCAAAGGTATGCGCGCTGTTAATGGTTCAACCCAGATCCATTAACAATTACAGTGATTAATAATCACGCTCACCACTCATTTTTCATTAAAGGCTATGGCACTGACATGTTCGGTTATATAGACTGGCTCATGTACTATTGGCCCATTCATCACAACAACCAACCATGAAACAACAAAACATTATCCAGCAGGCTCAAAAGGCTTCCAGAGTCTTTGACCATTTGATGGAACAGGATCGACAAAAAGTTACTGAATTTCAAAAGTACAGAAAACATGCGAGCGGCATTAATATTGAGACAAGTATAAATGACTGATGAAGCACTTAGGAAATGTGATCCTTAGTTATGGACAATTTCCCCTAAAAGATGTCATTTCTCTTCCTCCGGAGCTGTCTTTTTGTCCTATTCTTTGACTGACACGAATTCTCGAGTCTTCAGTCAGAGATCCCATAAGGTTTATAGTCCCTGGTCATTACTGGTGGGCTGGGCAGAAGGCCTGCCTCTGTACGCTGGCACTGTGTTCAAATAAATTAAAGAAGAATAAAACAAAACACGGCTCTGACCACTCACACACAACCTGTGCCCCACCCTTGCCAGCCTATGCCAATGTAAATTCCAACCACCCCCCCATGACCTGTCATACACCCTTTACCAACTTATGCTCTTCTACCCACATCCATGAGCCATAATACTCCCTATGTCAACAGAGAAAACTCATGCCAACCCATGCATCCTACCCAACACCCTTTGCCCTTACGTCCTCTATGCCAACTCAACTATTATCCTTGGACAGTTCCTTAACAGGTTTGACACTTCCTTGACGGTGTTGATACTTCCTTGGTGGCTGGCCAGTGTTTTAACAGCTCTTTAACAACTGGACTTTTCCAATGGCTTTGTGCAGAGGAAGTGCATAATCATGCTGACGTTTAACAATCGGAACGGGTGCCGTACCTCTCCCAAAGAGGTCTCAGGAACCTAACCAAAGGGGAACCTTACCAAAGGGCTGCTACCCTGGCTATCCAAATGAACCCACCAAGTTCAGACCTCCTTTTACCTCTGGGTTTCACACACATGGCCTACCAAAATCCCACTTCAATGGAGGCAGCTGAGATTCAAATGGCAAGCTGCCTACGTAATTCACTCATGCGTGAACCTCTGCCCGACTCCAGTTCCACCCCATGACTATTCTATTATTATAATGATATAATACCATAGGCTCACTTACTGTACAAGATACAAGACACCAATCACTCATAAGGAATTGGGTAAATTGGTTGTGGGTTAATTTATTAAGGCTAGGCATGTGAGAACAGTAATACATCGATATACATCCTGACGACATCAGAGCTGTGTGTGTGCTTTGCTCAAAGCAAAAGTGTAACTAAAACTGATCGCATGACACATTTCCCTTCTAGTAATGTCATGCTGATACCCCGTAAAGGAATATTGTAATCGTGAAGATGGGTTCAGGGGCAGGACTTAGGAATTTCAACCATTTCCAGGATTTCCTCCACGACAGACAGCTTCTCCATTGTGGTGAAAATCTGGGCCAGATATTTCAAATTCAGGCCACCATGAAAACTTTGCAAAAGACAAGCATGAAAATGTTCAGGCTGTTTTATAATATTTAGTATGTTCCCCCGCTAAAGCATTTAACATCTTTGCAATTTTTTAGCTGGGATAAATTGATTTTTTTATTTAAAGTTACAATGTTTTTTTGATGTAAATAATCTTAAAATAGTAAATCAGGACATCCAGTACTGACAATTCATCAAGGTTCGAAATTCTGATGAGGTTTGCTCACACCCTGCACATTGTTCTGAATTTGTTTTCACTTGACAGGCCTTCTCTTTGCATTCAAATATATGATTCAGGAGCAGGATCGGCCCCTCAAGCCTGCTCCGCCATTCAATAAGATCATGACTTATCAAATTTTAACCTCAACTTCATATTCCAAAATAACCTTTCAGCCCCTTGATTATCAAGAATCTATTTATCGTCTATTTATCTACTCCCATTTGGAAGCAAATGGACGTATTAGTGAGAGGCAGCACGGTATTGTGAAGGGAAGGTCATGTCTCACTAACTTGATAGAGTTTTTCGAGGAGGTCACTAAGATGATTGATGCAGGTAGAGCAGTGGATGTTGTCTATATGGACTTCAGTAAGGCCTTTGACAAGGTCCCTCATGGTAGATTAGTACAAAAGTTGAAGTCACACAGGATCAGGGGTGAGCTGGCAAGGTGGATACAGAACTGGCTAGGCCATAGAAGGCAGAGAGTAGCAATGGAAGGATGCTTTTCTCATTGGAGGGCTGTGACCAGGGGTGTTCCACAGGGATCAGTGCTGGGACCTTTGTTCTTTGTAGTATATATAAATGATTTGGAGGAAAATGTAACTGGTCTGATTAGTAAGTTTGCAGACGACACAAAGGTTGGTGGAATTGCGGATAGCGATGAGGACAGTCGGAGGATACAGCAGGATTTAGATTGTTTGGAGGCTTGGGCGGAGAGATGTCAGATGGAGTTTAATCCGGACAAATGTGAGGTAATGCATTTTGGAAGGTCTAATGCAGGTAGGGAATATACAGTGAATGGTAGAACCCTCAAGAGTATTGAAAGTCAAAGAGATCTAGGAGTACAGGTCCACAGGTCATTGAAAGGGGCAACACAGGTGGAGAAGGTAGTCAAGAAGGCATACGGCATGCTTGCCTTCATTGGCCGGGGCATTGAGTATAAGAATTGGCAAGTCATGTTGCAGCTGTATAGAACCTTAGTTAGGCCACACTTGGAGTATAGTGTTCAATTCTGGTCGCCACACTACCAGAAGGATGTGGAGGCTTTAGAGAGGGTGCAGAAGAGATTTACCAGAATGTTGCCTGGTATGGAGGGCATTAGCTATGAGGAGCGGTTGAATAAACTCGGTTTGTTGTCACTGGAACGAAGGAGGTTGAGGGGAGACCTGATAGAGGTCTACAAAATTATGAGGGGCATAGACAGAGTGGATAGTCAGAGGTTTTTCCCCAGGGTAGAGGGGTCAATTACTAGGGGGCATAGGTTTAAGGTGAGAGGGGCAAGGTTTAGAGTAGATGTACGAGGCAAGTTTTTTACGCAGAGGGTAGTGGGTGCCTGGAACTCGCTACCGGAGGAGGTGGTGGAAGCAGGGACGATAGTGACATTTAAGGGGCATCTTGACAAATATATGAATAGGATGGGAATAGAGGGATACGGATCCAGGAAGTGTAGAAGATTGTAGTTTAGTCGGGCAGCATGGTCGGCAAGGGCTTGGAGGGCCGAAGGGCCTGTTCCTGTGCTGTACATTTCTTTGTTCTTTGTTCTTTGTCTGCCTTAAAGACATTCAAGGACTCTGCCACAACCCTCAGAGAAAATCTTTTTCTTTGTCTCTCAGTTAAATGGGTGACGCCTTATTTTTAAACAGTGTCCCTTAGCTCTAGCTTCTCCAACAAAAGAAAACATAATTTCCACATCCACCAGGTCAAGTCCTCTCAAGATATGATACATTTCAATCAAGTGCCAACATATTCTTCGAAATTCCAGCGGTCACAATCCTAGCCTGTCCAGCCTTTCCTCAGAAGACAACCCACCGATTCCTGGTATCAGTCTAATAAAGTGTAAAGTTGCCATAGTCCCAGATGACCATAGGCTGCTTTCCCCTTTGAGGAGGAGAGTTGACTGGTGGTGATTTAACCTGAGGATCACCACATCTCAGACGAGGGGCAAGGTAGAGAAGGCACGGTCTTCATGAATAACCTAACCTCAGTCTAATACAGCTTCTCTGAACTACTTCCAATGTACCTTTCCTTAAATAAGGAGACCAATACTGTACACAGTACTCCGGATGTGGCCTCACCAATGCCTGGTATAACTGAGGCATATCCTCGCTACTCTTGTATTCAATTCCCCCCTGAATAAACAATAACAGTGTATTAGCTTTCGTAATTAATTGCTGCATCTTTTGCGATTCAAACACTAGGACACCCAGATCACTCTGCATCTCAGAGCTCTGCAATCTCTCACCATTTAGATAACATGCTTTTTATTTTTCCTGCTAAAATGGACAACTTCACATTTTCCCAATTGTACTCCAATTGCCAGATCTTGGCCCACTCACCTTATCTATCTATCTCCTATTGTAAGCTCTTTCTGTCCTCTTCAGGGCTTACTTTCCTACCTATCTTTGTTGTTGTCAGGAAATGTAGCAAACATATCTTCGGTCCCTTCATCCAAGGCATTTATATAAGTTGTAACAAGACGAAGCCCCAACACTGTAGCACCCCGCTTGTCATGTCCTTACAATTAGAAAATTGCCATTTCTGTCTACATTCTGTTTCTTATTAGCTAGCCAATCTTCTATCCATGCATCCCTCCTATGCCATGAGCTTTTATTTTCCACAATAACTTTATCAAATGTCTTCTGGAAATCTAAGTAGAGTACATCCACCAGTTCCCCTTTATCCACAACACATGCAACTTCTTCAAAGTACTCCAATAAATTGGTGAAACGTGATTTCCCTTTCACAAAATGATGTTGACTCTGCCTAATTACCTTCAATTTATCTAAATGCCCTGTTATAACATTAATAATAATAGCTTCTCGCATTTTCCCAATGACCAAGGTTAAGCTAACTGGCTTATAGTTTCCTGCTTTCTGTCTCCTTCCCTTTTTGAATAATGAAGTTACATTTGCTATTTTCCAATCGAATGGAACCTTCCCAAATCTAGGAGAAAATTAAAACCAATGCATCAACTATCTCACTGAACACTTTTAAAACCTTGGGTGAAGTCCATCAGGACCTGGGGACTGGTCAACCTGCAGTTCCAACAATTTGCTACTGACTACTTCCCTGGTGATTATTTTCTTGAGCTTCTCATTCTTTTCCAATTCCTGATTTGCAGCAATTTCTGGGGTGTTACATCTGTATCCTTTATCTATCTATTACCTCTGCCATAAAGACTGATGGAAAATACTTATTCAATTCATCTGCCATCTCTTTACTTTCCAGTATTAACTCTCCCGGCACAGTTTCTACAAGACCAACACTCACTTTGTTAACTCTTTTCTTTTTTAAGTATCGATAGAAACTCTAACTATCTGTCTTTATATTTCAGGCTAGCTTACTCCTGTACTCTGATTTTTCCCTCCTTATTAATCTCTTAGTCACTCTTTGCTGTTTTTTATATTCTGTCCAAACAACCGAACTACGACCCAGTTATGTGCAATTATATATGGTGTTTCTTTATGTTTGTCACTTTCTTTAACTCTTTTAGCTAACCACGGATGGTAGGTCTTCCCCTTGGAACATTTCTTGTTGGAATGTATCCTGTGAATTCTGAAATATACCCTTAAATGTCTGCCACTACATCTCTATTGACCTATTCTTTCACCTAAATCACAAGTAGTTCTGCTTTCATGCCCTTGTTATTGTCCCTATATAAGTTTAAAATACTTGCCTCAGACCCACTCTTTTCTCCCTGAAACTGCAGCACGGTAGCACAGTGGTTAGCACCATTGCTTCACAATGTCAGGGTCCCAGGTTTGATTCCCGACTTGGGTCACTGTCTGTGAAGTCTGCACGTTCTCCCCATGTCTGCATGGGTTTCCTCCCGGTGCTCCGGTTTCCTCCCACAAGTCCCGGAAAACGTGCTGTTAGAACATAGAACATAGAACGATGCAGCGCAGTACAGGCCCTTCGGCCCACGATGTAGCACCGAAACAAAAGCCATCGAACCTACACTATGCCATTATCATCCATATGCTTATCCAATAAACTTTTAAATGCCCTCAATGTTGGCGAGTTCACTACTGTTGCAGGTAGGGCATTCCACGGCCTCACCACTCTTTGCGTAAAGAACCTACCTCTGACCTCTGTCCTATATCTATTACCCCTCAGTTTAAAGCTATGGCCCCTCGTGCCAGCCATTTCCATCCGCGGGAGAAGGCTCTCACTGTCCACCCTATCTAACCCCCTGATCATTTTGTATGCCTCTATTAAGTCTCCTCTTAACCTTCTTCTCTCCAACGAAAACAACCTCAAGTCCATCAGCCTTTCCTCATAAGATTTTCCCTCCATACCAGGCAACACCCTGGTAAATCTCCTCTGCACCCACTCCAAAGCCTCCACGTCCTTCCTATAATGCGGTGACCAGAACTGTACGCAATACTCCAAATGCGGCCGTACCAGAGTTTTGCACAGCTGCAACATGACCTCATGACTCCGGAACTCAATCCCTCTGCCAACACTCCATAGGCCTTCTTCACAACCCTATCAACCTGGGTGGCAACTTTCAGGGATCTATGTACATGGACACCTAGATTCCTCTGCTCATCCACACTTCCAAGAACGTTACCATTAGCCAAATATTCCGCATTCCTGTTATTCCTTCCAAAGTGAATCACCTCACACTTCTCTACATTAAACTCCATTTGCCACCTCTCAGCCCAGCTCTGCAGCTTATCTATGTCCCTCTGTAACCTGCTACATCCTTCCACACTGTCGACAACACCACCGACTTTAGTGTCGTCTGCAAATTTACTCACCCACCCTTCTGCGCCCTCCTCTAAGTCATTGATAAAAATGACAAACAGCAACGGCCCCAGAACAGATCCTTGTGGTACTCCACTTGTAACTGAACTCCATTCTGAACATTTCCCATCAACCACCACCCTCTGTCTTCTTTCAGCTAGCCAATTTCTGATCCACATCTCTAAATCACCCTCAATCCCCAGCCTCCGTATTTTCTGCAATAGCCTACCGTGGGGAACCTTATCAAACGCTTTACTGAAATCCATATACACCACATCAACTGCTCTACCCTCGTCTACCTGTTCAGTCACCTTCTCAAAGAACTCGATAAGGTTTGTGAGGCATGACCTACCCTTCACAAAGCCATGCTGACTATCCCTGATCATATTATTCCTATCTAGATGATTATAAATCTTGTCTCTTATAATCCCCTCCAAGACTTTACCCACTACAGACGTGAGGCTCACCAGTCTATAGTTGCCGGGGTTGTCTCTGCTCCCCTTTTTGAACAAAGGGACCACATTTGCTATCCTCTAGTCCTCTGGCACTATTCCTGTAGCCAATGATGACATAAAAATCAAAGCCAAAGGTCCAGCAATCTCTTCCCTGGCCTCCCAGAGAATCCTAGGATAAATCCCATCAGGCCCCGGGGACTTATCTATTTTCAGCCTGTCCAGAATTGCCAACACGTCTTCCCTACGTACCTCAATGCCATCTATTCTAATAGCCTGGGTCTCAGCATTCTCCTCCACAACATTATCTTTTTCCTGAGTGAATACTGACGAAAAATATTCAGTTAGTATCTCGCCTATCTCTTCAGACTCCACACACAACTTCCCATCCCTGTCCTTGACTGGTCCTACTCTTACCCTAGTCATTCGCTTATTCCTGACATACCTATAGAAAGCTTTTGGGTTTTCCTTGATCCTACCTGCCAAATACTTCTCATGTCCCCTCCTTGCTCGTCTTAGCTCTCTCTTTAGATCCTTCCTCGCTACCTTGTAACTATCCATCGCCCCAACTGAAACTTCACACCTTATCTTCACATAGGCCTCCTTCTTCCTCTTAACAAGAGATTCCACTTCTTTGGTAAACCACGGTTCCCTCGCTCTACGCCTTCCTCCCTGCCTGACCGGTACGTACTTATCAAGAACACGCAGTAGCTGAACGTTGAACAAGCTCCACTTATCCAGTGTGCCCAACACTTGCAGCCTACTTCTCCAACCTATCCCCCCCAAGTCACATCTAATGGCATCATAATTGCCCTTCCCCCAGCTATAACTCTTGCCCTGCGGTGTATACTTATCCCTTTCCATCACTAACGTAAACGTCACCGAATTGTGGTCACTGTCCCCAAAGTGCTCTCCTACCTCCAAATCCAACACCTGGCCAGGTTCATTACCCAAAACCAAATCCAACGTGGCCTCGCCTCTTGTTGGCCTGTCAACATATTGTGTCAGGAAACCCTCCTGCACACACTGTACAAAAAACGACCCATCTAATGTACTCGAACTATATCTTTTCCAGTCAATATTTGGAAAGTTAAAGTCTCCCATAATAACTACCCTGTTACTTTCGCTCTTATCCAGGATCATCCTCGCCATCCTTTCCTCTACATCCCTAGAACTATTTGGAGGCCTATAGAAAACTCCCAACAGGGTGACCTCTCCTTTCCTGTTTCTAACCTCAGCCCATACTACCTCGGAAGATGAGTCCCCATCTAGCATCCTCTCCGCCACCATAATACTGGTCTTGACTAGCAGCGCCACACCTACCCCTCTTTTGCCTCCTTCTCTGAGCTTACTAAAACACCTAAACCCCGGAACCTGCAACATCCATTCCTGTCCCTGCTCTATACATGTCTCCGAAATGGCCACAACAAAAAGTCCCGGGTACCAACCCATGTTGCCAGTTCCCCTACCTGATTTCGTATACTCCTGGCATTGAAGTAGACACACTTCAAACCACCTACCTGAACACTGGCCCCCTCCTGCGACGTCAAATCTGTGCTCCTGACCTCTATACTCTCATTCTCCCGTACCCTGAAACTATAATCCAGGTTCCCATGCCCCTGCTGCATTAGTTTAAACCCCCCCAAAGAGCACTAACAAATCTCCCCCCCCAGGATATTTGTGCCCCTCAGATTCAGATGTAGACCATCCTGTCTGTAGAGGTCCCACCTTCCCCAGAAAGAGCCAGTGTGGACCACGACTTGGGGCTGCTCCCCCTCCCCCTTAAGGTCCCGGAAAACACGATCCAAGACATCACGTACCCTTGCACCTGGGAGGCAACATACCAAATGTGAGTCTCTCACGCTCCCACAAAATCTCCTATCTGTGCCCCTGACTATCGAGTCCCCAATTACTAATGCTCTGCTCCTCTCCCCCCTTCCCTTCTGAGCAACAGGGACAGACTCCGTGCCAGAGGCCCATACCCCATGGCTTACCCCTGGTAAGTCCCCCCCCCACAAGTATCCAAGGCGGTATACTTGTTTCTCAGGGGAACGACCGCAGGGGATCCCTGCACTGACTGCTTCTTCCCAGTCCCTCTTTCAGTTACCCATCTATCTCCAATCTTTGGTGTAACTAATTCCCTGAAACTGCTATCTATGACCCCCTCTGCCTCCCGAATTATCCGAAGTTCTTCCAACTCCAGCTCCAGTTCCCTAACTCGGTCTTGGAGGAGCTGGAGATGGCAGCACTTCTTGCAGGTAAAATCAGCAGGGACACTAACGGCATCCCTCACCTCAAACATCCTGCAGGAGGAACATTGCACTCCCTTCCCTGCCATCCCTCTAACTTTCAACCAAGATCTGGCTAACAACTAATTTAGAAAAAAAAATAATAATAATAATAATACAATATGGTACTTACCTCACACCAATGGGTTTTATTATTAGATTAGAGGAGGAGGGCGGGTGGGAGACACTACACGTGTAGTGTCTCGGGTTTCCTCTCCACCAGAATTTATTGGTGAGGGACTTCCCAGAAGTCCGCGGGTCGAACTTCCTGTTCCCGCCTTAAAAAATAAAATTTAAAAAAAATACAACAGCAGCAAAGAGGAACAGAAACGGGACCAGGTAAGTGTTTACTTAAATACTCACCCACCAGCAACCCCCGCACTCTGCTCCCGCTGAAACTCCAAGAGATGCTCCTGCAAGGTAAGTTATTTTAAACTTCAATACTCACCCAGCAGCAGCCTCTGCACTCCGCTCCCGCTGAAACTCCAAGTGATTGCCCCTCCAAGTAATTTGGACATTCTGAATTCTCCCTCAGTGTACCCGAACAGGCGCCGGATTGTGGCGACTCAGATCTTTTCCTAGTAACTTAATTGCAGTGTTAATGTAAGCCAATTGTGACAATAAAGATTATTATTATAATAAAATTAAATACTATTATGATCACTGCAAGTAGAATTTGTGCCACACAAGTGCCAGGAAATGACCATCTTGAAAAAGAGAGAATCTAGCCATCCCCTTTGATATTTAATGGCATTTTCATTGCTGAATCCCCCACAATCAACATCCTGGGGATTTACCACTGACCAGAAATTTAACTGAACCAGTCATAGAAATAATCCGATACAAGAAAAGGTCAGACACTGGTGGCAGGATTTTCCACGCAACAGGGCCAGCACACCATTGGCTTGGGACCTTCTGGGCCTGCCATTGTTTACAGGGTTTCCTGTTGAATGCACACGTGGCCGCCGGTAAGCCCACAACGGGAATGCGCTTCAGTGGGACTACAAGATCTCCCTGGCATGAACGGCGGGAAAGTTCTGACCTGGGAATTCTTTCATGAGTAACTCACTTCCTGACTTCCCATATTACTCCCCATTAAAACACAATTCAGGGTACAGGGGACCTTTCATGTTTATTCTGTAAATGTTTCATTTTTAATCTATAAATTCTGTATCATTATAAATTGACACTTGCTGTCATGTTGATTTTTCAATGAACCAATGATTTATTTAACTACTGTGCACCTAAAGTTGCTGCAAGTGTGAGGTGAAAATGGCACACGGTCTTTTACAGGGCATAGGAGATTCCACTGAAAAGGACAAGAAACTGTGTATTTCCTTAAGCAATCAGATTGAAATAAAGAGTGTCAGGCGGGGAGAAGGAAGTGTAAATTAGAATGGTAAATTATTTGTCAAATCGGATACAGAAAGACATAAAAGTTGCAAAACTCAACTCTAGAACGCCCATAATTTTGAATGACTTTCAACACGGCCCCCCTCTGACGCCATTTTGATGGTGATGTCAGTGGGGACATTAAGTGTGAATGCCAGAGTACAGTGTAGGCAGGTCATGAGAGCATTCAATGTGTAAGATTGATTTGGTGCCATTTGTAACTCACCACACCCGCTAACACCATTTCTTAAACATGCATAGCTGAACTTTTCTTCAGTTGTATGAAGGAACCCCCGCCAACCCCCTCCTCCTCCCCCTTCCCCCTCCTTCCCCCCCGCCTGCACTTTTTAAAAGGATCATGAACTACTTTCAGATAGGTTGCTGATTGATTTCTACTGGCTCTCTTGGAGGTTGTAGCAGTGCTACAAATTGTCTACTGCTATTTAAGGTCAGTGAAGTTAACAGGGAGTCGCGTGCGTGTGATCAAAGCCTTGGCTTTGACTTCAGAGGGTTTCTATTGAAACATAAACACCACTGTGGTAAACCACTGTTGCACCTCTATTAGGTGATGTATGGTAGGGTTCCCTTCGGCGTCACCAACGGGGCCTCGGTCTTCCAAAGGGAGATGGACCGAATGGTCGACCGGTACGGTTTGCGGCCCACCTTTCCGTACCTAGACAACGTCACCATTTGCGGCCATGATCAGCAGTACCACGACGCCAACCTTGCCAAATTTCTCCACACCGCCACTCTCCTAAACCTCACCTACAACAAGGAGAAGTGCATGTTCAGCACGACCCGCTTAGCCATCCTCGGCTATGTGGTCCAGAACGGAGTTCTGGGGCCCGATCCCAACCGCATGCGCCCCCTCATGGAGCTCCCCCTCCCCCACTGCCCCAAGGCCCTCAAACGCTGCCTGGGGTTCTTTTCGTACTATGCTCAGTGGATCCCAAACTATGCGGACAAGGCCTGCCCACTCATACAGTCCACCCATTTTCCCCTGACGGCCGAGGTACAACAGGCCTTCGCCCTTATCAGAGCCGATATCGTCAAGACCGGCATGCATGCAGTAGACGAGACGCTGCCCTTTCAAGTAGAGAGCGACACATCAGACGTCGCCCTAGCCGCCACCCTCAACCAGGCAGGCAGGCCCGTGGCATTCTTTTCCCGCACCCTTCATGCCTCAGAAATTCGTCACTCATCTGTTGAAAAAGAGGCCCAAGCTATCGTTGAAGCTGTGCGGCATTGGAGGCATTACCTGGCCGGCAGGAGATTCACTCTCCTCACTGACCAACGATCGGTAGCCTTCATGTTCAGTAACACACAGCGGGGCAAGATCAAGAATGATAAGATCTTGAGGTGGAGGATCGAGCTCTCCACCTACAATTACGAGATTTTGTATCGCCCCGGCAAGCTCAACGAGCCCCCAAACGCCCTATCCCGAGGTACATGTGCCAGCGCACAGGTAGACCGACTCCGGACCCTGCACGACAGTCTTTGTCACCCTGGAGTCACACGGTTGTACCATTTCATAAAGGCCCACATTCTGCCCTACTCCATCGAGGAAGTACGGACTATCACCAGGGACTGCCAGGTCTGTGCGGAGTGCAAGTCGCACATCTACCAGCCGGACCGTGCGCGCCTGGTGAAGGCCTCCCGCCCCTTTGAGCGCCTCAGTGTAGATTTCCACCGACCGTAACACGTATTTTCTCAGTGTGGTTGATGAGTACTCCAGATTCCCCTTCGCCATCCCATGCCCCGACATGACGTCTGCCACCGTCACCAAAGTCCTCAACACAATCTTCGCTCTGTTCGGTTTCCCCGCCTACATCCACAGTGACAGGGGATCCTCATTGATGAGTGATGAGCTGCGTCAGTTCCTGCTCAGCGGGGGTATCGCCTCCAGCAGAACAACAAGCTACAACCCCTGGGGAAATGGCCAGGTAGAGAGGGAGAATGGGACGGTATGGAGGGCCGTCCAACTGGCCCTACGGTCCAGGAATCTCCCGGCCTCGCACTGGCAGGAGGTCCTCCCTGATGCACTACACTCCATTCGGTCACTGCTGTGCACCGCCACTAACAACACACCCAATGAGCGTCTCTTTGCCTTCCCCAGGAGGTCCACATCCGGGGTGTCGCTCCCGACTTGGCTCGCAGCTCCAGGACCCGTCCTTCTCCGTAGGCATGTCCGACTGCACAAGGCGGACCCATTGGTGGAAAGGGTGCAATTGCTCCATGCAAACCCCCAGTATGCCTACGTGGCGTACCCCGACGGCCGCCAGGATACTGTCTCCCTCAGGGACCTGGCACCAGCAGGTCACACACACCCACACCCCCTCGGCCCGGCACCACCCTCTCGTCCCCCGGCGCTCCCAGCAGCAACCCCACCGGGACCATCCATCCTTCCCCTGCCCACGCTCGAGGATGAAGAGGATTTCGGCACGCTCCCGGAGGCTCCGGACATCAGACCAGCATCGGCATCGCCGCCACCACTACGTCGCTCCCAGCGGCACATCAAGGCCCCGGACCGGTTAAATCTCTAACTGGTCCACTGGACTTCAAAAATACATTTTTTTCCAAAAATGTAAATGTAAATGTAAGAAGAAAACCATTGTTGTATATAGTTCTCCACCACCCCTGCCAGACTGAATTTTAACAGGGGGTGAATGTGGTAAACCACTGTTGCGCCTCGATTAGGTGATGTATGGTAGGACCTGTACTACAGGTACATTGGTAGTTCCTGCCTGCTGGCTCCGCCCAGTAGGCGCAGTATAAATATGTATGTCCTCCATGCTGCAGCCATTTCACCAGCTGCTGTCGGAGGCCACACATCTTAGAGCAATAAAGCCTCAGTTGTATCCAACTCTAATCTTTGTTCAATTGATCGTGCATCAACCACCACTACCATCTAGAAGGAGAAGAGCAGCAGATAATAATAATCTTTATAATCTTTTTTACAAGTAGGCTGACATTAACACTGCAATGAAGTTACTGTGAAAATCCATGTGTCGCCACACTCCTGGGATCTCCATCACCTGGAGGTTCCCCTCCAAGTCACTCACCACCCTGATTTGGAAATATATCGCCGTTCCTCCACTGTTGCTGGGGGCAACATCCTGGAACTCCCTCCCTAACAGCACAGTGGGTGTACCTACATCTCAGGGACTGCAGCAGTTCAAGGGGGCAAACTCACGACCATCTTCTGAAGGGCATCTAGAGATGGGCAATAAATGCTGGCCTAACCAGCGACGCCCACATCCTGTAAAAAAATTTTTTTTTAAAGAATAAGGGGCGGGATTCTCCGACCCCCCGCCGGGTCGGAGAAGCGCCGGGGGCTGGCGTGAATCCCGCCCCTGCCGGTTGCCGAATTCTCCGGCACCGGATATTCGGTGGGGGTGGGAATCGCGCCCCGCCGGTTGGCGGGCACCCCCCGGCGATTCTCCGGCCCGCGATGGGCCGAAGTCCCGCTGCTGGAATGCCTGTCCCGCCGGTGAGAATCAAACCACCTCTCTTACCGGCGGGACAAGGCGGCGCGGGCAGGCTCCGGGGTCCTGGGGGGGGTGCGGGGCGATCTGGCCCCGGGGGGTGCCCCCAAGGTGGCCTGGCCTGCGATCGGGGCCCACTGATCCTCGGGCGAGCCTGTGCCGTGGGGGCACTCTTTTCCTTCCGCCTTCGCCATGGTCTCCACTATGGCGGAAGAGACCCCCTCCACTGCGCATGCGCGGGGATGCCGTGAGCGGCCGCTGACGCTCCCGCACATGCGCCGCACGGCAAAGTCATTTCCGCGCTAGCTGGCGGGGCACCAAAGGCCTTTCCCGCCAGCTGGCGGGGCGGAAATCAGTCCGGCGCGGGCCTAGCCCCTCATGGTGAGGGCTTGGCCCCCCAGGATGCTGAGAATTCCGCACCTTTGGGGCGGCGCGATGCTGGACTGATTCGCGCTGTTTTTGGCGCTGGTCGGCGGACATCGCGCCGATTGCGGAGAATCCCGCCAAAGATTCTTGGGGATTGACAGGTCAGATGCTGAAAAGTGGTTCCCCTCTTGGGGGTTCTTGATTTATGGGACGCAGACTCCTTAAAAATAAGGAGTTTCCAAGTTAAGATGGAGGTGAAGAGGAATCCCTTCTCTCAGAGGGTCACTAATCTTTGGTATTCTCTACCCCAGAGAGCAATGGAGGTTGGGTCATTGAATATATTCAGGGCAGAGTTAGACAGATTTGGGAATGACAAGGGAGTCAAGAGTTATGGGGATGAGAGTTATCCATTTTGAGAGGAATAACAGCAAAAGGGATTATTATTTAAATGAGAAAATATTAAAACATGCTGCTGTGCAGAGAGACCTGGTGCATGAGTCACAAAAAGTTGGTTTTCAGGTGCAACAGGTGATTAAGAAGACAAATGGAATGTTGTCCTTCATTGCTAGAGGGATGAAGTTTAAGACTAGGGAGGTTACGCTGCAACTGTATAAGGTGTTAGTGAGGCCACACCTGGAGTATTATGTTCAGTTTTGGTCTCCTTACTTGAGAAAGGATGTACTGGCACTGGAGGGTGTGCAGAGGAGATTCACTAGGTTAATCCCAGAGTTGAGGAGGTTGGATTACGAGGAGATGTTGAGTAGGCTGGGACTGTACTTGTTGGAATTTAGAAGGATACGGGGGGGATCTTATAGAAACATATAAAATTATGAAGGGAATAGATAGGATAGATGCGGGCAGGTTGTTTCCACTGGCGGGTGAAAGCCGAACTCGGGGGCATAGCCTCAAATTAAGGGGAAGTAGATTTAGGACTGAGCTCAGGAGGGACTTCTTCACCCAAAGGGTTGTTAATCTATGGAATTCCTTGCCCAGTGAAGCAGTTGAGGCTCCTTCTTTGAATGTTTTCAAGATTGATACTCGATCTTTGACTCCAGAAGCGAGATTGGATGACAATTGAAGGCTTTATTGGACTAGATGTTTCCCCCAGCAGCACAGGTACAGAATGCAGCTGCTAGGGAGACACAGACTCTTATACTCCACCTTACTGGGCGGAACCAGCAGGCAGGCTTCACCAATGATCTTCCTGTCTCAGGTACCTCCCACACCAATGATCTTCCAGCCTCAACCTAGGTACCATAATACCCCTAATACCGACTACAACATTCACCCTCTGTTAAAATAAGAGTCCGGCGGGGGTGGTGGTCCCGCGTCATACAGTGGTAGAGGTTATGGTGGTACCCGTCAGTGGTCCAGTGTTTTGCCTTATTACATGTCACAACTATTTACAGTATTCATTTTGCATGTGCATATCAGAATGAAGCACTTAGTCGATCGGGGGCCCTGGTCGTCCTCTGTGATCGTTGCAGTTTTGGCAGTGATGCAGGCACCGGCTCGGGCATCCGTGACTCCGGGAGCGTGACTTTGGCTTCTTCAGCAGCTTCATCACCCCTGGGTGGGACAGTGGAAGAACCAATCTACCTGGGAAGGGGGCAGCCGTGGGGTGCACCGGTGGGAGGGAGGGTGGGGTTGGTGAGCGGGGGTGTGGGTGGGGCGGGCGCCAGGTCCCGTAGGGAGACCGTATCCTGCCGGCCATCGGGATACGCCACGTAGGCGTACTGAGCGTTAGCGTGCAGGAGGTGGACCCTCTCTACCAATGGGTCCGACTTGTGCGCCCGCACGTGTTTGCTGAGCAGAATGGGTCCAGGAGCTGCCAGCCATGTTGGGAGCGAGGTCCCGGAGGTGGACTACCTCGGGAAGGCAAGGAGATGTTCATGAGGTGTTCCGTTTGTCGTAGTACACAGCAGTGATTGGATGAAATGGAGTGTATCAGGAAGGACCACCTGCTAGCGGGAGACTGGGAAATTCCTGGACCGTAGGGACAGTAGGACGGTCTTGCAGACCATTCCATTCTCCTTCTCTATCTGTCCATTTCCCCAGGGGTTATAACTGGTCGTCTCCTGCTCGAGGTGATGCCCTGCTGAGCAGGAATTGACGCAGTTCGTCGCTCATGAAGGAGGACCCCCATTTGCTGTGTATGTAGGCGGGGAAACCGAACAGGGTAAAGATACTGTGGGGGGCTTTTATGATGGTGGCTGCGGTCATGTCGGGGCATGGGATGGCGAATGGGAACCGGGAGTACTCGTCAATCACGTTCAGGAAGTACGTGTTGCGGTCGGTGGAGGGGAAGGGCCCTTTGAAGTCCATACTGAGGCGATCAAAGGGACGGGAAGCCTTTATCAGGTGCGATTTCTCTAGCCTGTAGAAGTACGGCTTGCACTCCGTGCAGATTTGGCAGTTCCTGGTGGCGGTCCTGACCTCCTCGAGGGAGTAGAGCAGGTTGTGGGTCTTGATAAAATGGAAAACTCGAGTGACCCCCCCGGGTGGCAGCGGTCCTCATGGAGGGCCCGGAATCGATCCACTTGTGCGTTGGCATATGTGCCGCAGGATAGGGCATCAGGAGGCTCGTTTAGCTTCCCGGGACGATACAAGATCTCATAGTTGTAGGTGGAGAGCTCGATCCTCCTCCGGAAGATCTTATCGTTCTTTATCTTGCCCCGCTGTGCATTATCGAACATAGATCATAGAATTTACAATGCAGAAGGAGGCCATTCGGCCCATCGAGTCTGCACCGGCTCTTGGAAAGAGCACCCTACCCAAGGTCCACACCTCCACCCTATCCCCATAACCCAGTAACCTCACCCAACCCTAAGGGCAATTTTGGACACTGAGGGCAATTTAGCATGGCCAATTCACTTAACCTGCACATCTTTGGACTGTGGGAGGAAACCGGAGCACCCGGAGGAAACCCACGCACACATGGGGAAAATGTGTAGACTCCGCACAGTCACTGACCCAAGCCAGGAATCGAACCTGGGACCCTGGACCTGTGAAGCAATTGTGCTAACCACAATGCTACCGTGCTGCTCGAACATGAAAGCTACCGACCGTTGGTCAGTGAGGAGCGTGAATCTCCTGCCGGCCAGGTATTGCCTCCAGTGCCGCACAGCTTCTACTATGTCCTGGGCCTCCTTTTCAATGGAGGAATGACGGAATTCTGATGCATGGAGGGTGTGTGAGAAGAATGCCACGGGCCTGCCCGCTTGGTTGAGGGTGGCCGCCTGAGCTACGTCGGACACGTCGCTCTCGACTCCGAAGGGGATTCATCGATTGCGTGCATCGTGGCCTTTTGCGATGTCCGCCTTTATGCGGCTGAAGGCCTGCCGGGCCTCTGCCAACAGGGGGAATAACAAGGATTGGATTAGTGGGCGGGCCTTGTCTGCATAATTGGGGACCCACTGGGCGTAATTTGAAAAAAATCCCAGGCATCGTTTCAGGGCCTTGGAGCAGTGGGGGAGGGGAAACTCCATGAGGGGGCGCATGCGTTTGGGATCTGGGCCTATGACTCCATCATGCACGACGTAGCCGAGGATGGCTAGACGGTCGGTGCTGAACACGCATTTGTCCTCGTTGTAGGTTAAGTTAAGGGTTTTTGCGGTATGGAGGAATTTGCGGAGATTGGTGCCGTGGTCCTGCTGGTCATGGCCGCAGATGGTGACGTTGTCGAGGTACGGAAACGTGGCCCACAAACCGTACTGGTCAACCATTCGGTCCATCTCCCGTTGGAAGACCGAGACTCCATTTGTGACACCGAAGGGAAACCTTAGGAAGTGGTAGAGCCGCCCATCTGCTTCGAATGCAGTGCACTTGCGGTCGCTCGGGCGGATGGGGAGCTGGTGGTAGGCGGATTTGAGGTCCACCGTGGAAAAGACCTTGTATTGTGCAATCTGATTGACCAAATCAGATATGCGGGGGAGAGGGTACGCGTCGCGCTGCGTATACCTGTTGATGGTCTGACTATAATCGATGACCATCCTATGTTTCTCCCTGGTCTTTACAACCACTCCTCTCCAGGGGCTGTTGCTAGCCTCGATAACACCTTCCTTCAGTAGCCGCTGGACTTCCGACCTAATGAAGGTCCGGTCCTGGGCATTGTACCGTCTGATCCTGGTGGCGACGGGTTTGCAATCCAGGGTGAGGTTCACAAAAATGGAAGGCGGGTCGACCTTGAGGGTCGCGAGGCTGTAGACGGTGAGGGGGGTATAGGGCCGCCAAATTTAAAGTTTAAGCTCTGGCGGTTGCATTGGAAGTCCAATCCCAGGAACTTGGCAGCACATAGGTGAGGGAGGACGTAGAATTGGAATTTTTAAAATTCTCTTCCCTGGACCGTGAGGTTCGCTATGCAGAACCCTTTGATCTCTACAGAGTGAGACCCGGAGGCCAGGGGGATTCTTTGGTTGACTGGGTGTATGGGAAGAGAACAGCGCCTTACCGTGTTGGGGTGTATGAAGCTCTCTGTACTCCCGGAGTCGATCAGGCAGGATGTTTTGCGCCCGTTGATAAGCACGGTTGTCGTCGTGGTCGAGAGCGTTCGGGCCGAGACTGGTCGAGGGTCACCGAGGCGAATCGTGGTAAAAGTTGAAGATTTACCTCGGGCGGCGTGTGGTCATCCGAATCAGGATCCTGAGGCTCCAGCCAAGATGGCAGCACCCATGGGTGGCACATGGCTGGGGGCGGGCAAGATGGCGGCTCCCACGCATCGCACGTCATCCCTGGGGAACAAGATGGCGGCACCCGGGGCCCACACGTGGCTCAGGATAATGAAGATGGCGGCGCCCGCTGCCCGCACGTGGCCCATGGAGAGAGTTGTGGTGGCGACCCCGGTTCGACCCCGGAGACAGCGGCGACCTCCCGGGCCTGTCATACCGCCACAAAATGGCCCTTTTTGCCACAACCTTTGCAGGTGGAGGAGCGGGCCGGGCAGCATTGCCGGGGGTGCTTGGCTTGCCGCAAAAATAACAGCGGTTCCCCCCCGGTGTTGCCTGATAGCCGCGCGGCACAAGCTTGTGGAGGGATGGGGAATGCATCGGGGTCGGCCACGGGTGGGGACGTACGCGCGGGCGTTTCGGGAGGCCACATCCAGGGAGCTAGCAAGGGCCCATGCCTCCTTGAGGCCTAGTGTTTCTTTCTCCAGCAGCCGATGACAGATTTGGGAGGACAGCATACCTGCACCGAATGCGTCCCGGATTAAAGGTTCTGTGTGGTCGTTGGCTGAAACTTGCGAGCAGTCACAGTTCCTACCTAGTACCAGGGGCATGTGGTAGAATTCATCCAGTGATTCCCCCGGGATTTGTCGCCTTGTCGCTAGCAGATGTTGGCGTAAACCTGGTTTACTGGGCGAATGTAGTGTCCTTTCAACAGGGCCATCGCGGCCACGAAATCGTCCGCATCCTCGATGAGGGTGTAGATCTCTGGGCTCACCCTCGAGTAGAGTACTTGCATCTTCTGGTCCTCCGTGGGTGCAGTCGTGGCCATCCTGAGGTACCCGTTGAAGCATGCCAGCCAGTGTTTGAAGGTTGCCGCTGAGTTTGCCGCGTGGGGGCTGAGTTGCAGACACTCCGGCTTGATTCAGAGCTCCATTCTTTAAAATCTAGTCCAATAAATTGATGCTCGATCAATGACTCCAGAAGCGAGATTGGATGACAATTGAAGGCTTTATTGGATTAGATGTTTCCCCCAGCAGCGCAGGTACAGAATGCAGCTGCTAGGGAGACACAGACTCTTATACTCCGCCTTACTGGGCGGAACCAGCAGGTAGGCTTCACCAATGATCTTCCTGTCTCAGGTACCTCCCACACCAATGATCTTACTGCGTCAACGTAGGTACCGTAATACCCCTAATACCGACTACCACAAAGATAAGGATAGATAGTTTTTTGAAGAATAAAGGAATAAAGGGTTATGGTGTTCGGTCGGGAAAGTGGAGCTGAGTCCACAAAAGATCAGCCATGATCTCACTGAATGGCAGAGCAGGCTCGAGGGGCCAGATGGCCTACTCCTGCTCCTAGTTTTTATGTTCTTATGATTAATAAAGTGGAGTTAAGCCCATAATTGGATGACACCTGACCTTATCCAAATGACAGAACTGGTTCGTTGGGGAAAAAGGGCTACTCTTTTCCTGTGTATATTTTATGTTCTGATGCTCACTTGTTCCCATTGTAGTTGTTGCAGTTCCACTCACTTGGCCTGCAGCATGAGAAGCAGTTGGATCAGAGGCTGCAGTGAAGAGGGTAAGCTGTTCCCAGAGGGAGGAGGAGGAATGGGAGAAGAGCTCTCAACAAGAGGTGTTAACCACATTAGGTCATACAGGAGCTTTCACTTCCCTCAACTGAAGCCAGGAACAGTATGTGCATCAGTGATGGACTTACACTTTGGGGTTTCACCTTCATTTCTGGGCCATCCCCCCCATGATGTCATTGCCTGCCCCATGATGCGACACCCCAATAACACAACACGCCGCCCCCAGTGATGTAATGCCCCACCCTAATGATGTCACACCCCAACCCCAATTACACCTCCCGACCCAGCCCACTCTCATCCACAGAATGCAAAGGCTCAAACCACAAAAATGCACAAATTGATCACTGTTTAACTGCTTCAGTGCTTTTTAACTTATTAAAACAAACCTGTAATTACTGAATTGAAATCCAAGCCTACCAGTTCTCAGAATGATGGTAAAAATGGTCAATATTGCGCTCTGTGTATCTTGGGGTGAGCAAACATGGAACTGAGCAAAGAGGTGGAAAAATCAGCTGATGACATGATTGCAGCACAGGCCAGTGCAGGACAGAATGAGCCAGAAACAGTCTAGTGCAGGAGCAAATACTCCATTTAAGTAGTCAAGTGAGTCCAAGTCAAATATCAATGGTCTGGCATGATTATGGACGGGATTCTCTCAGGCCGGCTCCTGGCCGGATAATCGCCGCGGCCGGAGCGAATCGCGCCACGCCGCCCAAACGCTGGGACGCGATTCTCTGCAGAGCAGGGAATCAGCGGCAATGGCGCCGGCCGGGGGCTGCTCTACAGGTCCCCCCCCCCCCCCCACTGATTCTCGGCCCGGGATGGGCTGAGCGGCCGTAACAAAAGACCCGATTCCAGCCGGCGCCGCTCTTACCTGCTCTTAGCCGGCGGGACCTCGGCATGGAAAGGTCCGGGGGCGGCCTGTGGGGGGGTCCGACCCCGAGGGGAGCCTCCGTTGTGACCTGGCCCGCGATCGGGGCCCACCGATCGGCGGGCCGGTCTTTCGGGCTGGGGGCCACCTTTCCTCCGCGCCAGCTCCTGTAGCCATATGCCATGTTGCGGCGGGGCAGGCGCGGAGAAGGGAGCCACTGCGCATGCGCCCCCTGTCGGGGCCAGAATTGCTGATCCTGAGGCCATGTTGACGCCGTCAGGAAATGCGACGGCGTTTACGATGGCGTCAACACTTAGGGCGGGATTCTCTGATCCTGAGGCTATGTTCTTTGTCCACGAAGAGACTATCTGAAGGCTAGTCTTGAGAACAATGGGGGATGATGGTTAGAACTGTGACCAGTAATCATTAAATCAGACCAGCAAATGGTGTTGCATTTTGAAAGACCAAATTTAAACAAGAGAATATGGAAGAAGGACATCATTATCATAGAATTTACAGTGCAGAAGGAGGCCATTCTGCCCATCGAGTCTGCACCGGCTCTTGGAAAGAGCACCCCACCCAAGATCAACACCTCCACCCCATCCCCACAACCCAGCAACCCCACCCAACACCAAAGGCAATTTTGGACACTAAGGGCAATTTATCATGGCCAATCCACCTAACCTGCATATCTTTGGACTGTGGGAGGAAACCGGAGCACCCGGAGGAAACCCATGCACACACGGGGAGAATGTACAGACTCCGCACAGACAGTGACCCAAGCCGGAATCGAACATGGGACCCTGGAGCTGTGAAGCAATTGTGCTATCCACAATGCTACCGTGCTGCCCCTTGACATGTTTTTAACATTTTCTTTTTGCTTCCCTCCCTTGTTGGCAGGGAAATTTAGATAGCTTTTCTTCTACACTTTTTCATCACAAGTTCATCAATTACATCATCATAGGTAAAATCTGGTAGACACATTTTCAATCATCAGTATTGCTGAACTAGTCAATTGTTCCTGACTCATCCTACTTCACAAATAATTTTTCACTCTTTTAAACACACAGAAAGAGCGTGCATCAGAAGCATTTGTGACAGGTGTTGTGAAAAATATTTTCAGAATGGTTTCCACATTTGGAAAAGTTGCCTCCAAGCCATCATGTACAAGTCTGTACAAATCAGTTGGTGACCTCGAAGCACAGAGCTCATTATCAACTCAATTAATGAATAGTTTTATTCATCAGCAAAAAGATTTATGTCTATGTCTTCCGGGTATAATTCACTTAAATTCTTATTGCAGTGGCTTTTAGCATTCTCCAAATGTCTGTCGAAAAGCACACAAAACAAAATCAATAGTTTTCTTCAGAGATTCACTTCTACTCTGCAATTAAACCATTATTGTGTCACAAATAAAATTGACAGTTCAACAATGATCTCCTCTTTCTCTTTTAAAGTGACTTCATTGTCTCTAGTTCCATCGAAAGTTGCTTCCTGCTTCACATCAGCAGAGGGACTTGTATTTTTAATAATATTACTTCCTCTGCTTCCACCGAGTGACAAAACCTTTAACTGAAGCTAACATTCTGCAGCATTCAATAAAGTTGTATCAACATTTTGCGGCGATTTGCTGATGGCATTAATTCTTGAAAGTAAACAGTTACAAAAAACAGTAACAACAACAATATTGTATTTTAAAAACTTCTCTGCTAAAGATTTTGCTTCAGCTTTCACACGTGTTTTTTCTGAATTTGATGCGGCTAGGTCTGATGAGGTTTCCTTTATATCAACAAAGTTCAGTTTCAAAACCAAAACAACATGTGCACGAGCGGTCCACTTGGAGTTGGATGGATGCATTTGTTTATTGTCATGTATATCGATGTACAGTGAAAAGTATTTTTCTGCGAGCATCTCAAACAGATCATTAGTAAATGAAAAAAAAGAAACCTCCCAAAATTACAACACTAAGTAATCCTTAATAAGTTCCAAACAACATCCAGAAGACAAAAGAAACACTTTTAACAGAAGCACATTAGGTTTACATTCACTACTGAGAACATTTATAATTCTGAATTCACCAAATGATCAAGAGATAGTCTTTTCAGGGCTACTGTTGAGTGATCAACAGTACACCTGCTCTGTCTGGCTTCAGCTCCAACACTGAAAACAAAACTAAAACACACCCTGCAGCAAACAGCCTAAAATGAAAGTAAAAAGCTGACAGACAGCCCATCTCCACCCACTCTCTGACATCACTGCAGTAGTAAACACCCATTTCTTAAAGGTACTCTCACTACAGATATTTATATCCACACCCATTTATAAACACCCATTTATTAAAGGTACTCTTACATGACAGAGGTTATCAACCTGAAACGTTAACTCTATTTCTCTTTCCACAGATGCTGGCCGACCTGCTAAGTGTTTCCAGCATTTTCTGTTTTATTTCAGATTTCCAGCATCCGCAGTATTTTGCTTTTGTACTAGCTTTAGGTGTATTAACCTAGCATGAACATGGCCTCCTGGCTGAGGCAGGCAAACACTGAACAGTGTGCTTAATGCTGGGTTGCACGCTAGTATCATTTAAATTAACAGGCAACATAAAGAGATAATTGATTGCAGGATTATTGCAGATTACATTCAAAATCACCTTTAATTGCACATCCTTTTAAAATCTCAAATAACAGGTAAGAGTCGAAGGAATGAGAGTCCACACTTGTAATGGTTAATTTCCAGTGTGAAAGAGGTTGACTTTCTGAGATTAATGCATGTTACACCATGAAAAGGGTACTTAGGCTGAAATGGACAAGTCAACTTCTGTGGCAAGTTTTACTTCAAATTGATCATGCAAGTAACAGAAACTTCACGGTTTGCAATACATTTTAATGGGATGCCAGGTGGCAAGATGTCATTTTTGAGAAGCTTCTGCATTTTAGAAAAACATTTTATTCAAACAAAACTTTCATTGTAACAAACAAACCCACCAATAATACAAGATTTTCATTATAACAAACAAACCCATCAAAAATGCAACCACAACCCCATCCTATCCTTAAATTACACTGTCTGACCCCTCCGAACCCCTCCCCCAAGAAAACAAAACCTTAGCAAACCCTTAACCCAACTAAGATGAACCCCTTACCCTCCCCCAAACCGCTGATGGTAACCAACTCCCAAAAGAATGAGATAAAAGGCTTCCACCTCGAGAAGAACCCTTCCACTGACCCCCTTCAAAGTCCACTTAATCTTCTCCAGGTGTAGACATTCCAACAAATCCCCCAACCAAGCCGAAGACTTAGACAACAGCAGGGACCTCCAACCAAACAGAACCCACCTCCGACCTATTAGCGAGGTGAAGATTAAGATATCCACCTTCAATCCCGTCTGCACCCCCTGTCCATCATACCTCCAAAGATGGCGACCAGCGGGCACAGCTCCAACTGAATACCCTAAATCCCTGATAACATATCAAAAAAGAGACCCAGAAACTAACAAGCTTGGGAAAAACCAAAACATATGCATGTGATTCGCCGGCCCCATAGAACACCGCTCACACCTATCGTCCATGCCCAGGAACAACCCACTCATACGCGCCCTAGTCAGGTGTGCCCTCTGCACCACCTTAAACTGGGTCAGACTTAACCTCGTACACGAGGATGTGAAGCTGATCCTATGCAGAGCTACTCCGCATCCCCCTCCCCCCCCCCGCACCCAAACCCAAGGACCAAACCCAGCCTTCCTCCCAATTCCTATTTACCCCCTCCAACGTCACCAGAGGAAATGAAGGAAAAAAATCACACACCTGCAAGTACCTAAATACATTCGCCCTCGGGAGCTGAAACTTCTCGAGTACCTCGTCTAGGCCGGCGAACCTACCCTCCAAAAACATATCTCTAAATCTCTCCAGACCACCCTTCTCCCATGCCTTAAACAAAGAGTCTAAGCCAGATAGCACAAACCGATGGTTTCTACAGATCGGAACCAGAAGAGACATGGAATCCAGCTTATAATGTTGTCTAAACTGATTCCAAATCTGTAAGGTACCACCGGACTAGCCGGGGGGAAAGGTGGTGTAACCAAAGCCCTCAGACTAGGCCTCTTGCTAGGGACCTCCTACATCCGCCCCCAAATAGATCCTCGAACCACCCCCTCATCTTAGCAATGTTCACCGCCCAGTAATAACATAGTAGATTGGGTAAAACTCTCCGCCCTACCCTCCACCTCCCCCACGCCACCCCCCCCCCCCCCCCCCCCCCCCCCCCCCGCAACCCGACTGCCTGTCCCGCTGCAAAAACATCCTAACATTCTACACACCCGAGGAGTTTTACTCACCCAAACAAAAGTAGAAATCAATTTGCTAACCCTGCAAAAAATGTCTTGGGAAGAAAGACAAAAACCTTTGGAGAATATTTATCTTCACTGTCTGTAACCTTCCCGCTAAGGTCAGGGGGAGGGCATCGCACCTTTTAAAGTCGGCCTTCACACCGTCCCCCAGGCTGGAGAAATTGAGCTTATGAAGTCTGGCCCAATCATGGGCCACCCGGATATCCAAGTACCGAAAACTAGTCTTGGCCAGACGGAATGGCAGCTTCCCCAGATCAGCTCCCCTCCCCAGGGGGTTCACCAGAAATACTTTACTCTTACTCAGATTTAGCTTGTACTCCAAAAAGGAGCCAAACCTCCTGAGCAGCTCCATTATCTTCCCAACATTGGAGAGAGGGTCAGTAATATATAGTAACACATGGTCCGCATATAAGGATACCCTAGGCTCCCCCTCACTCTATCCCCTCCATATGGTAGACAACCTCAATGCAATGGCCAGCAGCTTGATTTCGATTGCGAACAGCAATGGAGACAACGGGCACCACTGTCTTGTACCCCAGTTCGAAATAACCCAACTCATAATACGTACACATTCGGAGGGGTCCCTCTATAAAAGCTCAATCCATGACACAAATTTAGGCCTGAAGCCAAACCGTCCCGAGATCTCAAAGAGATATCCCCACTCAATCCTGTCAAAAGCCTTCTCCACATCCATCAAAATAATCGCCTCTGGCTTGCTCATCGAGGAGGGTGACAAAATAGCATTTAACAACCTCCCGACACTGGCTGACAACTGCTGCCTCTTCACAAATCCAGTCTGCTCCTCCAAAATGACCTCCAGGAGACAGGGCTCCAGCCTCGTTGCAAACACCTTCGCCAACAAATTAATGTCAACATTTAGCAACGAGAAATGACTCACATTCCATGGGATCCTTGTCCTTCTTCAGAATAAATCGATACCTGTGTCAGCGTGGACGGTAACATCCCAGCCCCCTCCCCCCCTCCCCCCCCCCCCCCCCCCCCCCCCGCCCCGCTGCCGAGATATGGAGTCATTGAACTAATCTAGCAAATGCGGGACCAGCTGTCCACCAAACTGTTTAGAAAATTCAATGTGGACCCCACCCAGTCCCGGTGCCTTACCTGTCTGCATTAACCCAATAAGGGGAGGTTGTGGAAGCAGGTACATTAATAGCGTTCAAAAGGAGCCTCAACAAATACATGGATTGGATGGGTTTCGAGGGGTATGGTACTAGGGAGCGCTGAGGGTTTTGGCCAAGGGTGGTATCATGACCCGCCCAGGCTTGGAGGGCTGAAGGGCCTGTTCCTGTGCTGTACTGTTCTTTGTTTTTTGTTGATACAACTCATGGACTCTTCCAGCCCAATCGGCAACTGTAATCTGCCTTTTCTCTAGTTCCACCTCCGGGAGGGCAACCCGTCCAAAAATTGTCTCATTGATGAGTCCCCATCTCGAGGCTCTGACTCATACAACCCACAATAGAAAGCCTCAAACTCCTCATTCACCTTCTCTGGGCCAGAAACAACCCCACCAAACGAGTCCCTGACCTGTACTGTCTTCCGGGATAGGCCTGCCACCTCAGCTGGTGAGCCATAAGACCATAAGACATAGAAGCAGAATTAGGCCACTTGGCCCATCAAATCTGCTCCGCCATTCAATCATGGCTGATATTTTCTCATCACCAATCTCCTGCCTTCTCCCCATAACCTCTGATACTCTTATTAATCAAGAACCTATCTATCTCTGTCTTAAAGACACTCAGTGATTTGGCTTCCACAGCCTTCTGTGGCAAAGAGTTCCACAGATTCACCACCCTCTGGCTGAAGAAATTCCTCCTCATCTCTGTTTTAAAGGATCGTCCCTTTAATCTGAGATTGTGTCCTCTAGTTCTATTTTTTCCTATAAGTGGAAACATTCTCTCGACATCCACTCTATCCAGGCTGCGCAGCACCCTCTAAGTTTCAATGAGATTCCCTCTCATCCTTCTAAACTCCAACGAGTACAGGCCCAGAGTCCTCCACATGTGCCTCATACGAGCCATTTCCTGGCCTTCTCCCCATATTCAGAGAAAGTCCCCTTCGTATGACACAACTGGGTCACCGCCTTCCTCGGTGTCAACAACTCAAACTCCATTTGCAAATTTTTTCTGTTCGCCAGTAATTCTGGCGTCGGGATAATAGAGTGCTAGCGGTCTGCCTCGAGAATGGAGTCCACCAACCTCTGTCTCTCCACCTTCTCTGATTTATCCCTATGTGCTTTAAACTAGATTATCTCAGCCCTTAACACTGCCTTCAGGGCTTCCCAGAGCATGGATGGCGCAAGCACCTCATTTCTGTTGAACGTAACAAGCTCCCTAATAGCAGAGGATACTCGCTCACAAAAACACAAGAATTGGCAGAAATTGTGCGGGGGAGGGGGGAGTTCGTTTTTTTAGAAGTTGTCGTTATGACATTGCCTGAGAAGCGGTTGGGGTTGGGGTGGGGCGGAGGGGGGGGGGGTTGGGGGGAGAGGCTGATTCAAAATGGATAAATACTAAAAAAGGGAAAATTCACAGGGGGGTGGAGGGGGTTGGGGATAGAGCAGGGCAGTGGGTCTTCTCGGAGAGCCAGCAGAGTCACGATGGGCCGAGTGGTTATTTTCCACACTGTATGATTATTCTTTGAATTCGCCGCTATTATGACAGAATCCCCGCACTGTTTCGTTTCAATGGTTTAGCTTCACATTTAGATGATAATGGGTGGAATTTTACCTCACCCGGCTGGACATTAATGAAAGCCTTGCTTCAGTAAATTGTGCTTCCCTTTTTTAAAAAAAAGAGACTGGAGACTTTGTGACATGGCTCGTTTATGTTAATGAGGTATCAGAGTACATTTGATTTTTCTGGTCGGTTTGAAATGCAGACTCTGATAACATAATGATGGTACATTTTAATTGATTTCCTCAACATTGTCACCCCAATAAGTAATTGATGTATTAACTCTGTGCGATTATTAGATTTCTCATTTTAAGCCCTCTTTTCCTTGCCAATTACAAATGATTTTTGACATAATATTTTAAAGAAAAGGAATATCCCTTGGGTTCATTATCTTATAATTACAATTAAATAACATCTCAACTAAGAGACAAAGCCGGTGCAAAGCAGCCACTTCTGTTTAAGATTGCATTAGAAAATGTTTTAGCTGATATGTAATGGACCATAAAATTTAATTTTGAAACGATATTACCCAAAGAATGATAGAATGAAACCAGTCACAAAACATCACATCGGCTCCCATCATCATTCCCTTTTGCTCGCTGCCTCTCTATTCATTCTGCAGAATTAAAAAAAAAAAGAAATTACTTAATATTACGGAGAGTACCGCAAGCACCAGCTTTTCTTCTCTCTTCCGCTCTCACACTTAAAAGTCAGAATTGACCAGCGAGGCTTCGTGTAATTACACAGATTCCGTTATCTTAACCTATCTGCTGAAGTCATCCCAAAGAAAAGGTTCTCTAATCCATTGGCTGTCTCATATCTCATTTACATTGGTGGTAATCCCTGACCTATCTCAGTATTTAGGTAATGACTTTGGGATTAAATTGCACTTCTTGCAATTCTGCTTTAAATCTCCACAACACATCACTGAGGGCCATCTGAATAGCCTGTCAGCGCACTGTTAATGCCGCACTATAGGTACGTCTTGTAGGGGTTTTTTTTGCAATGAAAAGGGATGAAAAGAAAACTTCAGGTACAAAAAGAATTCAAAAGAAGCCTCTGCTATGATATGGCCTCCCCGATGCAGCCAGTACAATGGAAGATCTCTGCTGGCTCAGCACTGTGCCTGGGGTCTGATTCTCCAGCACATTGTCTCATTTGACTCCATCAATTTACATAGACTATGGGGGTCTGCTATCTCACTGCTGCCAGCAAGCAGCGTCCCTTATCTAGAATGGACTCCCATTTGTTATTCCTTGCCAGATACACCCGCGTCCATTATTTCTGTAATTCTTTCAAATAACAGGCCTTGCCCTAATGAAACCCACATTACGTGTACAGCTTTGATGTTAGATTTGTGACCCAAAGGAGATAAGCTGCAGTATTATAAACTCCCTTGCAAGGTAAAAATAAACATTTTGTTTCATCCCAGTAATTCCTGAAGAATGGTTAAATTAAACATTTGGTAAATCCTTCGGTGGTATCAGAAATCCAGGCGAATGATTTTTGGCTAAATCTGAGCATTGACGAAGCTCGGAATTCAAATAGAAGCTCAACGATTGGGGGGCTGCTGTATCAGTGTGTTTAATGCAAGACCATTGACTGAAGGGCCAATATTCAGCTGCTGCAAGGTGACGCGTTTAGAGTATTTATAAGAAATACAAGACTAGTGACATAGTTCAAGTGATGTAAATTCAACTTGGGTGGAACTACAAAATGGTCACTCTCGCGCACAAATTATCAGAGTAATCTGGAAATCCCTTCCTCAAAAGGTCATCTGAAACATTCATGACTGAGACCTATGTTTGAGGCTGGTGTAGCACAGTGGGCTTGTAATGCAGAACAAGGCCAGCACCGTGGGTTCAATTCCCGTACCGGCCTCCCCGAACAGGCGCCGGAATGTGGCGACTCGGGGCTTTTCACAGTAACTTCATTGAAGCTTACTTGTGACAATAAGCGATTATTATTATTAAAAGGATATCATGGAGTATGAAGACAAGGCAGCCAAGTGGAGTTGAGGAGCAGATCAGCCACAATCTAATTTAATGGTGGAGCAGTCTTGAGGGGCCTAAAGGGGCTGCTTGCGTTCTTAATCTCCCGAGAATGGTAAGCCTACAGCCAGCTTTGCACTCCACCCGATTCTCTTGTCTACTGATTACAATGGAAGTGCATTATGTTCCGTGTTTTGTGCTCCTGCCTGAGTGAAGACTTGTGTATTACGGAGTTGTTGCACTCTTGTCTCTCAGTTAGAAGATTGTGGATTTGAGCCCTGCTCGAAGGGCACAATTTTGGAGGCCCATCGCAGCGGGGAGGGGCGAGGGGTGGGGGGGGTCAGAAAATGCAGCGAGCCATTCAAATATCCACTAACGTCGGCTGGACTGGAAAATCCTGCTGCCCGGAGGGGCCGTAAAATTCCGCCCGAGGGTTTCATTGGCTGTAAAGTGCAGTTGGATGCCCCCAGATTGTGCCGGGTGCTATGTAAATGCAGGTCCTTCTTTTGAATAGAATTCATAGCCCCAATACTCTACCACTGGTGCTAGGTGCAGCACTTTGTATATTTATAACAAACACTGTCCCTCGGTTGAGAGTCAAAGCTGGTGCTACAATGGTGCTGTGATTTGTAACAATCACTGGCGTACTGACATTGAACCCACTTGGCATGCGAGAGCTGAAAGGTACAGTGACGACGATGTCAATAACAAATGCAATGGTGAATGTTTAAACAGGCATTTTTAATATTGCAATCACCAGCTGATATGGCAGTCACAGAAATTCATAGATTGGTTATAGAAAGATACCAGAAATGAAAGAAAGATAAGGAATGCTTGCATTGATGTAATGCTTTGCCATGTCATCTTTTTATTCACATAATTAATTGTTTTTAAAGTACATCGATTATTGTTACGATTCTGAAACCACAGACCCCCCCCCCGCCCCCCCAACCTCCACACCCACACCACACCCTCACCCCTAAGCAGCAACTAAATGAATAAATTAATATGTTTGTTTTTTTACAGTATCGAATGACGTGGCAAATGCAGGATTTTAGATTTTAAGGGTTAAAACCTTGGGGTTGGAGTGTGTTTGACTGCAGTAGTCACATTTCTAAAATAAATCTTGGTTTTGCATGAGCAGAAAGCTTTTAGGAGCCAGAGGTGTAATTGACCAGAGTAATGTATTGTTGTTTCTAGGGGGAGTCCCTGGGGAGTTGATGTGTTTTCAGCCTGGAGAGTTAATTTGTTTTCAGCTTGGGGAGATGATGTCATTGCTGGGTGGAGCTAAGGTATTCAGACATTTCGAGAAAGCTTTTTGAGCTGGCTTCTGACCTGACTAACCATTCAGACCACAAGTTAGGCCTTTTCTCACAGTAGGATAATATAAAAAAGAGTAATATTATTTAAAGCAGAGCACTCTTGTCTGAGGAAAAGGGGGAAGCTGAAACAAACCAGTTTGAAAAGATTTTTGAAGACATTCAGCCGGAGTCTGCGGGGGTTCCAACAGGAGCCAAATCTGTTCTAGAAAGCAAGTATTACTGTGCCATTGTGATGGCTCTCCTTTCTTGTTGTGTAATTGGGAGTAGAGATAATAATTAAGGCTTTGGTATTTACTGTATTGAGTAGCATTGTTTATGGGGCAATTGTAAGCTAATTCCGTGTGTGTCGTTAAAGAGTTTATTGGTGTCTTAATAATAAAGATTTATTTGAAAATACCAAATCCTCATTTCTTCACGCAATAACCCATGGAGCAAAGTATTCTTTCCACACAGTCTTACAAAAGAAACTAAAATACTGGTGTTACAGTCCAGTATCCTAGCCACTGTTGGGGTCTGGTCTGGGATAGCAATATGAGGAAAGGACACTGACTGGGCCACTGAGAGAAACCTTTGTATTTCCTCATACTGAACCACGCGATCTTAACGTCTACTTCATCTTGATTCCAGAGGCGGAATTTGATGAATTTTAATCTACTTTAATAAACATTTTTTTTCAAAGTGCCATTCTCTATCACCTGCTCAAAATAAAAATGACTTCCGATTTGATTATGTTGAAGCGAGTTGCATAGATTAGTGATGGGCAACTGAGGCTAGTGAATGGCCCTCCATCAGCTCAGTGGGCCGTAAGATTGAAATCAGACTGGTTCACTAACTATGACCCTCGACTAGGTCATTTAATACACGCCGAATATTTCCTAAGTTATAGAAAATTCTTGATCATTCATATATTAATACAACTGTCATCAACTTCAAGTACAAACAAAATGAATATTTACGCCTGATTGGACACAGAGGGCTGGATTCTCCCAAAATGGGACTATATCCCCACGCCGGCATAAAAACGCTGGCGTTTCACTCCGGAGTTTCCTAAAAAAAAAAAGATAAGCCAATTCACTCACCCGCAGGGTTTAGCAGGGACCTAGAGTGATTCACACAACTTTGCTGCGGATACGGGCCCCCGCACTTCCGGTTTTGAGCCCGCACATGCGCACGACGGTGGACTCCAGCCGCCGCGACGAGCGCCATGGCGGACTCGGACCGTGGAGACAGCTGCAAAATGTAGGCACCCCGATCGGCCGCGCGTCCAAAGATCCCACCGGCCCGATCTGTTCCCTGACCGCCAATAAGGGTTGGACCCCCCCCTCCCCTCCGTGTCCGAATCCCCCACCCCCCACCAGGGCGGTCGCGGACTGAGTCTGCAGTCGCCATGCAATCTTCCCGAACGGCGATAGGTGGTTGGAACCACGCCATCGGGAACTCTGCCAGCCGGGAGCGGAGGATCTCTGGGCTGGCCTCTGGCAATGGCACCCCAGCCACGTGGAGTACTCCGCGAACATGCCGATTCTCGGGTCCCGGAGAATCACTGGACCGGCGCGAGGCTGCAGAGAATCCAGCCCAGACGGTGCTCACATGGCTCTCACAGTCAACAGCCCACTTCACCTACCCTAGCCTTAAGTACGTATCACTTCAGTCAATCAGGTGGGAAAAAAGCTGCCTGGATGGAAACCAACAGAATTGGATAAATCTGCCCATGGGCAACTGTCAACAAAATTTCTCGTTAGCCGCACTCAGAGCCCCAGGCCGCAGCTTGACCAACACTGGCATCGATACATTTAAGGGGAGACTAGACAAGTAATTGAGGGAGTAAGAATTTGAAGAATGGTGATAAGAATATTCTGATTGGATTGGATGCAGTAGGGTGGAAAGAGGCTTGTATGGAGTGTATACACCAACACGCACCACTGGGTGAATGGCCTGTCCCGGTGTTAAAATTTCTATAGAATGTAATATGTAACGGGCCCCAATCCTGACCACTTGCATTCGTTTATGGCTCATTTAATTCGTGGCACTGGTGCCTCTGAGCTCAGAAAAGTATGGGTTCAAGACCCAATTGAATGCAAAAATCAAGGCTGTTACTTCTGCACTGAGGGAATGCTGCATTGTTTAAGGTGCAGCCTGCTGGATGAGATGTTCAACTGAGGGACTGTCCTCATATCGCATGGATGCAAAAGATTCCATGGTGCTATGAATTTATTTTATTGTATGTATTTAACCTTTATTTAGCCAGGTAAGCCAATCCAGAACCATTTCTCCTTTACAACGGGGACCTGGCCAAAAAGTTAATGTTGCAGGAACAGAAATTACACAACAGTAAAATTATTTAAAAGCAATAAAACAGAAAATAAGAGTGAGGTGGATTTGTTTCACGCCAGCCAATTAATCATGACAGACACATAGAACAAATTAAAGCTGCTCTCATTGCCATCTTGGAACCCTCACAGTCGGGAGAATCCGGTCTATTCGTCACCGATGCCGTCATTCTTCGGAGCCGCTGACAGTGCTGGTTCCAGTCCTACTACCGGTGCCAGTACTCCATACGCTCCCGGTGCCAGTACTCAATGCACTCCTGGTGCCAGTACTCCATACGCTCCCGGTGCCAGTACTCAATGCACTCCTGGTGCCAGTATTCCATACACTCCCGGTGCCAGTACTCCATACGCTCCCGGTGCCAGTATTCCATACACTCCCGGTGCCAGTACTCCATACACTCCCAGTACCAGTACTCCAGACACTCCCGGTGCCATTACTCCAGACACTCCCGGTGCCAGTACTCCAGACACTCCCGGTGCCAGTACTCCAGACACTCCCGGTGCCAGTACTCCAGACACTCCCGGTGCCAGTACTCCAAACACTCCCGGTGCCAGTACTCCAGACACTCCCGGTACCAGTTACTCCAGACACTCCCGGTGCCAGTATTCCATACACTCCCGGTGCCAGTACTCCATACACTCCCGGTGCCAGTACTCCAGACACTGCCGGTGCCATTACTCCAGACACTCACGGTGCCAGTGCTTCAGACACACCTGGTGCCAGATTCCAGCGACTCCCGGTGCCAGTATTCCATACGCTCCCGGTGCCAGTACACCAGACACTCCCGGTGACAGTACTCCATCCACTCCCGGTGCCAGTACACCAGACACTCCCGGTGCCAGTACACCAGACACTCCCGGTGCCAGTACACCAGACACTCCCAGTGCCAGTACTCCAGACACTCCCGGTGCCAGTACTCCAGACACTCACGGTGCCAGTGCTTCAGACACACCTGGTGCCAGATTCCAGCCACTCCCGGTGCCAGTACTTCAGACACTCCAAGTGCCAGTACTCCAGACACTCCCGGTGCCAGTACTCCAGACACTGCCGGTGCCAGTACTCCAGACACTCCCGATGCCAGTAACTCCAACCACACCCGATGCCAGTACTCCAGCCACTCCCGATGCCAGGAACTCCAGCCACTCCCAGTGCCAGTAACTCCAGCCACCCCCAGTGCCAGTACCACCAGGCACTCACGGAGCGAGTACTCCAGACATTCCGATACCGTTACTCCAGACACTCCCGGTGCCAGTACTCGAGACACTCTGGATGCCGTTACTCCAGGCACTCCTGGTGCCAGTAATCCAGACACTCCCGATACCAGTACTCCAGACACTCCCGATGCCAGTGCTCCAGACACTCCCGGTGCCAGTACTCCAGACACTCCCGATGCCAGTGCTCCAGACACTCCCGGTGCCAGGACTCCAGACACTCATGGTGCCAGTACTCCAGCCACTCCCGGTGCCAGTACTCCAGCCACTCCCGGTGCCAGTACTCCAGACACTCCCGTGCCAGTAACTCCAGACACTCCGGATGCCGTTACTCCAGGCACTCCTGGTGCCAGTAATCCAGACAATCCCGATACCAGTACTCCAGACACTCCCGATGCCAGTGCTCCGGTGCCAGTACTCCAGACACTCCCGGTGCCAGTACTCCAGCCACTCCCGGTGCCAGTACTCCAGACACTCCCGGTGCCAGTACTCCAGACACTCCCGATACCAGTACTCCAGCCACTCCAAATGCCAGTAACTCCAGCCACCCCAGGTGCCAGTACTCCAGACACTCCCGGTGCGAGTACTCCAGACAATCCCGATACCATTACTCTAGACACTCCTGGTGCCAGTAACACCAGACACTCCCAGTACCAGTACTCCAGACACTCCCGATACCAGTACTCCAGACACTCCCGATGCCAGTGCTCCAGACACTCCCGATACCGTTACTCCAGCCACTCCTGGTGCCAATACCCCAGCCAGTCCCGGTGCCAGTACTCCAGACACTCCCGATACTAGTACAAAGAACAATGAACAAAGAAATGTACAGCACAGGAACAGGCCCTTCGGCCCTCCAGGCCTGTGCCGACCATGCTGCCCGACTAAACTACAATCTTCTACACTTCCTGGGTCCGTATCCCTCTATTCCCATCCTATTCATGTATTTGTCAAGATGCCCCTTAAATGTCACTATCGTCCCTGCTTCCACCACCTCCTCCGGTAGCGAGTTCCAGGCACCCACTACCCTCTGCGTAAAAAACTTGCCTCGTACATCTACTCTAAACCTTGCCCCTCTCACCTTAAACCTATGCCCCCTAGTAATTGACCCCACTACCCTGGGGAAAAGCCTCTGACTATCCACTCTGTCTATGCCCCTCATAATTTTGTAGACCTCTATCAGGTCTCCCCTCAACCTCCTTCGTTCCAGTGAGAACAAACCAAGTTTATTCAACCGCTCCTCATAGCTAATGCCCTCCGTACCAGGCAACATTCTGGTAAATCTCTTCTGCACCCTCTCTAAAGCCTCCACATCCTTCTGGTAGTGTGGCGACCAGAATTGAACACTATACTCCAAGTGTGGCCTAACTAAGGTTCTATACAGCTGCAACATGACTTGCCAATTCTTATACTCAATGCCCCGGCCAATGAAGGCAAGCATGCCGTATGCCTTCTTGACTACCTTCTCCACCTGTGTTGCCCCTTTCAGTGACCTGTGGACCTGTACTCCTAGATCTCTTTGACTTTCAATACTCTTGAGGGTTCTACCATTCACTGTATATTCCCTACCTGCATTAGACCTTCCAAAATGCATCACCTCACATTTGTCCGGATTAAACTCCATCTGCCATCTCTCCGCCCAAGTCTCCAAACAATCTAAATCCTGCTGTATCCTCTGACAGTCCTCATCGCTATCCGCAATTCCACCAACCTTTGTGTCGTCTGCAAACTTACTAATCAGACCAGTTACATTTTCCTCCAAATCATTTATATATACTACAAAGAGCAAAGGTCCCAGCACTGATCCCTGTGGAACACCACTGGTCACAGCCCTCCAATTAGAAAAGCATCCTTCCATTGCTACTCTCTGCCTTCTATGACCTAGCCTGTTCTGTATCCACCTTGCCAGCTCACCCCTGATCCCGTGTGACTTCACCTTTTGTACTAGTCTACCATGAGGGACCTTGTCAAAGGCCTTACTGAAGTCCATATAGACAACATCCACTGCCCTACCTGCATCAATTATCTTAGTGGCCTCCTCGAAAAACTCTATCAAGTTAGTGAGACACGACCTCCCCTTCACAAAACCATGCTGCCTCTCACTAATACGTCCATTTGCTTCCAAATGGGAGTAGATCATGTCTCGAAGAATTCTCTCCAGTAATTTCCCTACCACTGAAGTAAGGCTCACTGGCCTGTAGTTCCCTGGATTATCCTTGCTACCCTTCTTAAACAGAGGAACAACATTGGCTATTCTCCAGTCCTCCGGGACATCCCCTGAAGACAGTGAGGATCCAAAGATTTCTGTCAAGGCCTCAGCAATTTCCTCTCCAGCCTCCTTCAGTATTCTGGGGTAGATCCCATCAGGCCCTGGGGACTTATCTACCTTAATATTTTTTAAGACACCCAACACCTCGTCTTTTTGGATCTCAATGTGACCCAGGCTATCTACACACCCTTCTCCAGACTCAACATCTACCAATTTCTTCTCTTTGGTGAATACTGATGCAAAGTATTCATTTAGTACCTCGTCCATTTCCTCTGGCTCCACACATAGATTCCCTTGCCTATCCTTCAGTGGGCCAACCCTTTCCCTGGCTACCCTCTTGCTTTTTATGTACGTGTAAAAAGCCTTGGGATTTTCCTTAACCATATTTGCCAATGACTTTTCGTGACCCCTTCTAGCCCTCCTGACTCCTTGCTTAAGTTCCTTCCTACTTTCCTTATATTCCACGCAGGCTTTGTCTGTTCCCAGCCTTTTAGCCCTGACAAATGCCTCCTTTTTCTTTTTGACGAGGCTTACAATATCTCTCGTTATCCAAGGTTCCCGAAAATTGCCGTATTTATCCTTCTTCCTCACAGGAACATGCCGGTCCTGAATTCCTTTCAACTGACACTTGAAAGCCTCCCACATGTCAGATGTTGATTTGCCCTCAAACATCCGCCCCCAATCTATGTTCTTCAGTTCCCGCCTAATATTGTTATAATTAGCATTCCCCCAATTTAGCACATTCACCCTAGGACCACTCTTATACTTGTCCACCAGTACTTTAAAACTTACTGAATTGTGGTCACTGTTACCGAAATGCTCCCCTACTGAAACATCTACCACCTGGCCGGGCTCATTCCCCAATACCAGGTCCAGTACCGCCCCTTCCCTAGTTGGACTGTCCACATATTGTTTTAAGAAGCCCTCCTGGATGCTCCTTACAAACTCCGCCCCGTCTAAGCCCCTGGCACTAAGTGAGTCCCAGTCAATATTGGGGAGGTTGAAGTCTCCCATCACCACAACCCTGTTGTTTTTACTCTTTTCCAAAATCTGTCTACCTATCTGCTCCTTTATCTCCTGCTGGCTGTTGGGAGGCCTGTAGTAAACCCCCAACATTGTGACTGCGCCCTTCTTATTCCTGAACTCTACCCATATAGCCTCACTGCCCTCTGAGGTGTCCTCCCGCAGTACAGCTGTGATATTGTCCCGAACCAGTAGCGCAACTCCGCCTCCCTTTTAACATCCCCCTCTATCCCGCCTGAAACATCTAAATCCTGAAACGTTTAGCTGCCAATCCTGCCACTCACGATACCGTTACTCCAGACACTCCCAATACCATTACTCCAGACACTCCTGCTACCAGTACTCCAGACACTCCGGTGCCAGTAACTCCAGCCACTCCCAATGCCAATATCTCCAGCCACTCCCAATGCCAGTAACTCCAGACACTCCCGGTGCCATTACCTCCAGACACTCCCAGTGCCAGTACACCAGAGACTCCCTGTGCCAGTACTCAAGACACACCCTGTGCCATTACTCCAGACACTACCGGTGCCATTACTCCAGACACTCCAGGTGCCAGCACTCCAGACACTCCCGGTGCCAGATTCCAGATACTCCCGGTAACGTTACTCCAGACACTCCCGGAAGCAGTATCTCCAGAATCACCCAGTGCCAGTACTCCAGACACTCCCGATACTGTTACTCCAGGCATCCCGGTGCTAGTACTCCAGACACTCCCAATAACAGTACGCCAGACACTCCCGCTCCAGTACTCCAGCCACTCCCGGTGCCAGTACTCCAGCCACTCCCGGTGCCAGTACTCCAGACACTCCCGGTGCCAGTACTCCAGACACTCCCGATAACATTACTCCAGCCATCCCGGTGCCAGTACTCCAGACACTCCCGGTGCCAGAACTGCAGAACCTCCCTGTGCAAGTACCTCAGACGCTCCTGCTGCCAGATTCCAGACACACCCGATGCCAGTAAATCCAGACACTCGTGGTGCCAGTACTCCAGACACACCCAGTGCCATTACTCCAGACACTTCCGGTGCCAGTACTCCATACACTCCCAGTGTCAGTACTCCAGACACTCCCGGTGCCAGTAACTCCAGACACTCCCGGTGCCAATACTCCAGACAAGCCCGATACCAGTAATTCCAGACATCACGATGCCACTAAATCCAGCCACTCCCTATGCCAGATTCCATGCACTCCCGATGACAGTAACTCCAGCCACTCCCAATGCCAGTAACTCCAGCCACAACCGGTACCAGTCATCCAAACACTCCCCGGTGCGAGTACACAAGACACTCTCGTTGCCAGTATTCTAGACACACCCGATGCCAGTAACTTCAGCAACTTCCGATGCCAGATTCCAGACACTCCCGATGCCAGGACATCAGACATTCTGGTGCCAGTAACTTGAGCCACTCCCAATGGCAGTAATTCCAGCCACTCCCGGTGCCAGTACTCTAGACACTCGCGGTGCAAGTAACTCCAGCCACTCCTGGTGCCAGTACTCCAGACACTCCCAGTGCCAGTACTTCAGACACCCATGGTGCCAGGTTCCAGACACTCCCGGTGCGAGTAACTCCAGACAATTCCGGTGCCAGTAACTCCAGACACGCCCGATACCAGTAACTCCAGACACACCCGGTGCCAGTAACTCCAGACACTCCCGATACCAATAACTCCAGACTCTCCCGGTGCCAGTCCTCCAGACACTCTGGTGCCAGTAACTCCAGCCACTCCCAATGCCTGTAACTCCAGCCAGGACATCAGACATTCTGGTGCCAGTAACTTGAGCCACTCCCAATGGCAGTAATTCCAGACACTCCCGGTGCCAGTACTCTAGACACTCGCGGTGCAAGTAACTCCAGCCACTCCTGGTGCCAGTACTCCAGACACTCCCAGTGCCAGTACTTCAGACACCCATGGTGCCAGATTCCAGACACTCCCGGTGCGAGTAACTCCAGACAATTCCGGTGCCAGTAACTCCAGACACGCCCGATACCAGTAACTCCAGACACACCCGGTGCCAGTAACTCCAGACACTCCCGATACCAATAACTCCAGACACTCCCTGTGCCAGTACTTCAGACACTCATGGTGCCAGATTGCAGACACTCCTGGTGCGAGTAACTCCAGACAATCCCGGTGCGAGTAACTCCAGACACTCCCAGTGCCACTACTCCAGACACTGCCGATACAATTAACTCCAGACACACCCGGTGCCAGTAACTCCAGACACTCCCGATACCAGTAACTGCAGACACTCCCGGTGCCAGTACTCGAGACACTCCCTGTGCCAGTACTCCAGACATTCCCGGTGCCAGTACTCCAGACACTCTCGATGCCAGATTCCAAACACTCCCGATGCCAGACCTCCAGACACTCCGGTGCCAGTACTCCAGACAATCCCGGTGCCAGTTACTTCAGACACTCCTGGTGCCAATACTCCAGACACGCCCGATACCAGTACTCCAGCCATTCCCAATGCTAGTAACTCCAGACACTGCCGGTGCCAGTACTTCAGACACTCCCGGTGCCAGTATTCCATGCACTCCCGGTGCCAGATTCCAGACACTCCCAGTGGCATTACTCCAGACACTTCCGGTGCCAGTACTCCAGACGCTCCCACTGTCTGTAACTCCAGACACTCCCGGTGCCAGTACTCCAGACACTCCCGGTGCCAGACCTCCAGACACTCCCAGTGCAAGTACCTCAGACGCTCCTGCTGCCAGATTCCAGACACTCCCGATGCCAGTAAAACCAGACACTCGTGGTGCCAGTACTCCAGACACTCCCAGTGCCATTACTCCAGACACTTCCGGTGCCAGTACTCCATACACTCTCAGTGTCAGTACTCCAGACACTCCCGGTCCCAGTACAGCAGACACTCCCATTACCAGTAACTCCAGACACTCACGATGCCAGTAAATCCAGCCAATCCCTATGCCAGATTCCAGGCACTCCCGATGCCAGTCCTCCAGACACTCTGGTGCCAGTAACTCCAGCCACTCCCAATGCCTGTAACTCCAGCCATTCCCGGTGCCAGTCATCCAGACACTCCCGGTGCGAGTACACAAGACACTCTCGTTGCCAGTATTCCAGACACACCCGATGCCAGTAACTCCAGCAACTTCCGATGCCAGATTCCAGACACTCCTGATGCCAGTACATCAGACATTCTGGTGCCAGTAACTCGAGCCACTCCCAATGGCAGTAATTCCAGCCACTCCCGGTGCCAGTACTCCATACACTCTGAGTGTCAGTACTCCAGACTCTCCTAGTGCCAGTACTCCAGATATTCATGGTGCCAGATTCCAGACACTCCCGGTGCCAGTAACTCCAGACACTCCCGGTGCCAGTACTCTAGACACTCGCGGTGCAAGTAACTCCAGACACTCCCTGTGGCAGTACTCCAGACACTCCCGGTGCCAGTACTCCAGACACTCCCAGTGCCAGTACTTCAGACACCCATGGTGCCAGATTCCAGACACTCCTGGTGCGAGTAACTCCAGACAATTCCGGTGCCAGTAACTCCAGACACGCCCGGTGCCAATACTCCAGACACGCCCGATACCAGTACTCCCGACACTCCCGATACCAGTAACTCCAGACAGACACGGTTCCAGTAACTCCAGACACTCCCGATACCAATAACTCCAGACACTCCCTGTGCCAGTACTTCGGACACTCATGGTGCCAGATTCCAGACACTCCTGGAGCGAGTAACTCGAGACAATCCCGGTGCCAGTAACTCCAGACACTCCCAGTGCCACTACTCCAGACACGCCCGATACCAGTACTCCCGACACTCCCGATACCAGGAACTCCAGACACACCCGGTGCCAGTAACTCCAGACACTCCCTGTGGCAGTACTCCAGACACTCCCGGTGCCAGTACTCCAGACACTCCCAGTGCCAGTACTTCAAAAACCCATGGTGCCAGATTCCAGACACTCCCGGTGCGAGTAACTCCAGACAATTCCGGTGCCAGTAACTCCAGACACGCCCGGTGCCAATACTCCAGACACGCCCGATACCAGTACTCCCGACACTCCCGATACCAGTAACTCCAGACACACCCGGTGCCAGTAACTCCAGACACTCCCGATACCAATAACTCCAGACACTCCCTGTGCCAGTACTTCGGACACTCATGGTGCCAGATTCCAGACACTCCTGGAGCGAGTAACTCGAGACAATCCCGGTGCCAGTAACTCCAGACACTCCCAGTGCCACTACTCCAGACACGCCCAATACCAGTACTCCCGACACTCCCGATACCAGTAACTCCAGACACGCCCGATGCCAGTAACTCCAGACACTCCCGGTGCCAGTACTCGAGACACTCCCTGTGCCAGTACTCCAGACATTCCCGGTGCTAGTACTCCAGACACTCTCGATGCCAGATTCCAAACACTCCCAGTGCCAGTACTCGAGACACTCCCGGTGCCAGTACTCCAGACACTCCCGGTGCCAGTACTCCAGACACTCTTGATGCCAGTAACTCCAGCCACTCCCGATGCCAGATTCCAAACACTCCCAATGCCAGACCTCCAGACACTCCGGTGCCAGTACTCCAGACAATCCCGGTGCCAGTTACTTCAGACACTCCCGGAGCCAGTACTCCAGCCACTCCCAATGCCAGCAACTCCAGCCACTCCCAATGCTAGTAACTCCAGACACTGCCGGTGCCAGTACCTCAGACACTCCCGGTGCCAGTATTCCATGCACTCCCGGTGCCAGATTCCAGACACTCCCAGTGCCAGTACTCCAGACACTTCCGGTGCCAGACCTCCAGACACTCCCGGTGCAAGTAAAACCAGACACTCGTGGTGCCAGTACTCCAGACACTCCCAGTGCCATTACTCCAGACACTTCCGGTGCCAGTACTCCATACACTCCCAGTGTCAGTACTCCAGACACTCCCGATACCAGTACAGCAGACACTCCCAATACCAGTAACTCCAGACACTCACGATGCCAGTAAATCCAGCCAATCCCTATGCCAGATTCCAGGCACTCCCGATGCCAGTACTCCAGACACTCTGGTGCCAGTAACTCCAGCCACTCCCAATGCCTGTAACTCCAGCCACTCCCGGTGCCAGTCATCCAGACACTCCCGGTGCGAGTACACAAGACACTCTCGTTGCCAGTATTCCAGACACACCCGATGCCAGTAACTCCAGCAACTTCCAATGCCAGATTCCAGACACTCCCGATGCCAGTACATCAGACATTCTGGTGCCAGTAACTCGAGCCAATCCCAATGGCAGTAACTCCAGCGACTCTCCTAGTGCCAGTATTCCAGACACTCCCAGTGCCAGTGCTCCACACACTCCCGGTGCAAGGACTCCATACACTCCCGGTGCCAGTACTCCAGACACTCCCGGTGCCAGTACTCCAGACACTCCCGGTGCCAGTGACTCCAGACACTCCCAGTGCCAGTACTCCAGACATTCCCGGTGCCAGTACTCCGTATACTCCCAGTGTCAGTACACCAGACACTCCCAATGCCAGTAACTCCAGACACTTCCAGTGCCAGTACTTCAGATACTCATGGTGCCAGATTCCAGACGCTCCCGGTGCCAGTAACTCCAGACACTCCCGGTGCCAGTACTTCAGGCACCCATGGTGCCAGATTCCAGGCACTCCCGGTGCGAGTAACTCCAGACAATTCCGGTGCCAGTCACTCCAGACACTCCCGGTGCCAGTAACTCCAGACACGCCCGATACCAGTAACTCTAGACACACCCTGTGCCAGTAACTCCAGGCACTCCCGATACCAATAACTCCAGACACTCCCTGTGCCAGTACTTCAGACACTCATGGTGCCAGATTCCAGACAATCCCGGTGCCAGTAACTCCAGACACTCCCAGTGCCAAAACTCCAGACACGCCCAATACCAGTACTCCCGACACTCCCGATACCAGTAACTCCAGACACACCCGGTGCCATTACTCCAGACACGCCCAATACCAGTACTCGAGACACTCCCTGTGCCAGTACTCCAGACACTCCCGGTGCCAGTACTACAGACACTCTCGATGCCAGATTCCAAACACTCCCGATGCCAGACCTCCAGACACTCCGGTGCCAGTACTCCAGACAATCCCGGTGCCAGATACTTCAGACGCTCCCGGTGCCAATACTCCAGACACGCCCGATACCAGTACTCCAGCCACTCCCAATGCTAGTAACTCCAGACACTGCCGGTGCCAGTACCTCAGACACTCCCAATGCCAGCAACTCCAGCCACTCCCAACGCCAGTAACGTCAGACACTCCCAGTGTCAGTACTTCAGACACTCCCGGTGCCAGTATTCCATGCACCCCCGGTGCCAGATTCCAGACACTCCCAGTGCCATTACTCCAGACACTTCCGGTGCCAGTACTCCAGACACTCCCACTGTCAGTAACTCCAGACACTCCCGGTGCCAGTACTCCAGACACTCCCGGTGCCAGACCTCCAGACACTCCCGGTGCAAGTACCTCAGACGCTCCTGCTGCCAGATTCCAGACACTCCCGATGCCAGTAAATCCAGACACTCGTAGTGCCAGTACTCCAGACACTCCTGGTGCCAATACTCCAGACATGCCCGATACCAGTACACCAGACACTCCCGGTGCCAGTACTCCAGACACTCCCGGTGCCAATACTCCAGAAGTGCCCGATACCAGTACACCAGACACTCCCGGTGCCAATACTCCAGACACATCCGGTGCCAATACTCCAGACACGCCCGATACCAGTACAGCAGACACTCCCAATACCAGTAACTCCAGACACTCACGATGCCAGTAAATCCAGCCAATCCCTATGCCAGATTCCAGGCACTCCCAATGCCAGTACTCCAGACACTCTGGTGCCAGTAACTCCAGCCACTCCCAATGCCAGTCATCCAGACACTCCCGGTGCGAGTACACAAGTCACTCTCGTTGCCAGTATTCCAGACACACCCGATGCCAGTAACTCCAGCAACTTCCAATGCCAGATTCCAGACACTCCCGATGCCAGTACATCAGACATTCTGGTGCCAGTAACTCGAGCCACTCCCAATAGCAGTAACTCCAGCGACTCCCGGTACCAGTACTCCATACACTCTGAGTGTCAGTACTCCAGACTCTCCTAGTGCCAGTACTCCAGACACTCCCAGTGCCAGTGCTCCACACACTCCCGGTGCAAGGACTCCATACACTCCCGGTGCCAGTACTCCAGACACTCCCGGTGCTAGTAACTCCAGACACTCCCAGTGCCAGTACTCCAGACACTCCTGGTGCCAGTACTCCGTACACTCCCAGTGTCAGTACTCCAGACACTCCCGTGCCAGTAACTCCAGACACTCCCAGTGCCAGTACTTCAGGTACTCCTGGTGTCAGATTCCAGACACTCCCAGTGCCAGTACTTCAGATACTCATGGTGCCAGATTCCAGACACTCACGGTGCCAGTAACTCCAGACACTCCGGGTGCCAGATTCCAGACACTCCCGGTGCCAGTACTCTAGACACTCGCGGTGCCAGTACTCCAGACACTCCCGGTGCCAGTACTCTAGACACTCGCGGTGCCAGTACTCCACACTCCCGGTGCCAGTACTTCAGACACCCATGGTGCCAGATACCAGACATTCCCGGTGCGAGTAACTCCAGACAATTCCTGTGCCAGTAACTCCAGACACGCCCGGTGCCAATACTTCAGACACGCCCGATACCAGTACTCCAGACACTGCCGATACCAGTAACTCAAGACACACCCGGTGGCAGTAACTCCAGACAATCCGGTGCCAGTACTGCAGACATTCCCAATGCAAGTAACTCCAGCCACTCCCAAAGCCAGTAACTCCAGACACTCCCGGTGCCAGTACTTCAGACACTTCCGGTGCCAGTATTCCATACACCCCTGGTGCCAGATTCCAGACACTCCCAGTGCCATTACTCCAGACACATCTGGTGCCAGTATTCCAGACACTCCCATAGATAGACATAGAACAATACAGAGCAGTACAGGCCCTTCGGCCCACGATGTTGCACCGAAACAAAAGCCATCTAACCTACACTATGCCATTATCATCCATATGTTTATCCAATAAACTTTTAAATGCCCTCAATGTTGGCGAGTTCACTACTGTAGCAGGTAGGGCATTCCACGGCCTCACTACCCTTTGCGTAAAGAACCTACCTCTGACCTCTGTCCTATATCTATTACCCCTCAGTTTAAAGTTATGTCCCCTCGTGCCAGCCATTTCCTTCCGCGGGAGAAGGCTCTCACTGTCCACCCTATCCAACCCCCTGATCATTTTGTATGCCTCTATTAAGTCCCCTCTTAACCTTCTTCTCTCCAACGAAAACAACCTCAAGTCCATCAGCCTTTCCTCATAAGATTTTCCCTCCATACCAGGCAACATCCTGGTAAATCTCCTCTGCACCCGCTCCAAAGCCTCCACGTCCTTCCTATAATGCGGTGACCAGAACTGTACGCAATACTCCAAATGCGGCCGTACCAGAGTTCTGTACAGCTGCAACATGACCTCCCGACTCCGGAACTCAATCCCTCTACCAATAAAGGCCAACACTCCATAGGCCTTCTTCACAACCCTATCAACCTGGGTGGCAACTTTCAGGGATCTATGTACATGGACACCTAGATCCCTCTGCTCATCCACACTTTCAAGAACTTTACCATTAGCCAAATATTCCGCATTCCTGTTATTCCTTCCAAAGTGAATCACCTCACACTTCTCTACATTAAACTCCATTTGCCACCTCTCAGCCCAGCTCTGCAGCTTATCTATATCCCTCTGTAACCTGCTACATCCTTCCACACTATCGACAACACCACCAACTTTAGTATCGTCTGCAAATTTACTCACCCAGCCTTCTGCGCCTTCCTCTAGGTCATTGATAAAAATGACAAACAGCAACGGCCCCAGAACAGATCCTTGTGGTACTCCACTTGTGACTGTACTCCATTCTGAACATTTCCCATCAACCACCACCCTCTGTCTTCTTTCAGCTAGCCAATTTCTGATCCACATCTCTAAATCACCCTCAATCCCCAGCCTCCGTATTTTTTGCAATAGCCTACCGTGGGGAACCTTATCAAACGCTTTGCTGAAATCCATATACACCACATCAACTGCTCTACCCTCGTCTACCTGTTCAGTCACCTTCTCAAAGAACTCGATAAGGTTTGTGAGGCATGACCTACCCTTCACAAAGCCATGCTGACTATCCCTGATCCTATTATTCCTATCTAGATGATTATAAATCTTGTCTCTTATAACCCCCTCCAAGACTTTACCCACTACAGACGTGAGGCTCACCGGTCTATAGTTGCCGGGGTTGTCTCTGCTCCCCTTTTTGAACAAAGGGACCACATTTGCTGTCCTCCAGTCCTCTGGCACTATTCCTGTAGCCAATGATGACATAAAAATCAAAGCCAAAGGTCCAGCAATCTCTTCCCTGGCCTCCCAGAGAATCCTAGGATAAATCCCATCAGGTCCCGGGGACTTATCTATTTTCAGCCTGTCCAGAATTGCCAACACCTCTTCCCTACATACCTCAATGCCATCTATTCTATTAGCCTGGGGCTCAGCATTCTCCTCCACAACATTATCTTTTTCCTGAGTGAATACTGACGAAAAATATTCATTTAGTATCTCGCCTATCTCTTCAGACTCCACACACAATTTCCCATCCCTGTCCTTGACTGGTCCTACTCTTTCCCTAGTCATTCGCTTATTCCTGACATACCTATAGAAAGCTTTTGGGTTTTCCTTGATCCTTCCTGCCAAATACTTCTCATGTCCCCTCCTTGCTCGTCTTAGCTCTCTCTTTAGATCCTTCCTCGCTACCTTGTAACTATCCATCGCCCCAACCGAAACTTCACACCTCATCTTCACATAGGCCTCCTTCTTCCTCTTAACAAGAGATTCCACTTCCTTGGTAAACCACGGTTCCCTCGCTCGACGCCTTCCTCCCTGTCTGACCGGTACATACTTATCAAGAACACGCAGTAGCTGATCCTTGAACAAGCCCCACTTATCCAGTGTGTCCAACACTTGCAGCCTACTTCTCCACCTTATCCCCCCAAGTCACGTCTAATGGCATCATAATTGCACTTCCCCCAGCTATAACTCTTGCCCTGCGGTGTATACTTATCCCTTTCCATCATTAACGTAAACGTCACCGAATTGTGGTGACTGTACCCAAAGTGCTCTCCTCCCTCCAAATCCAACACCTGACCTGGTTCATTACCCAAAACCAAATCCAACATGGCCTCGCCTCTTGTTGGCCTTTCAACATATTGTTTCAGGAAACCCTCCTGCACACACTGTACAAAAAACGGCCCATCTATTGTACTCAAACTATATCTTTTCCAGTCAATATTTGGAAAGTTAAAGTCTCCCATAATAACTACCCTGTTACTTTCGCTCTTATCCAGAATCATCTTCGCCATCCTTTCCTCTACATCCCTAGAACTATTAGGAGGCCTATAAAAAACTCCCAACAGGGTGACCTCTCCTTTCCTGTTTCTAACTTCAGCCCATACTACCTCGGAAGAAGAGTCCCCATCAAGCATCCTCTCCGCCACCGTAATACTGCTCTTGACTAGCAGCGCCACACCTCCCCCTCTTTTGCCTCCTTCTCTGAGCTTACTAAAACACCTAAACCCCGGAACCTGCAACATCCATTCCTGTCCCTGCTCTATCCATGTCTCCGAAATGGCCACAACATCGAAGTCCCAGGTACCAACCCATGCTGCCAGTTCCCCTACCTTATTTCGTATACTCCTGGCATTGAAGTAGACACACTTCAAACCACCTACCTGAACACTGGCCCCCTCCTGCGACGTCAAATCTGTGCTCCTGACCTCTATACTCTCATTCTCCCTTACCCTAAAACTACAATCCAGGTTCCCATGCCCCTGCTGCATTAATTTAAACGCCCCCAAAGAGCACTAACAAATCTCCCCCCCAGGATATTTGTGCCCCACAGGTTCAGATGTAGACCATCCTGTCTGTAGAGGTCCCACCTTCCCCAGAAAGAGCCCCAGTTATCCAGCAATCTGAATCCCTCCCGCCTGCACCATCCCTGTAGCCACGTGTTTACATGCTCTCTCTCCCTATTCCTCATCTCACTATCACGTGGCACGGGCAACAACCCAGAGATAACAACTCTGTTTGTTCTAGTTCTGAGCTTCCATCCTAGCTCCCTGAAAGCCTGCCTGACATCCTTGTCCCCTTTCCTACCTATGTCGTTAGTGCCAATGTGGACCACGACTTGGGGCTGCTCCCCCTCCCCCTAAGGACCCGGAAAACACGATCCGAGACATCACGTACCCTTGCACCTGGGAGGCAACATACCAAACGTAAGTCTCTCACGCTCCCACAAAATCTCCTATCTGTGCCCCTGACTATCGAGTCCCCAATTACTAATGCTGTGCTCCTCTCCCCCCTTCCCTTCTGAGCAACAGGGACAGACTCCGTGCCAGAGGCCCGTACCCCATGGCTTACCCCTGGTAAGTCGTCCCCCCCACAAGTATCCAAAGCGGTATACTTGTTTCTCAGGGGAACGACCGCAGGGGATCCCTGCACTGACTGCTTTTTCCCAGTCCCTCTTACAGTTACCCACCTATCTCCAATCTTTGGTGTAACTAATTCCCTGAAGCTGCTATCTATGACCCCTTCTGCCTCCCGAATGTTCCGAAGTTCTTCCAACTCCAGCTCCAGTTCCCTAACTCGGTCTTGGAGGAGTCGGAGATGGCAGCACTTCCTGCAGGTAAAATCAGCAGGGACACTAACTGCATCCCTCACCTCAAACATCCTGCAGGAGGAACATTGCACTCCCTTCCCTGCCATTCCTCTAACTTTCTACCAAGATCTGGCTAACAACTAAATTAAATTTTTTATAAAAAATAATAATAATATAATAAAATATGGTACTTACCTCAGACCAATGGGTTTTATTATTAGGTTAGAGGAGGAGGGCGGGTGGGAGACAATACACGTGTAGTGTCCCGGGTTTCCTCTCCACCAGAATTTATTGGTGAGGGTCTTCCCAGACGTCCGCGGATCGACTTCCTGTTCCCACCTAAAACACTAATTTTAAAAAAAAAATTCTCAGCTCCTGCTGAAATTGACTAACCAGCCAGCTCCACTCCCGCCGAAATCGACTGGCCTGCCCCTGCAAAGACAAGTGCTTTTAAAGGACAGACTTACCTCCCAGCAGCCACTTCTGCACTGCTCCCGCTGAAACTGACTCACCAGCTGTTCTCACGCCGAAATACTCAAGACACGCCCGATACCAGTACTCCAGACACTCCTGATACCAGTAACTCCAGACAGTCCCGATACCAGTACTTCAGACACGCCCGATACCAGTACTCCAGACACTCCCGATACCAGTACTCCCGACACTCCCGATACCAGTAACTCCAGACACACCCGGTGCCAGTAACTCCAGACACTCCCGATTCCAATAACTCCAGACACTCCCGATACCAGTAACTCCAGACACTCCCTGTGCCAGTACTCCAGACACTCCCGATGCCAGATTCCAAACACTCCCGATGCCAGAACTCCAGACACTCCGGGCCAGTACTCCAGACAATCCCGGTGCCAATACTCCAGACACTCCCGATACCAGTAACTCCAGAGAGTCCCGATACCAGTAACTCCAGACACTCTCGATAACAGTAACTCCTGACACTCCCAGGGCCAGTACTAAAGACACTCCAGGTGCCAGTATTCCAGACATTCAGGGTGCCAGTACTCCAGACACTCCCGGTGCCAGTAACTCCAGCCACTCCCAATGCTAGCAACTCCAGCCACTCCGGGTGCCAGCACTTCAGACACTCCTGGTGCCAGATTCCAGTCACTCCCGGTGCCAGTACTGCAGACACTCCCTGTGCCAGTACTGCAGACAGGCCCGGTGCCAGTACTCCAGAAATTCAAGATGCCAGTAGCTCCAGCCACTCCCAATGCTAGTAACTCCAGACACTCCCTGTGCCAGTACTTCAGACACCCATGGTGCCAGATTCCAGACACACCTGGTGCGAGTAACTCCAGACAATCCCGGTGCCAGTAGCTCCAGACACTCCCGATGCCAATTCTCCAGACACTCCCGATACCAGTACCTCCAGACATACCCGGTGCCAGTAACTCCAGACACTCCCTGTGCCAGTACTCTAGACAGGCCCGATGCAAGTAACTCCAGCCAATCCCTATTCCAGATTCCAGACACTCCCAATGCCAGTTCTCCAGACACACCCGATGCCAGTAACTCCAGCCACTCCCGATGCCAGATTCCAAACACTCCCGATGCCAGTACTCCAGACACTCCGGTGCCAGTATGCCAGACAATCCCGGTACCAGTTACTCAAGACACTCCTGGTGCCAATACTCCCGATACGCCCGATACCAGTAACTCCTGACACTCCGAGTGCCAGGGCACCAGAGACTCCCGGTGCCAGTACTCAACACACCTCCGGTGCCAGTATTCCAGACACTCCCGGTGCCAGTACTCCAGACTCTTCCGATGCCAGTAACTCCAGCCTGTCCCGTTGCCAGTAACTCCAGCCACTCCTGGTGCCAGATTCCAGACACTCCCGGTGCCAGTACTCCAGACACTCCTGGTGCCAGATTCCAGACACTCCTGGTGCCATTACTCCAGACACTCCCGGTGCCAGTACTCCAGACACTCCCGGTGCCAGTACTCCAGACACTCCCGGTGCCAGTACTCCAGACACTCAAAGTGCCAATAACTCCAGCCACTCCCGATGCCAGATTCCAGACACTCCCGATGCCAGTACTCCAGACACTCCCGGTGCCAGTACTCCAGACACTCCCGGTGCCAGTACTCCAGACACTCAAAGTGCCAATAACTCCAGCCACTCCCGATGCCAGATTCCAGACACTCCCGATGCCAGTACTCCAGACACTCCCGGTGCCAGTACTTCAGACACTCCCATTGCCAGTATTCCATACACTCCCGGTGCCAGATTCCAGACACTCGCAGTGCCATTACTCCAGACACATCCGGTGCCAGTACTCCATACACTCCCGGTGCCAGTAACTCCAGACACTCCCGGTGCCAATACTCCAGACACGCCCGATACCAGTACACAAGACACTCCCAATACCAGTAACTCCAGACACTCCTTATGCCAGATTCCAGGCACTCCCGATGCCAATTCTCCAGACACGCCCGATACCAGTACGTCCAGACATACCCGGTGCCAGTAACTCCAGACACTCCCTGTGCCAGTACTCTAGACACGCCCGATGCCAGTAACTCCAGCCACTCCCTATGCCAGATTCCAGACACTCCCAATGCCAGTTCTCCAGACACACCCGATGCCAGTAACTCCAGCCACTCCCGATGCCAGATTCCAAACACTCCCGATGCCAGTACTCCAGACACTCCGGTGCCAGTATGCCAGACAATCCCGGTACCAGTTACTCCAGACACTCCTGGTGCCAATACTCCCGACACGCCCGATACCAGTAACTCCTGACACTCCGAGTGCCAGGGCATCAGAGATTTCCGGTGCCAGTACTCAAGACACTCCCGGTGCCAGTATTCCAGACACTCCCGGTGCCAGTACTCCAGACTCTTCCGATGCCAGTAACTCCAGCCTGTCCCGTTGCCAGTAACTCCAGCCACTCCTGGTGCCAGATTCCAGACACTCCCGGTGCCAGTACTCCAGACACTCCTGGTGCCAGATTCCAGACACTCCTGGTGCCATTACTCCAGATACTCCCGGTGCCAGTACTCCAGACACTCCCGGTGCCAGTACTCCAGACACTCCCGGTGCCAGTACTCCAGACACTCAAAGTGCCAATAACTCCAGCCACTCCCGATGCCAGATTCCAGACACTCCCGATGCCAGTACTCCAGACACTCCCGGTGCCAGTACTCCAGACACTCCCGGTGCCAGTACTCCAGACACTCAAAGTGCCAATAACTCCAGCCAATCCCGATGCCAGATTCCAGACACTCCCGATGCCAGTACTCCAGACACTCCCGGTGCCAGTACTTCAGACACTCCCAGTGCCAGTATTCCATACACTCCCGGTGCCAGATTCCAGACACTCGCAGTGCCATTACTCCAGACACATCCGGTGCCAGTACTCCATACACTCAAAGTGCCAATAACTCCAGCCAATCCCGATGCCAGATTCCAGACACATCCGGTGCCAGTACTCCATACACTCCCGGTGCCAGTAACTCCAGACACTCCCGGTGCCAATACTCCAGACACGCCCGATACCAGTACATAAGACACTCCCAATACCAGTAACTCCAGACACTCCTTATGCCAGATTCCAGGCACTCCCGATGCCAATTCTCCAGACACGCCCGATACCAGTACCTCCAGACATACCCGGTGCCAGTAACTCCAGACACTCCCTGTGCCAGTACTCTAGACACGCCCGATGCCAGTAACTCCAGCCACTCCCTATGCCAGATTCCAGACACTCCCAATGCCAGTTCTCCAGACACACCCGATGCCAGTAACTCCAGCCACTCCCGATGCCAGATTCCAAACACTCCCGATGCCAGTACTCCAGACACTCCCGTGCCAGTATGCCAGACAATCCCGGTACCAGTTACTCCAGATACTCCTGGTGCCAATGCTCCCGACACGCCCGGTACCAGTAACTCCTGACACTCCCAGTGCCAGGGCACCAGAGACTCCCGGTGCCAGTACTCAAGACACTCCCGGTGCCAGTATTCCAGACACTCCCGGTGCCAGTACTCCAGACTCTTCCGATGCCAGTAACTCCAGCCTGTCCCGTTGCCAGTAACTCCAGCCACTCCTGATGCCAGATTCCAGACACTCCCGGTGGCAGTACTCCAGACACTCCCGGTGCCAGTACTCCAGACACTCCCGGTGCCAGTACTCCAGACACTCCCGGTGCCAGTACTCCAGACACTCAAAGTGCCAATAACTCCAGCCACTCCAGATGCCAGATTCCAGACACTCCCGATGCCAGTACTCTAGACACTCTGGTGCCAGTAACTCCAGCCACTCCCAGTGCCAGTAACTCCAGCCACTCAAAATGCCAGTAACTCCAGACACTCCCGGTGCCAGTACTTCAGACACTCCCAGTGCCAGTATTCCACACACTCCCGGTGCCAGATTCCAGACACTCGCAGTGCCATTACTCCAGACACATCCGGTGCCAGTACTCCATACACTCCCGGTGCCAGTAACTCCAGACATTCCCGGTGCCAATACTCCAGACACGCCCGATACCAGTACACAAGACACTCCCAATACCAGTAACTCCAGGCACTCCTTATGCCAGATTCCAGGCACTCCCGATGCCAGTACTCCAGACATTCCCGACGCCAGTAACTCCAGCCAATCCCGATGCCAGATTCCAGACACTCCCAATGCCAGTACCCCAGACACTCCCGGTGCCAGTAACTCCAGACACTCCCGGTGCCAATACTCCAGACACGCCCGATACCAGTACACAAGACACTCCCAATACCAGTAACTCCAGACACTCCTTATGCCAGATTCCAGGCACTCCCGATGCCAGTACTCCAGACACCCCCGACGCCAGTACACCAGACACACACGATGCCAGTAACTCCAGCCTCTCCCAATGCCAGTAACTCCAGCCATCCCGGTGCCAGTACTTCAGACACTCCTGGTGCCAGATTCCAGACACTCCCAGTGCCAGTACTTCAGATACTCATGGTGCCAGATTCCAGACACTCCCGGTGCCAGTACTCCAGACACTCACGGTGCCAGATTCCAGACACTCCCGGTGCCAGTACTCCAGACACTCACGGTGCCAGTAACTCCACACTCCCGGTGCAAGTAACTCCAGACACTCCCGGTGCGAGCACTCCAGACACTCCCGGTGCCAGTATTCCAGACACTCCCAGTGCCAGTACTACAGACACTCAAGGTGCCAGTTTCCAGACACTCCTGGTGCGAGTAACTCCAGACAATCCTGGTGCCAGTAACTCCAGACACTCCCGGTGCCAATACTCCAGACACTCCCGATACCATAACTCCAGACACTCCCTGTGCCAGTACTCCAGACCCTCCCGGTGCCAGTACTCCAGTCACGCCCGATGCCAGTAACTCCAGACACTCCCAATGCCAGTACCCCAGACACTCCCGATGCCAGTAACGCCAGGCACTCCCGGTGCCAGTACACCAGAGACTCCCCGTGCCAGTACTCCAGACACTACCGGTGCCAGTACTCCAGACACTCCCGGTGCCAGTACTCCAGACACTCCCGGTGCCAGTATTCCAGACACTCCCGGTGCCAGTACTCCAGACACTCCCGGTGCCAGTACTCCAGACACTCAAGATGCCAGTAACTCCAGCCAATCCCTATGCCAGATTCCAGACACTCCCGATGCCAGTACCCCAGACACTCCCGATGCCAGTAACTCCAGCCACTCCCGAAGCCAGATTCCAAACACTCCCGATGCCAGTACTCCAGACACTCCGGTGCCAGTACACCAGACAATCCCGGTACCAGTTACTCCAGACACTCACGGTGCCAGTACTCCAGACACTCCCGGTGCCAATACTCCAGACACTCTCGATACCAGTAACTCCTGACACTCCCAGTGCCAGGACACCAGAGACTCCCGGTGCCAGTACTCAAGACACTCCGGGTGCCAGTATTCCAGACACTACCGGTGCCAGTACTCTAGACTCTCCCGATGCCAGTACTCCAAACACTCCCGATGCCAGTAACTCCAGCCACTCCCGCTGCCAGATTCCAGACACTCCGGGTGCCAGTATTCCAGAAACTCCCGGTGCCAGTACTCTAGACTCTCCCGATGCCAGTACTCCAAACACTCCCGATGCCAGTAACTCCAGCCACTCCCGATGCCAGATTCCAGACACTCCGGGTGCCAGTACTCCAGACTCTCCCGATGCCAGTTCTCCAGACACTCCCGGTGCCAGTACTCCAGACACTCCCGATGCCAGTAACTCCAGCAACTCCCGATGCCAGATTCCAAACACTCCCGATGCCAGTACTCCAGACACTCCGGTGCCAGTATGCCAGACAATCCCGGTACCAGTTACTCCAGACACTCCTGGTGCCAATACTCCCGACACGCCCGATACCAGTAACTCCTGACACTCCCGGTGCAAGTAACTCCAGACACTCCCGGTGCGAGCACTCCAGACACTCCCGGTGCCAGTATTCCAGACACTCCCAGTGCCAGTACTACAGACACTCAAGGTGCCAGATTCCAGACATTCCTGGTGCGAGTAACTCCAGACAATCCTGGTGCCAGTAACTCCAGACACTCCCGGTGCCAATACTCCAGACACTCCCGATACCATAACTCCAGACACTCCCTGTGCCAGTACTCCAGACCCTCCCGGTGCCAGTACTCCAGTCTCGCCCAATGCCAGTAACTCCAGCCAATCCCGATGCCAGATTCCAGACACTCCCAATGCCAGTACCCCAGACACTCCCGATGCCAGTAACGCCAGGCACTCCCGGTGCCAGTACACCAGAGACTCCCTGTGCCAGTACTCCAGACACTACCGGTGCCAGTACTCCAGACACTCCCGGTGCCAGTACTCCAGACACTCCCGGTGCCAGTATTCCAGACACTCCCGGTGCCAGTACTACAGACACTCCCGGTGCCAGTACTCCAGACACTCAAGATGCCAGTAACTCCAGCCAATTCCTATGCCAGATTCCAGACACTCCCGATGCCAGTACCCCAGACACTCCCGATGCCAGTAACTCCAGCCACTCCCGAAGCCAGATTCCAAACACTCCCGATGCCAGTACTCCAGACACTCCGGTGCCAGTACACCAGACAATCCCGGTACCAGTTACTCCAGACACTCCCGGTGCCAGTATTCCAGACACTCACGGTGCCAGTACTCCAGACACTCCCGGTGCCAATACTCCAGACACTCTCGATACCAGTAACTCCTGACACTCCCAGTGCCAGGACACCAGAGACTCCCGGTGCCAGTACTCAAGACACTCCGGGTGCCAGTATTCCAGACACTCCCGGTGCCAGTACTCTAGACTCTCCCGATGCCAGTACTCCAAACACTCCCGATGCCAGTAACTCCAGCCACTCCCGATGCCAGATTCCAGACACTCCGGGTGCCAGTATTCCAGACACTCCCGGTGCCAGTACTCTAGACTCTCCCGATGCCAGTACTCCAAACACTCCCGATGCCAGTAACTCCAGCCACTCCCGATGCCAGATTCCAGACACTCCGGGTGCCAGTACTCCAGACTCTCCCGATGCCAGTTCTCCAGACACTCCCGGTGCCAGTACTCCAGACACTCCCGATGCCAGTAACTCCAGCCACTCCCGATGCCAGATTCCAAACACTCCCGATGCCAGTACTCCAGACACTCCGGTGCCAGTATGCCAGACAATCCCGGTACCAGTTACTCCAGACACTCCTGGTGCCAATACTCCCGACACGCCCGATACCAGTAACTCCTGACACTCCCAGTGCCAGGGCACCAGAGACACCCGGTGCCAGTACTCCAGACACTTCCGGTGCCAGTACTCCAGACACTCCCGGTGCCAGTACTCCAGACACTCCCGGCGCCAGTACTCCAGACACTCCCGGCGCGAGTACTCAAGACACTCACGGTGCCAGTATTCCAGACACTCCCGGTGCCAGTACTCCAGACTCTTCCGATGCCAGTAACTCCAGCCTGTCCCGTTGCCAGTAACGCCAGCCACTCCTGATGCCAGATTCCAGACACTCCCGGTGGCAGTACTTCAGACACTCCTGGTGCCAGATTCCAGACACTCCCGGTGCCAGTACTCCAGACACTCCTGATGCCAGTACTCTAGATACTCTGGTGCCAGTAACTCCAGCCACTCCCAGTGCCAGTAACTCCAGCCACTCCAAATGCCAGTAACTCCAGACACTCCCGGTGCCAGTACTTCAGACACTCCCAGTGCCAGTATTCCATACATTCCCGGTGCCAGATTCCAGACACTCCCGGTGCCAGTACTCCAGACACATCCGGTGCCAGTACTCCATACACTCCCGGTGCCAGTAACTCCAGACACTCCCGGTGCCAATACTTCAGACACGCCCGATACCAGTACACAAGACACTCCCAATACCAGTAACTCCAGACACTCCTTATGCCAGATTCCAGGCACTCCCGATGCCAGTACTCCAGACATTCCCGACGCCAGTAACTCCAGCCAATCCCGATGCCAGATTCCAGCCTCTCCCAATGCCAGTAACTCCAGCCATCCCGGTGCCAGTACTCCAGATACTCATGGTACCAGTAACTCCAGACACTCCCGGTGCCAATACTCCAGACACGCCCGATACCAGTACACAAGACACTCCCAATACCAGTAACTCCAGACACTCCTTATGCCAGATTCCAGGCACTCCCGATGCCAGTACTCCAGACACCCCAGACGCCAATACACCAGACACACACGATGCCAGTAACTCCAGCCTCTCCCAATGCCAGTAACTCCAGCCATCCCGGTGCCAGTACTTCAGACACTCCTGGTGCCAGATTCCAGACACTCCCAGTGCCAGTACTTCAGATACTCATGGTGCCAGATTCCAGACACTCCCGGTGCCAGTACTCCAGACACTCACGGTGCCAGATTCCAGACACTCCCGGTGCCAGTACTCCAGACACTCACGGTGCCAGTAACTCCAGACACTCCCGGTGCAAGTAACTCCAGACACTCCCGGTGCGAGTACTCCAGACACTCCCGGTGCCAGTATTCCAGACACTCCCAGTGCCAGTACTACAGACACTCAAGGTGCCAGTTTCCAGACACTCCTGGTGCGAGTAACTCCAGACAATCCTGGTGCCAGTAACTCCAGACACTCCCGGTGCCAATACTCCAGACTCTCCCGATACCATAACTCCAGACACTCCCTGTGCCAGTACTCCAGACCCTCCCGGTGCCAGTACTCCAGTCACGCCCGATGCCAGTAACTCCAGCCAATCCCGATGCCAGATTCCAGACACTCCCAACGCCAGTACCCCAGACACTCCCGATGCCAGTAACGCCAGGCACTCCCGGTGCCAGTACACCAGAGACTCCCCGTGCCAGTACTCCAGACACTACCGGTGCCAGGACTCCAGACACTCCCGGTGCCAGTACTCCAGACACTCCCGGTGCCAGTATTCCAGACACACCCGGTGCCAGTACTCCAGACACTCCCGGTGCCAGTACTCCAGACACTCAAGATGCCAGTAACTCCAGCCAATCCCTATGCCAGATTCCAGGCACTCCCGATGCCAGTACCCCAGACACTCCCGATGCCAGTAACTCCAGCCACTCCCGAAGCCAGATTCCAAACACTCCCGATGCCAGTACTCCAGACACTCCGGTGCCAGTACACCAGACAATCCCAGTACCAGTTACTCCAGACACTCCCGGTGCCCGTATTCCAGACACTCACGGTGCCAGTACTCCAGACACTCCCGGTGCCAATACTCCAGACACTCTCGATACCAGTAACTCCTGACACTCCCAGTGCCAGGACACCAGAGACTCCCGGTGCCAGTAGTCAAGACACTCCGGGTGCCAGTATTCCAGACACTCCCGGTGCCAGTACTCTAGACTCTCCCGATGCCAGTACTCCAAACACTCCTGATGCCAGTAACTCCAGCCACTCCCGCTGCCAGATTCCAGACACTCCGGGTGCCAGTATTCCAGAAACACCCGGTGCCAGTACTCTAGACTCTCCCGATGCCAGTACTCCAAACACTCCCGATGCCAGTAACTCCAGCCACTCCCGATGCCAGATTCCAGACACTCCGGGTGCCAGTACTCCAGACTCTCCCGATGCCAGTTCTCCAGACACTCCCGGTGCCAGTACTCCAGACACTTCCGGTGCCAGTAACTCCAGCCACTCCCGATGCCAGATTCCAAACACTCCCGATGCCAGTACTCCAGACACTCCGGTGCCAGTACTCCAGACACATCCGGTGCCAGTACTCCATACACTCCCGGTGCCAGTAACTCCAGACACTCCCGGTGCCAATACTTCAGACACGCCCGATACCAGTACACAAGACACTCCCAATACCAGTAACTCCAGACACTCCTTATGCCAGATTCCAGGCACTCCCGATGCCAGTACTCCAGACATTCCCGACGCCAGTAACTCCAGCCAATCCCGATGCCAGATTCCAGCCTCTCCCAATGCCAGTAACTCCAGCCATCCCGGTGCCAGTACTCCAGATACTCATGGTACCAGTAACTCCAGACACTCCCGGTGCCAATACTCCAGACACGCCCGATACCAGTACACAAGACACTCCCAATACCAGTAACTCCAGACACTCCTTATGCCAGATTCCAGGCACTCCCGATGCCAGTACTCCAGACACCCCAGACGCCAATACACCAGACACACACGATGCCAGTAACTCCAGCCTCTCCCAATGCCAGTAACTCCAGCCATCCCGGTGCCAGTACTTCAGACACTCCTGGTGCCAGATTCCAGACACTCCCAGTGCCAGTACTTCAGATACTCATGGTGCCAGATTCCAGACACTCCCGGTGCCAGTACTCCAGACACTCACGGTGCCAGATTCCAGACACTCCCGGTGCCAGTACTCCAGACACTCACGGTGCCAGTAACTGCAGACACTCCCGGTGCAAGTAACTCCAGACACTCCCGGTGCGAGTACTCCAGACACTCCCGGTGCCAGTATTCCAGACACTCCCAGTGCCAGTACTACAGACACTCAAGGTGCCAGTTTCCAGACACTCCTGGTGCGAGTAACTCCAGACAATCCTGGTGCCAGTAACTCCAGACACTCCCGGTGCCAATACTCCAGACTCTCCCGATACCATAACTCCAGACACTCCCTGTGCCAGTACTCCAGACCCTCCCGGTGCCAGTACTCCAGTCACGCCCGATGCCAGTAACTCCAGCCAATCCCGATGCCAGATTCCAGACACTCCCAATGCCAGTACCCCAGACACTCCCGATGCCAGTAACGCCAGGCACTCCCGGTGCCAGTACACCAGAGACTCCCCGTGCCAGTACTCCAGACACTACCGGTGCCAGTACTCCAGACACTCCCGGTGCCAGTACTCCAGACACTCCCGGTGCCAGTATTCCAGACACACCCGGTGCCAGTACTCCAGACACTCCCGGTGCCAGTACTCCAGACACTCAAGATGCCAGTAACTCCAGCCAATCCCTATGCCAGATTCAAGGCACTCCCGATGCCAGTACCCCAGACACTCCCGATGCCAGTAACTCCAGCCACTCCCGAAGCAAGATTCCAAACACTCCCGATGCCAGTACTCCAGACAATCCCGGTACCAGTTACTCCAGACACTCCCGGTGCCAGTACTCTAGACTCTCCCGATGCCAGTACTCCAAACACTCCTGATGCCAGTAACTCCAGCCACTCCCGCTGCCAGATTCCAGACACTCCGGGTGCCAGTATTCCAGAAACTCCCGGTGCCAGTACTCTAGACTCTCCCGATGCCAGTACTCCAAACACTCCCGATGCCAGTAACTCCAGCCACTCCCGAAGCCAGATTCCAAACACTCCCGATGCCAGTACTCCAGACACTCCGGTGCCAGTACACCAGACAATCCCGGTACCAGTTACTCCAGACACTCCCGGTGCCAGTATTCCAGACACTCACGGTGCCAGTACTCCAGACACTCCCGGTGCCAATACTCCAGACACTCTCGATACCAGTAACTCCTGACACTCCCAGTGCCAGGACACCAGAGACTCCCGGTGCCAGTACTCAAGACACTCCGGGTGCCAGTATTCCAGACACTCCCGGTGCCAGTACTCTAGACTCTCCCGATGCCAGTACTCCAAACACTCCCGATGCCAGTAACTCCAGCCAATCCCGATGCCAGATTCCAGACACTCCGGGTGCCAGTATTCCAGACACTCCCGGTGCCAGTACTCTAGACTCTCCCGATGCCAGTACTCCAAACACTCCCGATGCCAGTAACTCCAGCCACTCCCGATGCCAGATTCCAGACACTCCGGGTGCCAGTACTCCAGACTCTCCCGATGCCAGTTCTCCAGACACTCCCGGTGCCAGTACTCCAGACACTCCCGATGCCAGTAACTCCAGCCACTCCCGATGCCAGATTCCAAACACTCCCGATGCCAGTACTCCAGACACTCCGGTGCCAGTATGCCAGACAATCCCGGTACCAGTTACTCCAGACACTCCTGGTGCCAATACTCCCGACACGCCCGATACCAGTAACTCCTGACACTCCCAGTGCCAGGGCACCAGAGACACCCGGTGCCAGTACTCCAGACACTCCCGGTGCCAGTACTCCAGACACTCCCGGTGCCAGTACTCCAGACACTCCCGGCGCCAGTACTGCAGACACTCCCGGCGCGAGTACTCAAGACACTCACGGTGCCAGTATTCCAGACACTCCCGGTGCCAGTACTCCAGACTCTTCCGATGCCAGTAACTCCAGCCTGTCCCGTTGCCAGTAACGCCAGCCACTCCTGATGCCAGATTCCAGACACTCCCGGTGGCAGTACTTCAGACACTCCTGGTGCCAGATTCCAGACACTCCTGGTGCCAGTACTCCAGACACTCCCAGTGCCAGTACTCCAGACACACCCGGTGCCAGTACTCCAGACACTCAAAGTGCCAATAAGTCCAGCCACTACTGATGCCAGATTCCAGACTCTTCCGATGCCAGTAACTCCAGCCTGTCCCGTTGCCAGTAACGCCAGCCACTCCTGATGCCAGATTCCAGATACTCCCGGTGGCAGTACTCCAGACACTCCGGTGCCAGTACACCGGACAATCCCGGTACCAGTTACTCCAGACACTCCCGGTGCCAGTATTCCAGACACTCACGGTGCCAGTACTCCAGACACTCCCGGTGCCAATACTCCAGACACTCTCGATACCAGTAACTCCTGACACTCCCAGTGCCAGGACACCAGAGACTCCCGGTGCCAGTACTCAAGACACTCCGGTGCCAGTATGCCAGACAATCCCGGTACCAGTTACTCCAGACACTCCTGGTGCCAATACTCCCGACACGCCCGATACCAGTAACTCCTGACACTCCCAGTGCCAGGGCACCAGAGACACCCGGTGCCAGTACTCCAGACACTCCCGGTGCCAGTACTCCAGACACTCCCGGTGCCAGTACTCCAGACACTCCCGGCGCCAGTACTCCAGACACTCCCGGCGCGAGTACTCAAGACACTCACGGTGCCAGTATTCCAGACACTCCCGGTGCCAGTACTCCAGACTCTTCCGATGCCAGTAACTCCAGCCTGTCCCGTTGCCAGTAACGCCAGCCACTCCTGATGCCAGATTCCAGACACTCCCGGTGGCAGTACTTCAGACACTCCTGGTGCCAGATTCCAGACACTCCCGGTGCCAGTACTCCAGACACTCCCGGTGCCAGTACTCCAGACACACCCGGTGCCAGTACTCCAGACACTCAAAGTGCCAATAAGTCCAGCCACTCCCGATGCCAGATTCCAGACTCTTCCGATGCCAGTAACTCCAGCCTGTCCCGTTGCCAGTAACGCCAGCCACTCCTGATGCCAGATTCCAGACACTCCCGGTGGCAGTACTCCAGACACTCCGGTGCCAGTACACCAGACAATCCCGGTACCAGTTACTCCAGACACTCCCGGTGCCAGTATTCCAGACACTCACGGTGCCAGTATTCCAGACACTCCCGGTGCCAGTACTCCAGACTCTTCCGATGCCAGTAACTCCAGCCTGTCCCGTTGCCAGTAACGCCAGCCACTCCTGATGCCAGATTCCAGACACTCCCGGTGGCAGTACTCCAGACACTCCGGTGCCAGTACACCAGACAATCCCGGTACCAGTTACTCCAGACACTCCCGGTGCCAGTATTCCAGACACTCACGGTGCCAGTACTCCAGACACTCCCGGTGCCAATACTCCAGACACTCTCGATACCAGTAACTCCTGACACTCCCAGTGCCAGGACACCAGAGACTCCCGGTGCCAGTACTCAAGACACTCCGGGTGCCAGTATTCCAGACACTCCTGGTGCCAGTACTCTAGACTCTCCCGATGCCAGTACTCCAAACACTCCCGATGCCAGTAACTCCAGCCACTCCCGATGCCAGATTCCAGACACTCCGGGTGCCAGTATTCCAGAGACTCCGGGTGCCAGTACTCCAGACTCTCCCGATGCCAGTTCTCCAGACACTCCCGGTGCCAGTACTCCAGACACTCCCGATGCCAGTAACTCCAGCCACTCCCAATGCCAGATTCCAAACACTCCCGATGCCAGTACTCCAGACACTCCGATGCCAGTATGCCAGACAATCCCGGTACCAGTTACTCCAGACACTCCTGGTGCCAATACTCCCGACACGCCCGATACCAGTAACTCCTGACACTCCCAGTGCCAGGGCACCAGAGACACCCGGTGCCAGTACTCCAGACACTCCCGGTGCCAGTACTCCAGACACTCCCGGTGCCAGTACTCCAGACACTCCCGGCGCCAGTACTCCAGACACTCCCGGCGCGAGTACTCAAGACACTCACGGTGCCAGTATTCCAGACACTCCCGGTGCCAGTACTCCAGACTCTTCCGATGCCAGTAACTCCAGCCTGTCCCGTTGCCAGTAACGCCAGCCACTCCTGATGCCAGATTCCAGACACTCCCGGTGGCAGTACTTCAGACACTCCTGGTGCCAGATTCCAGACACTCCCGGTGCCAGTACTCCAGACACTCCCGGTGCCAGTACTTCAGACACTCCCGGTGCCAGTACTCCAGACACTCAAAGTGCCAATAAGTCCAGCCACTCCCGATGCCAGATTCCAGACACTCCTGATGCCAGTACTCTAGATACTCTGGTGCCAGTAACTCCAGCCACTCCCAGTGCCAGTAACTCCAGCCACTCCAAATGCCAGTAACTCCAGACACTCCCGGTGCCAGTACTTCAGACACTCCCAGTGCCAGTATTCCATACATTCCCGGTGCCAGATTCCAGACACTCCCGGTGCCAGTACTCCAGACACATCCGGTGCCAGTACTCCATACACTCCCGGTGCCAGTAACTCCAGACACTCCCGGTGCCAATACTTCAGACACGCCCGATACCAGTACACAAGACACTCCCAATACCAGTAACTCCAGACACTCCTTATGCCAGATTCCAGGCACTCCCGATGCCAGTACTCCAGACATTCCCGACGCCAGTAACTCCAGCCAATCCCGATGCCAGATTCCAGCCTCTCCCAATGCCAGTAACTCCAGCCATCCCGGTGCCAGTACTCCAGATACTCATGGTACCAGTAACTCCAGACTCTCCCGATACCATAACTCCAGACACTCCCTGTGCCAGTACTCCAGACCCTCCCGGTGCCAGTACTCCAGTCACGCCCGATGCCAGTAACTCCAGCCAATCCCGATGCCAGATTCCAGACACTCCCAATGCCAGTACCCCAGACACTCCCGATGCCAGTAACGCCAGGCACTCCCGGTGCCAGTACACCAGAGACTCCCCGTGCCAGTACTCCAGACACTACCGGTGCCAGGACTCCAGACACTCCCGATGCCAGTACTCCAGACACTCCCGGTGCCAGTATTCCAGACACACCCGGTGCCAGTACTCCAGACACTCCCGGTGCCAGTACTCCAGACACTCAAGATGCCAGTAACTCCAGCCAATCCCTATGCCAGATTCCAGGCACTCCCGATGCCAGTACCCCAGACACTCCCGATGCCAGTAACTCCAGCCACTCCCGAAGCCAGATTCCAAACACTCCCGATGCCAGTACTCCAGACACTCCGGTGCCAGTACACCAGACAATCCCAGTACCAGTTACTCCAGACACTCCCGGTGCCCGTATTCCAGACACTCACGGTGCCAGTACTCCAGACACTCCCGGTGCCAATACTCCAGACACTCTCGATACCAGTAACTCCTGACACTCCCAGTGCCAGGACACCAGAGACTCCCGGTGCCAGTAGTCAAGACACTCCGGGTGCCAGTATTCCAGACACTCCCGGTGCCAGTACTCTAGACTCTCCCGATGCCAGTACTCCAAACACTCCTGATGCCAGTAACTCCAGCCACTCCCGCTGCCAGATTCCAGACACTCCGGGTGCCAGTATTCCAGAAACTCCCGGTGCCAGTACTCTAGACTCTCCCGATGCCAGTACTCCAAACACTCCCGATGCCAGTAACACCAGCCACTCCCGATGCCAGATTCCAGACACTCCGGGTGCCAGTACTCCAGACTCTCCCGATGCCAGTTTTCCAGACACTCCCGGTGCCAGTACTCCAGACACTCCCGATGCCAGTAACTCCAGCCACTCCCGATGCCAGATTCCAAACACTCCCGATGCCAGTACTCCAGACACTCCGGTGCCAGTACACCAGATACTCCCGGTGCCAGTATTCCATACATTCCCGGTGCCAGATTCCAGACACTCCCGGTGCCAGTACTCCAGACACATCCGGTGCCAGTACTCCATACACTCCCGGTGCCAGTAACTCCAGACACTCCCGGTGCCAATACTTCAGACACGCCCGATACCAGTACACAAGACACTCCCAATACCAGTATCTCCAGACACTCCTTATGCCAGATTCCAAGCACTCCCGATGCCAGTACTCCAGACATTCCCGACGCCAGTAACTCCAGCCAATCCCGATGCCAGATTCCAGCCTCTCCCAATGCCAGTAACTCCAGCCATCCCGGTGCCAGTACTCCAGATACTCATGGTACCAGTAACTCCAGACACTCCCGGTGCCAATACTCCAGACACGCCCGATACCAGTACACAAGACACTCCCAATACCAGTAACTCCAGACACTCCTTATGCCAGATTCCAGGCACTCCCGATGCCAGTACTCCAGACACCCCAGACGCCAATACACCAGACACACACGATGCCAGTAACTCCAGCCTCTCCCAATGCCAGTAACTCCAGCCATCCCGGTGCCAGTACTTCAGACACCCCTGGTGCCAGATTCCAGACACTCCCAGTGCCAGTACTTCAGATACTCATGGTGCCAGATTCCAGACACTCCCGGTGCCAGTACTCCAGACACTCACGGTGCCAGATTCCAGACACTCACGGTGCCAGTACTCCAGACACTCACGGTGCCAGTAACTCCAGACACTCCCGGTGCAAGTAACTGCAGACACTCCCGGTGCGAGTACTCCAGACACTCCCGGTGCCAGTATTCCAGACACTCCCAGTGCCAGTACTACAGACACTCAAGGTGCCAGTTTCCAGACACTCCTGGTGCGAGTAACTCCAGACAATCCTGGTGCCAGTAACTCCTGACACTCCCGGTGCCAATACTCCAGACACTCCCGATACCATAACTCCAGACACTCCCTGTGCCAGTACTCCAGACCCTCCCGGTGCCAGTACTCCAGTCACGCCCGATGCCAGTAACTCCAGCCAATCCCGATGCCAGATTCCAGACACTCCCAATGCCAGTACCCCAGACACTCCCGATGCCAGTAACGCCAGGCACTCCCGGTGCCAGTACAACAGAGACTCCCCGTGCCAGTACTCCAGACACTACCGGTGCCAGTACTCCAGACACTCCCGGTGCCAGTACTCCAGACACTCCCGGTGTCAGTATTCCAGACACACCCGGTGCCAGTACTCCAGACACTCCCGGTGCCAGTACTCCAGATACTCAAGATGCCAGTAACTCCAGCCAATCCCTATGCCAGATTCCAGGCACTCCCGATGCCAGTACCCCAGACACTCCCGATGCCAGTAACTCCAGCCACTCCCGAAGCCAGATTCCAAACACTCCCGATGCCAGTACTCCAGACAATCCCGGTACCAGTTACTCCAGACACTCCCGGTGCCAGTATTCCAGACACTCACGGTGCCAGTACTCCAGACACTCCCGGTGCCAATACTCCAGACACTCTCGATACCAGTAACTCCTGACACTCCCAGTGCCAGGACACCAGAGACTCCCGGTGCCAGTACTCAAGACACTCCGGGTGCCAGTATTCCAGACACTCCCGGTGCCAGTACTCTAGACTCTCCCGATGCCAGTACTCGAACCACTCCTGATGCCAGTAACTCCAACCACTCCCGCTGCCAGATTCCAGACACTCCGGGTGCCAGTATTCCAGAAACTCCCGGTGCCAGTACTCTAGACTCTCCCGATGCCAGTACTCCAAACACTCCCGATGCCAGTAACTCCAGCCACTCCCGAAGCTATGTTCCAAACACTCCCGATGCCAGTACTCCAGACACTCCGGTGCCAGTACACCAGACAATCCCGGTACCAGTTACTCCAGACACTCCCGGTGCGAGTATTCCAGACACTCACGGTGCCAGTACTCCAGACACTCCCGGTGCCAATACTCCAGACACTCTCGATACCAGTAACTCCTGACACTCCCAGTGCCAGGACACCAGAGACTCCCGGTGCCAGTACTCAAGACACTCCGGGTGCCAGTATTCCAGACACTCCCGGTGCCAGTACTCTAGACTCTCCCGATGCCAGTACTCGAAACACTCCCGATGCCAGTAACTCCAGCCACTCCCGATGCCAGATTCCAGACACTCCGGGTGCCAGTATTCCAGACACTCCCGGTGCCAGTACTCTAGACTCTCCCGATGCCAGTACTCCAAACACTCCCGATGCCAGTAACTCCAGCCACTCCCGATGCCAGATTCCAGACACTCCGGGTGCCAGTACTCCAGACTCTCCCGATGCCAGTTCTCCAGACACTCCCGGTGCCAGTACTCCAGACACTCCCGATGCCAGTAACTCCAGCCACTCCCGATGCCAGATTCCAAACACTCCCGATGCCAGTACTCCAGACACTCCGGTGCCATAATGCCAGACAATCCCGGTACCAGTTACTCCAGACACTCCTGGTGCCAATACTCCCGACACGCCCGATACCAGTAACTCCTGACACTCCCAGTGCCAGGGCACCAGAGACACCCGGTGCCAGTACTCCAGACACTCGCGGTGCCAGTACTCCAGACACTCCCGGTGCCAGTACTCCAGACACTCCCGGCGCCAGTACTCCAGACACTCCCGGCGCGAGTACTCAAGACACTCACGGTGCCAGTATTCCAGACACTCCCGGTGCCAGTACTCCAGACTCTTCCGATGCCAGTAACTCCAGCCTGTCCCGTTGCCAGTAACGCCAGCCACTCCTGATGCCAGACTCCAGACACTCCCGGTGGCAGTACTTCAGACACTCCTGGTGCCAGATTCCAGACACTCCTGGTGCCAGTACTCCAGACACTCCCGGTGCCAGTACTCCAGACACACCCGGTGCCAGTACTCCAGACACTCAAAGTGCCAATAAGTCCAGCCACTCCTGATGCCAGATTCCAGACTCTTCCGATGCCAGTAACTCCAGCCTGTCCCGTTGCCAGTAACGCCAGCCACTCGTGATGCCAGATTCCAGACACTCCCGGTGGCAGTACTCCAGACACTCCGGTGCCAGTACACCAGACAATCCCGGTACCAGTTACTCCAGACACTCCCGGTGCCAGTATTCCAGACACTCACGGTGCCAGTACTCCAGACACTCCCGGTGCCAATACTCCAGACACTCTCGATACCAGTAACTCCTGACACTCCCAGTGCCAGGACACCAGAGACTCCCGGTGCCAGTACTCAAGACACTCCGGTGCCAGTATGCCAGACAATCCCGGTACCAGTTACTCCAGACACTCCTGGTGCCAATACTCCCGACACGCCCGATACCAGTAACTCCTGACACTCCCAGTGCCAGGGCACCAGAGACACCCGGTGCCAGTACTCCAGACACTCCCGGTGCCAGTACTCCAGACACTCCCGGTGCCAGTACTCCAGACACTCCCGGCGCCAGTACTCCAGACACTCCCGGCGCGAGTACTCAAGACACTCACGGTGCCAGTATTCCAGACACTCCCGGTGCCAGTACTCCAGACTCTTCCGATGCCAGTAACTCCAGCCTGTCCCGTTGCCAGTAACGCCAGCCACTCCTGATGCCAGATTCCAGACACTCCCGGTGGCAGTACTCCAGACACTACGGTGCCAGTACACCAGACAATCCCGGTACCAGTTACTCCAGACACTCCCGGTGCCAGTATTCCAGACACTCACGGTGCCAGTATTCCAGACACTCCCGGTGCCAGTACTCCAGACTCTTCCGATGCCAGTAACTCCAGCCTGTCCCGTTGCCAGTAACGCCAGCCACTCCTGATGCCAGATTCCAGACACTCCCGGTGGCAGTACTCCAGACACTCCGGTGCCAGTACACCAGACAATCCCGGTACCAGTTACTCCAGACACTCCCGGTGCGAGTATTCCAGACACTCACGGTGCCAGTACTCCAGACACTCCCGGTGCCAATACTCCAGACACTCTCGATACCAGTAACTCCTGACACTCCCAGTGCCAGGACACCAGAGACTCCCGGTGCCAGTACTCAAGACACTCCGGGTGCCAGTATTCCAGACACTCCCGGTGCCAGTACTCTAGACTCTCCCGATGCCAGTACTCGAAACACTCCCGATGCCAGTAACTCCAGCCACTCCCGATGCCAGATTCCAGACACTCCGGGTGCCAGTATTCCAGACACTCCCGGTGCCAGTACTCTAGACTCTCCCGATGCCAGTACTCCAAACACTCCCGATGCCAGTAACTCCAGCCACTCCCGATGCCAGATTCCAGACACTCCGGGTGCCAGTACTCCAGACTCTCCCGATGCCAGTTCTACAGACAGTCCCGGTGCCAGTACTCCAGACACTCCCGATGCCAGTAACTCCAGCCACTCCCGATGCCAGATTCCAAACACTCCCGATGCCAGTACTCCAGACACTCCGGTGCCAGTATGCCAGACAATCCCGGTACCAGTTACTCCAGACACTCCTGGTGCCAATACTCCCGACACGCCCGATACCAGTAACTCCTGACACTCCCAGTGCCAGGGCACCAGAGACACCCGGTGCCAGTACTCCAGACACTCCCGGTGCCAGTACTCCAGACACTCCCGGTGCCAGTACTCCAGACACTCCCGGCGCCAGTACTCCAGACACTCCCGGCGCGAGTACTCAAGACACTCACGGTGCCAGTATTCCAGACACTCCCGGTGCCAGTACTCCAGACTCTTCCGATGCCAGTAACTCCAGCCTGTCCCGTTGCCAGTAACGCCAGCCACTCCTGATGCCAGATTCCAGACACTCCCGGTGGCAGTACTTCAGACACTCCTGGTGCCAGATTCCAGACACTCCCGGTGCCAGTACTCCAGACACTCCCGGTGCCAGTACTCCAGACACACCCGGTGCCAGTACTCCAGACACTCAAAGTGCCAATAAGTCCAGCCACTCCCGATGCCAGATTCCAGACACTCCTGATGCCAGTACTCTAGACACTCTGGTGCCAGTAACTCCAGCCACTCCCAGTGCCAGTAACTCCAGCCACTCCAAATGCCAGTAACTCCAGACACTCCCGGTGCCAGTACTTCAGACACTCCCAGTGCCAGTATTCCATACATTCCCGGTGCCAGATTCCAGACACTCCCGGTGCCAGTAACTCCAGACACTCCCGGTGCCAATACTTCAGACACGCCCGATACCAGTACACAAGACACTCCCAATACCAGTAACTCCAGACACTCCTTATGCCAGATTCCAGACACTCCCGGTGCCAGTACTCCAGACACATCCGGTGCCAGTGCTCCATACACTCCCGGTGCCAGTAACTCCAGACACTCCCGGTGCCAATACTCCAGACACGCCCGATACCAGTACACAAGACACTCCCAATACCAGTAACTCCAGACACTCCTTATGCCAGATTCCAGGCACTCCCGACGCCAGTAACTCCAGCCAATCCCGATGCCAGATTCCAGCCTCTCCCAATGCCAGTAACTCCAGCCATCCCGGTGCCAGTACTTCAGACACACCTGGTGCCAGATTCCAGACACTCCCAGTGCCAGTACTTCAGATACTCATGGTACCAGTAACTCCAGACACTCCCGGTGCCAATACTCCAGACACGCCCGATACCAGTACACAAGACACTCCCAATACCAGTAACTCCAGACACTCCTTATGCCAGATTCCAGGCACTCCCGATGCCAGTACTCCAGACACCCCAGACGCCAATACACCAGACACACACGATGCCAGTAACTCCAGCCTCTCCCAATGCCAGTAACTCCAGCCATCCCGGTGCCAGTACTTCAGACACTCCTGGTGCCAGATTCCAGACACTCCCAGTGCCAGTACTTCAGATACTCATGGTGCCAGATTCCAGACACTCCCGGTGCCAGTACTCCAGACACTCACGGTGCCAGATTCCAGACACTCCCGGTGCCAGTACTCCAGACACTCACGGTGCCAGTAACTCCAGACACTCCCGGTGCAAGTAACTCCAGACACTCCCGGTGCGAGTACTCCAGACACTCCCGGTGCCAATACCCCAGACACTCCCGATACCATAACTCCAGACACTCCCTGTGCCAGTACTCCAGACCCTCCCGGTGCCAGTACTCCAGTCACGCCCGATGCCAGTAACTCCAGCCAATCCCGATGCCAGATTCCAGACACTCCCAATGCCAGTACCCCAGACACTCCCGATGCCAGTAACGCCAGGCACTCCCGGTGCCAGTACACCAGAGACTCCCCGTGCCAGTACTCCAGACACTACCGGTGCCAGTACTCCAGACACTCCCGGTGCCAGTACTCCAGACACTCCCGGTGCCAGTATTCCAGACACACCCGGTGCCAGTACTCCAGACACTCCCGGTGCCAGTACTCCAGACACTCAAGATGCCAGTAACTCCAGCCAATCCCTATGCCAGATTCCAGGCACTCCCGATGCCAGTACCCCAGACACTCCCGATGCCAGTAACTCCAGCCACTCCCGAAGCCAGATTCCAAACACTCCCGATGCCAGTACTCCAGACACTCCGGTGCCAGTACACCAGACAATCCCGGTACCAGTTACTCCAGACACTCCCGGTGCCAGTATTCCAGACACTCACGGTGCCAGTACTCCAGGCACTCCCGGTGCCAATACTCCAGACACTCTCGATACCAGTAACTCCTGACACTCCCAGTGCCAGGACACCAGAGACTCCCGGTGCCAGTACTCAATACACTCCGGGTGCCAGTATTCCAGACACTCCCGGTGCCAGCACTCTAGACTCTCCCGATGCCAGTACTCCAAACACTCCCGATGCCAGTAACTCCAGCCACTCCCGATGCCAGATTCCAGACACTCCGGGTGCCAGTATTCCAGACACTCCCGGTGCCAGTACTCTAGACTCTCCCGATGCCAGTACTCCAAACACTCCCGATGCCAGTAACTCCAGCCACTCCCGATGCCAGATTCCAGACACTCCGGGTGCCAGTACTCCAGACTCTCCCGATGCCAGTTCTCCAGACACTCCCGGTGCCAGTACTCCAGACACTCCCGATGCCAGTAACTCCAGCCACTCCCGATGCCAGATTCCAAACACTCCCGATGCCAGTACTCCAGACACTCCGGTGCCAGTATGACAGACAATCCCGGTACCAGTTACTCCAGACACTCCTGGTGCCAATACACCCGACACGCCCGATACCAGTAACTCCTGACACTCCCAGTGCCAGGGCACCAGAGACACCCGGTGCCAGTACTCAAGACACTCCCGCTGCCAGTACTCCAGACACTCCCGGTGCCAGTACTCCAGACACTCCCGGCGCCAGTACTCCAGACACTCCCGGCGCCAGTACTCAAGACACTCCCGGTGCCAGTATTCCAGACACTCCCGGTGCCAGTACTCCAGACTCTTCCGATGCCAGTAACTCCAGCCTGTCCCGTTGCCAGTAACTCCAGCCACTCCTGATGCCAGATTCCAGACACTCCCGGTGGCAGTACTTCAGACACTCCTGGTGCCAGATTCCAGCACTCCCGGTGCCAGTACTCCAGACACTCCCGGTGCCAGTACTCCAGACACTCCCGGTGCCAGTACTCCAGACACTCAAAGTGCCAATAAGTCCAGCCACTCCCGATGCCAGATTCCAGACACTCCTGATGCCAGTACTCTAGACACTCTGGTGCCAGTAACTCCAGCCACTCCCAGTGCCAGTAACTCCAGCCACTCCAAATGCCAGTAACTCCAGACACTCCCGGTGCCAGTACTTCAGACACTCCCAGTGCCAGTATTCCATACACTCCCGGTGCCAGATTCCAGACACTCCCGGTGCCAGTACTCCAAACACATCCGGTGCCAGTGCTCCATACACTCCCGGTGCCAGTAACTCCAGACACTCCCGGTGCCAATACTCCAGACACGCCCGATACCAGTACACAAGACACTCCCAATACCAGTCACTCCAGACACTCCTTATGCCAGATTCCAGGCACTCCCGACGCCAGTAACTCCAGCCAATCCCGATGCCAGATTCCAGCCTCTCCCAATGCCAGTAACTCCAGCCATCCCGGTGCCAGTACTTCAGACACACCTGGTGCCAGATTCCAGACACTCCCAGTGCCAGTACTTCAGATACTCATGGTACCAGTAACTCCAGACACTCCCGACGCCAGTAACTCCAGCCAATCCCGATGCCAGTACTTCAGACACACCTGGTGCCAGATTCCAGACACTCCCAGTGCCAGTACTTCAGATACTCATGGTACCAGTAACTCCAGACACTCCCGGTGCCAATACTCCAGACACGCCCGATACCAGTACACAAGACACTCCCAATACCAGTAACTCCAGACACTCCTTATGCCAGATTCCAGGCACTCCCGATGCCAGTACTCCAGACACCCCAGACGCCAATACACCAGACACACACGATGCCAGTAACTCCAGCCTCTCCCAATGCCAGTAACTCCAGCCATCCCGGTGCCAGTACTTCAGACACTCCTGGTGCCAGATTCCAGACACTCCCAGTGCCAGTACTTCAGATACTCATGGTGCCAGATTCCAGACACTCCCGGTGCCAGTACTCCAGACACTCACGGTGCCAGATTCCAGACACTCCCGGTGCCAGTACTCCAGACACTCACGGTGCCAGTAACTCCAGACACTCCCGGTGCAAGTAACTCCAGACACTCCCGGTGCGAGTACTCCAGACACTCCCGGTGCCAATACTCCAGACACTCCCGATACCATAACTCCAGACACTCCCTGTGCCAGTACTCCAGACCCTCCCGGTGCCAGTACTCCAGTCACGCCCGATGCCAGTAACTCCAGCCAATCCCGATGCCAGATTCCAGACACTCCCAATGCCAGTACCCCAGACACTCCCGATGCCAGTAACGCCAGGCACTCCCGGTGCCAGTACACCAGAGACTCCCCGTGCCAGTACTCCAGACACTACCGGTGCCAGTACTCCAGACACTCCCGGTGCCAGTACTCCAGACACTCCCGGTGCCAGTATTCCAGACACACCCGGTGCCAGTACTCCAGACACTCCCGGTGCCAGTACTCCAGACACTCAAGATGCCAGTAACTCCAGCCAATCCCTATGCCAGATTCCAGGCACTCCCGATGCCAGTACCCCAGACACTCCCGATGCCAGTAACTCCAGCCACTCCCGAAGCCAGATTCCAAACACTCCCGATGCCAGTACTCCAGACACTCCGGTGCCAGTACACCAGACAATCCCGGTACCAGTTACTCCGGACACTCCCGGTGCCAGTATTCCAGACACTCACGGTGCCAGTACTCCAGACACTCCCGGTGCCAATACTCCAGACACTCTCGATACCAGTAACTCCTGACACTCCCAGTGCCAGGACACCAGAGACTCCCGGTGCCAGTACTCAATACACTCCGGGTGCCAGTATTCCAGACACTCCCGGTGCCAGCACTCTAGACTCTCCCGATGCCAGTACTCCAAACACTCCCGATGCCAGTAACTCCAGCCACTCCCGATGCCAGATTCCAGACACTCCGGGTGCCAGTATTCCAGACACTCCCGGTGCCAGTACTCTAGACTCTCCCGATGCCAGTACTCCAAACACTCCCGATGCCAGTAACTCCAGCCACTCCCGATGCCAGATTCCAGACACTCCGGGTGCCAGTACTCCAGACTCTCCCGATGCCAGTTCTCCAGACACTCCCGGTGCCAGTACTCCAGACACTCCCGATGCCAGTAACTCCAGCCACTCCCGATGCCAGATTCCAAACACTCCCGATGCCAGTACTCCAGACACTCCGGTGCCCGTATGCCAGACAATCCCGGTACCAGTTACTCCAGACACTCCTGGTGCCAATACACCCGACACGCCCGATACCAGTAACTCCTGACACTCCCAGTGCCAGGGCACCAGAGACACCCGGTGCCAGTACTCAAGACACTCCCGGTGCCAGTACTCCAGACACTCCCGGTGCCAGTACTCCAGACACTCCCGGCGTCAGTACTCCAGACACTCCCGGCGCCAGTACTCAAGACACTCCCGGTGCCAGTATTCCAGACACTCCCGGTGCCAGTACTCCAGACTCTTCCGATGCCAGTAACTCCAGCCTGTCCCGTTGCCAGTAACTCCAGCCACTCCTGATGCCAGATTCCAGACACTCCCGGTGGCAGTACTTCAGACACTCCTGGTGCCAGATTCCAGCACTCCCGGTGCCAGTACTCCAGACACTCCCGGTGCCAGTACTCCAGACACTCCCGGTGCCAGTACTCCAGACACTCAAAGTGCCAATAAGTCCAGCCACTCCCGATGCCAGATTCCAGACACTCCTGATGCCAGTACTCTAGACACTCTGGTGCCAGTAACTCCAGCCACTCCCAGTGCCAGTAACTCCAGCCACTCCAAATGCCAGTAACTCCAGACACTCCCGGTGCCAGTACTTCAGACACTCCCAGTGCCAGTATTCCATACACTCCCGGTGCCAGATTCCAGACACTCCCGGTGCCAGTACTCCAGACACATCCGGTGCCAGTGCTCCATACACTCCCGGTGCCAGTAACTCCAGACACTCCCGGTGCCAATACTCCAGACACGCCCGATACCAGTACACAAGACACTCCCAATACCAGTAACTCCAGACACTCCTTATGCCAGATTCCAGGCACTCCCGATTCCAGTACTCCAGACATTCCCGACGCCAGTAACTCCAGCCAATCCCGATGCCAGATTCCAGCCTCTCCCAATGCCAGTAACCCCAGCCATCCCGGTGCCAGTACGTCAGACACTCCTGGTGCCAGGTTCCAGACACTCCCAGTGCCAGTACTTCAGATACTCATGGTGCCAGATTCCAGACACTCCCGGTGCCAGTACTCCAGACACTCACGGTGCCAGTAACTCCAGACACTCCCGGTGCAAGTAACTCCAGACACTCCCGGTGCGAGTACTCCAGACACTCCCGGTGCCAGTATTCCAGACACTCCCAGTGCCAGTACTACAGACACTCAAGGTGCCAGTTTCCAGACAGTCCTGGTGCGAGTAACTCCAGACAATCCTGGTGCCAGTAACTCCAGACACTCCCGATGCCAATACTCCAGACACTCCCGATACCATAACTCCAGACACTCCCTGTGCCAGTACTCCAGACCCTCCCGGTGCCAGTACTCCAGACACGCCCGATGCCAGTAACTCCAGCCAATCCCGATGCCAGATTCCAGACACTCCCAATGCCAGTACCCCAGACACTCCCGATGCCAGTAACGCCAGGCACTCCCGGTGCCAGTATACCAGAGACTCCCCGTGCCAGTACTCCAGACACTCCCGGTGCCAGTAAGTCCAGCCACTCCCGAAGCCAGATTCCAAACACTCCCGATGCCAGTACTCCAGACACTCCGGTGCCAGTACACCAGACACTCAAGATGCCAGTAACTCCAGCCAATCCCTATGCCAGATTCCAGACACTCCCGATGCCAGTACCCCAGACACACCCGATGCCAGTAACTCCAGCCACTCCCGAAGCCAGATTCCAAACACTCCCGATGCCAGTACTCCAGACACTCCGGTGCCAGTACACCAGACAATCCCGGTACCAGTTACTCCAGACACTCCCGGTGCCAGTATTCCAGACACTCACGGTGCCAGTACTCCAGACACTCCCGGTGCCAATACTCCAGACACTCTCGATACCAGTAACTCCAGCCACTCCCGATGCCAGATTCCAAACACTCCCGATGCCTGTACTCCAGACACTCCGGTGCCAGTACACCAGACAATCCCGGTACCAGTTACTCCAGACACTCCCGGTGCCAGTACTCCAGACACTCCCGGTGCCAATACTCCAGACACTCTCGATACCAGTAACTCCTGACACTCCCAGTGCCAGGACACCAGAGACTCCCGGTGCCAGTACTCTAGACTCTCCCGATGCCAGTACTCCAAACACTCCCGATGCCAGTAACTCCAGCCACTCCCGATGCCAGTAACTCCAGCCACTCCCGATGCCAGTTCTCCAGACACTCCCGGTGCCAGTACTCCAGACACTCCCGATGCCAGTACTCCAGACACTCCCAGTGCCAGTACTCCAGACACTCCCGGTACCAGTATTCCAGACACTCCCAGTGCCAGTATTCCAACGACTCCCGGTGCCAGTTTTCTGCCCTTTTATGGGTGGCACGTTGGCACGGCACAGTGGTTAGCACTGCTGCCTCACTGCATCAGAGAACTGGGTTCAATGCCGGCCTCGGATGACTGTCCGTGTGGGGTTTGTACATTCTCCCTGTGTCTGCGTGGGTTTCCTCCCGGTGCTCTGGTTTCCTCCCACAGTCCAAAGATGTGCCGTTTAGGTAGATTGGCCATGCTAAATTGCCCCTTAGTGTTCAGGTTAGGTGGGTTTACAGGGATACGGCAGGGAAGTGGACCAAGGTAGATTCTGCTTGGGCGGGCCGGTGCAGACTCGATGGGCCAAATAGCCTACTTCTGTAAATTTCGCTGATTCGCTGATCCTTCCGGTGTCGGTGCTCTGGCTGATCCCAGTTTCAGTGCTCTGGGCACTCCCAGTACCGGTACTGCTCCCTGTATCAGTGTTCCGACATCTCGGGGGCGGCGTGTGGCGCAGTAGTTAGCACTGGGACTGCGGCACTGAGGACCCAGGTTCAATACCCGGCTCTGGGTCACCGTCCATGTGGAGTTTGCACATTCTCCCCATGTCTGTGTGGGTTTCACCCCCACAACCCAAAGATGTGCAGGTTAGGTGGATTGGCCACACTAAATTGCCCCTTAATAGAAAAAAAAATAATTGGGTACTCTAAAAAAAAATTTTAAGTGTTCTGACCACTCCCTGTATGAGTGTTCCGACCACTCCCAGTGTCAGTATTCTGGCCACTCCCAGTGACTGCGCTCCCTCAACCAACATCCCGAAAACAGATTAACTGGTTATTGTCACATTGCTACTTGTGAGATCTAGCTGGCTCCTGCATTTTGTACATTACAACAGTGACTGTACTTCAAAAGTACCTCACCGGCTGTGAAGCACTTTTGGACATCCTGTGGACCCAAAATATCCAGTTTAAATGCAACCCTTTCTTTCTCGGAGTGGAAAGTATTTTAACATCATTTCCACAATCCAATGTATTTATTAAAATTTGATTATCAAAACCAAAGCAAACGCCATCGAACAGTCTTTCTTGGAACACAGTGTTGGTGAATTGCAAGTATATGGTGTAAGTAAAAGGGCAAATGTTTATTTAACCTACTTAGTCTTCTCCAAATATTTGTGAAGACTGATTACATGATGCAGAGGTGACCTTGTATACTAATAGCACATGCAAAAGACATTACTCTCCGCTGTGTTTAATAGTAGGCAAATATTTTCAGTCTAATTTTTGATCGTTCTGCACCAACACATTCCTCTGCTTCGTCCTTCTCATACAATTAACCTTCTGACTAATGACATGATGTTTGACTGAAGTAGCAAACCATAGCTAAGCGACGACTCAGAGAACCAATCATATTTAATACAACTGCAGCAGGTACCTACAGAATTACTCATCAGCAGTCTGCTGTTTGGATACTCACTTTTATACGGAGCTCAATGAACAAACGTTCAGGCAATATACACTGTCAGGATTCCCACAGGCGCAGGGCACAGCTTCACACATAAACCAGCATAATGACTCAGAAATGGAGGATTCAGGCGGAAAAATGTGGATGGCAATTTCTCAGGTGCGGAGCATATGGGCCTGTGCTGAATGGATGCGATCTACCAGCCATGCTGCTCTCGAAAGGCAGCGTGCCACTGCGCAAGATGGGCGGTAAATGTTGGGAGACCACGCTCACGGGATCTACCTGGCTCGCTACGCCTCGCGAGATCAACGCGATCTTGCGAGACGTTGCAATGTGAAGCCCGCCCATTGTAGCTGGGATCACCTTTTGGCAAATCTGCATATTAGAGCGAGATAGCTAGTCTCACTGTAATATGCAGTTTCCTGAGGCAACCAAGGTGGTGGGATCTATCTCCTTCGGCTTGGAGACCTCGGGCGAGCGCCATTCAGTGCTGGTCTCCTCAAACGGGGAAAAGGTGGGGCAGTGCCAATGTTCCAGGAAGGCAGTGCCAAGGTGCCAAATTGGTATTTTTCATGGGGCGGTGATCAAGCCGGGGAAGGGGGGGATGCACTGTGCGGGTGTGGGGTGCCCATGGACCCCCTTCTAATGAGTTGAGGGGTCGCGTTAGGAGCTCGAGAGATCGGGACGCCATTTTAAAATGGCATCTCGATCTCTCGCTGCATTGAGGAGTTCTGGCAAGTGGAGCTCCTCAGTGCAGAAAACAGGGCTGACTGTGGCCTCCAGTTCACATTCCCTGCTGAAGCCCCGTATTTAACCTGATGGCTGTTAGATCACGGGATGTTTCTCAGCACTGCGTGCACCGGGAAACAAGCGGCTAAATCCACTCACTATGGCACTCTATTTCCATTTGGTTAGGTTGTGCCCAATTTCCTTTGCACAAAGAGGCATTCACACATTATTAAACTGAGCTGGGATTGCTGGCCTGACTCCAGACTAGAAGGACATGGGCGGGATTCTCCCCTACCCGGCGGGGCGGGGAATCCGGCGTAATGGAGTGGCGTGAACCACTCCGGCGTCGGGCAGCCCCAATGGTGCGGAATTCTCCACACCTTTAGGGGCCAAGCCCTCACCTTGAGGGGCTAGGCCTGCGCCGGAGTGATTTCCATCCTGCCGGCTGGCGGGAAAGGCCTTTGGCACCATGCCAGCCGCCGCCGAAAGGACTTCGCCAGGCGACGCATGCGCGGGAGCATCAGCGGCCGCACACGGCATCCCCGCGCATGTGCGGTGGAGGGGGTCTCTTCCGCCTCCGCCATAGTGGAGACCGTGGCGAAGGTGGAAGAAACAGAGTGCCCCCACGGCACAGGCCCGCCCGCGGATCGGTGGGCCCCGATCGCGGGCCAGGCCACTGTGGTGGCATCCCCCGGGGCCAGATCGCCCCACGCACCCCCCCAGGACCCCGGAGTCCTCCCCCGCGTCATCTGCCCCCGCCGGTAAGATAGTTGGTTCAATCCACGCTGGCTGGCGAGGGTTGACAGCGGCGGGACTTCGGCCTATCGCGGGCCGGAGAATCGCCGGGGGAGCCCGCCGACTGGCGCGGCGCGATTCCCACCTCCTCCGATTTTCTGGTGGTGGAGAATTCGGGACACGGCGGTGGCAAGATTCACGCCAGCCCCCGGCGAGTCTCCGAACACTCAACAATATTAAGGACAAAGCAGCCCGCTTGATTGGCACCCATCCATCACTTTAAACATCCATTCCCTCCACCACTGGTGCACTGCAATGTTTACAAGAAGCATTGCAGCAATGCACTAAGGCTCCATCAGCAGTACCTTCCAAACCCATGACCACCACCATCTAGAAAGACAAGGGCAGCAGATGCATTGGAGCACCGCCACCTGTAAATTCCCCTCCAAGAGATTAGAATAGAATAGAATACAATACAATACAAAAGAATAGAATAGAATACCTACACTGCAGAAGGCAGCCAATACACTATTCGAATCTGCACCGACCCTCTGAAAGAGCACCGTACCTAGCCTGCCCCTCCTACCCTATCCCCATTACCCCCACCTAACCTGCACATCTTTCAACACTAAGAGGCAATTTTAGCATGACCAATCGACCTAATCCGCACATCTTTGGACTGTGGGAGGAAGCCGGAGCAGCCGGAGGAAACCCACGCAGACACGGGGAGAATGCCACACAGTCACCCAAGGTACCTGGTGCTGTGAGGCAGCAGTGCTAACCATTGTGCCACCGTGCTGACTTGGAAATATATTACCATTCCTTCATTGTCACTCGGTCAAAATAACTTAATTGCGGTGTTAACGTAAGCCTACTTTTGGCACTAATAAAGATTATTATTAAAATCCTAAAGTCCCTCCCTAACAGCATTCTGAATGCTTACACCACATGGATTGCAACAGTTCACAAAAGAAGTGCACTACTGCCTTCTCAAGGGTAATTAGGGATGGCCAGCAAATGCTGGCCCAGCCAACGATGCACACATCCCAAGAAAGAATATTTTCTATAAATCAGGTCTTCTGACTGTTCTGCTTTCTTTTGATTGGGCAACGCTGGAAAATAAAGATGGCAGGAAGGTTGGCTTTATTAGCATTGATGGGCAGAGGCCCATAAGCTGCTAAAAGAAAAAAACATTGCCAGTGCTTGATGTCCCACACCAATGGCCTGTCAACATGTTCTCCATTGAAGTACAAACCTAACCATACCACTAATCATCGTGATTAAGGGTCTTGAAATTATCTTGTGTGAAGATTACTGTACAAATCCTTAATGCTTTAATATTGAATTCCTCAATCCAAATAGAGACTGTAAGCTGCTCATTTTAATCAGCCTTATTTTAAGTAAGGTAACATCTTCATTAAGACAGTGAAATAGGGAATTTAACATGACCACATTAAGCATGCCAGTGATAATCTTTCCAATTTCAAGGCCCAGATTTTGTTTGCATTCCACTAAAGGCATTGGCATTGTGTATCATAATATATACTGTCTAATAAAACCACAATGGGCACAGAGGCAAAAGAGAATAAACTTTACTGGGAAACATTCATTCATATTGAAGTAAATGGAAGAGCCCTATTTGTTTGCCAATTAGCTTCTCAATGTGAGGATTCCTGTTTTCACACATTTACTGCATTTACAATGGAGTATATCTTTACATGAATGGATTGTATCCTATTAAGCACACAGCTGTAGCCTGTAGCTCTCTAATTGCAAAAGATTACTGCATAATTAATCGAGTCATTATTACACATTGGCATGGTGCCAACCAACATGGTAGGCAGAAGTAAAGTGTGAATTGTTTTCATTCTCATTTGAAATTGTTGATTTTAATTGTAAAGTTTAGGTGTACCTCTGAGTGATTATATTATGGTTATTCTATAATTGCTGGCTCAGGAACGTGGAAATTCCTGGGCATATTGACAGCCTAAACATTAAGGAAGGAACTTTCCAATGTGCCATTCCTGCTCGTCGCCAAAGTTTTAATAATAATAATAATTGCTTATTGTCACAAGTAGGGTTCAATGAAGTTACTGTGAAAAGCCCCTAGTCGCCACATTCTGGTGCCTGTTCGGGGAGGCTGGTATGGGAATTGAACCCACGCTGCTGGCCTTGTTCTGCATTACAAGCCAGCTGTTTAGCCCACTGTGCTAAACCAGCCCCTTGTGGTTACACCGATCTGTTGCTGAGATTGCAGTCAGAGGGAAATCAGCAGTCCTGCCCGGTTAGACTGAAGAGTAAGGCATGAGTGATAAACAAAAAAACCCAGATGCAGAACTTAGATTAAAAGTGGGAAGAAATTTAAACACAGATCTTGGACAACAAAGTTATTACCTGAGGTAATATCTAACCTTGGAGAGACCATTAAAAGTAGCTAAGCACTATGTTGGTTATCACACCAATCTGATTTGGACATTTGATGTGGGTATTAAGGATAATGGGTGTGCAACTCCCTTCAATCTCAGAACTCAGTGGTCATACTTTCAGCTGTCGGGTGGAATTCCCTCCTTAAAACACTATCGTTCTTTTAAGTCTTGTCTTCAAACTTATTTCTTTGACCAAGTTTTTGATTACCTCCTCCGAGGTTTTGCCATTTTTTGCCAATGTATCCAATTTTCGCATTCACCTGAAACATCTTGGGTCATTTTCCTGCATTAAAAGCACTCTGTAATTGAAAGCTGGTATTGTTGAAGGTGTCTGCTGTGTACTAGGTGTATAAGAAATGCTAAACCTATGGCTTTGAAAATACATTTACAATTTCGCTATCCTGATTGCACAGAGGGAATTTTCTCCCGTGGTTGTTGGCCTATCTGCCATCTTATAATCATAGAACATAGAACCCGTGCAGTACAGGCCCTTCGGCCCTCGATGTTGCGCCAACCTGTGAAACCACTCTAAAGTCCATCTACACTGTTCCCTTATCGTCCATATGTCTATCCAATGACCATTTGAATACCCTTAGTGTTGGTGAGTCCACTACTGTTGCAGGCAGGGCATTCCACGCCCTTACTACTCTCTGAGTAAAGAACCTACCTCTGACATCTGTCCTATATCTATCTCCCCTCAATTTAAAGCTATGTCCCCTCGTGGCAATGTGACCATCAAGTGGCAATAAACGGATGCACAGTGGTCAGCACTGCTGCCTCCCAGCGCCAGGGACCCGGGTCGGGTTCAATTCTGACCTTGAGTGACTGTCTGCGTGTGGTTTGCACATTCTCCGGGTGTCTGCGTGGGTTTCCTCCGGGTGCTCCGTTTTCCTCCCACAGTCCAAAGATGTGCAGGTTAGGTGGATTGGCCATGCTAAATTGCCCCTTGGTGTCCAATAGGTTCGGTGGGGTTCCGGGGTTAGGGCAGGGCAGTGGGTCTCGGTAGGGTGCTCTCAGAGGGTTGGTGCATATTTGATGGGACGATTGGCCTCCTTCTGCACTGTAGGGGTTCTATATTCTATTAAACATTCCAGGAATGCGCTTTTGTTTCTTTCGGTGATGTTGAAATGTCCTTTTGTTACATTTGACCACAGCAGTTCAAAATGTTCTGTGATACCCCTGAAATAAAGAAAATATCCTATCCTACGTCGGATCATTTATTATCCGCTATATATCTTTTAATAAGGTGTCCTTTAATATAGTGAAAAAACAAGACTGCTGTATCTCGCAATATACCCTCAAGAACAGGAGCAAGTGAGAAGATGAAACTAATTTTTTTTAAATTAAAAATTGTATCATGAATGCAATGACATTTCACAGGCATTTAACTGATTCTAATATTAATTTCTTAATGATTTCAATAAAATGCTGTTTTGCTTTTATGCAATGCCAAGGGTTGATCATTTGTTTTTGGAAGACCTCACATACTTATCATAGCTGAGTGTTCCAATATTTGTAAAATACATTCCCAAAAGTTCTTTTATGGCTGCAATTCTCCACTGACACTCAAATTTTTTAATCGCCCCCAAATGACATGGAAATTCACTCCTGAAAAAGTGTTCACTTCTACTAGGACATTTGACGACGCTTAATTAATCTGTATTCTGTGAGATAAAATAGAGATAGTGTGCTACAATCAGCAACCTGTATCGACCTCGAGTATTCCAATTACAGGACTAACATGAATGTGACCATAAAAGCCCTTAGGTATATTGTAGTTAACCTCTTAGTGACCCCACTCAGGCGCAGGTCAACTCCCAGCAATTTGACCTGAAACAGACCTTGACATGGCAAAAGGCCTCTGGATACGCTGTCAAATGCTCCTGCTTGTACTCAATAAAGCAAACGGGATTTCTTGACTGTAATTACATATGTTGTTAGATATGAAGTGGAGATATTGTTTGATTAACAAAATGCTCTATTGTTGCTCACATCGAATTGAAATTGGCCATTATTGTAGGCTGTCATAACCCGCACAGGACTTACGAAGTGGCAATGATTAAACTCCCCGTGAGCCCTGCCAAATGTGGGGTCCCCGGATAAAAAGGGGACGGGGAACCCTAAACCATATATCGTTATTGTCTGTATGAAGTCGGCCAGTTTGGGTGCCAATCGGAGAGACCCGGCTGGGATGTTTCCTGCTGTGTAAATAAAAGTTATTGTAATAAAACTTTAGCACCTTTGAGCAATTCGGTGTGGGCTCCTTCGCTGTCTACAAAATAGGCCTTCACGGTATAAATGGAGAAGGCCCTAAACGGGGGGGGGGGGGGGGGGGCCTAGAAAATGGGGAGCACCAAGTGAGGCACAAATGATCCAGGAGCGGCCCTCCGCCCTCAATCCCAGGTCTGAGGTCCTCAAAATGAGAATTGGTCTAATTTCTGAGCCCATAATGATCAAAGCTGGCTTATATTGCGTTAATTTACAATTGTCTGGTAAAGGTGTGCTATCAGTGTCCGACAATAAAATTTTATCCTTGAAGCCATGGTGAATGGTAGGTGAGTGGCAACCACCAGCATTATCCAATTTCCTGATACATCATAGTGAGTATTCATTACTTTTCCCCAGTGATGTTGGTAAGTGGATTCCACTAGGGGTCTGCAGTGGCTTTCAGGAGAAAATGAACAATTGAGATATTTGCCCAAAGTGTCAGTTGAGGGAAGAAGAGAATTAGTAGTGACACCGCGATATAAGATTTTATTTCCACAACGCTTTCTGCCTGAAGTGTGAAACTCTAAATTGGGAAGAAATAATGATCTGTCCATGTGATAAGCTGAACAGGTTCAGACTAAAGAGAGCCAGAAAGGTAAGGAGCAAAGAATGAAAATAATGAGAGAGTGAAGAGAAAATCAGGGAGTAATTGCACTTCGTTGGCAACGGCAACCAACGGCGTTGGTTTCTATCATTGCCTGTTTATATTTTTCTGATAGGCTCCAGAAGCTAAAAGAAATTGTTATTCATAAACTCTTAAACTGAGTGCAAAAATAAGCCTGGTTCCTGAATCATTCAACACACAAGAAACAAAAATGTTTCTGTTTACTGGCATCATCAACACTCATCTCCAACACTCAACTCCAAACGGCTAGGAAACAGCAATGATTTCCATGGCAGTGAGTTTTAAATATCCATCCATGGAATATGGGTGTTGAGAAGGTGGTGCTGAGCTGCTTTATTGAACTGCTGCACAGAGTGTGATGTATGCACTGCCATAGTGCTGTTAGGTAGGGATTTTCAGGTTTTTGACCTAGCAACAGTCAGTTGGGATGGTAAGTGGCTAGGGGGACGTACAAACAGTGGCCTTCTGGTGTCTCCTGGCCTTGTTCTTCTAGGTAGGAGAGATCGGGGGTTTGGACGGTGCTTCTGAAGAAGCCGTGGCAAGATGCCGGGGTGCATCTTGTAGATGGGTACACACTACCGACGTGGTGTGCTTGTGTTGGGAGGAAGGGAATTTTTAAGATGCTGGATGGGCTGCTTTGTCCTGGGAATCATTGAGCCTCTCGAATATTGTTGGAGCTGCACTACTCCTGACAAGAGTGGCGTATGCCATCACAATCCTAACTTCTGGCTAAAAGCAAATTACTGCGGATGCTGGAATCTGAAACAAAAACAGAAAGTACTGGATAATCTGAGCAGGTCTGACAGCATCTGTGGAGAGAGAAGGGAGCTAATGGTTCGAGTCTGGATGACTCTTTGTCAAAGGTAACTTATGGCTTGTTGATGGTGGGCAGTCTTTGGGGAATCAGGAAGTGAGTTACTCGCTGCAGAATTCCCAACCTCCAATTTATAATGCACAAATTTATTTAGTGACTGATGACATACAATAATTACATATGAACTCATTTTGCAGGGCAGCACGGTGGCACAGTGGTTAGCACTGGGATTACGGCGCCGAGCACCTGGGTTCGAATCCCGGCACTGGGTCACTGTCCCTGTGGAGTTTGCACATTCTCCCCGTGTCTGCGTGGGTTTTACCCCCACAACCCAAACAGATGTGCAGGTTAGGTGGATTGGCCACACTAAATTGCCCCTTAATTGGAAAAAAATAATTGGGTACTCTAAATTTATAAAAGAAAATAAACTCATTTTGCACTCAGTAACACCAGGAGTTAGGCAAAACTGCACTATTAAACAACACAAATTCAACTATGCTCCAGCCTCACCTCACCATACACTCTACGGCAGACATTAATAATGCATAATATCAAACTATCCTGACACACTGGAATTTAAATTTATTATTATTGCTCTCTTTTTTGGGTCCAAAACAGGGTAGAGAACTAAAGGTTTGCACTCGGTCCAATAAGAGTCAGGCCTTTATTCACACGTCTCTGGTGTCCACTTGAAATGAGCACAGGCCTCTTTCAAATATTGAAATAAAGTTTCTGCTGACATCCTGCTTCTACTATCTAAAGGGGGCACAGTTAGCAGCATATGTGTGACACATCAACTCTGTATGCAACCATCTCCAATAAAGAGCATTTTTGCGATCCCCTAGGTGACATTGTGAGAGACAATTCAAATGAGGCGATTCATCCTGTGTGAATTCAATGCACTTGTTGGGGCAGAGAGTGACTCCTGCCACCATGTCTAAGTCATCATGGGGTAGGCGAGATCAACAATAATGGACGGTGCCTTCTTGAGCTTTGTGCCCTTAATGAACTCTGCATCACCAACACCTTCTTCCAGGGCAGAGATTGTCACAAGGTAGCATAGCATCAATCAAGGTCTGAACATTGTTATGACCTCGTGGACTAGTGTGAGGTAACACAATTATTTTTTTATTTATAACAATAAATATTTTTAAATATGCAGCCAATACAACTGGTTAACCATTATCTAATTCCGAACCGCCCACTTTAACTCGCCCCAGTCTCTACACACAGACAAGACTGACAAATACAGAAGGGAAAGAGGAGTGTAAAATAATGATGAAAATAAAAGGATAAATCTTTGTTTAAGATTGTCATCGTCCAGTACAATCTAATAATAATAACAATCGCTTATTGTCACAAGTAGGCTTCAATGAAGTTACTGTGAAAAGCCTAGTCGCCACAATCCGGCACCTGTTCAGGGAGGCCAGTACGGGAATTGAACCTGTGCTGCTGGCCTTGATTCTGCATTATAAGCCAGCTGTTTAGCCCACTGTGCTAAACCAGCCCCCAGGCTTTCAGTTGGAGTTTTTGTATTCAGCCTGTAATGGTTTTCACTGAAGATTCATCCAGGTCTCCAGACTTCTCTGCAGGATCAGAAAAATAGCAGATAGGCAGAGAGAGAGAGAGATAGACATTCACAGCTGCTCCCCTCAGTGTCCAGGGCCCGACGGTCCTATGGGAATTAAGGGAATCAACAGGAAGAGCTCTTACAACATTGGCACCAAATTGACCTGGTGACCACAAGGTGCAATCTGCCCAATATCCTCCAGACCCACACGTACCACAAGACACTGCTTATTCCCTTATCACTGCAAAATGGAGGTGCACTCCCAAAGTTTTCACAGTTCCAAACAAGATGGCTCACCACACAGCAACATGTTTTGCACATGTAATGATTATAGATCATAGAATTTACAGTGCAGAAGGAGGCCATTTGGCCCATCAAGTCTGCACCGGTTCTTGGAAAGGGCACCTTACTTAAGCCCACGCCTCCATCCTATCGCCGCAACCCAGTAACCCCACCTTACCTTTGGACACTAAGGGCAATTTATCACGGCCAATCCACCTAACCTGCACATCTTTTCACTGTGGGAGGAAACCGGAGCACCCGGCGGAAACCCAGACATGGGAGAACGTGCAGACTCCGCAGAGACAGTGACCCAAGCCGGGAATCGAACTTGGGACCCTATGAAACAACTGTGCTAACCACTGTGCTACCGTGCTGCCCTGTCAAATAGCAGAACATCACACTAGCCCTCGAACAATCACTACTCACCCAAGGTTTACCAGGAAGTGCTGATTTTGGTGTTGATGAATTTGGAAAGTCACTAACCTCAGCCATCAGTGAAGCAGAAGAAGTGTCATTTGATGAAGCTGAAACCTGCAACAAGGACTGATTTAGCAGTTATTCAGCTGAAATGACATCTCTTGGTTATGTAAAAACAAAGCAAACATGACGCGCAACATAAACCAATCAGCTTAAACACTACATGACCTGCAATTGGCAAAGACAGCCATGCAAAAGATAGGGAGATACTTTGCAAACAAACACTTCATCACCTTTTGTCAAGAAATTCAAACTGCCTGTGACAATGGAAATTTAGGAATGATGTTTGAAGGGATCAAGAGGGTGTTTGGTTCCACAGTCACCCAAGATCCCCCTGCTGAAGTCAGTGATGGTGAAATACTCCAACGGTGGCAAGGGTGTGAGTACCCTTTCTGCACATACCTCCAGGGTTCTGAATGGGATCCTTCAGGGAAGATGGAGGTTAAGGGGAGGTCTTGGGATGGGCTGGAGGGGCTCAGGTTGGGGGTATTTGTTGGGATGGGGTTATGTGACAGGCCTTCCCGCTGTAGATTTGAAAATCATTAAACTGTTTTTTTCTGCATGTCGAGTTGTCGTGTAAAGCATACCCTCTGTAACCTTGAAACTCTTTGATATCTCTCCCAGCATGTCAATTCCAAAGGTGTGTCAGATTATGGTAAAAGTCTTCCCTTTGATGTGTTGGAAACCTTTGAAGTGATTTTTTTCACAGTTATGTCATTCGCCTTTAACATTTTCAAACCCGAGAAGGCTAAAAGCTTTGAACGGCATTGTTTGAATTTGTTTGCACAGTCCATTGCCTTTTACAAGCCTCTTGATTGACAGACCCAGGCTATTTCAAAGGAGGGTTTAGTGTTGTTTGTTTTTGTAGCTCTTCGGGGTCCATGAACTCTGAAGTGCTTCCTATTTTGGTCATGTTCTTTCTTACTGCAGTTTTTTTTAAAGAGACTGCCTGTTTGTTCTAAAGAGCTTCCTGCAAAGAACAGGTGCGGGGGTAGCACTCAGACAGATAGCCTCTTTAACAAAACTGTGTTTAGAAAGAACACCTGCCACAAAGAGGAAGCACGACAGAGTTAATGGACCCCGAAGAGCTATAAAAACAAACAATGCTAAGATGTAGGAACAAAAGCAGGCTATTTAGCCCATCAAGCCTGATTCACCATTCAATGCAATCATGACTGATCGGTATGATCTGATAATCCTCAATTCTGTTTTGGTACTTCCAGATCCTTAGCAGCCCAAGAAGCAATCCTTAAAGAGAGTGTTAGAGGCTGTTCATAAGAGGCCCAAACTCTTTGAAAGTGCAAGTTTTTCTTTTTGGGGGGGGGGGGGGGGGGGTGGGGGGGAATTGTGTTGGGCTGCTAGTCCGTTAAAGAACTAGGTTACTTGAGGAGCTGATTTCTGGTAAAGTATCTGGCTTCCAGTAACTGATCGTGTGACCAAATTAGGAGATAAAGAATAAAATAGCAAAAGGTCAACAAGAAGTTAATTACAGGGGTGACTAGATTGTGGATGTAGCTCCAGTCTGAAGCACAGTTTTAGTTTAGAGGGCGCTTGTAGAAAATATCTCTTTCAAGCAGGATTCAGTTGAAACTATGTGCAGACTAAAAGAGTTTAAAGGTCTTATTAACTGAAGGTCTCTTAATAGTGTTACTCCAGTAACAGCCTCCCCGAACAGGCGCCGGAATGTGGCGACTGGGGGCTTTTCACAGTAACTTCATTTGAAGCCTACTTGTGACAATAAGCGATTTTCATTTCATTTTGTTTCATAGTGAATTGAACTTCTAGGGATGGCCAAGCTAAGAAGAGAGAAAGTAGATGGAGATAGAGAGAGGGAGTGGGAGAGACAGAGACAGAGAGAAAGAGAGCGAGAGTTTTAGATGAAAGACTCTGAAGTGAAAGAATATTAGAAACAGGAATTATCTGACCCAAGTTCTGGCCATACTTAAGACACTAACAATATCTGCGTTGAATGGGGACTCTACATGTGTGGGACGGTGGGAGGAGATTTTAAGAGACAGTTTTGCCAGAGTTATGTAGAAGGCCCAAGAGGTCTCAGCCCACCGATCAATAGGCAAACCTAGAACCATAGAATTACTACATTGCAAAAAGAGACCATTTGGCCCATCAAGTCTGCACCAACCCTCTGACCTGCAATCCCTTCCAACATTGCTGGTATCAGAGATTCAGTGCCCCCTCCCCAATCCTCCCCAGTACCAACCCCCTATAACCCCCCTGCAAGGATCACTGGCATCGGGGTCCCGTCATTGGGATTCCCCCCTCGCCAGCATCAGGTCTACCCCAATCACTGGTACCAGTGCCCAACCCCCCCCCCCCCCCCCAGAGCAAGCAACACCCCGCTATGGGGTCATTAGATGACCCATCATCCCTTCATGCCCTCGTCCTTCATGCCCACCTTCATGTCCCTCCATCATGCCCATCTTCACATCCCTCCTTCATGTCGCCCTTCATGCCCATCCTTTCAGGCCCCCTTTTCAGGTCCCGCCCCTTTTCAGCCACTCTTTCAGGCCCTGCCCCTTGACATTGCCCCCTGATACTGCTCCCTGGCACTGCCCCTGAAACTGCCCTTGGTACTATGCCCTGACATCTGGCAGTGCCAACCTGGCAGTGCTAGACTGGCACTGCCAGGGTGCCGGGGGCAATGCCAGAGCATTGGCCTACCATGTCCCCAATCATCCAGAGGCTCCAATGGCCTCAGAGCCACCCAGTGTAGTCATCTCATCTGGCCTCCAGTGGTAAGTCCAGTAGTGATTCCCACCGGCCTCAGCTATACTGGCGGTGGTGGGTGGGGGAGGGGGGGGTGCAATGGAGAGAATGTCGGGAGCTGAGGGAATCCGGCTTTAAACTCACCAAGCCTATTTAAATGCTTATTTAAATATACTAATATGGTTCACGCCCAGCAGGGGTTCACACCCAGCGAGGGTGTGAACCAGATTGTGGAAGGTGTCAGGAACATCACGCTCCGTTCGACGCCATGCGCGGACTCGGTTCAGGATCTTTCCCGCTAGTCTCCCGGAATAGTGGGATGTGAGCCTCATGCAATGCGACCTCCAAAAATTTAGATAAAGAGACAGAGAGTAAAGTTTGTTGATAAGGCAATGTTCGATAGAAAGGTAAGCTGTGGGGAGGACACAGAGAGACTACAAGTAGCTATGGATAGTTTAACTGATTGGGCAACAAGGTGCCAGAGGGGTTATAATATAGGGCAGCATGAAGTTATTCACTTTGGTCAAAGGAATAGAAAAGCTGAATATTTTTTAAAACTTGAGGAACTTGTAAATGTTGATGTTCAAAAAGCCTTGGGTGATCTTGTACAAGGAATGAACTAATCATAGGATAAGGGACGGATGATTTGCAACTGAGATAAGGGGATGTCACTTCAAAGTCTTGTGAATCTCTGGGATTCTCTACCACAGAGGGTTGTGGATGCTCCATCGTTGAATACATTGAAGGCTGATATAGACAGATTTTTCGTCTCTCAGGGAATTAAAGGACATGGGGAATGTGTGGGAAATGGAGTTGAAGCTCAAGATTGGAAATTATTGTATTGAATGGCACAGCAGGCGCAAAAGATGCATTCCTGCTCCTATATTTCTTGTGCTCTTATGTTCTCCCTTTCTCTGTAACTATGGTCATTTCCACAACCTATATCAAAACTCTTCAGATGGCCTTCCCACAGGGCTCCCACTTGCCCACCCTGATGTCTGCACAATTTTACGCTGGGGGGGTGGGGGGGCAAGGTCTAGGCTGGCCTGCCTACCTTTACCCCAGTTGAGATCCTTAACTGACCAATTAATGACAATTTTCATGCTGGTGGGAGGAGTTCAGGGGCAGGGAGAAGCCCGCAGAGTGACCATTCCCAGGCCTCAGGCTGGAAAACAATGGGGAGTAGGGGGCCCTCCACCAGCATCCTCTTATTAACATTGGGCGCTCTCGCAAAAAGGTCGGGTCCCTGTAACGTCTCCCTCTCATCCCCGATCACTCCCATACCTCGGCATCTCCAACAACACTCCCATTCCCCCCTGCTCACCGCCCCTCTCCAACCTGACTGAGACCCCCACACCTAGCTGTTGCGGGGGTTCTGGGACTTTGGCTCTGGGGACAGCTTGCAGTCCCAGTCCTGTCCACTGTCGCTTCTGCCGCTGCAGAGACTGGAGAGCCGTCAGTGTATCTGGATAAAAGCAAATTACTGCGGATGCAGGAATCTGAAACCAAAGAGAAAATGCTGGAAAATCTCAGCAGGTCGGGCAGCATCTGTAGGGAGAGAAAAGAGCTAATGTTTTGAGTCCAGATGACCCTTTGTCAAAGCTAAAAGACAGAGAAAGTGGGAAATATTTATATTGTGAGATGAGAGAATGAAAGATGAGTCACAGCCACAGAAACCAAGGGAAAAGAGTGCTACTGGCAGTCCCCAGAGAGAACAAAAGCTGTGAAAGGCCACACAGCAGATAAACTAACATCAGGGGGTAAACTGTGACAGATGTAGATGTGGGGGGAGGGGAAGGGGAAAGCAAAGAGGAGAAAAGGTAAGGAAAGGGGGGATAAGATAGGAGGGGGCAATATATATAAAGAAAGACAAGATAGAAAGAAATGGAAAGAAACTTCAGGTGATTAGCCGTACCCAACCTCGACCCCTTTGTTTTCATCCCATTTCATTTCAACTGTCTTTTACCATTTCTTTCTTTCTTGTCTTTCTTTATATATATATATTTCCCCACCTATCTTACCTTTCCTTACCTTTTCTCCCCTTTGCTTCCCCCCTTCCTCTCTCTCCCACCCATGTCCGCTCGCCCCACATCTACATCTGTCACAGTTTACCCTCTGATGTTAGTTTATCTGCTGTGTGGCCTTTCACAGCTTTTGTTCTCTCTGGGGACTGCCAGTAGCACTCTTTTCCCTTGGTTTCTGTGGCTATGACTCATCTTTCATTCTCTCACCTCACAGTATAAATATTTCCCACTTTCTCTGTCTTTTAGCTTTGACAAAGGGTCATCTGGACTTGAAAGGTTGCTCTTTTCTTTCCCTACAGATGCTGCCAGATCTGCTGAGATTTTCCAGCATTTTCTCTTTGGTCTCAGCCTATCTGATTGGTCAGTAGTTCTGTGGGGAGAAACATCCTCTCTAGTGATGGTGGAATTTCCGCCTGTAGCCAATTAACACTTGTTGGAGCTTTCAATGACTGTAGGGCAGGATGTATCACCAGCGGTGTGCCCGTCACTGACCCTCTACTGGCAGGAAGGAAACCCCTGCCGCCCTAAAAATCCTGGCTATGGAATACCCTCCCTAAACCCATCTAACCCTCCACCTTCTTCCAATACGCTCCTAAAACTCACCTCTTTGACAAAACCTGTCGTCAGCCCATCCCATACGACAACATCTTGTATTTATATGTTCCGACAGAGTGCTTCAGCATAATAAAACATCCCAAGCTGCTTCACAGGATTTGACATGGAAATGCCAAAAGCCACACAAGGAAATATTAGGTTGGGTGTTCAAAAACCTGAGTGAAAGGTGAGGATTTAAGGAGTGTTTTAAAGAAGGAATCAGAGGTAGAGAGATGGAGGGGTTTAGTGAGGAATTCCGGGGTTTGGGGCTGTCGCAGCTGTAAGTAAAGCCACCAGCGATGGAATGATTAAAATCAGAGATGCACACAAGAGGCTGCAATTGGAGGAGTGCAAATTTCTCAGAGGATTGGAGGGCTGGAGGAGATTGCGGGAAGGGTGAGGCCATAGATGGATTTGAAACTAGTGGAGAAGCTTTAAAATCAAGGCATTTTGGGTTCATATGACATTGCAGATCAGCGAGCATGAGGGTAAACATCATCTCTGGCTCGGCATCCATTTTGTTTACTTATGCCTCTGCATAGCACCTTGGTATATTTTTCCACATTAAAACTTCACTGTGAATGTAAACTGTTGTTGGTGATGGATTTGAACTGAACAAAGAGGCAGGAGTTTATATTCTTTAGATGTTTGTGTGTTCATAATTCATGGTGAAATGTTATAGTTGGAGGGGGACAGGTTCACTGATTATAAAAGGGCAGCTGCCGCCAAAAGTAGAAGTGGATAGATTTATCCACTACCAAGTTCTCAGATACCTGTTGTGCTATGTTGCTTCGGATAACACAGGCTGCCTTTTGATGCAGTCTTAACTAAAGGATGCTCCAGACTCTGAAATGAGTTCAACATGTTTATTGAACTATTAACACAGTTCTCAAATGAGTTTGACTCTCTGCTAATCTAACTGTAGTAACTCAGTCTAACTGTACCAGCTTGCTCTAAGCCACGTGCTGGGGTATGATGCTGCTGATCAACCCTGTCTAACTCTCTAGATTTCTGTCTATGGAAAGAGGCAGGGTGTGAGTGCCTCATCCCTTTTATAGTGCTTATGTCATTCCCCCTTGTGGTGATGCCACCTCTGAGTGTCCTGACTGCCCATTGGTTGTGCCGTATTCTGAGTGTTCATTGGTTGCATGTTTGCATATCATGACAATACCTTCCTTCATAATGTGCCTGCAACATGTTAATGATGGAGAGACAGTCGCAAGTCTAGCATTAAGGATTAAATACCTTACAAGCTGCAGATTAAGAATTTTGATGCTGTCTTTTCTATCTGAATATAGGAGAAGAATATTACGGGACATAAGGAAAAGCAGGATTAGGCCATACGACACATTAACTGCCATTCAATAAGACTAAGATGAAACCTTGACCACTTTCTGCATATTCCTTGATTCCCCTAGAGCGTCAAAATCTTTTCATTTCTGTCTTTTATATACTTAATAGCTGAGTGTGGCGATTGTCCCTTTAAGGGAAATGTTATGTTCCTTGTATTGTTCTCCAAGATAGCCAACGTCGTAGTGTTGACAAAGAACATAAAGCTGTATGTTTAAATCAAAACTAGTTTATTTTACACTACTGGTAGCATGTTATGACTGTCCACTACTTGAAATGATTTGCACACTCTACTGAATAACAGTTAACAAAATAATACTATTGAATCTATTATACAGTAATTAATTATCTCTTTAATATATAACCTACACTCTAACTCAACCTCACACTATCCTTCTTCATCAGCTTCTCCCAGAATGCTTAGAGACGCAGCCTTTCATAAGACCACTCAGTGATGCCATCTAGTGTTGATATACATGAGCACCACCTTGTTAACCCTTTACTCTCCTTAGCTTCCCCATATCATTACAGGAAACACAGCTGAGTAAGGGTCACCTGGCTTAGGGGACCAATTGGGGCTAAGAGTGGGTAATCACCCCAGGGGTGGAGTCCCTTTAGGCAGGAGACACATCGGGAGAAAACTTGAAGCCATGATTGGAGTATCTGAAAGTGCATCTTTACATTGAGCTTCCACAATCCACGGGCTAGAGAATTCCAAAGATTCACAACCTTCTGGGTAAACGATCTTAAACAGTTGATCTGTTTTCCCCTCAATTTCTTCCAATTATTCGAATGTAACACCATTAGGTTACGTACATATACGTCCAGACAAGCTTTCATAAATTTGTTTGTGAAACGCTGATTAAGGCAGAGTCTGTCCCAGGTAAACTTGGAACTGGATAATGAAATGACTGACAGGAAAAAATTGGTACTAGTTAGGGAGTTACATCTGAATGCATGGGGCATTCGCTATGTTAACATCCGAGGAATCAGTATTTGGTTTCCTCTTATTTCTAATCAACATAAATAACCTAGATTGAAAATTGTAGTTACAAGCTGGCCAGGTGGTGCTAATTGGGATGCATTGAAGTTTGCTGAAGCAATGAAGGAATTAGCAAATAATAGATAAACATTTAAAGTGTGCAGGACTATGGCAGATGAAATCCAATATAGATAAGTGCAAGTTGTAATTCACTGGGTAAAATGCAGGACATAAAGTATGTCCAGTGTGTGACATTGTTTTAGTTATTGCATTAAACTAGCTAGGGGAAAGGCTGCAAGAGATCTGGGAGTACTAGCAGACTCAACACTACCATGTTGAGCAGCATGGTAGCATTGTGGGTAGCACAATTGCTTCACAGCTCCAGGGTCCCAGGTTCGTTTCCGGCTTGGGTCATTGTCTGTGCGGAGTCTGCACTTCCTCCCCGTGTGTGCGTGGGTTTCCTCCGGGTGCTCCGGTTTCCTCCCACAGTCCAAAGATATGCGGGTTAGGTGGATTGGCCGTGATAAATTGCCCTTCGTGTCCAAAGCTTCCCTTAGCGTTGGGTGGGGTTACTGGGTTATGGGGATAGGGTGGAGGTGTTGACCTTGGGTAGGGTGCTCTTTCCAAGAGCCAGTGCAGACTCGATGGGCCGAATGGCCTCCTTCTGCACTGTTAATTCTATGATAATCTATGATGTTCAGTTACGCAGGTGTAGCAGTCAGCAAAGCAGAATGTAAAGCCACAGAAGGAGATGTTGGGACAGATTGTCAGAAGCTTGGTCAACTAGATAGGCTTCAAGGGAGAAAAAGGGGTAAAGAGACAGAGAGGTTTAGGGAAGGAGTTAGTTCCTAAATAGCTAAAGGCACCAATAGCAGAGCAATTAAAATCATGGATTCTCAAGAGCATGAGCGCAGATATCCCGGAGGGCTGTGGGGCTGGAGGAAATTATAGCAACAATTATGGGCGAGGTCACGGTGCGATTTGAGAACAAGGATGAGAATTTTTTTTGAAAGAAGTGTATCATGACGAAGCTCACAAGTGACTGAGTACAGGGGTGATAGGGGAACAAGACTAGTTGTGTATGGACATGTGTCCAATATTGGCATGGCAGGTTGAAGCAGTAGGTGAGCACTTGGATAGTTGGGAGGGAGATTGGAAATCAATTGAGCAGACAAAACCAAGTGAAGAGGCTGGGGGTGTCGAGGACAGATGCTTCAAGGATCAAAAGTATGAAAAGTGTCCAAAGTAGTGAAGGGTGCAGGGCTGGTGAGGGGTGGGGGGGGGCAGTGGGGGGAGACACAGGGAGGATTGAGGGCCACTTAAAAGCTACACTGGAATATTTATTTTACATTGTGCTCCTGTGTTGAGTAGAGTTGTAGAGTTCCAGTACTTAGTCTAATTATCCTACATCAACCCACAATGTGTCTGTTAAGCTATTAATTTCTTTCTGTTAATGAAGTCTTTCTTTACTGATGCATTGAAATTGTCTCCATGACAAATATTTTCAAAGAAGTTACAATCGTAAACTGATAAGAGGCACAAATTGGGGAAAAGACAAAGCTGGATTCTGCTTTGTCGGGATTCTCCGTTTCGCCGGCAGCGCACTCACGGCCGCAGATTTCCCGACGGCATGGCAGTGGCCACAATGAGAAACCCCATTGGCCGGCTGCCGAGACAGAGGACTCTGCTGCCGGTGGGGGGGGGGGTCGACACCAGAAAACGGGGACCGGATTCTCCGTTTGGGAGACTAAGTCCCCTCGCTGGTGGCGTGAAATGATTTACGCCAGGAAAACTGGCGCAAAACGGCCTGTGATTCCCTGCTCCGGGGTGCGGCTAGCAGCCAAGCAGCATAGAGCTCCCAGCTCTCGCTGCCGGTATGGTCCAGAGCATTGCCGGGTCCGTGGCCGCGCATGAGCACGGCGGCGGCCTGCAGCGGCTGTGCCGTGCTCCATGGCGGACGCAGCCCGTGGACCCGGACCGCAAAATTAGTCCCTCCCTTCGGCCGGCTCGCGTGCCCCGGACCGCCCCCCCCCCCCCCCCCCCCCCACAGTGCCCCCAGTCCCAATGAAAGCCCCCCCCCCCATCCTGCGGATCGGCACTCCCCCGACTGTGGCGGTGCTGGACTGTGTCCCACGCCGTCAGGAAGTCGGACGGTCGGGGACGGACCATCGCGGGGCGGGCCTCAGGCAATGGCCTGAGGCTGTGGATAAGGCATGTGGTGTACTCCTAGAGTACGCCGCTTTTCAGGGGGCAGAGCATCGCGAAAGCCGTGCCGCCCCCGATTCTGTCGTCATCGGGGATTCTCCGCCACGTCGCTGAACGCGATTTCGGCGTCGTGGATCGGAGAATCCAGTCCGGGTGCAGCGGGACAGAGAATCCCGCCCAATTTGATTCACCTCAGAGAAGATGGACAGACGGTTAACCAGGCAACGCATGAAAGAATGGTTTCTTAAATGACACCCGCTTTGTTAACGCATTGGAACCAATGTATACGTTAAGTCAAGGGAAGATATAAATAAACGTGGAGATTTGGGTCTCATCTGTACATGTATCAAAATAAAGATCTGATCTTATTCTGGGAGATATTCAATTTCCTTTCCCTGATCTCAGCCTGTAACATTTCTCAGATTGTAAAGATTAGAGATTTCTCCCAACTCGCTGTGAGGGCCATGAAGAATCCAGCACGAGTTATAGAATGGAAAGAACTAACATTTATTTACAATAACATATATATATATATATACAACAGCAGCAGCAACTCCCTTGCTGCTCATTCCTCTCTAGCTGGTTCCATACTGGCCAGCTCTATTTATGCAGGGAATCTGCTCATGATTTCTCCGACCCCTCATTGGGGAAGCTCATACACCCTGAGGATTGTGGGATTGCCATTCGTCCCCATCCAGTGGTAAGCAGGCAGGTTATAACATTCCCCACCCCCCCCCAAAGTCCAAGGAATCCACCAAAGACCCTGGAGAAGGAGGGCGTCGGACTCGTTTTGCCACAGGCCGGACACCATTTGCACGAGGCGCTGGATCAGGCGGGGTGTAACGAGACGGAGAAAGCTGCTTCCGTGATGAACAGCGTAACGGTTGTACATCCACGGCCCGTGGGCCCGAGGGTTCCTCCTCTGAGACGTCCTGTGTCTCCATCTCGGAGTCGGAGTCCAAAGCCTCTGACATCTCGGCGTCTCTATCTCCACACGGTTCTGCAACGACCTGCGCAGGCTTTGAGTGCAGCACCAGAGGAAGATTGTGAGGAATACTCTCCACTGTGTCTGGTCTCTGCGGCTGTAGAAGTGAGCTCCGGGGGCGGGGAATCTTTGGAAAAAACGGTCTTCTGGACTGAACGTGGTCTACATGCTTGTGCTGGAGACGACCCTGGGCTTGCACCTGGCAAGAGATAGGGCCCGTTCGGCGTAAGATAACGCCAGGGACCCACTGGGCACCACCAGCAAAATTTTGAACTAACACTGGGTCACCGGGCGCAAACTGCCGAATCAGCCGATGCCGAGAAAGGCGATGTCCCTGCCGTTCTTGTGTGCGGCGTACTTTTGCGCCAATGTCCGGGAAAACCATGCTAATGCGGCTGCGAAGTCTCCGGCCCATTAGGAGTTCCGTGGGAGCTACCCCAGCATCAAAGACATCCAAACATCCTTACAGAGGCATGGTGTAACAGAAAAAAAAACTTCCAACCTGTGTCCAACAAAGGTCCAGGGAGGTGGCTTCAGCAGCGTAGACAGCTATCCACTTTAACCCTCATCGCCAGTTTTGTGAGGGCCACAAAGAATCCAGCACGTATAGAAAGAAGTGACATTTATTTCCAATAACATATATATATATATACAACAGCAGCAGTAACTCCCTTGCTGCTCATTCCTCTCTAGCTGGTTCCATACTGGCCAGCTCTATTTATGCAGGGAATCTGCTCATGATTTCTCCGCTCCCCTCATTGGGGAAGCTCATACTCCCTAAGGATAGTGGGATTGCCATTAGTCCCCAGCCAATGGTAAGCAGGCAGGTTATAAAACTCGCTTCACTATAAAACAAATTGTGTCTTTTGCTGTTTTGAGAATTTCCAATGTTGATATTCCTTTTGCTGTTGAATGTAGTGAGTACTGTGTTGTGGTGCCAATTTTTTACCAGAACTAAAAATCCTGTAAGCAATGGCTCCAATGGCCATTCCTCAGTCTGGGTTTGAGTCAAGGGGCGGAATTTGAGCTGTACTTGGCAGAGGGAAGTGCCAGAGGGAAGTGCCCAGGGCAGCAGTGCCCGGGTAGTGCGTGGGCATGACTTCCCCTCCCTCACTAAGCGACGCACTCAACTGAGCTCCTCTGGGAAGTCTGCCCACCAAATGCATGCCGTGGGAGAGACCAGCCGTAATTCACACTGATCTGCCCTCACACCCTCATTTTCTTATGGCCTGGGAGAGAGATGATTCAAGAATAGAGGCCTGATAATTAATTATATGCAATTGTATTAAAAATGTGTATATCCGTTACATCATTGGCAGGGGACAGAGACAATGGGGTCGCGCTTCTTTGTCGGCATGAAGCATGATTCAGGACTCTCGTGAGATTTTCCATTCTCATCGCCAAACCTGCCCGCGAAGGCGGCGAGCGGAAAATTATACCCAAGGGGTATAATATTTTTTATTGCTACCAGAGGAACAGTCTACCTCCGATCTTTTAATAACACACATGAAGCGTGTTACACGGAAGCATGTTATGAGGCACAAAACCCACCCAAAATATCAGTCAACTGGAGCTAAGAAGAAAAGTTAAGTATTGTATAAGATTAGAAGAAATGACCCATAAATTGCCGGAAATAGTTGTAACCCTGAAAAGCAGGAGAATTTGAGAAGACAGCAAATGGAGACCAAGAAATTTTAAAGAAAGGGAGATCAGAATATGAATGTAAACTAACAAAAATATTACAACCGACTATAAATTCTTTTATAGGTCCGTAAAACATAAACATTTGGCGAAGACAAATGTGGGTCCAATACTGGCAGAGTCAGCAGAATTTATAATGGGAATAGAGACATTACAGAGAAGATTATTTTGTGCCTGTTTTCACTGAGTAAGATACAAAAAATCTCCCCGGATTGGAGATCCAAGGGAATAGGGAGCCTGAGGAATTGAAGTAAATTTGTTTTGGTTAGAAGGTTGTATTGGAGAAATTAGTGGGACTGAAGGTTGATACGTCCCCGGGACATCCCTTGCTGCTGTAAGAAGTAGCTATGGAGACAGTGGATGTATTGGTGATCATCTTCCAAAATTCTATACGTACTGGAATAGTTCCTGCAGATAGGAAATGCCAAGGGCGGCGATGGCATAGTGGTATTGTCACTTGACTGGTAAACCAGAGACCCAAAGTAATGCTCTGGGGACCAAGGTTCAAATCCCGCCACTGCAGATGGTGAAATTTGAATTCAATAAAATCTACAATTAAAAGCCTAATGATGACCATGAAACCATTGTCGATTGTCTTAAAAACCCATCTGGTACACCAGTGTCCATTAGGGAACAAAATCTGTCGTCCTTACCCGGACTGACCTACATGTGACTCCAGACCAGCAATGTGGTTGACCCTTAACTGCCCCTCAAGGGCCATTAGAGATGGGCAATAACTGCTGGCACAGCCTGCGATGCCCACGTCTTATGAATAGACCCCACTTTTTATGAAGGGAGGGAGAGAGAAAACAGGGAACCTGTTAGCCTGACATCAGTAGTAGGGAAAATGCTGGAATCTGTTAAAAGGATGTGATAAATGGACACTTAGATAATAATGGCTAGACATAGTAAACGTGGATTTACGCATAGGAAATCATGTTTGGTTCATGAATTTGTTGGAGCTTTTTGGGGATTTTACTAACAATATTGATAAAGAGGATGTTGTGTACTAGGATTTTCAGAAGGCTTCCAATAACGCCCCCCACAGGAGGTTGGTTAGCAAGATTAAAGAACATGGGGTCGGACGTAATATACAGGCGCGGCTTAAGGGTTGATGACCAGGCAGAAAACAATGAGTAGGAATAAATGGGTCATTCTTGCATTGGCAGGCTGTAACTAGTGCGGTACTGCAAGGATCAGTATTTGAGCCCCAGCTATTCGCAATATATATATCAATGATTTGGATGCGAGGACCAAGTATCCAATCTCCCTCAATGCCTGCAAACCTAAAAAGCTGGTCGTTGACTTCAGGAAGCAAAGAATCGTACACACCCCTGTCTGCATCAATGGTGCCGAGGTGGAGATGGTTGACAGCTTCAAATTCCTAGGTGTGTATATCCACCAACAATCTGTCCTGGTCCACCCATGTCGACGCTATGACGAAGAAAGCACAACATCGCCTATACTTTCCCAGGAAACTAAGGAAATTCGGCATGTCCACATTGACTCTTACCAATTTTTACAGATGCATCATAGAAAGCATCCTACCTGGCTGCATCACAGCCTGGTATGGCCCCTGCTCGGCCCAAGATTGTAAGAAACTACAGAACTACAGAGAGTCATGAACACAGCCCAGTCCATCACATAAACCGCCCTCCCATCCATCGACTTTGTCTACATCTCCCGCTGCCTTGGACAAGTGGGCAGCATAATCAAAGACCCTCTCCCACCCGGGGTATTCACTCTTCCAACTTCTTCCATTAGGCAGGAGATATAAAAGTCCAACAGACCCACAGCTATGTGGTTGACTCTTAACTGGCCCCTCAACACGCACAAACAGGTTCAAAAACAACTTCTTCCCCGCTGTTACCAGACTCCTGAATGACCTTCGTATGGACTGATCTGATCTCTTCTCACATCTTCTCTATCGGGCTTGTTTAGCACAGTGGGCTAAATAGCTGGCTTATAATGCAGAACAATGCCAGCAGCGCGGGTTCATTTCCTGTACTGGCCTCCCCGAACAGGCGCCGGAATGTGCCAACTAGGGGCTTTTCACAGTAACTTCATTGAAGCATACTTGTGACACAAAGCGATTATTCCATTCTGAGTAGTACTACACTCCTCTATGCTTCACCCACTGCCTGTGTCTATGTATTTACATTGTGTATGTAAGCTTGCCATATGTTTTTTCATGTATGAAAGGATCTGTCTGGACTGTACGCAGAACAATACTTTTCACTGTACCTCGGTACACGTGATAATAAATCCAATCCAATCCAGTGTAATATTTAGAAGTTTGCAGATGACACAACACCAGATGTGTCTGAGGAAAATACAAAACAGTTCAAGGGGATTTGGATGACTCAGTGAGTGGTCAAAAACATGGCAGATAAAATATAATGTGGAAAAATGTGAGCTTATCCACTTTGGAAGGAGGAACGGATGTGCGAAGCATTTCTTCACTGGTGAGAAATTAGCAAGTGTAGATGTACAAAGGGACCTGGGTGTCTTCATCAATAAATCACTGAAGGCTAACATGCAAGTGCAGCACGCATTTAGGAAGGCTCAATGGTATGTTAGCCTTTGTCGCAAGAGGATTTGAGTACAGGAGTAGTGAAGTCTTGTTTCAATTGTATAGAACCATGATCGGCCATGATAGAATGGCGGAGCAGACCCGATGGGCCGAATGGCCTAATTTTGCTCCTATATCTTATGAACCTTGGTTAGACCACACTGGGGGACTGTGTGCTGTCTTGGTCCCCTTTACTTAAGAAGGATAATATTGCCATAGAGGGAGCGCAAAGAGGGTTCACCAGAAGTGTTCTCGTATTGCCGGGAAAGGCCTATGCAGAGTGATTGAGGAAACTGGGCCTGTATTGCTAAAGGTTCGAAGAATGAGAGATGATCTCATCAAAACCTACAAAATACTTAAAAAGATAGAGAGAGTAGATGCAGGCAACATGCTTCACTTGCTTGGGGAGTTTAGAACCATGGGACACAATTTCACAATAAGGGGGAAGCCACTTTGGGCAGAGATAAGGAGAAATATTTTTACGAAGAAGGTTCTGAATCTTTGGAATTCTCTTGCTGTGAAAGTTCAGTCATTGAGTATGTTTAAAATATAGATTGACAGATTTCTAAATACCAATGACATAAACAGATATGGGGATAGTGTGGGAAAATGTAATTGAAGTGGATGATCATCCATGATGCTATTGAATGGTGAAGCAGTATGATGGGCTGAATGACCTTTTCCTAAACTTATGTTCCGAATTACATTGACATTACTGCTCAGGAATAAGACATTTGACCCTCCTGCTGTTTATGCTCCACCCGAGTCTCCTTCCACTCCTCACCATCGAACCTTATCAAATTAAACTTCTATTCCTTTCTCCTCAGGGATTTATCTAGCTTCCCTTTGCATGCAAATGTGTAACTCACTCCAAACCACATTCCCCATTTCACACGGTCTCTGGGTAAAGATGTTGCTCCTCGATTCATTATTGGATTTATCAGTAACAATCATTTTTTATTCATTCATGGATGTGGGCATCGCTGGCTAGGCCAGCATTTATTGCCCATCCCTAATTGCCCTTGAGGAGGTGCTGATGAGCTGCCTTCTGTCATGTCAGATTGCCTTTAAGAAATGGATGTTTAAGCAATGTACCTTTAAGAAATGCAGTGATGTCAGAGTGTGGGTGGAGCTGGGTTTTAGATCAGCCATTTTGTAGTTTTGGGTTTCAGTTTTGAGAAAAAGAGCTTGGGGTGTGTCTGTGTTTGCAGTGATCTGGATCTGCTGTGATCTCTGCCATGCAAGACTATCTCTGGATCATTTGGGTGCTTTAAACTCATAATAGTAATGCCTTTAACCTGATGTGTTTCTGTTTAAAGGTGTTAAGTCTCTCTTGGATGTTGAAAGGAATAACTGAAGGATTATTTAGTGTTGTAATATTTTTGGGGTTATCTTTGAAGTAAGGGGGTGTTAAGAGATCCAATGTTTATTTAAAAGGGTTAAGTTGAGTTCATGGGATAAACATTTTTTTTTGTGTTTTAAAAACCACGTGTCCATAATTGTAATCCCACCCCTGGAGAACAAGCCGTGTGCTCGGAAAAGCAACAATACATTAAAGGGAGAGGTTGGTTGAACTCTATGATACATTTTGGGGTTCTGAAAAGTCCTCTCCCATAACAATTGGGGGCTCGTCCGCGATAAAAGTCTATCTATTGGATTGGCTTTTGTGAACTTAAAGACAGTGAAGGATTGTTGCTTTTCCGGTGTGGTATTTTAGTTCAAGTGTGTTGTGAACAATGGCTTTTTCAGAGGCTCAGAAGTTTTTGGGGGTGGAGACTGTTACACACAGTACATTACGGACAGAGACTAAACGCAGACTGTTGGGTCTGGCAAAAACATTGCAGTTAACATTACCTGACAAAATGTGAAAAGATGAGGTAATTATGGCAGTGGTTAAGCATTTAAAGTTGCCTGAGATAGAGTTTGACTCATTGGGAATGGCAAAAATTCAGTTGCAAATTAAACAAATGGAACTTGAGAAAGAATTAAAGCGGCTTGAATATGAGAGTGAGAGAGAGGAAAAAGAGAGAGAAAGAGAGAGAGAGGAAAAAGAAAGAGAGAGAGAGGAAAAAGAAAAGGAGAGAGAAGAAAGGAGAAAAGAAAAATAGCCCAAGCAGAACAAAAAGAAAAAGAAAGAGAGATACAGATCAGGGAAAAAGATAAAGAGAGAGAGTTTGAACTTCAGAAAATGGCCATGAAACATGACAATCAGTTAAAATTGGCAGACGTAAAGGGAAACATACAGTTGGATGATAGTGATGACGATAGTCAGAAAGAGCGTCTTAGTCGAAGGCTTGGTGGGAATCTATTTAAATATGTCCTAGCATTGCCAATATTTGATGGGAAGGAAGTGGAAGTATTTTTCATTTCATTTGAGAAGGTAGCTAAACAAATGAAATGGTCACAGGACATGTGGGTGTTACTGATTCAAACAAAGCTGGTAGGTAGAGCTCGTGAAGTGTTTGCATCACTACCGGAGGAGGTATCTGGAACGTATGAGGAGGTGAAGAAATCCATCTTAAGTGCATATGAGCTAGTGCCTGAAGCTTACAGACAAAGGTTTAGAAATTTAAGGAAAGAATTTGGTCAAACAGACATGGAGTTTGAAAGGCTCAAACAGAGTAATTTTGATAGGTGGATAAGGGCTTTGAAAATAGACAAAACGTATGAAGCTCTCAGAGAAATTGTACATTTGGAGGAGTTTAAAAATTCAATTCCTGATGTAGTGAGAACTCATGTGGAAGAACAGAGGGTTAAAACTGCGAGATTAGCAGCAGAAATGGCAGATGATTATGAATTAGTTCATAAATCAAAGATTGGTTTCCGACACCAGTTTCAGCCGGTGAGGGATAGAAACTGGGGACATGAGAAATACTCAAGTGGTAAAGGTAAAGGTGATCTCATGAGAGACAATAAAGAGAGTGTACCTCAGATTAAAAAAGAAATCCAGGAGGGTGGAAAAGAAATAAAAAGTTTCAAATGTTCTCACTGTAATAAACTAGGCCATGTAAAGTCACAGTGTTGGTGGTTGAAGAAAAGCACTGATGTGGTAAAACAGGAAATGACAGTGGGATTTGTTAGAGTGGTAAAGGAAAGCCCAAGGGAAATGAAGGAGGTGGAAATGATTGTACAGCCTGTTCAAGAAAAAAATGTTAAGAAGGTGCCAGATGTCTTTAAAGAATTTACTTGTGTGGGTAAAGTTTACTCATGTGTATCAGGAGGAGCAGGTAAAGAAGTCACAATTTTAAGAGATACAGGGGCTAGTCAATCTTTAATGGTAAGTGATGAGGAATTATGTAGTTTGGGAAGAATGTTGCCAGAAAAGGTGGTGATATGTGGAATTCAGGGTGAGAGGAGTAGCGTTCCATTATATAAGGTAAGGTTGGAAAGTCCAGTGAAGAGTGATGAAGTGGTAGTAAGGGTAATAGAGAAACTATCTTGTCCAGCAATACAGTTTATCTTGGGTAATGATATAGCTGGATTGCAGGTGGGAGTGATGCCTACTGTGGTTGATAAGCCACTGGAAAATCAGGCAACTGAAGGGTTGAAGGACGAATATCCTGGAATTTTTTCAGACTGTGTAGTATCAAGGTCGCAAAGTCACAGGAGAAATCAAAGAGTGAAGATGAGGTTGAAGTGCAATTATCCAAAACTATTTTTGATCAGATGGTTGAAAAAGAACAAGAACAGGTGGAGGATGAGGCGGATATTTTCAGTTCAGGAAAATTGGCGGAGTTACAACAGAAAGATGTAGTAATAAAATGGATATATCAGAAAGCATATACGGAAGAGGAATCTGAGAGTATACCAGAGTGTTATTACCGTAAAAGTGATGTCTTGATGAGAAAATGGAGATCTGTACATATGCAGGCGGATGAAAAGTGGGCAGAAGTTCATCAAGTAGTATTGCCGGTAGGGTATAGAAAGGAGGTGTTGCGAGTTGCACATGAGGTACCAGTGGGAGGTCATTTGGGGATAAGGAAAACTCAAGCTAAAATCCAGAAGCATTTTTATTGGTTTGGACTACATAAAGATGCAATTAAAGTTTGTCAATCATGTCACACATGTCAAGTGATAGGGAAACCTCAAGCAGTGATAAAACCAGTGCTCTTAATACCCATTCCAGCATTTGAGGAACTTTTTACAAGGGTCCTAATCGATTGTGTAGGACTGCTTCCTAAAACAACAAGTGGGAATCAATATCTTTTGACTATAATGGATGTGTCTACTAGGTTTCCAGAGGCCATTCCAGTACGTAATATTACAGCTAAAAGGATTGTGGAGGAGTTACTTAAATTCTTTACTGGATATGGACTACCCACTGAAATTCAATCGGATCAAGGATCGAATTTTACTTCAAAGTTATTCAAAGAAATTATGGTTAGCTTAGGAATAAAACAATTTAAATCAACTGCATACCATACAGAATCGCAGGGAGCTTTAGAAAAGTGGCATCAGACATTAAAGACAATGTTGAGGGCGTATTGTCAAGATTATCCAGTGGATTGGGATAAAGGAATTCCATTCGTATTATTTGTAATTAGAGATGCACCTAATGAGTCTACCAAATGTACACCTTTTGAACTCATTTTTGGTCATGAGGTAAGAGAACCAATTGGTGGGTGAGAAATCGGAAATTACACGATTGGATTATGTGTCAAATTTTAGGGAACGATTAAATAGAGCAGGTGAATTGGCTAGACAACATTTGAAAGGTGCACAAAATGTGATGAAACGGGTAGCAGACAAGAAATCCAAAGTTCGTAGTTTTGTCAGTGGATATAAAGTTTTAGTGTTGTTACCAGTGGTAGGTGAGCCTTTAAAAGCTATGTTCTGTGGACAGTATCCAATTGAAAGGAAATTAAGTGAGGTGAATTATATGGTAAAAACACCAGATGGAAGGAAGACTCACTGAGTGTGTCATGTGAATATGCTTAAAAGTTACTTTGAAAGGGAAGGAGAGAAAAGGGAGATTTTAATGATTCTAACTCAAAGTGACAAACCAAATCCAGATGACTGTGAATTTGACATACCTCAAATTAAATTGGAAAATGAGGATGTTCTTAAAGTAGCTGTGGGGACCAAGCTGTTCCTGTGTCTGGGTGTACGGGTCTTCAGACTTCTGTATCTTCTGCCTGATGGAAGAGTCTGGGAGAAGGCAATGCCTGGGTGGGAGGGGTCTCTGGTAATGCTGTCTGCCTTCCTGAGGCAGCGGGAGGTGTAGACAGAATCAATGGGAGGATGGCAAGCTTGTGGGATGCGTTGGGTTGAGTTCACCACACTCTGCAGTTTCTTGCGATCTTGGGCCGAGCAGTTGCCATGCCAAGCTATGATGAAGCTGGATAGGATGCTCTCCATGACACATCTTTAGAAGTTTGTGAGAGTCGATGCAGACATGCCGAATTTCTTTACCTTCCGTAGGAAGTCGAGACGTGGTTGGGCTTTCTTGACTATTGCATCAACACGAGTGGACCAGGACAGACTGTTGGTGATGGTGACCCCAGGAACTTAAAGCTATCGACCATCTCCACTTCGGAGCCATTGATGGGCGGGGGGGGGGGGGGGGGGGGGTCGTGCTACTCTTCCTGAAGTCAATGCTCAGTTCCCTGGTCTTTCCAGCATTTAGAGAGAGGTTGTTTTCGGTACACCATGCAACCAAGTGATCTATCTCCCTTCTGTAGTCTGATTCGTCGTTCTATGAGATACAACCCACCTCAGTCGTGCAAACTTATAGATTGCATTGGAATTGAATCTCGCCACACAGTCATGTGTGTACAGGGAGTACAGTAGAGGACTGAGCACACATCCTTGCAGGGCTCCGGTGTTGAGGACTATTGTGGAGGAGGAGTTTTTACCTATCCTGACAGATTGCGGTCTGTTGGTGAGGAAGTCGAGGATCCAGCTGCACAGGGAGAGGTCAAATACAAGGTTGCAGAATTTGCTAATTAGTCTTGTTGGGATAATGGTGTTGAAGGTGGAGCTGTAGTCTATGAACAGCAGTCTGATGTGGGTGTCCTTGTTGTCGAGATGTTCGAGAGTTGATTGTAGAGCCAGGGAGATAGCATCTGCTCTGGATCGGTTGCCGTGGTAGACGAACTGCAATTGATTGAGACCATCGGGGAGGCTGGCGTTGATCTGTCTCATGACTAGCCACTCAAAGCATTTCATGATAACAGACGTCATGGCCACCGGTCGGTAGTCGTTGAGGCAGGCTACCTTGCTCTTCTTTGGTACTGGTATTATAGAACATAGAACATAGAACATAGAACAAGACAGCGCAGTACAGGCCCTTCGGCCCACGATGTTGCACCGAAACAAAAGCCATCTAACCTACACTATGCCATTATCATCCATATGTTTATCTAATAAACTTTTAAATGCCCTCAATGTTGGCGAGTTCACTACTGCAGCAGGTAGGGCATTCCACGGCCTCACTACTCTTTGCGTAAAGAACCTACCTCTGACCTCTGTCCTATATCTATTACCCCTCAGTTTAAAGTTGGGCCCCCTCGTGCCAGCCATATCCATCCGCGGGAGAAGGCTCTCACTGTCCACTCTATCCAACCCCCTGATCATTTTGTATGCCTCTATTAAGTCTCCTCTTAACCTTCTTCTCTCCAACGAAAACAACCTCAAGTCCATCAGCCTTTCCTCATAAGATTTTCCCTCCATACCAGGCAACATCCTGGTAAATCTCCTCTGCACCCGCTCAAAGCCTCCACGTCCTTCCTATAATGCGGTGACCAGAACTGTACGCAATACTCCAAATGCGGCCGTACCAGAGTTCTGTACAGCTGCAACATGACCTCCCGACTCCGGAACTCAATCCCTCTGCCAACACTCCATAGGCCTTCTTCACAACCCTATCAACCTGGGTGGCAACTTTCAGGGATCTATGTACATGGACACCTAGATCCCTCTGCTCATCCACACTTTCAAGAACTTTACCATTAGCCAAATATTCCGCATTCCTGTTATTCCTTCCAAAGTGAATCACCTCACACTTCTCTACATTAAACTCCATTTGCCACCTCTCAGCCCAGCTCTGCAGCTTATCTATATCCCTCTGAAACCTGCTACATCCTTCCACACTATCGACAACACCACCGACTTTAGTATCGTCTGCAAATTTACTCACCCACCCTTCTGCGCCTTCCTCGAGGTCATTGATAAAAATGACAAACAGCAACGGCCCCAGAACAGATCCTTGTGATACTCCACTTGTGACTGTACTCCATTCTGAACATTTCCCATCAACCACCACCCTCTGTCTTCTTTCAGCTAGCCAATTTCTGATCCACACCTCTAAATCACCCTCAATCCCCAGCCTCCGTATTTTTTGCAATAGCCTACCGTGGGGAACCTTATCAAACGCTTTGCTGAAATCCATATACACCACATCAACTGCTCTACCCTCGTCTACCTGTTCAGTCACCTTCTCAAAGAACTCAATAAGGTTTGTGAGGCATGACCTACCCTTCACAAAGCCATGCTGACTATCCCTGATCCTATTATTCCTATCTAGATGATTATAAATCTTGTCTCTTATAATCCCCTCCAAGACTTTACCCACTACAGACGTGAGGCTCACCGGTCTATAGTTGCCGGGGTTGTCTCTGCTCCCCTTTTTGAACAAAGGGACCACATTTGCTGTCCTCCAGTCCTCTGGCACTATTCCTGTAGCCAATGATGACATAAAAATCAAAGCCAAAGGTCCAGCAATCTCTTCCCTGGCCTCCCAGAGAATCCTAGGATAAATCCCATCAGGTCCCGGGGACTTATCTATTTTCAGCCTGTCCAGAATTGCCAACACCTCTTCCCTACGTACCTCAGTGCCATCTATTCTATTAGCCTGGGGCTCAGCATTCTCCTCCACAACATTATCTTTTTCCTGAGTGAATACTGACGAAAAATATTCATTTAGTATCTCGCCTATCTCTTCAGACTCCACAAACAATTTCCCATCCCTGTCCTTGACTGGTCCTACTCTTTCCCTAGTCATTCGCTTATTCCTGACATACCTATAGAAAGCTTTTGGGTTTTCCTTGATCCTTCCTGCCAAATACTTCTCATGTCCCCTCCTTGCTCGTCTTAGCTCTCTCTTTAGATCCTTCCTCGCTACCTTGTAACTATCCATCGCCCCAACCGAAACTTCACACTTCATCTTCACATAGGCCTCCTTCTTCCTCTTAACAAGAGATTCCACTTCCTTGGTAAACCACGGTTCCCTCGCTCGACGCCTTCCTCCCTGTCTGAGCGGTACATACTTATCAAGAATACGCAGTAGCTGATCCTTGAACAAGCCCCACTTATCCAGTGTGCCCAACACTTGCAGCCTACTTCTCCACCTTATCCCCCCCAAGTCACGTCTAATGGCATCATAATTGCCCTTCCCCCAGCTATAACTCTTGCCCTGCGGTGTATACTTATCCCTTTCCATCATTAACGTAAACGTCACCGAATTGTGGTCACTGTCCCCAAAGTGCTCTCCTACCTCCAAATCCAACACCTGGCCTGGTTCATTACCCAAAACCAAATTCAACGTGGCCTCGCCTCTTGTTGGCCTGTCAACATATTGTTTCAGGAAACCCTCCTGCACACACTGTACAAAAAACGACCCATCTATTGTACTCGAACTATATCTTTTCCAGTCAATATTTGGAAAGTTAAAGTCTCCCATAATAACTACCCTGTTACTTTCGCTCATATCCAGAATCATCTTCGCCATCCTTTCCTCTACATCCCTAGAACTATTAGGAGGCCTATAAAAAACTCCCAACAGGGTGACCTCTCCTTTCCTGTTTCCAACTTCAGCCCATACTACCTCGGAAGAAGAGTCCCCATCTAGCATCCTCTCCGCCACCGTAATACTGCTCTTGACTAGCAGCGCCACACCTCCCCCTCTTTTGCCTCCTTCTCTGAGCTTACTAAAACACCTAAACCCCGGAACCTGCAACATCCATTCCTGTCCCTGCTCTATCCATGTCTCCGAAATGGCCACAACATCGAAGTCCCAGGTACCAACCCATGCTGCCAGTTCCCCTACCTTATTTCGTATACTCCTGGCATTGAAGTAGACACACTTCAAACCACCTACCTGAACACTGGCCCCCTCCTGCGACGTCAAATCCGTGCTCCTGACCTCTATACTCTCATTCTCCCTTACCCTAAAACTACAATCCAGGTTGCCATGCCCCTGCTGCATTAGTTTAAACCCCCCCAAAGAGCACTAACAAATCTCCCCCCCAGGATATTTGTGCCCCTCAGGTTCAGATGTAGACCATCCTGTCTGTAGAGGTCCCACCTTCCCCACAAAGAGCCCCAGTTATCCAAAAATCTGAATCTCTCCCGCCTGCACTATCCCTGTAGCCACGTGTTTAAATGCTCTCTCTCCCTATTCCTCATCTCACTATCACGTGGCACGGGCAACAACCCAGAGATAACAACTCTGTTTGTTCTAGTTCTGAGCTTCCATCCTAGCTCCCTGAAAGCCTGCCTGACATCCTTGTCCCCTTTCCTACCTATGTCGTTAGTGCCAATGTGGACCACGACTTGGGGCTGCTCCCCCTCCCCTTAAGGACCCGGAAAACACGACCCGAGACTATTATGGTGGTCTTCGTGAAGCAGGAAGGGACCTCGGAGCGGAGAAGTGAGGTGTTGAAAATATCTGCGAATACACGATCTGCGAGATCATTTACAAGATTGATCCCTCGGATGGAGGGACTGACATATGAAGAGAATTGAATCGGTTAAGATTATATTTGCTGGAGTTCAGAAGAATGAGGGGTTTCATAGAAACTTAGAAAATTTTAACAGGATGAGACTGGGTAGGTGCAGGAAGAATGTCCCTGATGGTGGTGGAGTCTAGAACCAGGGGTCACAATCTGAGGATACAGGGTAAACTATTTAGGATGGAGGTGGGGGTAAACTATTTAGGATGGAGGTGGGGGGAAATCTCTTTATCCAATGAGTGGTGAGTCTCTGGAATTCACTACCACAAAAATGTTGAGGCCAAAACAATGTGGGCGGGATTCTCCGTTGGTCGACACCGAAATCGGTAAAGGCGATTGGCCGGAGAATTGGTTTTGACGCCGAAATCATGGCCGGTGCCGATTTCATGCCATATCGCAATTCTCCAGCGTCACGACAGCAGCATCAAGGCGTTCCGCTCGGCATGTACAGAAAACGCCATTGACACATCATCAGCAGGCCTGACCCGGTATTCTCCGGGGCATTCCCAATTCTCCGCCTGCACTGGGGGCAATTTCCGGCGGCGAGGATTACTTGTGCTGTTAAAAATCGTGAAACTTGCGCCGTGGCTGCTGAGGGAGCGAGAGGGGGTATGGAAAGTGTCGAACATCACCATAGTTTTCTGATAGTCGTGCCAACAGCCGAGGGGGCTTCTGCCAGGGCCGGGGGAGTAGGGGGGGTGGCCAGGAGGTGGGCAGTGGGGTCGGGGTGGACAGACACGGAACACCACTGCTGCAGCCTGCCAGGCAGCCATGTAACTGCACACGCTGCTGACTGCCCACATGTGAACTTAAGTTCACGAGTCGCATTGGTGTCTTCCCGGCCACCCCCTAGATGCCCTCTGGCCCCAGCAGTCCCATTAGCGGGACGGGTGTGCTCCAGTGCAACCAGTGCCATCTTGTTGGCTGGAATGGTGTGTGTGGGAAGAGAAGTGCGTAAAAGCGGCTGCAGCTTGTCAGCCTCCTGAGAGTTGTCATGTGAGAGTACCTTTAAGAAATGGGTGTTTATCAAATAGCTGTAGTGGATATACCTTTAAGAAAGGGGTGTTTATCAAATAGCTGCAGTGATGTCAGAGTGTGGGTGGAGCTGGGCTGTCTGTCTGCTTTTGAGCTGGCAGCTACACTGTGTGTTTAGTTTCATTTTCAGAGTTGGAGCTGCATCCAGCCAAACAAGGTGTAATCTTGATCTCTCTCTGCATGAAAATAATGTCTTCAGATTACTTGCTAATTTAAAAGTGATAACTGCTCTCAGCAGAGAATTTAAACCTGCTTCCTTTGTTGAAGAGGGTATTTGTATTATGGATGTTGCTAGGAAAGATTAAGGGTTACTTATAGAGTACCATATTCTTTGGGGAAGGATTTGACTTGATAGTTGCTAAGATGTTTACTGTGTGTTTATAAAATGTTAACTGGATTCATATAATAAACATTGTTTTGTTTTAAAAGTACTTTAGACCTCTGTTGCATCACACCTGTAGAGTGGTCCCTTGTGCTCCCCATAACCAAAATCTATTAAAATTTGTGGGTCAGGTGAACGCCATGATATACTTTGGGGTTCTCTAAACCCTGGCCCGTAATAAATTGGGGGCTTGAGGAATAAAAGCCTATCTTTCATGATTGGAGTGGCTTTGTGAACTTAAAGACAGTGAGGGGTGAGCATGTTTGTGGGTGCTTTTCAGGTGTGGTATATCAGTTTACATAGGGAGTATGTTGTGGACAATGGCTCTTTCGGCGGCTCGGAAGTTTTTGGGGGTGGAGAAGGTCACACGCAGTACCTTACAAACAGAGACTAAGAAAAGGCTTTCAGATTTGGCAAAAACATTGCAGTTAGCGTTATCTGACAGCACACGAAAAGAAGAGGTAGTTGAGCATTTAAAAGTGCCTGAGATACAGTCTGACTCATTAGAAATGGCAAAAATTCAGTTACAAATCAAGCAATTTGAAAGAATTAAAGCAGCTTGAATTCAAAATGAGAGAAAAAGAGAGAAAGGGAGATACAGATCAGGGAAAAAGAAAAGGAGAGAGAAGAAAGAAACAACAAAAGAAATAAAGAAAGTGAAAGGGAGGAAAGGGAAAATGAGAGAGAGTTTGAACTTCAGAAAATGGCCAATGAAACATGACAGTCAGTTAAAATTGGCGGATGTAAAGGGAAACGTACAGTTGGAGGATAGTGAGGAGGATAAAGAGAAATAGCGTCATAGACGAAGGCTTGGTGGGGATCTATTTAAATATGTTCAAGCATTGCCAAGGTTTGATGGGAAGGAGGTAGAAGTATTTTTCAATTCATTTGAGAAGGTGGCTAAACAAATGAAATGGCCACCAGACATGTGGGTATTACTGATTCAAACAAAGCTGGTAGGTAGAGCTAGTGAAGTGTTTGCATCACTACCAGAGGAGGTATCTGGGGCGTATGAGGAGGTGAAAACCCCCATCTTAGGTGCATATGAGCTAGTGCCTGAAGCCTACAGACAAAGGTTTAGAAATTTAAGGAAAGAACCTGGTCAAACATACATGGAGTTTGAAAGGATCAAACAGAGTAATTTTGATAGGTGGATAAGGGCTTTGAAAATAGACCAAACGTATGAAGCTCTCAGAGAAATTACACTTTTGGAGGAGATTAAAAATTCATTTCCTGAAGTAGTGAGAACTAATGTGGAAGAGTGGAGGGTTAAAACTGCGAGATTAGCAGCACAAATGGCAAATGATTATGAATTAGTTCATAATCAAAGCTTGGTTTCTGACATCAGTTTCAGCCAGTGAGGGATAGAAACTGGGGACATGAGAAATACTCAAGTGGTAAAGGTAAAGGAGATCTGATGGGAGATAATAAGGAGAGTGTACCTCAGATTAAAAAAGAAATCCAGGAGGGTGGAAGAGAAATAGAACATAAAACATAGAACATAGAACAGTACAGCACAGAACATGCCCTTCGGCCCTCGATGTTCTGTCGAGCATTGTCCGAAACCAAGATCAAGCTGTCCCACTCCCTGTCATTCTGGTGTGCTCCATGTGCCTATCCAATAACCGCTTGAAAGTTCCTAAAGTGTCCGACTCCACTATCACAGCAGGCAGTCCATTCCACACCCTAACCACTCTCTGAGTAAAGAACCTACCTCGGACATCCCTCCTATATCTCCCTCCCTGAATCTTATAGTTATGCCCCCTTGTAACAGCTACATCCACCCGAGGAAATAGTCTCTGAATGTCCACTCTATCTATCCCCCTCATTATCTTATAAACCTCTATTAAGTCACCTCTCATCCTCCTCCTCTCCAAAGAGAAAAGCCCTAGCTCCCTCAACCTTTCCTCATAAGACCTATCCTGCAAACCAGGCAGCATCCTGGTAAATTGCCTTTGCACCCTTTCCAATGCGTCCACACCCTTCCTATAATGAGGTGACCAGAACTGCACACAATACTCCAAATGTGGTCTCACCAGGATCATGTATAGTGCAGCATAACCCCGCAGCTCTTAAACTCAAGCCCCCTGTTAATAAACGCTAACACACTATAAGCCTTCTTCACAGCTCTATCCACTTGAGTGGCAACCTTCAGAGATCTGTGGACATGAACCCCAAGATCTCTCTGTTCCTCCACATTCCTCAGAACCCTGCCGTTGACCCTCTAATCCGCATTCCAATTTTTTTCTACCAAAATGAATCACCTCGCACTTATCCATCTGCCATTTTATGGCCCAGCTCTGCATCCTATCAATGTCTCTTTGCAGCCTACAACAGCCCGCCACCTCATCCACTACTCCACCAATCCTGGTGTCATCAGCAAATATACTGACCCACCCTTCAGCCCCCTCCTCCAAGTCATTGATAAAAATCACAAATAGCAGAGGACCCAGCACTGATCCCTGTGGTACACCACTGGTAACTGGTCTCCAGTCTGAAAGTTTTCCATCCACCACCACCCTCTGTCTTCTATGTGATAGCCAGTTACTTATCCAATTGGCCAGATTTCCCTCTATCCCACACCTCCTTACTTTCTTCATGAGCCGACCATGGGGAACCTTATCAAACGCCTTACTAAAATCCATGTATACGACATCAACTGTTCTACCTTCATCTACACACTTAGTTACCTCCTCAAAGAATTCAATCAAATTTGTGAGGCAAGACCTTTCCTTCACGAATCCGTGTTGACTATCCCGGATTAAGCTGCATCTTTCCAAATGGTCGTAAATCGTATCCTTCAGCACTTTTCCATTATCTTACCGACCACCGAAGTAAGACTAACTGGCCTATAATTACCAGGGTCATTCCTATACCCTTTCTTGAACAGAGGAACAACATTCGCCACTCTCCAGTCCTCTGGCACTATCCCCGTGGACAGCGAGGACCCAAAGATCAAAGCCAAAGGCTCTGCAATCTCATCCCTTGCCTCCCAAAGAATCCTTGGATATATCCCATCTGGCCCAGGGGACTTGGCGACCTTCAGGTTTTTCAAAATTGCTAATACATCCTTCCTCAGAACATCTACCTCCTCCAGCCTATCTGCCTGAATCACACTCTCATCCTCAAAAACATGGCCCCTCTCCTTTGTGAACACTGAAGAAAAGTATTCATTCAACGCCTCTCCTATTTTGTCTGACTCCATGCACAAGTTCCCACTACTGTCCTTGACCGGCCCTACCCTCACTCTGGTCATTCTTTTATTTCTCACATAAGAGTAAAAAGACTTGGGGTTTTCCTTGATCCGACCCACCAAGGACTTCTCATGCCCCCTCCTAGCTCTCCCAAGGCCTTTTTTCAGCTCATTCCTTGCTACCTTGTAACCCTCAAGCAACCCCCTTGACAAGACATTCAACCTCTTTTGTGAACCATGGTTCCCTCACATGGCCATTTCCTCCCTGCCTATCAAGGACACGCAGATTTGTTCCTTGAACAAGCTCCACTTTTCATTTGCGCCTTTCCCTGACAGTTTCTGTTCGCATCTTATGCTCCCTAATTCTTGCCTAATCGCATCATAATTACCCCTCCCCCAATTATAAACCTTGCCCTGCCGTATGGCCCTATCCCTCTCCATTGCAATAGTGAAAGATGAATAATGAAAAGTTTCAAATGTTTTCACTGTAATAAACTAGGCCATTTAAAGTCACAATGTTGGTGGTTGAAGAAAATCACGGGAAAAGCTGATGTGGTAAAACAGGATAAGACAGTGGGGTTTGTTAAAGTAGTCATGGAAATCCCAAGTGAAGCGAAAGAGGTGCAAAAGATGGTACAGCCTGATCAAGAGGTGATTGATAAGAATGTGCCAGATCTCTATAAAGAAATTACTTATATGGGTAAAGTTTACTCATGTGTAGCAGAAGAAGCAGGTAAAGAAGTCACAATTTTAAGAGCTACGGGAGCTAGTCAACCTTTAATGGTAAGAGATGAGGAGTTATGTAGTTTGGGAAGAATATTGCCAGAAAAGGTGGTAATATGTGGAATTCAGGGTGAGAGGAGTAGTGTTCCATTATATAAGGTGAGGTTGGAAAATCTAGTGAAGAGTGGTGAAGTGGTAGAAGGTGTGATAGAGAAACTATCTTGTCCAGGAATACAGTTGATCTTGGGTAATGATATAGCTGGATCGCAGGTGGGAGTGATGCCTACTGTGGTTGATAAACCAGTGGAAAATCAGACAACTGAAGTGTTGAAGGACGAATATCCTGGGATTTTTCCAGACTGTTTAATAACAAAGTCACAGGTTAAGACAAGAGGAGAAATCAAAGAGTGAAAATAAAGTTGAAGTGCAATTAACAGAAACGATTTTTGATCAGATGGTTGGAAAAGAACAAGAACAGGTTTTTAGTTCAGGAAAATTGGCGAAGTTACAACAGAAACATATAGAAATAAAACGGATGTATCAGAAAGCATACAAGGAAGAGGAATCTGAGTGTGTACCAGAATGCTATTACTGTAAAAATGATGCCTTGAGGAGTAAATGGAGACCTTTACATATGCAGGCAGAAGAAAAGTGGGCAGAAGTTCATCAAGTGGTATTGCCAGTAGGGTATAGAAAGGAGGAGGTGTTGCAAGTAGCACATGAGGTACCAGTGGGAGGTCATTTGGGGATAAGGAAAACTCAAGCTAAAATCCAGAAGCATTTTTATTGGTTTGGACTACATAAAGATGCAATTAAAGTTTGTCAATCATGTCACACATGTCAAGTGATAGGGAAACCTCAAGAAGTGATAAAACCAGCGCCCTTAATACCCATTCCAGCATTTGAGGAACCTTTTACAAGGTTCTTAATTGATTGCATAGGACCACTTCCTAAAACAAAAAGTGTGAATCAATATCTTTTGACGATAATGGATGTGTCCACTAGGTTTCCAGAAATGTGGAGATGCTGGCGTTGAACTGGGGTGAGCATAGTAAGAAGTCTGAGCGGAGCGGAGAAACTACGACATCTTCTTCGCAGCCTTCAACACATCATCGATGAAGTCGAACATCTTGCCAAGGTCATCCCCACACTCACATGACTTGCCTTCAAACAACCACGCAACCTGAAACAAACCATTGTTTGCAGCTTCAGAACAGCGACCTCGACACCACACAACCCTGTCATGGCGATCTCTGCAAGACGTGCCAGATCATCAACATGGGTACCACCATTACACATGAGAACACCACCCACCAGGTACGCGGTACATACTCGTGCAACCCGGCCAACGTTGTCTACCTCATACGCTGCAGGAAAGGATGTCCCAAAGCGTGGTACATTGGCGAGACCATGCAGACTCTGCGACAAGGGATGAACGGACATTGCGCAACAATTGCCAGGCAGGAATGTTCCCTTCCAGTCGGGGAACACTTCAGCAGTCAAGGACATTCAGTCTCTGACTTCTGGGTAAGCGTTCTCCAAGGCGGCCTTCAGGAAGCGCGACAATGCAGAATTGCCGAACAGAAATTTATAGCTAAGTTCCGCACACATGAGTACGGCCTCAACCAGGACCTAGGATTCATGTCGCATTACATTCATCCCCCACCATCTGGTCTGGGCTTGTGAAATCCTACCAACTGTCCTGGCTTGAGACAGTTCACACCTCTTTGACCTGGGATTACCCCGCTCTCTGGATCTGTAAAGATTTAATTACCTGCAAATGCTCGCATTCAAAGTATCGCCTTGCATCTTTGACTTTGTCTATATATATGTTTCTGGAATCTACCTCTTCATTCACCTGAGAAAGGAGCAGTGCTCCGAAAGCTAGTGATTTGGAAAAAACCTGTTGGACTTTCCAGTATGTAATATTCCAGTAATATTCCAGGCCATTCCAGTATGTAATATTACAGTTCAAAAGATTGTGGAGGAGTTACTTATATTCTTTACTAGATATGGACTACCCACAGAAATATAATTGGATCAAGGATCAAATTTTACCTCAATGTTATTCAAAGAAGTTATAAGAACATAAGAACTAGGTTCAGGAGTAGGCCAACTGGCCACTCGAGCCTGCTCCGCCATTCAATGAGATCATGGCTGATCGTTTGTGGACTCAGCTCCACTTTCCGGCCTGAACACCATAACTCTTAATCCCTTATTCTTCAAAAAACTATCTACCTTTATCTTAAAAACATTTAATGAAGGAGCATCTACTGCTTCACTGGGCAAGGAATTCCATAGATTCACAACCCTTTGGGTGAAGAAGTTCCTCCTAAACTCAGTCCTAAATCTACTTCCCCTTATTTTAAGGCTATGGCCCCTAGTTCTGCTTTCACCCGCCAGTGGAAACAACCTACCCGCATCTATCCTATCTATTCCCTTCATAATTTTATATGTTTCTCTAAGATCCCCCCTCATCCTTCTAAATTCAAATGAGTACAGTCCCAGTCTACTCAACCTCTCCTCGTAATCCAACCCCTTCAGCTCTGGAATTAACCTGGTGAATTTCCTCTGCACACCCTCCAATGCTAGTACGTCCTTTCTCAGGTAAGGAGACCAAAACTGAACACAATACTCCAGGTGTGGCCTCACTAACACCTTATACAATTGCAGCATAACCTCCCTAGTCTTAAACTCCATCCCTTTAGCAATGAAGGACAAAATTCCATTTGCCTTCTTAATCACCTGTTGCACCTGTAAACCAACTTTTTGCAACTCATGCACTAGCACACCCAGGTCTCTCTGCACAGCAGCATGTTTTAATATTTTATCATTTAAATAATAATCCGTTTTGCTGTTATTCCTATCAAAATGGATAACCTCACATTTGTCAACATTGTATTCCATCTGCCAGACCCTAGCCCATTCACTTAGCCTATCCAAATCCCACTGCAGACTTCCAGTATCCTCTGCACTTTTTGCTTTACCACTCATCTTAGTGATGTCTGCAAACTTGGACACATTGCCCTTGGTCCCCAACTCCAAATCATCTATGTAAATTGTGAACAATTGTGGGCCCAACACTGATTCCTGAGGGACACCACTAGCTACTGATTGCCAACCAGAGAAACATCCATTAATCCCCACTCTTTGCTTTCTATTAATTAACCAATCCTCTATCCATGCTACTACTTTACCCTTAATGCCATGCATCTTTATCTTATACAGCAACTTTTTATGTGGCAGCTTGTCAAAGGCTTTCTGGAAATCCAGATATACCACATCCATGGCTCCCCGTTATCTACCGCACTGGTAATGTCCTCAACAAATTCCACTTAATTAGTTAGGCACAACCTGCCCTTTTCTGAACCCATGCTGCGTCTGCCCAATGGGACAATTTCCATCCAGATGCCTCACTATTTCTTCCTTGATGATAGATTCCAGCATCTTCCCTACTACCGAAGTTAAGTTCACTGGCCTATAATTACCCGCTTTCTGCCTACCTCCTTTTTTAAACAGTGGTGTTACGTTTGCTAACTTCCAATCTGCCGGGACCACCCGAGAGTCTACTGAAGTTTAGTAAATTATCACTAGTGCATTTGCAATTTCCCTACACGTCTCTTTTAGCACTCTGGGATGCATTCTATCAGGGCCAGGAGACTTGTTTACCTTCAGCCCCATTAGCCTGCCCATCACTACCTCCTTAGTGATAACAATCCTCTCAAGGTCCTCACCTGTCATAGCCTCATTTCTATCAGTCACAGCATGTTATTTGTGTCTTCCACTGTGAAGACCGACCCAAAAAAGCTGTTCAGTTCCTCAGCCATTTCCTCATCTCCCATTATTAAATCTCCCTTCTCATCCTCTAAAGGACCAATATTTACCTTAGCCACTCTTTTTTGTTTTATATATTTGTAGAAACTTTTACTCTCTGTTTTTATATTCTGAGCAAGTTTACTCTCATAATCTATCGTACTCTTCTTTATAGCTTTTTTAGTTGCTTTCTGTTGTCCCCCAAAAGATTTCCCAGTCCTCTAGTCTCCCACTAATCTTTGCCACTTTGTATGCTTTTTCCTTCAATTTGATACTCTCCCTTATTTCCTTAGATATCCATGGTCGATTTTCCCTCTTTCTACCGTCCTTCCTTTTTGTTGGTATAAACCTTTGCTGAGCACTGTGAAAAATCGCTTGGAAGGTTCTCCACTGTTTCTCAACTGTTTCACCATAAAGTCATTGCTCACAGTCTACCTTAGCTAGTTATTCTCTCATCCCATTGTCATCTCCTTTGTTTAAACACAAAACACTAGTGTTTGATTTTACCTTCTCACCGTCCATCTATATTTTAAATTCCACCATATTGTGATGGCTCCTTCCGAGAGAATCACTAACTATGAAATCATGAATCAATCCTGTCTCATTACATTGGACCAGATCTAGGACCGTGTGTTCCCTCGTAGGTTCCATTACATACTGTTCTAGGAAACTATCGCAAATACAGTCTATAAACTCCTCCTCAAGGCTGCCTTGATCGACCTGGTTAAACCAATCAACATGTAGATTAAAATCCCCCATGATAACTGCTGTACCATTTCTACATGCATCCGTTATTTCTTTGTTGATTGCGTGTCCCACCATAATGTTCCTATTTGGTGGCCTATAGACTACACCTATCAGTGACTTTTTAACCTTACTATTTCTGATTTCCACCCAAATGGATTCAACCTTATCCTCCATAGCCCCGATGTCATCCCTTACTATTGCCCGGATGTCATTCTTACAGAGCTTCACCACCTCCCTTACCATCCGGTCTGTCTTTCCGAATAGTTTGATACCCTCGGGTATTTAACTCCCAGTCGTGACCATCCTTTAACCATGTTTCAGTAATGGCCACTAAATCATAGTAAGACGTTTTACAACACCAGGTTAAAGTTCAACAGGTTTGTTTCGATGTCACTAGCTTTCGGAGCGCTGCTCCTTCCTCAGGTGAATGAAGAGGTCTGTTCCAGAAACATATATATAGACAGATTCAAAGATGCCAGAAAAGTACTGGACGACGAAGGGTATTCTGTCGGCTGTGTCCCATGTTTGTCTTCTGAGGAGGTTGGTGCGTTTTTTTGCTGTGGCGCATTGGAACTGTCGATCGATGAGTTCTCCCGGAGCGGAGAAACTACAACATCTTCTTCGCAACCTTCAACACATCATCGATGAAGATGAACATCTTGCCAAGGTCATCCCCACACCCCCACTACTTGCCTTCAAACAACCGCGCAACCTCAAACAAACCATTGTTTGCAGCAAACTACCCAGTCTTCAGAACAGTGACCACGGCACCACATAACCCTGCCATGGCAATCTCTGCAAGACGTGACAGATCATCGACATGGAAACCATCATTACACGTGAGAACACCACCCACCAGGTACGCGGTACATACTGGTGCGACTCTGCCAACGTTGTCTACCTCATACGCTGCAGGAAAGGATGCCCCGAAGCGTGGTACATTGGCGAGACCATGCAGACGCTGCGACAACGAATGAACGCACATCGCGCGACAATCACCAGGCAGGAATGTTCCCTTCCTGTCGGGGAACACTTCAGTAGTCAAGGGCATTCAGCCTCTGATCTCCGGGTAAGCGTTCTCCAAGGCGGCCTTCAGGACGCGCGACAATGCTGAATCGCCGAGCAGAAGCTTATAGCCAAGTTCCGCATACATGAGTGCGGCCTCAACCGGGACCTGGGATTCATGTCGCATTACATTCATCCCCCACCATCTGGCCTGCGGAATCCTACCAACGATCGTGGCTTGACACAATTCACACCTCTTTAACCTGGGGTTACCCCATCTCTGGATCTGTAAAGATTTAATCACCTGCTAATGCTCGCATTCCAAGCATTGTCTGGCATCTTTGAATCTGTCTATATATATGTTTCTGGAACATACCTCTTCATTCACCTGAGGAAGGAGAAGCGCTCCGAAAGCTAGTGACATCGAAACAAACCTGTTGGACTTTAACCTGATGTTGTAAAACTTCTTACTGTGCTCACCCCAGTCCAACGCCGGCATCTCCACATCATCACTAAATCATAGTCATTCATGATGATTTGCAGCATCAACTCATTTACCTTATTCCGAATACTACGAGCATTCAGGCTAAGTACATTTATGTTGGCTTTTTTTACCTCTGTTCTGAATCTTAACACCTCGATCAGTAACCTGTCCTAAGTTATATTTCCTCTAAACATTTCTCCTCATTTTCCTTGTCGTCGAACCCATATCTTCATGTAACAACCTGCCGCGTCGCTTACCATTAATGTTTTTACTTCCAGTTTTATTCCTTTCGGTATTACTGGGCCTATTCACTGAGCTCCCTCCAGTCACTGTACCTTGTACTGTCGCCCTTTTTGATTTTTGGCTATGGTTTCTCTGCCTTACACTTTCCCCCTTACTGCCTTTTGTTTCTGTCCTTGTTTTACTACCTTCCAACTTCCTGTATCGGTTCCCATCCCCCTCCCACATTAATTTAAACCCTCCCCAACAGCTCTAGCAAACACCCCCCCAGGACATCGGTTCCAGTCCTGCCCAGGTGCAGACCGTCCGGTTTGTACTGGTCCTCCCCCAGAACCGTTCCAATGCCCCAGTAATTTGAAACCCTCCCTCTTGCACCATCTCTCGAGCCACGCATTCATCCTATCTATCCTGACATTCCTACTCTGACTAGCTCGTGGCACTGGTAGCAATCCTGAGATTACTACCTCTGAGGTCCTACATTTTAGTTTAACTCCTAACTCCCTGAATTCAGCTTGTAGGACCTCATCCCATTTTTTACCTATATCCATAAGACCATAAGACATAGGAGTGGAAGTAAGGCCATTCGGTCCATCGAGTCCACTCCACCATTCAATCATGGCTGATTTCAACTCCATTTACCCGCTCTCTCTCCATAGCCCTTAATTCCTCGAGAAATCAAGAATTTATCAACTTCTGTCTTAAAGACACTCAACGTCCCGGCCTCCACCGCCCTCTGTGGCAATGAATTCCACAGACCCACAACTCTCTGGCTGAAGAAATATCGTTAGTGCCTATGTGCACCACGACATCTGGCTGTTCACCCTCCCCCCGAATGTCCTACAGCCACTCCAAGACATCCTTGACCCTTGCACCAGGGAGGCAACATACCATCCTGGAGTCTCGATTGCGTTCGCAGAACCACCTGCCTATTCCCCTTACGATTGAGTTGCTTATCACTATAGCCCTGCCATTCTTCTTCCTGCCCAGCTGTGCAGCAGAGCCAGCCACAGTGCCATGAACCTGGCTGCTGCTGCCTTCCCCTGGTGAACCATCTCCCTCAACAGTATCCAAAGCAGTATATCTGTTTTGCAGGGAGATGACTGCAGGGGACACCTGCACTGCCTTCCTACTCTTGCTCTGTCTTTTGATCACCCATTTTCTATCTCCCTCAGTAACTTTCACCTGCGGTGTGACCAACTCGCTAAATGTGCTATCCACGACGTCCTCAGCATCACGGATGCTCCAAAGTGAGCCCATCCGCAGTTGCAGAGCTGTCAAGCGGTCTAACAGGAGCTGCAACTGGACACACTTCTTGCACGTGAAGGAGCCAGGGACAGTGGACGTGTCCCTGAGCTCCCACATCGCACACGAGGAGCATGACACGGTTCTGGGATCTCCTGCCATGTCTTAAACCTGAGGTAAACTTATACAATTACAATTCCAAAAAACGAAAGAAAAAATAAATAAATTAGACAGTGAAAAGAAAAACTACTTACCAGTCACTTACCAGGGATAAAAAGCACCTCCTCCCCCCAAGCTTCGAATTCTCACCTCGCTTCAAATTCCCAAACTCACTCTTGGTTGTGTCTCACTCTGGCTGTGTCTTCTCTGGCTCACTGGGAGAGCTATGGATAGTCTAGGAATAAAACAATTTAAATCAACTGCGTTCCATCCAGAACTGCATACCATAATAGTTTCAATCACGAATCCGGCGAATCCCGCAACGTTTCTCATTGAAATCAATTGTGTTCCACATGTCGCCTGTGTTAGCCCCTCAACGATCGCCGAATTAGTCAAGGTGCGGCCCCAGTTTTGCTGTTTGGAAGTCCATGAATCCTGTCCCGGCGTCAACACTTAAGGCGGGATTCTCCGTCTGTGGGATCCTCTGCTTTGCCGGCAGCGCAGTCACTCCCGCGGTGTGGGGGTGCCACAATGGGACACTCCCATTGGCCAGCTGGCGGGATGGAGGATCCCGCTCTCGGCCGGGATGCGCCGCACCAGAAAATGGGTGAGGTGGGATGGAGAATCCCACCCTCAGTTTCAGGAACGGAAAATCCGGCCCGTATGTTTTCAAGAAGGAGTTAGATAATGATTTAGCGTAAGAGATCAAAAGATATGGGGGGGGCGTGTGGGATGGCGGGAACAGGCTATTGAGATCGATGATCAGCCATGATAATATGAATGTCAGATTCGGCTCGAAGGGCCGAATGACCTCCTCCTGCTTTTATTTTCTATGTTCCTATGTCTGCTTGCAGTAAGGTAGCAGGGGAACAATGCAATACTGAAAAGGCTTCCATGTCAATGTGCAGTTGCTGTGCGACAATTGAAAGCTAATGCTGCATGTTTGTGCACAATTCCCTGAGACCTGGGTTGTCCCTGCCTCCGACTGCAGCAGGGATGTGTCAGTGTGGTGTACTCCAGAAAGGGACCCCAAATCTAACCTCGAACTACGCTACACTGAGGTTTGTGTCTCTGCACTGATGGAGGGTGGGGGAGAGCGCTATGATGATTCTTCCTGAGCCCCTTCATCCTCCGACGTGTTTCGGGGGCTGGGGGGGCTGCTGGGCTGGTTAGCTGGCCGTGGTCTGCTGGTACCTGCAAAAAGAGGCAGCAAAAGGGCAGCACGGTACCACAGTGGAGGGCAGCACGGTAGCTCGGTGGTTAGAACAGTTGCTTCACAGCTCCAGGGTGCCAGGTTCGATTCCCGGCTTGAGTCACTGTCTGTGCGGAGTCTGCACGTTCTCCACTTGTCTGCGTGGGTTTCCTCCGGGTGCTCCGTTTTTTTTCCACAATTCAAAGATGTGCAGGTTAGGTGGATTGGCCATGCTAAATTGCCCTTAGGTTAGGTGGCGTTACAGGGATAGGGTGAAGACGTGGGCATAAGTAGGGTGCTCTTTCTAAGGGCCGGTACAGACTCGATGGGCCGAATGACCTCCTTCTGCACTGTAAATTCTATGATTCTATGAAGACAAAAGGACAGTATTGATGGATCAGATGAATCTAATTCAGAGAACATGGCACTCAGAGTGAATTGCAGGATTGGGTGAAGTGATGGGGCTGAGATCTGGACTAGGTTGCTGGGAGAGGCCGCGCTCTGTGTCACCACAGGAGCGATCCCTGTCCTCCCCGGTGAGCTCCGCAGCAGCCTCTTCGATCACGGTGAGGCCGATGATCTCTGCCGCCCTCGCCCCAGTCTGGGCTCGCTCCGGCTTTTTGTGCGCGGTGTGGCCTTTATGGGCACAAAAAGAGACGGGATCATAGGGCATGGGGCAGGGGTTGGGTGAAATGCATGTCCTCTGTGTCTGGTGAGCCCTCCCCAGAAGGGACAGAGATTGAGGTTGGACAGATGGATTAGTGATGTTGTGAAAGGCTTGTTGAGAGTGTGAGTGTTGATATGTGGCTGCTGTTAATGAATGTGTGAGATCTGTGAAGAGAGTAGCTGTTTGAGTACACAATGCCATGCTAAGAGTTTGATAGTGGGAGCACCGAGAGCAGACTTACCCTGACGGTGCAGGTGGCATCATTCATCCACTTCCTGCACTGGGCGAGGCTTTCAGGGCGGGTGCCAGCTGCACTGACCTCCTGGGCAATGGCCTCCCAATCTAGGGAGGTGAGGTTCATGTGCTTTCTTTGAGCTATCCCTGGGGTAATATGGGGATCATCATGATTAATAGGGGGATCAAGGGTTATGGGGAGAAGGCAGGAGAATGGGGATGAGAAAATATCAGCCATGATTTCATGGCAGAGCAGACTCGATGGGCTAAACGGCCAAATTCTGCTCCCTTGCCTTATGGTCTTAGGGCTAGAGGACATGTTGGAATGCCCGGACTCCCGAATAAGGACCTCCAGGACCCTGGCAGTGAAAACTTGTGATGCCTTCTTCTTGGGGCTGTTAACTTTTTCAGTCTGGGTTCTGGACATCTTGGCCTGGTGAAGTCAGGTGGGCTGGAGACAGTGGTATGAGTTTGCTGGACTGGTGTTTTTATATTTCTCCGGGACCTTCGAACACTCCAGTTGAGGACAGGCAGACAAGTCAGCTGCCGGCCTTTTAGGAGATTCAGAGGGGAACTTGCCTGTGTATAATTAATGAGGTCCAAGTACCGAATGTTACGCAGAGACCCGCCGTTCTAGCCAACGGGACAGGCACTGACGGAGCTGCCCGTTCTCGCACACAGTCTCAAAATGGGACAATTCCGCCCAGAGAGGAATGGGTCTCTTTCTGGCTGGCAGGATGGGATGACTGTCATACCACAGGGATAAGTGCTGTGGCCTCAACTTTTTATATAAAAATTTATATACATGACTTAGATGAAGAGACCAAAGGTTGCTAAATTTGCTGACGACACTAAGATAGGTCGGAAAGTAAGTAGTGAAGAAGATATAAGGAGGCTACAAAGGGATAGGTTACGTGGGTGGGCAAAGATCTGTCAAATAGAGTACAATGTGAGCAAATGAGAAATTGCCCATTTTGACGGGAAGAATATAAAAGTAGCTTATTATCTAAATGACGAGAGATTGCAGAACTCTAAGATGTAAAGGGACCTGGGTGCTTTAGCGTATGAATCACAGAAGGCTAGGGTGCAGGTACAGCAAGTAATTAGAAAACATAATAGAATGTTAGCAGTTATTTTGAGGGGAATTGATTTCATAAGTAGAGAGTTTTTGCTTCAGTTGTGGAGGGCACCGGTGAGACTCCATCTGGAGTCCTGTCAATAATGGTCTCCTTATTTAAGTAAAGATGCAAATACTTTGAAAGCAGTTCAGAGAGGTTTATTAGACTAATACCAGGAATGGGCTGGTTTGCAGCACGGTAGCACAATGGTTAGCACTGTTGATTCACAGCGGCAGGGTCCGAAGTTCGATTGCCGACTTGGGTCACTATCTGGGTGGAGTCTGCACGTTCTCCCACTGTCTGCGTGGGTTTCCTCCGGGTGCTCCGGTTTCCTCCTACAAGTCCCGAAAGACGTGCTGTTAGGTCATTTGGACATTCGGAATTCTCCCTCAGTGACCCTGAACAGATGCCGGAATGTGGCGACTAGGGGATTTTCACAGTAACTTCATCGCACTGTTAATGTAAGCCTACTTGTGACACTAATAAAGATTATAAAGTTAAGGTTGGACAGGCTGGGTTTGCATCCACTGGAGTTCAGTAGTCAGAGATGACTTGATTGAAACCTTTCAGATCCTGCGGAGTCTTGACGGGTGGATGTGGAGATGATATTTCCTCTTGTGAGAAAATCTAGAACTCAGGGGTCACTGTTTAAAAATAAGGGGTCACTCATTTAAGATGGAGGTGAGGAGCAATGTAATTCTCAGAGGGTTGTGAGTCACTGGAACTGTCTCCCGCAAACGGCAGTGGAAGCAGATTCCTTGAATATTTTTATGATCTTATAATCTTTATTAGTGTCAAAGGTAGGCTTACATTAACACTGCAATGAAGTTATTATGAAAAGCCCCTCGTTGCCACACTCCGGCGCCTATTCGGGTCACTGAGGGAGAATTCAGAATGTCCAATTCACCTAACAAGCACGTCTTTTGGGACTTGTGGGAGGAAACCGGAGCACCCGGAGGAAACCCACGCAGACACAGGGAGAATGTGCAGACTCCACACAGACTGTGACTTAAGGCAGAGTTAGATAGATTCTTGACAAGGAAATGTGTGAGAGGTTATCAGGGGTAGGCAGCAATGTGGTGTTGAGGTTACTATCAGATCAGCCATGAACTTATTGAATGGCAGAGCAGACTCGAGGGGCCGAGTGGCCGACTCCTAATTTCTATGGTCATATCTTTTCAAATCAGTGAGAGCTTGGAGACCGTATGTAGTTCCACACTGTTTTCTCCATGGCAACACCTAAGCCAACCAGAGTCGACATGCCAACCAATCAAAACCCTTTTCTCCTGTAGTATAAATTGCTGAGATTGTTTGAAATTTGGCATTCGTGCATTTTTCCTGATGGGTGCAAAATGAAAAGCTGCAGCAACGCATGTCACTTTAGAGCAATATTCAAATTATCATTTGTTATTTTGAGATCGGCAGTGTCATAATATACACCAGTATATCATGGTGCAGACACACACTGATGGACACACAGTGGGACCAATCAACATACACAACACCACAGCCAATCACCAGTGAGAGCACATGCACTATAAAGACAGGGGGCATCAGAGTTCCCGTTCATTCGAGTTGCAGCTAGCTAGGAGCACAGAGCTCACAGCCTGCAACACAGACATTCACCATGTGCTGAGTGCATCAACTGGTTAGGACAAGGCAAAGGTCTTTAGTTAAAGCTGGTATCGTATTTACCCACAGTTCAAGTATGTTTAAATAGTTAACCTTTTAATAAAATAGTGTTGCACTACTTCAAGTGTTGGTGACCTGTATGTGATCCAGAACACCCAACACATCAAGCAGCCCATCCACAATTTTAAAGAAATGGACAATTGAGCTTGTTAACAAGTTAATTGACCTGAATAATACTGTTCACACCACAATGTGGCTGGAATGGGCAGGCAGGTAGGAGACAGAAGGCCATTTCTGAAGTGACATTGTTGAAAAGGCTGAAGGAAGGGGGGAGGGACACATCATTCAGTGGGGTGCCAATGTGCATCAATGGCAGCTCCCCACAGGATGCCACCCCTCTCTTCGTTCCTCCCCACCTGACCTCACAAACCGGCCCCCTCCCAAGCCATACCCCTCTCCCTTGGCTTCCTGATCCCTCCCTGTCCAGATTTACCTGGATCTGGAGGTCATGGCTGTCTTCTTGCTGGGGCATTCTTGCAGTTTTCTTGTGCCCTTCACTCAGTCCTTGTGCTGCCGGGAGTGATAGAGCTGTCAGCCAATTGGCAAGGTCAGCAGCTTTCAGTGTGGTACTTCCTCCCACTGAGGGACAGAAGTTTCACCCTCACCTCCTCAAGGCCGTCCAGAATATGTTACTGCCATGGGCCATCCTTGGTGAACATTGGTCAGATGAACATACGAATTAGGAGCAGGAGTAGGCCACTCGGCCCCTCGAGGCTGCTCCATCATTCAATACGATGATGGCTGATCTGATTGTAACCTCTCAGCTCCACATTCCTGCCTAGCCCCGATAACCTTTGACCCCTTGTTAATCAAACATCTATCTATCCCTGCCTTGAAAATATTCAAAGATTCTGTTCCCACTGCATTTTCAGGAAGAGAGTTCCAGAGACCCATAGCCCTCTGAGAAAAAAAATTCTCCTAATTTCTGTCTTCATGGACGACCGTTCATTTTTAAACAATGACCCCTAGTTCTAGATTCTCCGACAAGAGGGAACATCCTCTCCACATCCACCCTTTCAAGAACCCCGAGGATCTTAATGTTTTGATGTGGCACCAACATTTCTTCTGGAGGGGTGAGCAGCACCAACCCTCATGGTGACTTTGGGTCATCCTAAATCTTTCCTAAACCTAACCTTCTCAGGAAAATTGGGACTAAATTGGCAATCTCACTCCAGGAAGGCACACGGATGGTCGTAACAGGAAATGAAAATCATGCCTTGAAGAAAGAGGTAACATATGATTTTGATCTGAAGGCAGATTGTTAAAACAGAGCTGAGGGAACTTTCCCCGAGAGTTAACTATTACTTGACCAAGGGCCTGATTTAATGCAGCTGGCAGGAATCTCACCCACCAGTTGGAGAGCCACTGGGAACCCCGCGTCAATTTTCTCAAGGACACCCGCTATTGTTAATTCCAACCAGGCACTTCGCCGGGCTGCATCGGGCTCCTGGTCCAATTAATCCCCAGTATTGTGAAAATCCTGTCCCAAGAGCTGCTGGCCAATCAGAGGTCAGATCCACTCAGAAATCATGTTTAACCAACATATTGGAGTACATTGAAGGAGTCACATGTGCTGTGGATAAAGGGAAACTGGTGGATCTACTGTACTTAGATTTGCAGAAGGCATTTGATAAGGAGCCACATGAAAATGAAAAATGAAAATGAAAATCACTTATTGGCACAAGTAGGCTTCAAATGAAGTTACTGTGAAAAGCCCCTAGTCGCCACATTCTGGCGCCTGTTCGGTCATTGCAAAAATAAGAGCTCATGGTGTAGAGGGCAACATATTGGCATGGATAGAAAATTGGCTACCTAACAAGAAACAGAGAGTTGGCATAAATGGGTCTTTTTCTGTTTTTTTAAATTCATTTTTTACAGGATCATTTTTTCCAAGATGAGGGCATTCAGGGCTCGGTCAGCATTTGTTGCCCATCTCTAATTGCCTTTGAGAAGATGGTGCTGAGCTGTCTTCTTGAACTACTGCAGTCCATGTGGTGCAGGCATACTCACAGTGCCATTAGGGAGTGAGTTCCAAGAAGGTATGGCAATATATTCCCAAGTCAGGCTGGTGAACGACTTGGAGAGGAACTTCCACGTGGTGGTGTTACCATGTATCCACTACTCTTGTCCTTCTAGATGGTACTGGTCGAGGGTTTGGAAGGTGCTGCCTAAGGAGCCTTGATTAATTACTGCAGTGCATCTTGCACACGATACGCACTGCTGCTCCTGTGCGTCTGTGGTGGAGGAAGTGAATGCTTGTGGAATAGGTGCCAATCAAGTGGGCTGCTTTGACCTGGACAGTGTTATGGGCCAGGGTTTAGAAAACTCCAAAGTATATTATGGAGTTCACCTGACCTATAACTTTTTGTTGAATTTGGCTAGGATGTGCACAAGAGCCTTCCTTTTCGATGTTATTCAACAGGCTTCTTAGGCAATTTTAATTTAAAAAAACAAACTTTATTCTAAGAATTTAGTTAACATTTGTATAAACACACACAACAAGAAGTTTTATCCATTACAAAAATAAAGACCCCACACAGCTACAGTAATCTATGTATAACCCTTAATGAATTCCCCTTTAACTGTTCCAATTCAGAAACAAGATCCCATAAACCAAAAAAAAAACTTTTAACCTAAACAGCAGGTAGCTATAATCAATGGGTTTCTTCTTTGGATCAACTCTTTAAAATGGAACGAGGAGGGACAGGCCAAAATACTTCTGTACTCTGAGTCCACAGCAGCCAAAATGTGCAAACGAAAGTAAAACTCAGAGCCACAGCCCAGTTCAACCCACACAATGACATCACTGAAGCCATGTGACAAGACAAAAACCTTTCTTAAAGGGGACACTCCCATGACAATCGTATCGAGCTTCTTGAGTGTTGTTGGAGATGCACTCATCCAGGCAAGTAGCGAATATTCCATCACACTCCTGAATTGTGCCTCGTGGGTGGTGACAGGCTTTGGGGAGGCAGGAGGTTAGTTACCCACCACAGGATTCCTAACCTCTGACCTGCTCTTGTAGTCACAGTATTAATATGGCTAGTTCAGTTCAGTTTGTGGTTAATAATAACCCCCAGGATGTTGATAGTCGGGGATTCAGTGATGATAATGCCATTGAATGTCAAAGGGCAATGGTTTGATTCTCTCTTATTGGAAATGGTTGTTGCCTGGCACTTTGGGTGGCACTGTAGTACAGTGGTTAGCACTGTTGCTTCACAGCGCCAGAGACCCAGGTTAGATTCCCGCTTGGGTCACTGTGTGTGGGGAGTCTGCATGTTCTCCCTGTTTCTGCATGGGTTTCCTCCGGGTGCTCCTATTTCCTCTCACAAGTCCCGAAAGACGTGCTTGTTAGGTGAATTGGACATTCTGAATTCTCCCTCTGTGTACCCGAATAGGTGCCGGAATGTGGCGACTAGGGGATTTTCACAGTAACTTCATTGCAATGTTAATGTAAGCCTCCTTGTGACAATAATAATGATTATTATTATTGTGTGGCACAAACGTTACTTGGCAGGATGTGACAAGAGGAGTGCACCAAGATCAGTGCTTTACAATTTATAAAAATGACTTGGATGAAGGAATTGAAGGCATGGTTGTTAAATTTGCTGATGACACAAAGGGAGGTAGGAAAGTAAGTTGTTAGGAGGATGTAAGGAGGCTGCAAAGGGACACAGGTAGGTGAAATTCTGGGGTAAAACTTTGGCAAATGGAGTATAATGTGGGAAGCATAGATAAGGGGCTGGTTTCTCTGTTTTTGGGACTATGTCCCCAAGTCGTCATAACAATTGTGGACTTTCACACCAGCGTGAAAGAGCCACATATTCATAGTCCTGCAGGGGGCTAGCAGGGACCCATCGGGAAGCTTGCAGCTTTAGCTGCAGATATGGGTCCCCGCACTTCCAGGTCGGAAGCCGCGCATGCACACAGCGGCGGCCCCCAGCGGCCGCGCCATGCTCATTGGCGGACTCAGACCGCGGAGCTGGACCTTAGACATAGTGCCCCCGATCGACCGTGCCCAGACCCGGGCAACCTGCCCAAAAATTGCCCGGTCCCATATAAGGCCTCCCGTGCCCTCCAATCGGCCTGCCCCCGTCCAGGGCAGCCGCGGACTGAGAACACAGCCGCCACACTAGTATCCCGACAGGCAGCACCATGTTAGATCCACGCTATCGGGACTTCGGCTGGTCAGGGGCGAAGAATGGTGGGGCGGGTCTCCAGCAATGGCTGCAGGTAGGGAATATGCGGCGCAGCATACTCTCCGAGTACGGTGCTTTTCGGGGCCGGGGAATTGGGGAACCGCCGCCGGTCCCGATTCCATGCGGGGAAATGGATTTTTTGGCCCGGAGCCGCCCACGATTTCAGCGTTGGGGTGCGGAGAATCCAGCCCAAGTTCTAGGCAACTAAGAACAGACAAAACTTTTGAAGACTATAGGGAAAGTGGAACATACTCTTAATGGGGAGTTAAAAGGGCTAAAAGAGGCTGTGAAATGTCATTTGCGAGCAGGGTCAAGGAAAATCCCAAGGCCTTTTATACATATTGAAGGAGCAAGAGGGTTGCGAGGGAAAGAGTAGGCCCACTCAAGTATAAAGGACGGAAGTTATGCGTGGAGTCAGAGGAAGTGGGTGAGATTCTCAATGAGTACTTTGCATCAGTATTCACCAAGGAGAGGGACATGATGGATGTTGAGGTTACCGTTTGGTGTGTGAATACTCTAAGACATGTCAGCGTAATGAAGGAGGAAGTGTTGAATATCTTAAAATGCATTAAAGTAGACAGGTTCTCGGGACCGGATGGGATATATCCCAGGTTACTGTGGGAGGCAAGAGAAGAAATAGTTGGGGCCTTAACAGGCATCCTTGCATTATATTTAAAACACAGTACGAAGTCTTACAACACCAGGTTAAAGTCCAACAGGTTTGTTTCGATGTCACTAGCTTTCGGAGCGCTGCTCCTTCCTCAGGTGAATGAAGAGGTATGTTCCAGAAACACATATATAGACAAATTCAAAGATGCCAAACAATGCTTGGAATGCGACCATTAGCAGGTGATTAAATCTTTACAGATCCAGAGATGGGGTAACCCCAGGTTAAAGAGGTGTGAATTACATCAAGCCAGGACAGTTGGTAGGATTTCGCAGGCCAGATGGTGGGGGATGAATGTAATGTGACATGAATCCCAGGTCCCGGTTGATGCCGCACTCATGTGTGCGGAACTTGGCTATAAGTTTCTGCTCGGCGATTCTGCGTTGTTGCGCGTCCTGAAGGCCGCCTTGGAGAACGCTTACCCGGAGATCAGAGGCTGAATGCCCTTGACTGCTGAAGTGTTCTCCGACTGGAAGGGAACATTCCTGCCTGGTGATTGTTGCGCGATGTCCGTTCATTCGTTGTCGCAGCGTCTGCATGGTCTCGTCAATGTACCACGCTTCGGGACATCCTTTCCTGCAGCGTATGAGGTAGACAACGTTGGCCGAGTCGCACGAGTACGTACCGCATACCTGGTGGGTGGTGTTCTCACGTGTAATAGTGGTATCCATGTCAATGATCTGGCACGTCTTGCAGAGATTGCCATGGCAGGGTTGTGTGGTGTCGTGGTCACTGTTCTGAAGACTGGGTAGTTTACTGCAAACAATGGTTCGTTTGAGGTTGCGCGGTTGTTTGAAGGCAAGTAGTGGGGGTGTGGGGATGACCTTGGCAAGATGTGCATCGTCATCAATGACGTGTTGAAGGCTGTGAAGAAGATGACGTAGTTTCTCCGCTCCGGGGAAGTACTGGACGACGAAGGGTATTCTGTCGGTTGTGTCCCATGTTTGTCTTCGGAGGAGGTCGGTGCGGTTTTTCGCTGTGGCACGTTGGAACTGTCGATCGATGAGTCGAGCGCCATATCCCGTTCGTACGAGGGCATCTTTCAACGTCTGTAGATGTCTGTTACGCTCCTCCTCGTCTGAGCAGATCCTGTGTATACGGAGCGCTTGTCCATAGGGGATGGCTTCTTTAATGTGTTTAGGGTGGAAGCTGGAGAAGTGGAGCATCATGAGGTTATCCGTGGGTTTGCGGTAAAGCGAAGTGCTGAGGTGACCGTCCTTGATGGAGACGAGTATGTCCAAGAATGCAACTGATTTTGGAGAGTAGTCCATGGTGAGTCTGATGGTTGGATGGAACTTATTAATGTCATCGTGTAGTCGTTTCAGTGATTCTTCGCCGTGGGTCCAAAGGAAAAAAATGTCATCGATGTATCTGGTGTATAACGTCGGTTGAAGGTCCTGTGCGGTGAGTAGGTCCTGTTCAAACTTGTGCATGAAGATGTTGGCGTATTGGGGTGCGAATTTGGTCCCCATGGCTGTTCCGTGCGTCTGGATGAAGAACTTGTTGTCGAAGGTGAAGACGTTGTGATCCAGAATGAAGCGGATGAGTTGCAGAATTGCGTCTGGAGATTGGCAGTTGTCGGTGTTGAGTACTGAGGCTGTTGCAGCAATGCCGTCGTCATGGGGGATGCTGGTGTAGAGTGCCGAGACGTCCATTGTGACGAGGAATGTTCCTGGTTCAACTGGCCCATGGGTGCTGAGTTTCTGCAGGAAGACCGCCGTGTCGCGACAGAAGCTGGGCGTACCTTGTACGATGGGTTTCAAGATGCCCTCGATGTAGCCAGAGAGGTTCTCACACAAAGTCCCATTGCCTGAAACGATGGGGCGGCCTGGTGTGTTGACCTTATGTATTTTTGGGAGGCAGTAGAGATCTCCAATGCGGGGAGTACGTGGGATGAGAGCACGTAGGGTGCTCTGAAGATCTGGATCCAAGGTCTTGATCAGTCTGTTAAGTTGGCGGATGTGTTCCTTGGTCGGATCAGCGGGTAACTGTCTGTAGTGTTCTTGGTTGTTCAGTTGTCGGTATACTTCTTTGCAGTAGTCCGTTCTGTTCAGTACGGAGAACACTTCAGCAGTCAAGGGCATTCAGCCTCTGATCTCCGGGTAAGCGTTCTCCAAGGCGGCCTTCAGGACGCGCAACAACGCAGAATCGCCAAGCAGAAATTTATAGCCAAGTTCCGCACACATGAGTGCGGCCTCAACCGGGACCTGGGATTCATGTCACATTACATTCATCCCCCACCATCTGGCCTGCGAAATCCTACCAACTGTCCTGGCTTGATGTAATTCACACCTCTTTAACCTAGGGTTACCCCATCTCTGGATCTGTAAAGATTTAATCACCTGCTAATGGTCGCATTCCAAGCATTGTTTGGCATCTTTGAATTTGTCTATATATGTGTTTCTGGAACATACCTCTTCATTCACCTGAGGAAGGAGCAGCGCTCCGAAAGCTAGTGACATCGAAACAAACCTGTTGGACTTTAACCTGGTGTTGTAAGACTTCGTACTGTGCTCACCCCAGTCCAACGCCGGCATCTCCACATCATTTAAAACACAGGTGAGGTTCTAAAGGACTGGAGAATAGTCAATGATGTCCCTTTGCATAATAAGGGAAATAGGGCTAATCCAGGTAATTATAGGCCGGTGAGCCTGACGTCAGTGGTGGGGAAGCTGTTGGAAAAGATACTGGGACAGGATTTATTCACATTTGGAAGCGAATGGACTTGTTAGTGATAGGCAACATGGTTTTGTGCAGGGAAGGTCATATCTTACCAACTTGGTATAGTTTTTTGAGGAGGTGATAAAATTAATTGATGAGGGAAAGGCTGTGAATGTCATCTAGAATCATATCATAGAATTTACAGTGCAGAAGGAGGCCATTCGGCCCATCGAGTCTGCACTAGCCCTTGGAAAGAGCACTAAGCCACACCTCCACCCTATCCCCGTAATCCGGTAACTCCACCTAACCTTTTTTGGTCATTAAGGGCAAATTAGTATGGCCAATCCACCTAACCTGCACATCTTTGGACTGTGGGAAGAAACCAGAGCACCCGGAGGAAACCCACGCACACACGGGGAAAACGTGCAAACTTTGCACAGACAGCGATCCAAGCCGGGAATTGAACCCGGGAGCCTGGAGCTGTGAAGAAACTGTGCTAACCACTGTGCTAACGTGCGGCCTGTAAAATCTGTTCATCCCCAGTCGGGCTTTTTTACCTCTGATATTTTCTGTTCGCTTTCAACCATTCATAGAATTTACAGGGCAGAAGGAGGCCATTCGGCCCATCAAGTCTACACAGGCCCTTGGAAAGAGCACTACATGTACTTCAGTAAAGACAAGGTCCCTCATGACAGACTGGTATCGAAGGTAAAGTTGCATCAGATTCGGGTGTGCTAGCTAGAAGGATAAAGAACTGGCTTGGAAACAGGAGACAGAGAGTAACAGTGGAAGGGGGTTTTTCAGAATGGAGATCTGTAACGAGTGGTGTTCCACAGGGATCAGTGCTGGGTCCATTGTTGTTTGCAATATATACAAATGATCTGGAGGAAAATGTAGATGGTCTGATTAGCAAATTTGCAGATGACACTAAGATAGGTAAAGTTGCAGATGGTGAAGGGGACTGTCAGAGAATACAGCAGAATATAGATAGATTGGGGAGTTGGCAGATGGAGTTCAATCCCGTCAAATGCGAGGTAATGCATTTTGGAAGATCAAATTCAGCTGTGAGTTATACAGTAAATGGCAGAACCCTTAGGAGCATTGACATATAATAGTAAAATTATAGGGCTGGTTTAGCTCAATGGGCTAGACAGCAGGTTTGTAATGCAGAACAAGGCCAGCAGCGCGGGTTCAGTTCCCGTACCAGCCTACCCGAACAGGCGCCGGAATGTGGCAACTGGGAGCTTTTCACAGTAACTTCATACTTGTGACAATAAAAGATTATTATTATAATATCATTATTATTCTTAGTTTTGGTCGCTACACTACCAGAAGGATGGTAAAATGCTTTGGATAGAGTGCAAAGAAGGTTTACCATGATGTTGCCTGGTCTGGAGGGTGTTTTGATATGAGGAGAGGTCGAATAAACTCGGATTGTTTTCGTTGGAAAGATGGAGGCTGAGGGGAAACCTGATTGGGGTCTACAAAATTATGAAAGGTATAGACAGGGTGAATAGTCAGAAGCTTTTTCCCAGGGTGGGAGACTCAATTACAAGGGTGCACATGAGAGGGAGAAAATTTAGGGGAGATGTGAGGGGAAAATATTTCACGCAGAAGAGTGGTGGGTGCCTGGAACGTGTTGTCAGTGGAGGTGGTGGAGGCAGGTACTAAAGCAACGTTTAAGATGTATCTTTATGGACACCTGAATGGGCGGGGAATGGAGGGATACAGATCGTTTGGGCAATAAGTAGCAGGTCTAAATAAGGAAGCTGGATCTGCACAGGCTTTGTGGGCCAAAGAACCTGTTCCTGTGCTGTATTTTCCTTTGTTCTTTCTTGGGCAAATGTGAAATTGTCCATTTTGGAAGCAAGAATAAAAAAGAAGCTTATTATCTAAATGGTGAGAGGTTGCAAAGCTCTGTGTTTGAGCACTGTGGGAGCAGCACGGTAGCACAAGTGGATAGCACTGTGGCTTCACAGCGCCAGGGTCCCAGGTTCGATTTCCCGTTGGGTCACTGTCTGTGGGGAGTCTGCACGTTCTCCCCTTGTCTGCGTGGGATTCCTCCGGGTGCTCCGTTTCCTCCCACAGTCCAAAGATGTGCAGGCTAAGTGGATTGGCCATGATAAATTGCCCTCAGTGACCAAAAAGGTTTGGAGGGGTTATTGATTTACAGGGATAGGGTGGAAGTGAGGGCTTAAGTGGTCTGTGCAGACTTGATGGGCCGAATGGCCTCCTTCTGCATTGTATGTTCTATGTTCTATGCAGTGCATGAATCATAAAAGGCTGGTATGCAGGTACAGCAAGTAATTTGCAAAGCTAATCAAATGCTATCATTTATTGTGAGGGTAATCGATTACAAAAGTAGGGAATTCATGCTTCAGTTGTATAGGGCACTCGAGAGACCACATCTGGAATATTGTGTACAATGTCATTCTCCTTATATAAGGAAATATGTAAATGCGTTAGAAGCAGTTCAGAAAATGTTTACTGGACTAATACCAGAGATTATCTTATGAGGAAAGGTTCGAGGGGTTAGGATTGTATCCACTAAAGTTTAGATGAGTAAGAGGCGATTTGATCAAAACCTTTAAGATCCTTAGGGGTATTGACAGGATGGATGTGAAAAGAATGTTTCCTCTTGTTGGAGAACCCAGAACTCGAATTGTTTAAAAATAAAGGGTAGCTCATTTCAGACGACGATAAGGAGAAATATTTTCTCTCAGAGGGTCCTGAGTCTCTGGAACACTCTTCGTCAAAAGGTGAGGGAAGCAGAGCCTTGACTAACAAGGGATTGAAAGTTTATCAGGGTCAAAGAACAAAGAACAAAGAAAAGTACAGCACATGAACAGGCCCTTCGGCCCTCCAAGTCTGTGCCGACCATGCTGCCCATCTAAACTAAAAACTTCTACACTTCCTGGGTCCATATCCCTCTATTCCCATCCTATTCATGTATTTGTCAAGATGCCCCTTAAATGTCACTATCGTCCCTGTTTCCACCACCTCCTCCGGCAGCGAGTTCCAGGCACCCACTACCCTCTGTGTAAAAAACTTGCCTCGTACATCTCCTCTAAACCTTGCCCCTCGCACCTTAAACCTATGCCCCCGAGTAATTGACCCCTCTACCCTGGGAAAAAGCCTCTGACTATCCACTCTGTCTATGCCCCTCATAATTTTGTAGACCTCTATCAGGTCGCCCCTCAACCTCTGTCGTTCCAGTGAGAACAAATTGAGTTTATTCAACCGCTCCTCATAGCTAATGCCCTCCATACTAGGCATCATCCTGGTAAATCTCGTCTGCACCCTCTCTAAAGCCTTCACATCCTTCTGGTAGTGTGGCGACCAGAATTGAACACCATACTCCAAGTGTGGCCTAACTAAGGTTCTATACAGCTGCAACATGACTTGCCAATTCTTATACTGAAGGCAAGCATGCCATATGCCTTCTTGACTACCTTCTCCACCTGTGTTGCCCCTTTCAGTGACCTGTGGACCTGTACACCTAGGGCAGCACGGTAGCATTGTGGATAGCACAATTGCTTCACAGCTCCAGGGTCCCAAGTTCGAATCCGGCTTGGGTCACTGTCTGTGCGGAGTCTGCACATCCTCCCCGTGTGTGCGTGGGTTTCCTCCGGGTGCTCCGGTTTCCTCCCACAGTCCAAAGATGTGCAGGTTAGGTGGATTGGCCATTATAAAATTGCCCTTAGTGTCCAAAATTGCCCTTAGTGTTGGGTGGGGTTACTGGGTTGTGGGGATAGGGTGGAGGTGTGGACCTTGAGTAGGGTGCACTTTCCAAGAGCCGGTGCAGACTCGATGGGCCGAATGGCCTCCTTCTGCACTGTAAATTCTATGAAATTCTATGAAATCTCTCTGACTGTCAATACTCTTGAGGGTTCTACCATTCATTGTATATTCCCTACCAGCATTAGATCTTCCAAAATGCATTACCTCACATTTGTCCGGATTAAACTCATCTGCCATCTCTCCACCTAAGTCTTCAAACGATTTAAATCCTGCTTATCCTCTGACAGTCCTCAGCGCTATCCGCAATTCCACCAACCTTTGTGTCGTCTGCAAACTTACTAATCAAACCAGTTACATTTTCCTCCAAATCATTTATATATACTACGAACAGCAAAGGTCCCAGCACTGATCCCTACGGAACACCATTAGTCACAGCCCTCCAGTCAGAAAAGTACCCTTCCATTGCTACTCTCTGCCTTCTATGACCTAGCAAGTTCTACATCCATCTTGCCAGCTCACCCCTGATCCCGTGTGACTTCACCTTTTGTACCAGTCTACCATGAGGCACCGTGTCAAAGGCCTTACTGAAGTCCATATAGACCACATCCACTGCCCTAACTGCATCAATCATCTTTGTGACCTCTTTGAAAAACTCTATCAAGTTAATGAGACACGACCTCCCTTTCACAAAACCATGCTACCTCTCACTAATACGTCCATTTGCTTCCAAATGGGAGTAGATCCTGTCTCGAAGAATTCTCTCCAGTAATTTCCCTACCACTGACATAAGGCTCACAGGCCTGTAGTTCCCTGGATTATCCTTGCTACCCTTCTTAAGCAAAGGAACAACATTGGCTATTCTCCAGTCCTCCGGGACATCACCTGAAGACAGTGAGGATCCAAAGATTTCTGTCACGGCCTCAGCAATTTCCTCTCTAGCCTCTTTCAGTATTCTGGGGTAGATCCCATCAGGCCCTGGGAACTTATCTACCTTAATATTTTTCAAGACACCCAACACCTCGTCTTTTTGGATCACAATGCGACCCAGGCTATCTACACACCCTTCTCCAGACTCAACATCTACCAATTCCTTCTCTTTGGTGAATACTGATGCAAAGTATTCATTTAGTACCTCGCCCATTTCCTCTGGCTCCACACATAGATTCCCTTGCCTATCCTTCAGTGGGACAACCCTTTCTCTGGCTACCCTCTTGCTTTTTATGTATGTGCAAAAAGCCTTGGGATTTTCTTTAACCCTATTTGCCAATGACTTTTCGTGACCTCTTTTAGTCCTCCTGACTCCTTTCTTAAGTCCCTTCCTACTTTCCTTATATGACACACAGGCTCGTCTGTTCCCAGCCTTCTAGTCCTGACATATGCCTCCTTTTTCTTTTTGACGAGGCCTACAATATCCCTCGTTATCGAAGGTTCCCGAAATATGCCGTATTTATCCTTCTTCTGCACAGGAATATGCCGGTCCTCAATTCCTTTCAACTGATATTTGAAAGCCTCCCACATGTCAGATGTTGATTTACCCTCAAACATCCGCTTCCAATCTAGGTTCTTCAGTTCCAGCTGAATATTCTTAGAATACCCCCAATTTAGCACATTCACCCGAGGACCACTCTTATCCTTGTCCACCAGCATTTTAAAACTTACTGAATTGTGGTCACTGTTCCCGAAATGCTCCCGTACTGAAACTTCTACCACCTGGCCGGGCTCATTCCGCAATACTAGGTCCAGTACAGCCCCTTCCCTCGTTGGACTATCTCCATATTGTTTTAATAAGCCCTCTTGGATGCTCCTTACAAACTCTACCCCGTCCAAGCCCCTAGCACTAAGTGAGTCCCAGTCAATATTGGGGAAGTTGAAGTCTCCCATCACAACAACCCTGTTGTTTTTATTCGTTTCGAAAATCTGTCTACCTATCTGCTTCTCTGTCTCCCGCTGGCTGTTGGGAGGCCTGTAGTAAACGCCCAACATTGTGACTGCACCCTTCTTATTCCTGATCTCTACCCATATAGCCTCGCTGCCCTCTGAAGTATCCTCTCGCAGTATAGCTGTGATATACTCCCTAACCAGTAGTGCAACCCCGCCACCCCTTTTACTCCCCCTCTATCCCGCCTGAAACATCTAAATCCTGGAACGTTTAGCTGCCAATCCTGTCTTTCCCTCAACCAGGTCTCTGTAATAGCAACAACATCATAGTTCCAAGTACTAATCCAAGCTCTAAGTTCATCTGCCTTACCCATAATAAGGGGGTTGGCAGGAATGTGGGACTGAGGTTACAATCGGATCAACTATGATTTTATTGAATGGTGGAGCATGCTCAGGAGGCCAAGTAGCTTGCTCCTGCTCCTAATTCCTATGTTGATATATTGGTAGTGACACTCAGAGCAGTGGCCATGGATGACACCACAGTGGGATCTGCAGACATTTTCTAGGGCTAAATTTTCTATTTTGCTAAATGACGTGCCCTGGGAGGTGGGTTCCACAGTACATTTCTCGCTGAATAGCATGGTTGGAAATCACACCACAAATCGCGCTAGGAAGCTCATTGAATATGGATAGCCAAGTATTTCTCCTAATGTTATGGGCCAGGGTTTAGAGAACCCCAAAGTGTATCATGGAGTTCACCTGACCCACAACCTTTAATAGATTGTGGCTATGGGGAGCACACAGGCTTACTTTATAGGTGTGATGCAACAGAGAACTAAAGTACTTTTAAATTAAATTAATGTTTATTTATGAAACCAGTTAACACTTTATAAACCCACAGTAAACATCTTATCAACAAATCAAAACCAATCATCCCCACAGATACAATATTCTATAAGTAACCCTTAATCTTTCCCTGCAACATCCATAAGACAAAGGCCCCTTTTAACACAGAGAGATTTAAATTCACTCCTGAGAGCAGTTATCACTTTGAAATCACCCAAATGGTCTAGAGACAGTCTTTAGATTGAAGAGATCCTTATACAGCTGCTTGCTTTTCCTGCAGCTATCCAGCTCTCAAAATGAAACTGAAAACCCTGCAGCTGCCAGCCCAAAGCAAAAGTGAAAGACAGCCAGCCCAGCTCCACCCACACCCTCACATCACTGCAGCTATTTGACAAACACCCATTTCTTAAAGGTACATTCACTACAACTATTTAATAAACACCCAGCTCTTAAAGGTTCTATCACATGACACTAATCACAGGGCGGAAAAGTTAGAATCCATTATTAAGGAAGTAATAACAGGATTTGGAAAGACAAAGCACAATCCATCAGAGTGAGCATAGTATTATGAAGTATGGGCGGCAGTGTAGCACAGTGGTTAGCACTGTTGCTTCACAGCGGCTGGGTCCCAGGTTTGATTCCCAGCTTGGGTCACTGTCTGTGCGGAATCTGCACGTTCTCCCCATGTCTGCGTGGGTTTCCTCCAGGTGCTCCGGTTTCCTCCCACAAGTCCCGAAAGACTTGTGGGAGGGATTGGACATTCGGTGAATTGGACATTCTGAATTCTCCCTCGGTGTACCCGAACAGGTGCCGGAATGTGGCGACTAGGGGCTTTTCACAGTAACTTTGTTGCGGTGTTAATGTAAGCCTACTTGTGACAGTAAAGATTATGAAATCGTGTTTGACATCTTTGAAGATGTAACAAGCGGAGTGGATAATGGGGACCCTGTAGATATAGTATATCTGGATTCCTGCTAAATTGTTCAAAGATAACAGGGCATACCAGTCAGCAGGCTGCCTCAACCTCTGCTGTGGATGTCAGGAATGCACCTGGATGTCACGGTGGGGTTAGAAAAATGACTTCCAGGTCACATGTGCTCAATCACTGTTAATAACAGGTACCTTTGTAAATACATTTGGTGTTCATGAGAATGGTCTTGTTGTTTGAAAGCAGGGTGCTTATACATCTTTGTGGCCATGGGCCATGCTCCCACTCAGTGTTCACCTCTCTTTGTGAGCCTCACATCATGGTGATGTATAGTTAATTCATGAGAGTTACTCTACTATTGTGCTATGTCAGGCAGTTGTGTCAAACTCTTTACTGGATGTGTATGCAAAATGCCTTCGCACTTTACAATGTAGCATGGAATTAGGTGTCCTTACTGGCCATGGAGGGGTATCTGTAACTGTTTCTCAATTTGAGAGGGCTGACTTCATTGTTGTTGTCAAAGCTGAAGACCTGCAGACATGATGCTCTTTCTAACCATGCATGCATCTGTGTCCTCATAAAGTTTCTTCTAAAGATGGCCACCGCTTCATCAAGTCTTTTGACGCAGTGTCTGCGCTGTTGTGGCAACTGTCACTTATGCGAGCGCATGGATGCAGGAAGTTCCATTGACATCTGCAATGATTAGGACCTCATGAATCATGAAGGTTGAAGGTGCAAGTCTGAATGCTTGAACTTGACTGCTGTTCATAGACAACAGCTCCGCCTTCAACACCGTTATCCCAACAAGACTAATAACAAAACTCTGCGACCTTGGACTTGACCCCCTCCCTGCGCAGCTCAATCCTTGACTTCCTCACCAACAGATCACAATCAGGATAGGTAACAACACCTCCTCCACAATCGTCCTCAACACCGGGGCCCCGCAAGGATGTGTGCTCAGTCCTCTACTGTACTCCCTATACACACACGACTGTGTGGCACGATTCAACTCCAATTCAATCTATAAGTTGCAGATGATATGACTGTGGTGGGTCGTATCTCAAACAATGACGAATCAGACTACAGAAGGGAGATAAATCACTTGGTTGCATGGTGTACCAAAAACAACCTCTCTCTGAATATTGGAAAGACCAAGGAACTAATCATCGACTTCAGGAAGGGTAGCATGACACACATTCCCATCTACGTCAATGACTCCAAAGTGGAGATGGTCTGGTCCACTCACGTTGGTGCAACAGTCAGGAAAGCCCAACAACGTCTCTACTTCCTGCGGAAGCTAAAGAAATTCGACCTGTCTGCATCGACTCTCACAAACTTCGACAGATGTGCCATAGAGAGCATCCTAACCGGTTGCATTACAGCCCGGTATGGCAATTGCTTGGCCCAAGATCGCAAGAAACTGCAGAGTGTCGTGAGCTCAGCCCATTGCATCACACAAGCTTGCCATCCTCACATTAATTCTGTCTACACCTCCCACTGCCTCAGGAAGGCAGACAGCATTATCTGAAACTCCTCCCACACAGGCTTTGCCTTCTTCCAGACCCTTCCATCAGGCAGAAGATACAGAAGTCTGAAGACCCGCACATCCAGACATAGGAACAGCTTCTTCCCCACAGCTACTAGACTCCTCAACGACTCCCCCTCGGACTGATCTGTTCCCTGTAAGAACACTATTCACCGTGGCCTATGCTGCTCTTGTTAGGCCCTTGTTTCACACTGTAACCAATCACTATTTGTTGATGTACCATTGTCAATGTACTCTGTCAATTATTCTTTTGTCCACTATGTACGTACTGTGTGCGGGCCATTTGCCGCAGAAAAATACTTTTCACTGTACTTCGTTACATATGACAATAAACATCAATCAATCAATATCATTGGTTGTTGTTTTGTTTTTATGATGTATGACGATTGATACCATTGCTGCTGAACTAACTTTATTAGGAACACAATTTCATAACATGGACAGGCAACAGCAAGGCATCTCAAGGCTTGTTCCAACTGTCTCTAACATGTGCTATCTGACCTTCAACCCCCAGGTCAGGGTACTCCATACATTGCACAGTGTACCATACAGTATCAAATACTGGTGTCCACAACCACAATCAATTATTATCATGATAGTTGTAAAGGTCTTTCATTGCACTGGCATAGCACAAAGGGACTGAACGAATACATCAATCGGTACACGCAGCACGACATGTATCCCCTCCCACGCATATCTGATATGGTTAATCAGATTGCACAGTACCGGGTCTTCTCGACAGTGGACCTGAAATCTGCCTACCACCAGCTCCCCATTCGCAAGGTGGACCGCCCGTACACCGCGTTTGAAGCAGACGGCCATTTCCTTAGGGTTCCCTTTGGCGTCACTAACGGGGTCTCGGTCTTCCAACGGGAGATGGACCGAATGGTTGACCAGTACGGACTGCGGGCCACTTTCCCGTACCTGGATAACGTCACCATCTGCGGTCATGACGAGCAGGACCACGACGCTAACCTTTCCAAATTTCTCCACACCGCCAAACTCCTCAACCTAACCTACAACAAGGAGAAGAGTGTGTTCAGCACGAACCGATTAGCCATCCTCGGCTATGTGGTTCAGAACGGAGTTCTAGGGTTCGACCCCGACCGCATCCCCCTTCTCCACTGCCACAAGGCCCTCAAACGATGCCTACGGTTCTTTTCGTACTACGCCCAGTGGGTCCCTAACTATGCGGCAAGGGGCAGCATGGTGGCGCAGTGGGTTAGCCCTGCTGCCTCATCGCGCCGAGGTCCCAGGTTCGGTCCCGGCTCTGGGTCACTGTCCGTGTGGAGTTTGCTGATTCCCCCCGTGTTTGCGTGCGTTTCACCCCCCAAAGATGTGCAAGGTAGGTGGATTGAACACACTAAATTGCCCCTTAATTGGAAAAAAATTAATTGGGTACTCTGAATTTATTTATTTATTTTTTAATTAAAAAAATTAAATTAAATTTTAAAAAAACTATGCGGACAAGGCCCGCCCACTCATCCACTCCACCGGTTTCCCACTGACGGCTGAGGCTCACTAGGCCTTCAACCGTATCAAGGCCGACATCGCCAAGGCCGCGATGCACGCGGTCGACGAAACGCTCCCCTTCCAAGTCAAGAGCGATGCATCAGACTTCGCTCTGGCCGCCACCCTCAACCAGGCAGGCAGGCCCATGGCATTCTTTTCCCGCACCCTCCATGCCGCCGAAATTCAGCACTCCTCCCTCGAAAAGGAGGTCCAAGCTATCGTTGAAGCTGTGCATCACTGGAGGCATTAACTGGCCAACAGGAGATTCACTCTCCTCACAAACCAACGGTCGGTTGCCTTGATGTTTAACAACACACAGCGGGGTAAGATCAAATATGATAAGATCTTGCGGTGGAGGATCGAGTTCTCCACCTACAATTACGAGATTTTGTATCGCACCGGTAAGCTCAACCAACCCCCCCGATGCCCTGTCCCGAGGTACATGTGCCAGCGCACAATGGATCGACTCCGGACCCTGCACGACGATCTCTGTCACCCGGGAGTCACCCGCTTTTACCACTTCATTAAGGCCCGCAATCTGCCCTACTCCATCGAGGAAGTCAGGGCTGTCACCAGAGACTGCCAGGTCTGCGCGGAGTGTAAGCCGCACTTCTGGGGCCAGACCGTGTGCGCTTGGTGAAGGCTTCCCGCGCCTTTCAACGCCTCAGCGTGGACTTCAAAGGCCCTGTACCGACCGCAACACGTATTTTCTCAATGTGGTCAACGAATATTCCAGATTCCCCTTTGCCATCCCATGTTGATATGACGTCTGCCACCGTCATCAAAGCCCTCAACATCATCTTCGCTCTGTTCAGTTTCCCCGCCTACGTCCACAGCGACCGGAGATCATCATTTATGAGCGATGAGCTGCGCCAGTACCTGCTCAACAGGGGCATTGCCTCGAGCAGGACGACCCCCGGGGAAACGGGCAGGTGGAGCGGGAGAATGCGACGGTCTGGAAGGCCGTCCAGCTGGCCCTATGGTGCAGAATTCTCCCGGCCTCCCGCTGGCAGGAAGTCCACCCCAATGCACTTCACTCCATTCAGTCGCTCCTGTGCACGGCGACTAACAAAACCCCCATGAACGTCTCTTTGCCTTCCCCAGGAAGGTCCACCTTCGGGGTTTCGCTCCCAACGTGGCTGGCAGCTCCAGGGCCCATTCTCCTCTACAAGCACGTGCGGCTCCACAAGGCGGACCCGTTGGATGAGAGGGTACAGCTACTCCACGCAAACCCGCAGTATGCCTACGTAACGTACCCCGACGGCCGCCAAGACACAGTCTCCCTTTGGGACCTGGCACCAGCTGGGTCCCCACACCACCCCCCCCCCCCCCCTCTGCCCCGGCGCCACCCTCCCTTCCCCCAGCACACCCCACCACAACCCCTGCTCCAGGACAATCCGTCCTCCCCTTGGTCCCACCCGGGGATGAAGAGGATGTCGACACGCTCCCGGAGTCACCGACGACCGAGCCGACGCCTGACTCACCACCAGCACTGCGGCGTTCTCAACGACGGATCAAGGCACCCGACCGTCTAAATTTGTAACCTTCTCTGAAACGACAACCTGTATGTAAATAGTTTTCCACCACCCCCGCTGGACTCATTTTTAACAGGGGGTGAATGTGGTAGTCACCACTGTTGTATTATATTGTATATACTGCACTGCATATGAGGGTATTACGGTCAGGCCCCTGTACTACAGGTACGGGGGTAGACCACTATCTGCTGGCTCCGCCCAGAAGGCAGAGTATAAACGTGTGTGCTTCCCAAACTGCAGCCATTTCGGCAGCAGCTGTATGAGGCCACACATCTTTGTGTAATAAAGCCTCGATTACTCTCTACTCTCGTCTCATCGTAATTGATAGTGCATCACAGACTTCATCAGAAAATGTGTGGAAGACTGCATGCCAAAGTAAGCAGTACGTACGTTCCACAACTGGAAACCATGGATCAATCGCATGATTGACTCCCTACTGAATTTCTGAGGTGTTCAAGTCAGGCGACCCTGACCTATACAAGGGAAATCCAGGTACAACCTCCGCAAAGCCATCCGAGATGCCAAGAGAGAATATCAGACCAAGCTAGAGTCACAGACTAGCATTACAGACTCTCAGCGGTTGTGTCAAGGCCGAAACAAAGTAACGGGCTACAAAGCAAAGCCAAGCAGTATCTCCAGTAGCAGGGCACCCCTCCCCGATGAACTCAAGCAGCAGCAGGAAGCCAACGAGCCAATAACGCACCCGTACCCACCATCACAGCTTCCGAAGTCAGATCGGCTTTCCTGAAAGTGAACTGTCGGAAGGCGACAGATCCAGATGGGATCGCTGGTCGTGCACTCAGAGCCTGCGCGGACCAGCTGGCAGATGTGTTCGCAAACATCTTTAACTTGTCCCTACTCTGCTCCGAGGCTCCCACCTGCTTCAAGAAGACCACCATCATACCCGTGCCAAAGAAGAACCAGGCAATGTGCCTCAATGACTACCGTCCAGTGGCCCTGACTTCAGTCGTAATGAAGTGCTTCGAGAGGTTGGTCATGAAGTGCATCACCTCCATGCTCCCAGAACACCTTGATCCACTGCAATTCACATACCGCCACAACCTGGTAGGAGGCCACACATCTCTGTGTAATAAAGCCTCGATTACTCTCTACTCTCTGGTTTAGCTGGTTTATCACAGGGCTAAATCGCTGGCTTTTAAAGCAGACCAACGCAGGTCAGCAGTGCGGGTTCAATTCCCGTACCAGCCTCCCCGAACAGGCGCCGGAATGTGGCGACTAGGGGCTTTTCACAGTAACCTCATTTGAAGCCTACTTGTGACAATAAGCAATTTTCATTTTCATTTTCAACCGGTCCACAGCAGACACCATCTCCCTGACCCTACATTCATCCCAAGAGCATCTAGACAACAAGGACTCCTACATCAGACTCCTATTTATTGACTACAGCTCCGTCTTCAACACACAGGCTGGTTTAGCACAGTGGGCAAAACAGCTGGCTTGTAATGCGGAGCAAGACCAGCAGCGCGGGTTCAATTCCCATACCAGCCTCCCCCAACAGGCGCCGGAATGTGGTGACTAGGGGCTTTTCACAGTAACTTTATTGAAGCCTACTCGTGACAATAAGTGACTATTATTATTATTATCATAATCTCAGCCAAGCTCATATCAAAGTTCCAAAACCTAGGACTTGGCTCATCACTCTACAACTGGATCCTCGACTTTCTGACCCACAGACCACAATCAGTAAGAATAAACAACACCTCCTCCACAATAGTCCTCAATACCAACTAGGGAAGGGGCGGTACTGGACCTGGTATTGGGGAATGAGCCCGGCCAGGTGGTAGATGTTTCAGTAGGGGAGCATTTCGGTAACAGTGACCACAATTCAGTAAGTTTTAAAGTACTGGTGGACAAGGATAAGAGTGGTCTGAGGATGAATGTGCTAAATTGGGGGAAGGCTAATTATAACAATATTAGTCGGGAACTGAAGAACATAGATTGGGGGCGGATGTTTGAGGGCAAATCAACATCTGACATGTGGGAGGCTTTCAAGTGGCAGTTGAAAGGAATACAGGACCGGCATGTTCCTGTGAGGAAGAAAGATAAATACGGCAATTTTCGGGAACCTTGGATGACGAGTGATATTGTAGGCCTCGTCAAAAAGAAAAAGGAGGCATTTGTCAGGGCTAAAAGGCTGGGAACAGATGAAGCCTGCGTGGAATATAAGGAAAGTCGGAAGGAACTTAAGCAAGGAGTCAGGAGGGCTAGAAGGGGTCACGAAAAGTCATTGGCAAATAGGGTTAAGGAAAATCCCAAGGCTTTTTACACGTACATAAAAAGCAAGAGGGTAGCCAGGGAAAGGGTTGGCCCACTGAAGGATAGGCAAGGGAATCTATGTGTGGAGCCAGAGGAAATGGGCGAGGTACTAAATGAATACTTTGCATCAGTATTCACCAAAGAGAAGGAATTGGTAGATGTTGAGTCTGGAGAAGGGTGTGTAGATAGCCTGGGTCGCATTGTGATCCAAAAAGATGAGGTGTTGGGTGTCTTAAAAAATTTTAAGGTAGATAAGTCCCCAGGGCCTGATGGGATCTACCCCAGAATACTGAAGGAGGCTGGAGAGGAAATTGCTGAGGCCTTGACAGAAATCTTTGGATCCTCGCTGTCTTCAGGGGATGTCCCGGAGGACTGGAGAATAGCCAATGTTGTTCCTCTGTTTAAGAAGGGTAGCAAGGATAATCCCGGGAACTACAGGCCGGTGAGCCTTACTTCAGTGGTAGGGAAATTACTGGAGAGAATTCTTTGAGACAGGATCTACTCTCATTTGGAAGCAAATGGACGTATCAGTGAGAGGCAGCACGGTTTTGTGAAGGGGAGGTCGTGTCTCACTAACTTGATAGAGTTTTTCGAGGAGGTCACTAAGATGATTGATGCAGGTAGGGCAGTAGATGTTGTCTATATGGACTTCAGTGAGGCCTTTGACAAGGTCCCTCATGGTAGACTAGTACAAAAGGTGAAGTCACACAGGATCAGGGGTGAGCTGGCAAGGTGGATACAGAACTGGCTAGGCCATAGAAGGCAGAGAGTAGCAATGGAGGGATGCTTTTCTAATTGGAGGGCTGTGACCAGTGGTGTTCCACAGGGATCAGTGCTGGGACCTTTGCTCTTTGTAGAATATATAAATGATTTGGAGGAAAATGTAACTGGTCTGATTAGTAAATTTGCAGACGACACAGAGGTTGGTGGAATTGCGGATAGCGATGAGGACTGTCGGAGGATACAGCAGGATTTAGATTGTCTGGAGACTCGGGCGGAGAGATGGCAGATGGAGTTTAATCCGGACAAATGTGAGGTAATGCATTTTGGAAGGCCTAATGCAGGTAGGGAATATACAGTGAATGGTAGAACCCTCAAGAGTATTGAAAGTCAAAGAGATCTAGGAGTACAGGTCCACAGGTCATTGAAAGGGGCAACACAGGTGGAGAAGGTAGTCAAGAAGGCATACGGCATGCTTGCCTTCATTGGCCGGGGCATTGAGTATAAGAATTGGCAAGTCATGTTGCAGCTCTATAGAACCTTAGTTAGGCCACACTTGGAGTATAGTGTTCAATTCTGGTCGCCACACTACCAGAAGGATGTGGAGGCTTTAGAGAGGGTGCAGAAGAGATTTACCAGAATGTTGCCTGGTATGGAGGGCATTAGCTATGAGGAGCGATTAAATAAACTCGGTTTGTTCTCACTGGAACGAAGGAGGTTGAGGGGAGACCTGATAGAGGTATACAAAATTATGAGGGGCATAGACAGAGTGGATAGTCAGAGGCTTTTCCCCAGGGTAGAGGGGTCAATTACTAGGGGGCATAGGTTTAAGGTGAGAGGGGCAAGGTTTAAAGTAGATGTACGAGGCAAGTTTTTTACGCAGAGTGTTGTGGGTGCCTGGAACTCGCTACCGGAGGAGGTAGTGGAAGCAGGGACGATAGGGACATTTAAGGGGCATCTTGACAAATATATGAATAGGATGGGAATAGAAGGATATGGACCCAGGAAGTGTAGAAGATTGTAGTTTAGTCGGGCAGCATGGTCGGCACGGGCTTGGAGGGCCGAAGGGCCTGTTCCTGTGCTGTACATTTCTTTGTTCTTTGTTGTTCTTTATACCGGGGCCCCGCAAGGCTGCGTACTTAGCCCTCTACTGTACTCCCTGTACACACATGACTGCATGGCAAAATTTGATTCCAACTCCATCTACAAGTTTGCTGACAATACGACCATAGTGGGCCGGATCTCGAATAACGACGAGTCAGAATACAGGAGGGAGATAGAGAACATAATAGAGTGGTACAGAGACAACAATCTATCCCTCAATGCCAGCAAAACTAAAGAGCTGGTTCTTGACTTCAGGAAGCAAAATACTGTACACACCCCTGTCAGCATCAACAGGGCCGAGGTGGAGATGGTTGGCAACTTCAAATTCCTAGGGGTACACATCTCCAAAAATCTGTCCTGGTCCACCCACTTCGCGCTACCACCAAGAAAGCACAACAGCGCCTATACTTCCTCAGGAAACTAAGGAAATTCTGCATGTCCACATTAACTCTTACCCACTTTTACAGATGCGCCATAGAAAGCATCCTATCTGGCTGCCTCACAGCCTGGTATGGCAACTGTTTGGCCCAAGACCGCAGGAAACCTCAGAGTTGTGAACACATCCCAGTGCATCACACTAACCTGCCTCCCATCCATTGACTCAATCTGCACCATCTGCTGCCTGAGGAATGCGAGCACGCATAATCAAAGCCCCGATTAGACATAGTCAACACGGTTTTGTGAAGGGTAGGTCGTGCCTCACAAACCTTATTGAGTTCTTTGAGATGGTGACCAAACAGGTGGATGAGGGTAAAGCAGTTGATGTAGTGTATATGGATTTCAGTAAAGCGTTTGATAAGGTTCCCCATGGTAGGCTACTGCAGAAAATACGGAAGCATGGGATTCAGGGAGATTTAGCAGTTTGGATCAGAAATTGGCTAGCTGGAAGAAGACAAAGGGTGGTGGTTGATAGGAAGTGTTCAGACTGGAGTCCAGTTACTAGTGGTGTACCACAAGGATCTGTTTTGGGGCCACTGCTGTTTGTCATTTTTATAAATGACCTGGAGGAGTGCGTAGAAGGATGGGTGAGTAAATTTGCAGATGACACTAAAGTTGGTGGAGTTGTGGACAGTGCGGAAGGATGTTACATGTTACAGAGGAACATAGATAAGCTGCAGCGCTGGGCTGAGAGGTGGCAAATGGAGTTTAATGCAGAAAAGTGTGAGGTGATTCATTTTGGAAGGAATAACAGGAAGACAGAGTACTGGGCTAATGGTAAGATTCCTGGCAGTGTGGATGAGCAGAGAGATCTCGGTGTCCATGTACATAGATCCCTGAAAGTTGCCACTCAGGTTGAGAGGGTTGTTAAGAAGGCGTACGGTGTGTTAGCTTTTATTGGTAGAGGGATTGATTTTCGGAGCCATGAGGTCATGTTGCAGCTGTACAAAACTCTGGTGTGGCCGTATTTGGAGTATTGCGTGCAATTCTGGTCGCCACATTATAGGAAGGATGTGGAAGCATTGGAAAGGGTGCAGAGGAGATTTACCAGAATGTTGTCCGGTATGGATGGAAGATCTTATGAGGAAAGGCTGAGGGACTTGAGGCTGTTTTCGTTAGAGAGAAGAAGGTTAAGAGGTGACTTAATTGAGGCATACAAGATGATCAGAGGATTGGATAGGGTGGACAGTGAGAGCCTTTTTCCTTGGATGGTGATGTCTAGCACGATGGGACATAGCTTTAAATTGAGGGGAGATAGATAGAAGACAGATGTCAGAGGTAGGTTCTTTACTCAGAGAGTAGTAAGGGTGTGGAATGACCTGCCTGCAACAGTAGTGGACTCAACAACACTAAGGGTATTCCAATGGTCATTGGATAGACATATGGACGATAAGGGAATAGTGTAGATGGGCTTTAGAGTGGTTTCACAGGTCGCGCAACATCGAGGGCCGAAGGGCCTGTACTGTGCTGTAATGTTCTATGTTCTATCTATCTATCTTCCCACCCAGCTACACCTCCCGCTGCCTGGGGAAAGCGGGAAGCATATTCAAAGACACCTCCCACCCGCCTTATTCACTCTTCCAACTTCTTCCATTGGGCAGTAGATACAAAAGTCTGAGAACATGTATGAACAGACTCAAAAACAGTTTCTTCCCCGCTGTTACCAGACTCCTAAACGACCCTCTTATGGACTGACCTCATTAACAGTACAACCCTGTATGCTTCACCCGACGCTGGTATTTATGTAGTTACATTGCATACCTTGTGTTGCCCTATTATGTATTTTCTTTTTATTTCCTTTTCTTTTCATGTACTTAATGATCTGTTGAGCTGCTCGCAGAAAAATACTTTTCACTGTACCTCTGTACATGTGACAATAAACAAACAATAATCCAATACAATCAAGGAAGTCTTCCTCTTTTCTCAGCTGTGACTCCATTTCAATGTTGAGACTCCAATGAGAATGCCTCCTGAAAGGCACCTAATGCATCACTGGGCACCTCCCACATTGACTCAGGTTCGCTTTCAGTTTTGACCTCAAACTGCATAACAACTTTGGGCCAAGATGGTGGTGATGCACTTTTATTTTGAGACCGACTTTGGGTGGTCAGGGGCAAGGTAAAGCAGTTGATTCCTTTCTGAAGGCCCCCTCCAGCCCTGGTGTATTGGGTGTTCTGGATCACACACAGGTCACCAACACTTGAAATAGTGCAACACTATTTTATTGAATCATCAACTGTTTAAACATACTTAGACTGTGGGTTAATACGATACTAGCTTTAACTAAAGACCTCTGCCTTGTCCTAACCAGTCGATGCACTCAGCACATGGTGAATGTCTGTGTTGCAGGCTGTGAGCTCTGTCCTCCTAGCTAGCTGCAACTTGAATGAGCGGGAACTCTGATGCTCCCTGTCTTTATAGTGCGTGTACTCTCACTGGTGATTGGCTGCGGTATTGTGTATGTTGATTGGTCCCACTGTGTGTCCATCAGTGTGTGTCTGCGCCATGATATACTGGTGTATATTATGACAGGCCCCTCCTCCCCAAAACCACAATTGGGCACAGAGTCCTTGTGAACGAGGAACCTCTCCGCTCTGGTAGACCACTGGCAGACCTGACAGGCTTGGCTGGATGATCTCCTCAGATGTCAAACCCCTACCCGCCATTGGTTGAATACCAGCAACAGTGGGGTGAGGCTTAAGTGAGACTTAAGTGGCAATAAAGGGCTTCAATTAGCCACCAGGTCGGAAGGTTACCTACAGGCCTTCCTGATTCAGACGTAATCGGAGGGAGGTGGGAAGATGCTGGTAGCTCCACCCCACACCTTTCCGTCCAATCACATGGTGTTGGGCGAAACGGGGGGACGGGAAGGGGGGGGGTGATTAAATTCTGTGCTACGAGTTCTTTATGCTGATGCTTGTTGAATCTTCTAATTCAGAAAGTTCCACACATTGATAAGCACGGAAGAAATTTCCAAGATTCCAAATAAGAGGGGCTCATTTACCAGTTCATTGAAAATAATCACTGCTGTTGGTTAACGTCTGGATTTGTGGGATTACAGTTTTATTGGCTACATAAGGGGTGTCCAAACAGGGGCCTGAAGTCTTGTTGCTGTTCCCAAAACCTGACAATTGAACTCAAATATCCCATACAAAAACGGAAACCCAAATATCCCAAACAGAAAAGGAACATAAGTTGGCCATTTCACCCCTTGGGCCTGTTCCGGGCATTCGCTTAGGTCATGACTGATCTACATCTTAACTTCATCAATTTGCCTTGATTCCATATTCCATTAATCCATTGCCTAACAAAATAACAATCTCAGCGTTGAAAATTTCTGTTGACTCCAAGCCACATCAGCTTTTGGGCAGAAAGAGAACTCGAGAATTTCACTTGCCCTGGTGTAGAGAATGCTTCCTGTCATCACTGCTGAAGGATCTAACTCTAATTATAAGATTATGTGCCTTGTTCTGGATTCCCCCCCTACCAGGTGAAATAATTTCTCACTATCTACCCTCTCAAACCTCTTAACTGTCTTAAACACTTTTAATCTTCCACACTCAAGTTCCTTTTGTGCCCTTAGTTCCTATTTACTGTTTTGTCCTAATGAAATACCGGCCTGGAGCTTTGAAAAGGACATTTTTATGACTTGTCTTATTGATGACTATCCAAAACACCAAAACCAGTTGTTATCAACAACTTGCAATAGTTGCAAATGAATACGAACATGGATTTAAAGACAGTGCAATTGCTGAGCAAGAAAAGCCCAGGAACCACCCAGTTCTCTTTCGACCATCCTGGTTGCCATGTGGTACAACATGTTGACTAGTCATAGCCTATCAATTTCTATCAATCATTGCATAATAGGCCCAGACGTGCTGTGAGGTAAACCCCAGGTTGGAAAGCATTGGGATCCATGGTCATTAAGAACAAAGACCAAAGAAATGTACAGCACAGGAACAGGCCCTTCGGCCCTCCAAGCCTGCGCCGGCCATGCTGCCCGTCTAACCTAAAACCTTTTACACTTCCGGGGCCCTCTATTCCCAACCTATTCCTGCGTTTGTCAAGATGCCCCTTAAACGTCACTATCATACCTGTTTCCACCACCTCCTCCGGCAGCGAGTTCCAGGCACCCACTACCCTCTGAGTAAAAAGCTCCCCTCGCACATCTCCTCTAAACTTTGCCCCTCACACCTTGAACCTATGCCCCCGAGTAATTGACTCTGGTAAAAAGCTTCTGACTATCCACTCTGTCCATGCCCCTCATAATTTTGTAGACCTCTATCAGGTCGCCCCTCAACCTCCGTCATTCCAATGATAACAAGCCAAGTTTATTCAACCGCTCCTCATAGCTAATGCCCTCCATACCAGGCAACATCCTGGTAAACCTCTTCTGTGGCTCCACATCCTTCTGGTAGTGTGCCGACCAGAATTGAACACTATTGAAAGGATGGCGAAGATGATTCTGGATATGAGCGAAAGTAACAGGGTAGTTATTATGGGAGATTTTAACTTTCCAAATATTGACTGGAAAAGATATAGTTCGAGTACAATAGATGGGTCGTTTTTTGTACAGTGTGTGCAGGAGGGTTTCCTGAAACAATATGTTGACAGGCCAACAAGAGGCGAGGCCACGTTGGATTTGGTTTTGGGTAATGAACCAGGCCAGGTGTTGGATTTGGAGGTAGGAGAGCACTTTGGGGACAGTGACCACAATTCGGTGACGTTTACGTTAATGATGGAAAGGGATAAGTATACACCGCAGGGCAAGAGTTATAGCTGGGGGAAGGGCAATTATGATGCCATTAGACGTGACTTGGGGGGGATAAGGTGGAGAAGTAGGCTGCAAGTGTTGGGCACACTGGATAAGTGGGGCTTGTTCAAGGATCAGCTACTGCGTGTTCTTGTTAAGTATGTACCGGTCAGACAGGGAGGAAGGCGTCGAGCGAGGGAACCGTGGTTTACCAAGGAAGTGGAATCTCTTGTTAAGAGGAAGAAGGAGGCCTATGTGAAGATGAAGTGTGAAGTTTCGGTTGGGGCGATGGATAGTTACAAGGTAGCGAGGAAGGATCTAAAGAGAGAGCTAAGACGAGCAAGGAGGGGACATGAGAAGTATTTGGCAGGAAGGATCAAGGAAAACCCAAAAGCTTTCTATAGGTATGTCAGGAATAAGCGAATGACTAGGGAAAGAGTAGGACCAGTCAAGGACAGGGATGGGAAATTGTGTGTGGAGTCTGAAGAGATAGGCGAGATACTAAATGAATATTTTTCGTCAGTATTCACTCAGGAAAAAGATAATGTTGTGGAGGAGAATGCTGAGCCCCAGGCTAATAGAATAGATGGCATTGAGGTACGTAGGGAAGAGGTGTTGGCAATTCTGGACAGGCTGAAAATAGATAAGTCACCGGGACCTGATGGGATTTATCCCAGGATTCTATGGGAGGCCAGGGAAGAGATTGCTGGACCTTTGGCTTTGATTTTTATGTCATCATTGGCTACAGGAATAGTGCCAGAGGACTGGAGGACAGCAAATGTGGTCCCTTTGTTCAAAAAGGGGAGCAGAGACAACCCCGGCAACTATAGGCCGGTGAGCCTCACGTCTGTAGTGGGTAAAGTCTTGGAGGGGATTATAAGAGACAAGATTTATAATCATCTAGATAGGAATAATATGATCAGGGATAGTCAGCATGGCTTTGTGAAGGGTAGGTCATGCCTCACAAACCTTATTGAGTTCTTTGAGAAGGTGACTGAACAGGTAGACGAGGGTAGAGCAGCTGATGTGGTGTATATGGATTTCAGCAAAGCGTTTGATAAGGTTCCCCACGGTAGGCTATTGCAAAAAATACGGAGGCTGGGGATTGAGGGTGATTTAGAGATGTGGATCAGAAATTGGCTAGCTGAAAGAAGACAGAGGGTGGTGGTTGATGGGAAATGTTCAGAATGGAGTACAGTCACAAGTGGAGTACCACAAGGATCTGTTCTGGGGCCGTTGCTGTTTGTCATTTTTATCAATGACCTAGAGGAAGGCGCAGAAGGGTGGGTGAGTAAATTTGCAGACGATACTAAAGTCGATGGTGTTGTCGATAGTGTGGAAGGATGTAGCAGATTACAGAGGGATATAGATAAGCTGCAGAGCTGGGCCGAGAGGTGGCAAATGGAGTTTAATGTAGAGAAGTGTGAGGTGATTCACTTTGGAAGGAATAACAGGAATGCGGAATATTTGGCTAATGGTAAAGTTCTTGAAAGTGTGGATGAGCAGAGGGATCTAGGTGTCCATGTACATAGATCCCTGAAAGTTGCCACCCAGGTTGATAGGGTTGTGAAGAAGGCCTATGGAGTGTTGGCCTTTATTGGTAGAGGGATTGAGTTCCGGAGTCGGGAGGTCATGTTGCAGCTGTACAGAACTCTGGTACGGCCGCATTTGGAGTATTGCGTACAGTTCTGGTCACCGCATTATAGGAAGGACGTGGAGGCTTTGGAGCGGGTGCAGAGGAGATTTACCAGGATGTTGCCTGGTATGGAGGGAAAATCTTATGAGGAAAGGCTGATGGACTTGAGGTTGTTTTCGTTGGAGAGAAGAAGGTTAAGAGGAGACTTAATAGAGGCATACAAAATGATCAGGGGGTTGGATAGGGTGGACAGTGAGAGCCTTCTCCCGCGGATGGATATGGCTGGCACGAGGGGACATAACTTTAAACTGAGGGGTAATAGATATAGGACAGAGGTCAGAGGTAGGTTCTTTACGCAAAGAGTAGTGAGGCCGTGGAATGCCCTACCTGCTACAGTGGTGAACTCGCCAACATTGAGGGCATTTAAAAGTTTATTGGATAAACATATGGATGATAATGGCATAGTGTAGGCTGGATGGCTTTTGTTTCGGTGCAACATTGTGGGCCGAAGGGCCTGTACTGCGCTGTATTGTTCTATGTTCTATGTTCTATAATGCTGAGATAGGCAGATTTGTAATCAGTGAGGGAATCAAGGGCTATGGGGATAAAGCGGGAAAGTAGAGTTGAGGGTTATTGGAGGTGGGATTCTCCGGATCGCCAGCCGCGCGCCGTTCGCTGGCAGCGGGATTCCATCTTCCTGCCTCTTTTCAATGGGATTTCCCCTTGCAACCACCCCACGCCGTTGCGAAACCCACTGGCGGGGACGCGCTGCCAGCGGGAAAAGTGAATCCCGATGACCGGAGAATTCCGGCCCACATCAGGTCGGTCACGATCTCATTGAATGGCGGGCAGACATGATAGGCCGATTGGTCTTCTGCTCATACATCTTATAATCTGAGAGTAACCATAAATTCAAATTCACCTGTTCCTTCCAAGCACACTATAATAATAATAATCTTTATTGTCACAAGTAGGCTTACATTAACACTGCAATGAAGTTACTGGGAAAAGCCCCTAGTTGCCACATTCCGGCACCTGTTGCGGAACACAGAGGGAGAATTCAGAATGTCCAAATTACCTAACAGCACGTCTTTTAGGACTTGTGGGAGGAAACCGTAGCACCCGGAGGAAACCCACGCAGACACAGGGAGAACGTGCAGGCTTAGCACAGACAGTGACCCAAGTCGGGAATCGAACCTGGGACCCTGCCGCTGTGAAGCAACAGTGCTAACCACTGTGCTACTGTGCACACTTACCTGTATTTAAATTGGAACTGCTGTGGCTCCACAGGATCCACCTCACTGAATTGTCGCATGCAATGCCTTTGCATAAGTGCTAATAGACGGTGTCAAAAGGCGGGGTGACTACAGTAATGCTCCAAAATCATTTTTAAAAAGCTACCATCATTGAATTTTTAATAGATTGCTATGTGGAGGTAATTCTGAACCCTTATAGTTCTTTGATAAGGATTCACTCAAACTGAATCTTTCTCTGTGTTTCGAGCCTTTTACTCTTTGTCACGTCGCTCTTGCCCATGGTTGAATCTTACAAAAAATACTGCCGAAGCAAAGAACCTGGTTTTTCAACCTTTGACCTCTGCAGGATGTAGTCCTGCGGGTGGCCAGGCCACCTCCCTTCCACTTAAGGCGCGCCGATACTCAGGAAAGATACGGAAGAAGGCAAATCGGTGCTTCTCTTTTTGTTATTTTTAATTGAAAAATAAAAATGAAAGGAGGGTGCGCGACGGTGACCCTAGGCTGCCCCCTCACCCCTTTTCTGACCCAGTTTATACACTTGCAGAATATTCTTTTGCAATTCCTGTCAGTTAAAACTCAAAGGGAGATGCTGAGCCTAGCATGAGTGGCTCTGAGTGTCAGGCTTCAGAGCGGACACTGCCGTAGGACCTAGGGGGCCAGTAAATCACTGCATGCTTGTCAACAGCTCCAACCCGCAAGAATTACTCAAGTGAAAATAACAAATGGCTGTCATTGTGGAGCCAAAAACCTGTGATTATAATTATCACATCCCCAGTGACCTTGCATAAACTTTAATCCCTCTCCAATGGAGCATTTAAATAGCCTGTATCTACTGCCGAGGGACCGTGTCCCATGGTAAGGAAGAGAGCAAGAGAGGCCACGGAGCCAGTGATTCACAGAGGCACATTTCGGCGTCTGTGCCTCGCAGCTTGTATCAAAGGCTGCTATCCCTGGTGCAAATAAAAAATCCAAACACAAGGGGTTTCCGTAATCTTAATTAAATTATAATGCACACTCGCCTGTCCATTAAATACCTCAACATTCATATTCAGGTCGTGTGATTTAGATGTATTAACACACACCATGGAAAGGTCAAAATGTTTGAGGTACAATTTATGCAAAATATTAGGGACTAAAATGTTTGTGACATTCATAGATGTATAAAGCTTTGTCTGATTTTATCACAGCTTTTTTTTTAAAGGGAAACGCACACATGTAGATTTAACAGTGCTGTAATTGCAGTTAATGGGACAGGTTGCGTCAGATATATTACAAGAGAGAAGCCCCCATCATAGTCATAGCTCAGAAGATGTACATTCAGTTTGTTGGGTGATCTCCAAATTTCTTCCAATCATTTTCCATTCGTACAATCCTTTGGTTTTGGACAAAGGGTTGCAATTGTTTGATTAATTGACTCATTAGTAATTAATTATACATATAGTCGATAACAAATTTTGTGGCAATTTAACCATTTGAATAGACACAGAAAAATTGAAAAAGCCTGATTGTATGATTAATGCCATGCAGCGGACAGAGATTGTATCATTGTGCACAGTCAAAGCAGCCAGCATCGGTGGAAAGGTACACATTGAAGGCACAGTAAAAGCTTGATAAATGATAAATAGCTAACCGATTTGCACATTAGTCCACATAAACCTTTTAGTTCGCATCTTCATCCTGCGGCTTAAATGAAATGAACTCCATCCGTTTACAGTCAGAATAAATATCAGAGGCATCTTTGTGGCAGAAATAAAAATGGAATTGTGGAATTCAGAGGACTGCATTTTGATTTTTTTTTTAAACTACTGCATTGGCCGAAGGATTGGAAATTCTGGTGTTTTATATTTAATAAGCAATTTGTGGTTCTTTTGAAAGCCAGGGGTCCATTCACGAAATGGAGGTTGAAATTTTAAAAAGATTAATCGTAACTACATTTAAGAATATGCGGTTGGAAATACTCCTTGACAAATGGTGGCGTTTTCTAAGCGATTAAGTTAATATTTTAAATCTTTGCTTTTATCTCACTATTGACATTACAAGTTTTATCCACACCATTCCTTTCCAAAGGGTTTTTTTTTTGAATCTCTGAGAATTCAAACTCAACACTCATTAACTCTTCTGGCAGACTAATTTGAATAATCAGACCCAAAATAAAATCAGCCAAGCTGGCCGAGTCTGAACTTAATTGTCAAGGGTAGAATACGTAATTTGAACAAATCCTTGTAACAATAAGACATACTTTTCTTCAGGTAAAAAAAACACGGGCGCAATTTAACAGAAGCATTTCGCAGTGTCATTTTGGCCGCAATTAGCGGCCTGTTTTTCAAAGGCCACGTCTCGCCATTAATGGCGATCTTGCCGTCTGATTTGCTAGACTTGAGCCTCAGCATCTCGTCGTTCACGAGTGGGGGGGAGGCACTTCTAAACGCTCCCTCACCACTCACTCCCAGTCAACACACAAGGATGGCAGCACGCAGACCTGCTCCTCGCTTTGGCAATGCCGACCTAGCTAGGCTTCCCAACGCTGTGGATAAGAGAACGGGGGGGGGAGCCCTACGGGCACTGTCAGGGAGGAGGAAGCGCTGGAGGTCAACCCGGACCCTGCCACCAAGGACACGACGGCCTCAGATTGTTCTAAATCCCTCCACCCTCCTGACACTGGCGCATTTCAAGGGCAGCAGGCAGAACAGAGTGGCTCAGCGACGTTTATCACACCGGTAAATCAGCCAGGGCCCTTCGGATCCAGGCTCTCTAGAGGACGACTGCCAAGGGCATCAAAGGCCACAGTCTGTGGAATGCAGCAGACTGCCTCCACCTCTCCTGGTGAGAAACCGAGATGCAACACTAAACCACAAAATATCAAGAAGAGAGAGGGTCACTGAGTGGGCACTGGCGGGCAGGGGGGATAGTTAGTGGAAAATGAAGTGTGCAGTGTTTACTATTGAAACATGTTACACCTGATACATCTGAATCGTCTGTCATGTTACACTTCACAGTGGGCATTCCTGTGCCCCTACCCAGTATTGCCCTCTTTGTTAATGAAGGACACTTCCCGATTCACTGGTGCACACAAGGTGACATGAGTGCCATCAATTACCCCCTGGAGCTGAGAGACCCCACTGGAGCTGAGTGACCCCACTGGAGCTGAGAGACCCCACTGGAGCAGAGTAACCCCACTGGGGCTGAGTGATCCCACTGGAGCTGAGAGACCCCACTGGAGCTGAGAGATCCCACTGGAGCTGAGTGCCCCCTCTGGGGCTGAGTGACTCCACTGGAGCTTAGAGATCCCACTGGGGCTCAGTGACCCCACGGGAGCTGAGTGACCCCACTGGAACTGAGTGAACCCACTGGAGCTGAGAGACCCCACTGGAACTGAGATACCCCACTGGAACTGAGTGACCCCACTGGAACTGAGAGACCACACTGGAACTGAGTGACCCCACTTGAACTGAGTGACCCCACTGGAACTGAGTGACCCCACTGGAACGAGTGACCCCACTGGAGCTGAGAGACCCCACTGGAACTGAGTAACCTCATTGGAGATGAGTGACCCCACTGGAACTGAGTGACACCACTGGAACTGAGTGACCTTACTGGAACAGAGTAACTCCACTGGAACTGAGTGACCCCACTGGAACTGAGTGACCCCACTGGAGCTGAGAGACCACACTGGAACTGAGAAACCCACTGGAACAGAGAGATCCCACTGGAGCTGAGATCCACATTGGAACTCAGGGACTCCACTGGTGCTAAGTGACCCTACTGGAGCTGAGTGACCCCACTGGAGCTGAGTGACCCCGTTGGAGCTGAGTGATCCCACTGTAACTGAGTAACCCCACCGGAACTGAGAGATACCACTGGAGCTAAGTGACCCCACTGGAACTGGGAATTCCCACTGGAACTGAGTGACCCCACTGGAGCCGAGTATCCCCACTGGAACTGAGTGATCCCACTGGAACTGAGTGACCACACTGGAACTGAAAGACCCCACTGGAGCTGAGTAACGGCACTGGTACTGAGAAACCCAACTGGAGCTGAGTGACCCCACTGGAGCTGAGAGCCCCACTGGAACTGAGAGACCACACTGGAGCTTAGAGACCCCACTGGAACTGAGTAACCCCATTGTAGCTGAGAGACCCACTGGAACTGAGTTACCCCACTGGAGTTGAGAGCCCTACTGGAGCTGAGAGCCCTACTGGAGCTGAGAGCCACACTTGAACTGAGTAAACCCAATGGGGCTGAGTGACCCCACTGGAGCCGAGTGACCCCCCTGGAACTGAGTAAACCCAATGGGGCTGAGTGACCCCCCATTGGAGCTGAGAGTCCCCACTGGAGTTTGGAGATCCCAATGGGACTCAGTGACCCCACGGGAGCTGAGTGACCCCACTGGAACTGAGAGACCCCACTGGAAATGAGTGACCCCACTGGAACGGAGTGCCCCACTGGAACTGAGAGACCCCACTGGAACTGAGTGATCCCACTGTAGCTGAGAGACCGCAATGGAACTGAGAGACCCCACTGGAACTGAGAGACCCCACTGGAATTGAGAGACCCCACTGGAACTGAGAGACCCCACTGGAACTGAGTGACTCCACTGGAACTGAGAGAGCCCACTGGAACTGAGAGACACAACTGGAACTGAGTGACCCCACTGGAACTGAGTGACCTTACTGGAACTTAGTAACCCCACTGGAACTGAGAGACCCCACTGGAACTGAGAGACCCCACTGGCACTGAGTAACCCCATTGGAGCTGAGTGACCCCACTGGAACTGAGTGATTCCAGTGGAGCTGAGAAAACCACTGGAACTGAGGGATCCCACACTGGATGAGATCCCCACTGGAACAGAGGGAATCCACTGCAACTGAGTGACCCCACTGGAACTGAGTGACCCCACTGGAACTGAGTACCACTGGAACTGAAATACCCCACTGGAGCTGAGTAACAGCACTGGAACTGAGAAACCCAACTGGAGCTGAGTGACCCCACTGGAACTGAGACCCAAATTGGAACTGAGAGCCACACTGGAACTGAGAGACCCCACTGGAACTGAGGGACCCAACTGGAACTGAGTGACCTTACCGGAACTGAGTAACCCCACTGGAACTGAGTAACCCCACTGGAACTGAGTGACCCCACTGGAACTGAGTGATTCCAGTGGAGCTGAGAAAACCACTGGAACTGAGGGACTCCACTGGAGATGAGATCCCCACTGGAACAGAGGGAATCCACTGGAACTGAGTGACCCCACTGGAACTGAGTGACCCCATTGGAACTGAGTACCACGGGAACTGAAATACCCCACTGGAGCTGAGTAACAGCACTGGAACTGAGAAACCCAACTGGAGCTGAGTGACCCCACTGTAACTGAGACCCAAACTGGAACTGAGAGCCACACTGGAACTGAGGGACCTTACCGGAACTGAGTAACCCCACTGGAACTGAGTAACCCCACTGGAACTGAGTGACCCCACTGGAACTAAGTGACGCCACTGGAGCTGAGAGACCAAACTGGAACTGAGGGATCCCACTGGAGCTGAGATCCCCACTGGAACTGAGGGACTCCACTTGATCTAAGTGCCCCACTGGAGCTGAGTGACCCCACTGGAGTTGAGTGACCCCACTGGAGGTGAGTGACCACACTGGAGCTGAGTGACCCCACCGGAACTGAGAGATACCACTGGAACTGAGTGACCTCACTGAAGCTGAGAACCCCACTGGAACTGAGGGACTCCATTGGAGCTGAGTAACAGCACTGGAACTGAGACACCCAACTGGAGCTGAGTGACCCCACTGGAACTGAGAACGACACTGGAACTGAGAGCCACACTGGAACTGAGAGACCCCACTGGAACTGAGTTACCCCACTGGAGTTGAGAGCCCTACTGGAGCTGAGAGCCCTACTGGAGCTGAGAGCCACACTTGAACTGAGTAAACCCAATGGGGCTGAGTGACCCCCCATTGGAGCTGAGAGTCCCCACTGGAGTTTGGAGATCCCAATGGGGCTCAGTGACCCCACGGGAGCTGAGTGACCCCACTGGAACTGAGAGACCCCACTGGAACTGAGTGACCCCACTGGAACAGAGTGCCCCACTGGAACTGAGAGACCCCACTGGAACTCAGTGACCCCACTGGAACTGAGTGACCCCACTGTAGCTGAGAGACCGCACTGGAACTGAGAGACCCCACTGGAACTGAGAGACCCCACTGGAATTGAGAGACCCCACTGGAACTGAGAGACCCCACTGGAACTGAGTGACCCCACTGGAACTGAGAGAGCCCACTGGAACTGAGAGAGCCCACTGGAACTGAGAGACACAATTGGAACTGAGTGACCCCACTGGAACTGAGTGACCTTACTGGAACTGAGTAACCCCACTGGAACTGAGAGACCCCACTGGAACTGAGAGACCCCACTGGCACTGTGTAACCCCATTGGAGCTGATTGACCCCACTGAAACTGAGTGATTCCAGTGGAGCTGAGAAAACCACTGGAACTGAGGGATCCCACTGGAGATGAGATCCCCACTGGAACAGAGGGAATCCACTGGAACTAAGTGACCCCACTGGAACTGAGTGACCCCACTGGAACTGAGTACCACTGGAAATTAAATACCCCACTGGAGCTGAGTAACAGCACTGGAACTGAGAAACCCAAATGGAGCTGAGTGACCCCACTGGAACAGAGTGCCCCACTGGAACTGAGAGACCCCACTGGAACTGAGTGACCCCACTGGAACTGAGTGACCCCACTGTAGCTGAGAGACCGCACTGGAACTGAGAGACCCCACTGGAACTGAGAGACCCCACTGGAATTGAGAGACCCCACTGGAACTGAGAGACCCCACTGGAACTGAGTGACCCCACTGGCACTGAGAGAGCCCACTGGAACTGAGAGAGCCCACTGGAACTGAGAGACACAATTGGAACTGAGTGACCCCACTGGAACTGAGTGACCTTACTGGAACTGAGTAACCCCACTGGAACTGAGAGACCCCACTGGAACTGAGAGACCCCACTGGCACTGTGTAACCCCATTGGAGCTGATTGACCCCACTGAAACTGAGTGATTCCAGTGGAGCTGAGAAAACCACTGGAACAGAGGGATCCCACTGGAGATGAGATCCCCACTGGAACAGAGGGAATCCACTGGAACTAAGTGACCCCACTGGAACTGAGTGACCCCACTGGAACTGAGTACCACTGGAAATTAAATACCCCACTGGAGCTGAGTAACAGCACTGGAAATGAGAAACCCAAATGGAGCTGAGTGACCCCACTGGAACTGGGACCCAAACTGGAACTGAGAGCCACACTGGAACTGAGAGACCCCACTGGAACTGAGGGACCCAACTGGAACTGAGTGACCTTACCGGAACTGAGTAACCCCACTGGAACTGAGTAACCCCACTGGAACTGAGTGACCCCACTGGAGCTGAGAGACCCCACTGGAGCTGAGTGACCACATTGGAGCTGAGTGACCCCACTGGAGCTTAGAGATCCCACTGGAGCCGAGTATCCCCACTGGAACTGAGTGATCCCACTGGAACTGAGTGACCACACTGGAACTGAAAGACCCCACTGGAGCTGAGTAACGGCACTGGTACTGAGAAACCCAACTGGAGCTGAGTGACCCCACTGGAGCTGAGAGCCCCACTGGAACTGAGAGACAACACTGGAGCTTAGAGACCCCACTGGAACTGAGTAACCCCACTGTAGCTGAGAGACCCACTGGAACTGAGTTACCCCACTGGAGTTGAGAGCCCTACTGGAGCTGAGAGCCCTACTGGAGCTGAGAGCCACACTTGAACTGAGTAAACCCAATGGGGCTGAGTGACCCCACTGGAGCCGAGTGACCCCCCTGGAACTGAGTAAACCCAATGGGGCTGAGTGACCCCCCATTGGAGCTGAGAGTCCCCACTGGAGTTTGGAGATCCCAATGGGGCTCAGTGACCCCACGGGAGCTGAGTGACCCCACTGGAACTGAGAGACCCCACTGGAAATGAGTGACCCCACTGGAACGGAGTGCCCCACTGGAACTGAGAGACCCCACTGGAACTGAGTGATCCCACTGTAGCTGAGAGACCGCACTGGAACTGAGAGACCCCACTGGAACTGAGAGACCCCACTGGAATTGAGAGACCCCACTGGTGCTAAGTGACCCTACTGGAGCTGAGTGACCCCACTGGAGCTGAGTGACCCCGTTGGAGCTGAGTGACCCCACTGTAACTGAGTAACCCCACCGGAACTGAGAGATACCACTGGAGCTAAGTGACCCCACTGGAACTGGGAATTCCCACTGGAACTGAGTGACCCCACTGGAGCCGAGTATCCCCACTGGAACTGAGTGATCCCACTGGAACTGAGTGACCACACTGGAACTGAAAGACCCCACTGGAGCTGAGTAACGGCACTGGTACTGAGAAACCCAACTGGAGCTGAGTGACCCCACTGGAGCTGAGAGCCCCACTGGAACTGAGAGACCACACTGGAGCTTAGAGACCCCACTGGAACTGAGTAACCCCATTGTAGCTGAGAGACCCACTGGAACTGAGTTACCCCACTGGAGTTGAGAGCCCTACTGGAGCTGAGAGCCCTACTGGAGCTGAGAGCCACACTTGAACTGAGTAAACCCAATGGGGCTGAGTGACCCCACTGGAGCCGAGTGACCCCCCTGGAACTGAGTAAACCCAATGGGGCTGAGTGACCCCCCATTGGAGCTGAGAGTCCCCACTGGAGTTTGGAGATCCCAATGGGACTCAGTGACCCCACGGGAGCTGAGTGACCCCACTGGAACTGAGAGACCCCACTGGAGCTGAGATCCCCACTGGAACTGAGGGTCTCCACTTGATCTAAGTGACCCCACTGGAGCTGAGTGACCCCACTGGAGTTGAGTGACCCCCACTGGAGCTGAGTGACCACACTGGAGCTGAGTGACCCCACCGGAACTGAGAGATACCACTGGAACTGAGTGACCTCACTGAAGCTGAGAACCCCACTGGAACTGAGGGACTCCATTGGAGCTGAGTAACAGCACTGGAACTGAGACACCCAACTGGAGCTGAGTGACCCCACTGGAACTGAGAACGACACTGGAACTGAGAGCCACACTGGAGCTGAGAGCCCTACTGGAGCTGAGAGCCACACTTGAACTGAGTAACCCCACTGGAGCTGAGTGACCCCCACGGGAGCTGAGAGACCCCACTAGAACTGAGAGTCCCCACTGGAGCTGAGGGACTCCACTGGAGCTGAGTGACCCCATTGGAGCTGACAGCCCCACTGGAACTGAGTAACCCCACTGGAGCTGAGAGACTCACTGGAGCTGAGTAACCCCACTGGAGCTGAGTAACCCCACTGGAGCTGAGAGACTCCACTGGAGCCGAGAGACTCCACTGGAGCTGAGAGACTCCACTGGAGCTGAGAGACTCCACTGGAGCTGAGAGACACCACTGGAGCTGAGTGACCCCACTGGAGCTGAGAGTCAGAGCTTAGAGACTCCACTGGAGCTGAGAGACTCCAACGGAGCTGACAGACTCCACTGGAGCTCAGTTACCCCACCGTAACTGAGAAACCCCACTGGAGCTGAGATACCCCACAGGAACTGAGTAACCCCACTGGAATTGAGTAACCCCACTGGAGCTGAGAGACACCACTGGAACTGAGGAACCCCACTGGAAATGAGTAACCCCACTGGAACTGAGTAACAGCGCTGGTACTGAGTAATCCCACTGGAACTGAGTGACCCCACTGGAACTGAGAGACCCTACTGGAACTTAGAGGCCCCACTGGAACTGAGAGACCCCACCGGAACTGAGTAACCCCACTGGAACTGAGTAACCCGACTGGAGCTGATTGACCCCACTGGAACTGAGAGACCCCACTGGAACTGAGAGACCCCACTGGAACTGAGAGACCGCACTGGAACTGAGAGACCGCACTGGAACTGAGAGACCCCACTGGAACTGAGTGACCCCACTGGAACTGAGTGACCCCACTGGAGCTGAGTAGCCCCACTTGAACAGAGTGACCCCACTGGAACTGAGAGTACCCACTGGAACTGAGTGACCCCTCTGGAACTGAGTGACCCCTCTGGAACTGAGAGACGCTACTGGAGCTGAGAGCTTCCACTGGAGCTGAGAGACTCCACTGGAGCTGTGAGACTCCACTGGAGCTGAGAGACTCTACTGGAGCTGAGCGACTCCACTGGAGCTGAGTGACCCCACTGGAGCTGAGTTACCCCACTGGAACTGATTGACCCCACCGGAGCTGAGTGACCCACTGGAACTGAGTAACCCCAGTGGACCTGAGTGAGCCCACTGGAGCTGAGAGACCCCACTGGAACTGAGGAACCACACTGGAACTGAGTAACAGAGCTGGTACTGAGTAACCCCACTGGAACTGAGTAACCACACTGGAACTTAGAGATCCCAGTGGAACGGAGAGATCCCACTGTAACTGAGTAACCCTTCTGCAACTGAGTAAGAGCGCAGGTACTGATTAACCGCACTGGAACTGAGTGACCCCATTGGAACTGAGTAACCCCACTTGATCTGAGAGACCCCACTGGAACTGCGAGACCCCACTGGAACTGTGAGACCCCACTGGAACTGAGTAACCTCACTGGACCTGAGTGACCCCACTGGAACTGAGTGACCCCACCGGAACTGAGTTACCCCACTGGAGCTGAGTGACTCCACTGGAACTGAGAGACCCCACTGGAACTGAGAGACCCCACTGGAACTGATTAACGACACTGGAACAGAGAGACCGCACTGGAACGGAGAGATCCCACTGGAACGGAGGGATCCCACTGGGACTGAGTGACCCCACTGGAGCTGAGTGACCCCATTGGAGCTGAGTGACCCCACTGTAACTGAGTAACCCCACCGGAACTGAGAAATACCACTGGAGCTAAGTGAGAAATCCCACTGGAACTGAGTGACCCCACTGGAGACGAGTATCCCCACTGGAACTGAGTGATCCCACTGGAACTGAGTGACCACACTGGAACTGAAAGACCCCACTGGAGCTGAGTAACGGCACTGGTACTGAGAAACCCAACTGGAGCTGAGTGACCCCACTGGAGCTGAGAGCCCCACTGGAACTGAGAGACCACACTGGAGCTTAGAGACCCCACTGGAACTGAATGACCACACTGTAGCTGAGAGACCCCACTGGAACTGAGTTACCCCACTGGAGTTGAGAGCCCGACTGGAGCTGAGAGCCCTACTGGAGCTGAGAGCCACACTTGAACTGAGTAAACCCAATGGGGCTGAGTGACCCCCCATTGGAGCTGAGAGCCCCCACTGGAGTTTGGAGATCCCAATGGGGCTCAGTGACCCCACGGGAGCTGAGTGACCCCACTGGAACTGAGAGACCCCACTGGAACTGAGTGACCCCACTGGAACAGAGTGCCCCACTGGAACTGAGAGACCCCACTGGAACTGAGTGACCCCACTGGAACTGAGTGACCCCACTGTAGCTGAGAGACCGCACTGGAACTGAGAGACCCCACTGGAACTGAGAGACCCCACTGGAATTGAGAGACCCCACTGGAACTGAGAGACCCCACTGGAACTGAGTGACCCCACTGGAACTGAGAGAGCCCACTGGAACTGAGAGAGCCCACTGGAACTGAGAGACACAATTGGAACTGAGTGACCTCACTGGAACTGAGTGACCTTACTGGAACTGAGTAACCCCACTGGAACTGAGGGACCCCACTGGAACTGAGAGACCCCACTGGCACTGTATAACCCCATTGGAGCTGATTGACCCCACTGAAACTGAGTGATTCCAGTGGAGCTGAGAAAACCACTGGAACTGAGGGATCCCACTGGAGATGAGATCCCCACTGGAACAGAGGGAATCCACTGGAACTAAGTGACCCCACTGGAACTGAGTGACCCCACTGGAACTGAGTACCACTGGAAATTAAATACCCCACTGGAGCTGAGTAACAGCACTGGAACTGAGAAACCCAAATTGAGCTGAGTGACCCCACTGGAACTGGGACCCAAACTGGAACTGAGAGCCACACTGGAACTGAGAGACCCCACTGGAACTGAGGGACCCAACTGGAACTGAGTGACCTTACCGGAACTGAGTAACCCCACTGGAACTGAGTAACCCCACTGGAACTGAGTGACCCCACTGGAGCTGAGAGACCCCACTGGAACTGAGTTACCCCATTGGAGATGAGTGACCCCACTGGAACTGAGTGACACCACTGGAACTGAGTGACCTTACTGGAACAGAGTAACCCCACTGGAACTGAGTGACCCCACTGGAACTCAGTGACCCCACTGGAGCTGAGAGACCACACTGGAACTGAGAAACCCACTGGAACAGAGGGATCCCACTGGAGCTGAGATCCACATTGGAACTCAGGGACTCCACTGGTGCTAAGTGGCCCTACTGGAGCTGAGTGACCCCACTGGAGCTGAGTGACCCCATTGGAGCTGAGTGACCCCACTGGAGCTTAGAGATCCCACTGGGGCTCAGTGACCCCACTGGAGCTGAGAGACCCCACTGGAACTGAGATACCCCACTGGAACTGAGTGACCCCACTGGAACTGAGTGACCCCACTGGAACTGAGTGACCCCACTGGAACTGAGTGACCCCACTGGAGCTGAGAGACCCCACTGGAACTGAGTAACCCCATTGGAGATGAGTGACCCCACTGGAACTGAGTGACACCACTGGAACTGAGTGACCTTACTGGAACAGAGTAACCCCACTGGAACTGAGTGACCCCACTGGAGCTGAGAGACCACACTGGAACTGAGAAACCCACTGGAACAGAGGGATCCCACTGGAGCTGAGATCCACATTGGAACTCAGGGACTCCACTGGTGCTAAGTGACCCTACTGGAGCTGAGTGACCCCACTGGAGCTGAGTGACCCCGTTGGAGCTGAGTGACCCCACTGTAACTGAGTAACCCCACCGGAACTGAGAGATACCACTGGAGCTAAGTGACCCCACTGGAACTGGGAATTCACACTGGAACTGAGTGACCCCACTGGAGCCGAGCATCCCCACTGGAACTGAGTGATCCCACTGGAACTGAGTGACCACACTGGAACTGAAAGACCCCACTGGAGCTGAGTAACGGCACTGGTACTGAGAAACCCAACTGGAGCTGAGTGACCCCACTGGAGCTGAGAGCCCCACTGGAACTGAGAGACCACACTGGAGCTTAGAGACCCCACTGGAACTGAGTAACCCCACTGTAGCTGAGAGACCCACTGGAACTGAGTTACCCCACTGGAGTTGAGAGCCCTACTGGAGCTGAGAGCCCTACTGGAGCTGAGAGCCACACTTGAACTGAGTAAACCCAATGGGGCTGAGTGACCCCACTGGAGCCGAGTTACCCCCCTGGAACTGAGTAAACCCAATGGGGCGGAGTGAACCCCATTGGAGCTGAGAGTCCCCACTGGAGTTTGGAGATCCCAATGGGGCTCAGTGACCCCACGGGAGCTGAGTGACCCAACTGGAACTGAGAGACCCCACTGGAAATGAGTGACCCCACTGGAACGGAGTGCCCCACTGGAATTGAGAGACCCCACTGGAACTGAGTGATCCCACTGTAGCTGAGAGACCGCACTGGAACTGAGAGACCCCACTGGAACTGAGAGACCCCACTGGAATTGAGAGACCCCACTGGAACTGAGATACCCCACTGGAACTGAGTGACCCCACTGGAACTGAGAGAGCCCACTGGAACTGAGAGACACAACTGGAACTGAGTGACCCCACTGGAACTGAGTGACCTTACTGGAACTGAGTAACCCCACTGGAACTGAGAGACCCCACAGGAACTGAGAGACCCCACTGGCACTGAGTAACCCCATTGGAGCTGAGTGACCCCACTGGAACTGAGTGATTCCAGTGGAGCTGAGAAAACCACTGGAACTGAGGGATCCCACACTAGATGAGATCCCCACTGGAACAGAGGGAATCCACTGCAACTGAGTGACCCCACTGGAACTGAGTGACCCCACTGGAACTGAGTACCACTGGAACTGAAATACCCCACTGGAGCTGAGTAACAGCACTGGAACTGAGAAACCCAACTGGAGCTGAGTGACCCCACTGGAACTGAGACCCAAATTGGAACTGAGAGCCACACTGGAACTGAGAGACCCCACTGGAACTGAGGGACCCAACTGGAACTGAGTGACCTTACCGGAACTGAGTAACCCCACTGGAACTGAGTAACCCCACTGGAACTGAGTGACCCCACTGGAACTGAGTGATTCCAGTGGAGCTGAGAAAACCACTGGAACTGAGGGACTCCACTGGAGATGAGATCCCCACTGGAACAGAGGGAATCCACTGGAACTGAGTGACCCCACTGGAACTGAGTGACCCCATTGGAACTGAGTACCACGGGAACTGAAATACCCCACTGGAGCTGAGTAACAGCACTGGAACTGAGAGACCCCACTGGAACTGAGTGACCCCACTGGAACTGAGTGACTTCACTGGAGCTGAGTAGCCCCACTTGAACAGAGTGACCCCACTGGAACTGAGAGTACCCACTGGAACTGAGTGACCCCTCTGGAACTGAGTGACCCCTCTGGAACTGAGAGACGCTACTGGAGCTGAGAGCTTCCACTGGAGCTGAGAGACTCCACTGGAGCTGTGAGACTCCACTGGAGCTGAGAGACTCTACTGGAGCTGAGCGACTCCACTGGAGCTGAGTGACCCCACTGGAGCTGAGGTACCCATCTGGAACTGATTGACCCCACCGGAGCTGAGTGACCCACTGGAACTGAGTAACCCCAGTGGAACTGAGTGACCCCACTGGAGCTGAGAGACCCCACTGGAACTGAGGAACCACACTGGAACTGAGTAACAGAGCTGGTACTGAGTAACCCCACTGGAACTGAGTAACCCCACTGGAACTTAGAGATCCCAGTGGAACGGAGAGATCCCACTGTAACTGAGTAACCCTTCTGCAACTGAGTAAGAGCACAGGTACTGATTAACTGCACTGGAACTGAGTGACCCCATTGGAACTGAGTAACCCCACTTGATCTGAGAGACCCCACTGGAACTGCGAGACCCCACTGGAACTGCGTGACCCCATTGGACCTGAGTGACCCCACTGGAACTGAGTGACCCCACTGGAACTGAGTTACCGCACTGGAGCTGAGTGACCCCACTGGAACTGAGTGACCCCACTGGAACTGAGAGACCCCACTGGAACTGAGAGACCCCACTGGAACTGATTAACGACACTGGAACAGAGAGACCGCACTGGAACGGAGAGATCCCATTGGAACGGAGGGATCCCACTGGAGCTGAGTGACCCCACTGGAGCTGAGTGACCCCATTGGAGCTGAGTGACCCCACTGTAACTGAGTAACCCCACCGGAACTGAGAGATACCACTGGAGCTAAGTGAGAAATCCCACTGGAACTGAGTGACCCCACTGGAGCCGAGTATCCCCACTGGAACTGAGTGATCCCACTGGAACTGAGTGACCACACTGGAACTGAAAGACCCCACTGGAGCTGAGTAACGGCACTGGTACTGAGAAACCCAACTGGAGCTGAGTGACCCCACTGGAGCTGAGAGCCCCACTGGAACTGAGAGACCACACTGGAGTTTAGAGACCCCACTGGAACTGAGTGACCCCACTGTAGCTGAGAGTCCCCAGTGGAACTGAGTTATCCCACTGGAGTTGAGAGCCCTACTGGAGCTGAGAGCCCTACTGGAGCTGAGAGCCACACTTGAACTGAATAAACCCAATGGGGCTGAGTGACCCCCCATTGGAGCTGAGAGTCCCCACTGGAGTTTGGAGATCCCAATGGGGCTCAGTGACCCCACGGGAGTTGAGTGACCCCACTGGAACTGAGATACCCCACTGGAACTGAGTGACCCCACTGGAACAGAGTGCCCCACTGGAACTGAGAGACCCCACTGGAACTGAGTGACCCCACTGGAACTGAGTGACCCCACTGTAGCTGAGAGACCGCACTGGAACTGAGATACCCCACTGGAACTGAGAGACCCCACTGGAATTGAGTGACCCCACTGGAACTGAGAGAGCCCACTGGAACTGAGAGACACAACTGGAACTGAGTGACCCCACTGGAACTGAGTGACCTTACTGGAACTGAGTAACCCCACTGGAACTGAGAGACCCCACTGGAACTGAGAGACCCCACTGGCACTGTGTAACCCCATTGGAGCTGATTGACCCCACTGAAACTGAGTGATTCCAGTGGAGCTGAGAAAACCACTGGAACTGACGGATCCCACTGGAGATGAGATCCCCACTGGAACAGAGGGAATCCACTGGAACTAAGTGACCCCACTGGAACTGAGTACCACTGGAAATTAAATACCCCACTGGAGCTGAGTAACAGCACTGGAACTGAGAAACCCAACTGCAGCTGAGTGACCCCACTGGAACTGGGACCCAAACTGGAACTGAGAGCCACACTGGAACTGAGAGACCCCACTGGAACTGAGGGACCCAACTGGAACTGAGTGACCTTACCGGAACTGAGTAACCCCACTGGAACTGAGTAACCCCACTGGAACTGAGTGACCCCACTGGAACTGAGTGATTCCAGTGGAGCTGAGAAAACCACTGGAACTGAGGGATCCCACTGGAGATGAGATCCCCACTGGAACAGAGGGAATCCACTGGAACTGAGTGACCCCACTGGAACTGAGTGACCCCACTGGAACTGAGTACCACTGGAACTGAAATACCCCACTGGAGCTGAGTAACAGCACTGGAACTGAGACCCAAACTGGAACTGAGAGCCACACTGGAACTGAGAGACCCCACTGGAACTGAGGGACCCAACTGGAACTGAGTGACCTTACCGGAACTGAGTAACCCCACTGGAACTGAGTAACCCCACTGGAACTGAGTGACCCCACTGGAACTGAGTGACGCCACTGGAGCTGAGACACCAAACTGGAGCTGAGTAACCCCATTGGAGCTGAGTGACCCCACTGGAACTAAGTGACCCCAGTGGAGCTGAGAAACCCACTGGAACTGAGGGATCCCACTAGAGCTGAGATCCCTACTGGAACTGAGGGACTCCACTGGATCTAAGTGACCCCACTGGAGCTGAGGGACCCCACTGGATCTGAGAGACCCCACTGGAACTGAGGAACCACACTGGAACCGAGTAACAGAGCTGGTACTGAGTAACCCCACTGGAACTGAGTAACCCCACTGGAACTTAGAGATCCCAGTGGAACGGAGAGATCCCACTGTAACTGAGTAACCCTTCTGCAACTGAGTAAGAGCGCAGGTACTGATTAACCGCACTGGAACTGAGTGACCCCATTGGAACTGAGTAACCCCACTTGATCTGAGAGACCCCACTGGAACTGCGAGACCCCACTGGAACTGTGAGACCCCACTGGAACTGAGTAACCTCACTGGACCTGAGTGACCCCACTGGAACTGAGTGACCCCACCGGAACTGAGTTACCCCACTGGAGCTGAGTGACCCCACTGGAACTGAGAGACCCCACTGGAACTGAGAGACCCCACTGGAACTGATTAACGACACTGGAACAGAGAGACCGCACTGGAACGGAGAGATCCCACTGGAACGGAGGGATCCCACTGGGGCTGAGTGACCCCACTGGAGCTGAGTGACCCCATTGGAGCTGAGTGACCCCACTGTAACTGAGTAACCCCACCGGAATTGAGAGATACCACTGGAGCTAAGTGAGAAATCCCACTGGAACTGAGTGACCCCACTGGAGACGAGTATCCCCACTGGAACTGAGTGATCCCACTGGAACTGAGTGACCACACTGGAACTGAAAGACCCCACTGGAGCTGAGTAACGGCACTGGTACTGAGAAACCCAACTGGAGCTGAGTGACCCCACTGGAGCTGAGAGCCCCACTGGAACTGAGAGACCACACTGGAGCTTAGAGACCCCACTGGAACTGAATGACCACACTGTAGCTGAGAGACCCCACTGGAACTGAGTTACCCCACTGGAGTTGAGAGCCCGACTGGAGCTGAGAGCCCTACTGGAGCTGAGAGCCACACTTGAACTGAGTAAACCCAATGGGGCTGAGTGACCCCCCATTGGAGCTGAGAGCCCCCACTGGAGTTTGGAGATCCCAATGGGGCTCAGTGACCCCACGGGAGCTGAGTGACCCCACTGGAACTGAGAGACCCCACTGGAACTGAGTGACCCCACTGGAACAGAGTGCCCCACTGGAACTGAGAGACCCCACTGGAACTGAGTGACCCCACTGGAACTGAGTGACCCCACTGTAGCTGAGAGACCGCACTGGAACTGAGAGACCCCACTGGAACTGAGAGACCCCACTGGAATTGAGAGACCCCACTGGAACTGAGAGACCCCACTGGAACTGAGTGACCCCACTGGAACTGAGAGAGCCCACTGGAACTGAGAGAGCCCACTGGAACTGAGAGACACAATTGGAACTGAGTGACCCCACTGGAACTGAGTGACCTTACTGGAACTGAGTAACCCCACTGGAACTGAGAGACCCCACTGGAACTGAGAGACCCCACTGGCACTGTATAACCCCATTGGAGCTGATTGACCCCACTGAAACTGAGTGATTCCAGTGGAGCTGAGAAAACCACTGGAACTGAGGGATCCCACTGGAGATGAGATCCCCACTGGAACAGAGGGAATCCACTGGAACTAAGTGACCCCACTGGAACTGAGTGACCCCACTGGGACTGAGTACCACTGGAAATTAAATACCCCACTGGAGCTGAGTAACAGCACTGGAACTGAGAAACCCAAATTGAGCTGAGTGACCCCACTGGAACTGGGACCCAAACTGGAACTGAGAGCCACACTGGAACTGAGAGACCCCACTGGAACTGAGGGACCCAACTGGAACTGAGTGACCTTACCGGAACTGAGTAACCCCACTGGAACTGAGTAACCCCACTGGAACTGAGTGACCCCACTGGAGCTGAGAGACCCCACTGGAACTGAGTTACCCATTGGAGATGAGTGACCCCACTGGAACTGAGTGACACCACTGGAACTGAGTGACTTTACTGGAACAGAGTAACCCCACTGGAACTGAGTGACCCCACTGGAACTGAGAGACCCCACTGGAACTGAGTGACCCCACTGGAACAGAGTGCCCCACTGGAACTGAGAGACCCCACTGGAACTGAGTGACCCCACTGGAACTGAGTGACCCCACTGTAGCTGAGAGACCGCACTGGAACTGAGATACCCCACTGGAACTGAGAGACCCCACTGGAATTGAGAGACCCCACTGGAACTGAGAGACCCCACTGGAACTGAGTGACCCCACTGGAACTGAGAGAGCCCACTGGAACTGAGAGACACAACTGGAACTGAGTGACCCCACTGGAACTGAGTGACCTTACTGGAACTGAGTAACCCCACTGGAACTGAGAGACCCCACTGGAACTGAGAGACCCCACTGGCACTGTGTAACCCCATTGGAGCTGATTGACCCCACTGAAACTGAGTGATTCCAGTGGAGCTGAGAAAACCACTGGAACTGAGGGATCCCACTGGAGATGAGATCCCCACTGGAACAGAGGGAATCCACTAGAACTAAGTGACCCCACTGGAACTGAGTACCACTGGAAATTAAATACCCCACTGGAGCTGAGTAACAGCACTGGAACTGAGAAACCCAACTGCAGCTGAGTGACCCCACTGGAACTGGGACCCAAACTGGAACTGAGAGCCACACTGGAACTGAGAGACCCCACTGGAACTGAGGGACCCAACTGGAACTGAGTGACCTTACCGGAACTGAGTAACCCCACTGGAACTGAGTAACCCCACTGGAACTGAGTGACCCCACTGGAACTGAGTGATTCCAGTGGAGCTGAGAAAACCACTGGAACTGAGGGATCCCACTGGAGATGATATCCCCACTGGAACAGAGGGAATCCACTGGAACTGAGTGACCCCACTGGAACTGAGTGACCCCACTGGAACTGAGTACCACTGGAACTGAAATACCCCACTGGAGCTGAGTAACAGCACTGGAACTGAGAAACCCAACTGGAGCTGAGTGACCCCACTGGAACTGAGACCCAAACTGGAACTGAGAGCCACACTGGAACTGAGAGACCCCACTGGAACTGAGGGACCCAACTGGAACTGAGTGACCTTACCGGAACTGAGTAACCCCACTGGAACTGAGTAACCCCACTGGAACTGAGTGACCCCACTGGAACTGAGTGACGCCACTGGAGCTGAGACACCAAACTGGAGCTGAGTAACCCCATTGGAGCTGAGTGACCCCACTGGAACTAAGTGACCCCAGTGGAGCTGAGAAACCCACTGGAACTGAGGGATCCCACTAGAGCTGAGATCCCCACTGGAACTGAGGGACTCCACTGGATCTAAGTGACCCCACTGGAGCTGAGGGACCCCACTGGAGCTGAGTGACCCCACTGGAGCTGAGTGACCACACTGGAGCTGAGTGACCCCACCGGAACTGAGAGATACCACTGGAACTGAGTGACCCCACTGGAGCTGAGAGCCCCACTGGAACTGAGGGACACCACTGGAGCTGAGTAACAGCACTGGAACTGAGACACCCAACTGGAGCTGAGTGACCCCACTGGAACTGAGAACCAAACTGGAACTGAGAGCCATACTGGAACTGAGAGACCCCACTGGAACTGGGTTACCCCACTGGAGTCGAGAGCCCTACTGGAGCTGAGAGCCATACTGGAGCTGAGAGCCACACTTGAACTGAGTAACCCCACTGGAGCTGAGTCACCCCCACGGGAGCTGAGAGACCCCACTAGAACTGAGAGTCCCCACTGGAGCTGAGGGACTCCACTGGAGCTGAGTGACCCCATTGGAGCTGACAGCACCACTGGAACTGAGTAACCCCACTGGAGCTGAGAGACCCACTGGAGCTGAGTAACCCCACTGGAGCTGAATAACCCCACTGGAGCTGACAGACTCCACTGGAGCTCAGTTACCCCACTAGAACTGAGTAACCCCACCGTAACCTAGAGACCCCACTGGAGCTGAGATACCCCACAGGAACTGAGTAACCCCACTTGAATTGAGTAACCCCACTGGAGCTGAGAGACACCACTGGCACTGTGTAACCCCATTGGAGCTGATAGACCCCACTGAAACTGAGTGATTCCAGTGGAGCTGAGAAAACCACTGGAACTGAGGGATCCCACTGGAGATGACATCCCCACTGGAACAGAGGGAATCCACTGGTACTAAGTGACCCCACTGGAACTGAGTACCACTGGAAATTAAATACCCCACTGGAGCTGAGTAACAGCACTGGAACTGAGAAACCCAACTGCAGCTGAGTGACCCCACTGGAACTGGGACCCAAACTGGAACTGAGAGCCACACTGGAACTGAGAGACCCCACTGGAACTGAGGGACCCAACTGGAACTGAGTGACCTTACCGGAACTGAGTAACCCCACTGGAACTGAGTAACCCCACTGGAACTGAGTGACCCCACTGGAACTGAGTGATTCCAGTGGAGCTGAGAAAACCACTGGAACTGAGGGATCCCACTGGAGATGAGATCCCCACTGGAACAGAGGGAATCCACTGGAACTGAGTGACCCCACTGGAACTGAGTGACCCCACTGGAACTGAGTACCACTGGAACTGAAATACCCCACTGGAGCTGAGTAACAGCACTGGAACTGAGAAACCTAACTGGAGCTGAGTGACCCCACTGGAACTGAGACCCAAACTGGAACTGAGAGCCACACTGGAACTGAGAGACCCCACTGGAACTGAGGGCCCCAACTGGAACTGAGTGACCTTACCGGAACTGAGTAACCCCACTGGAACTGAGTAACCCCACTGGAACTGAGTGACCCCACTGGAACTGAGTGACGCCACTGGAGCTGAGACACCAAACTGGAGCTGAGTAACCCCATTGGAGCTGAGTGACCCCACTGGAACTAAGTGACCCCAGTGGAGCTGAGAAACCCACTGGAACTGAGGGATCCCACTAGAGCTGAGATCCCCACTGGAACTGAGGGACTCCACTGGATCTAAGTGACCCCACTGGAGCTGAGGGACCCCACTGGAGCTGAGTGACCCCACTGGAGCTGAGTGACCACACTGGAGCTGAGTGACCCCACCGGAACTGAGAGATACCACTGGAACTGAGTGACCCCACTGGAGCTGAGAGCCCCACTGGAACTGAGGGACACCACTGGAGCTGAGTAACAGCACTGGAACTGAGACACCCAACTGGAGCTGAGTGACCCCACTGGAACTGAGAACCAAACTGGAACTGAGAGCCATACTGGAACTGAGAGACCCCACTGGAACTGAGTTACCCCACTGGAGTCGAGAGCCCTACTGGAGCTGAGAGCCATACTGGAGCTGAGAGCCACACTTGAACTGAGTAACCCCACTGGAGCTGAGTCACCCCCACGGGAGCTGAGAGACCCCACTAGAACTGAGAGTCCCCACTGGAGCTGAGGGACTCCACTGGAGCTGAGTGACCCCATTGGAGCTGACAGCACCACTGGAACTGAGTAACCCCACTGGAGCTGAGAGACCCACTGGAGCTGAGTAACCCCACTGGAGCTGAATAACCCCACTGGAGCTGAGAGACTCCACTGGAGCTGAGAGACTCCAAAGGAGCTGACAGACTCCACTGGAGCTCAGTTACCCCACTAGAACTGAGTAACCCCACCGTAACCTAGAGACCCCACTGGAGCTGAGATACCCCACAGGAACTGAGTAACCCCACTGGAATTGAGTAACCCCACTGGAGCTGAGAGACACCACTGGAGGTGAGTGACCCCACTGGAACTGAGTAACCCCAGTGGAGCTGAGTGACCCCACTGGAACTGAGTAACCCCACTGGAACTGAGAAACCCCACTGGAACTGAGTAACAGCGCTGGTACTGAGTAACCCCACTGGAACTGAGTGACCCCACTGGAACTGAGAGACCCTACTGGAACTGAGAGGCCCCACTGGAACTGAGAGACCCCACCGGAACTGAGTAACCCCACTGGAACTCAGTAACCCGACTGGAGCTGAGTGACCCCACTGGAACTGAGAGACCGCACTGCAACTGAGAGACCGCACTGGAACTGAGAGACCGCACTGGAACTGAGAGACCGCACTGGAACTGAGAGACCGCATTGGAACTGAGAGACCCCACTGGAACTGAGTGACCCCACTGGAACTGAGTGACCCCACTGGAGCTGAGTAGCCCCACTGGAACAGAGTGACCCCACTGGAACTGAGAGTCCCCACTGGAACTGAGTGACCCCTCTGGAACTGTGTGACCCCTCTGGAGCTGAGAGACTCCACTGGAGCTGTGAGACTCCACTGGAGCTGAGAGACTCTACTGGAGCTGAGCGACTCCACTGGAGCTGAGTGACCCCACTGGAGCTGAGTTACCCCACTGGAACTGATTGACCCCACCGGAGCTGAGTGACCCACTGAAACTGAGTAACCCCAGTGTAACTGAGTGACCCCACTGGAGCTGAGAGACCCCACTGGAACTGAGGAACCACACTGGAACTGAGTAACAGAGCTGGTACTGAGTAACCCCACTGGAACTGAGTAACCCCAGTGGAACTGAGTGACCCCACTGGAGCTGAGAGACCCCACTGGAACTGAGGAACCACACTGGAACTGAGTAACAGAGCTGGTACTGAGTAACCCCACTGGAACTGAGTAACCCCACTGGAACTTAGAGATCCCAGTGGAACGGAGAGATCCCACTGTAACTGAGTAACCCTTCTGCAACTGAGTAAGAGCACAGGTACTGATTAACTGCACTGGAACTGAGTGACCCCATTGGAACTGAGTAACCCCACTTGATCTGAGAGACCCCACTGGAACTGCGAGACCCCACTGGAACTGCGTGACCCCATTGGACCTGAGTGACCCCACTGGAACTGAGTGACCCCACTGGAACTGAGTTACCGCACTGGAGCTGAGTGACCCCACTGGAACTGAGTGACCCCACTGGAACTGAGAGACCCCACTGGAACTGAGAGACCCCACTGGAACTGATTAACGACACTGGAACAGAGAGACCGCACTGGAACGGAGAGATCCCATTGGAACGGAGGGATCCCACTGGAGCTGAGTGACCCCACTGGAGCTGAGTGACCCCATTGGAGCTGAGTGACCCCACTGTAACTGAGTAACCCCACCGGAACTGAGAGATACCACTGGAGCTAAGTGAGAAATCCCACTGGAACTGAGTGACCCCACTGGAGCCGAGTATCCCCACTGGAACTGAGTGATCCCACTGGAACTGAGTGACCACACTGGAACTGAAAGACCCCACTGGAGCTGAGTAACGGCACTGGTACTGAGAAACCCAACTGGAGCTGAGTGACCCCACTGGAGCTGAGAGCCCCACTGGAACTGAGAGACCACACTGGAGTTTAGAGACCCCACTGGAACTGAGTGACCCCACTGTAGCTGAGAGTCCCCAGTGGAACTGAGTTATCCCACTGGAGTTGAGAGCCCTACTGGAGCTGAGAGCCCTACTGGAGCTGAGAGCCACACTTGAACTGAATAAACCCAATGGGGCTGAGTGACCCCCCATTGGAGCTGAGAGTCCCCACTGGAGTTTGGAGATCCCAATGGGGCTCAGTGACCCCACGGGAGTTGAGTGACCCCACTGGAACTGAGATACCCCACTGGAACTGAGTGACCCCACTGGAACAGAGTGCCCCACTGGAACTGAGAGACCCCACTGGAACTGAGTGACCCCACTGGAACTGAGTGACCCCACTGTAGCTGAGAGACCGCACTGGAACTGAGATACCCCACTGGAACTGAGAGACCCCACTGGAATTGAGAGACCCCACTGGAACTGAGAGACCCCACTGGAACTGAGTGACCCCACTGGAACTGAGAGAGCCCACTGGAACTGAGAGACACAACTGGAACTGAGTGACCCCACTGGAACTGAGTGACCTTACTGGAACTGAGTAACCCCACTGGAACTGAGAGACCCCACTGGAACTGAGAGACCCCACTGGCACTGTGTAACCCCATTGGAGCTGATTGACCCCACTGAAACTGAGTGATTCCAGTGGAGCTGAGAAAACCACTGGAACTGAGGGATCCCACTGGAGATGAGATCCCCACTGGAACAGAGGGAATCCACTGGAACTAAGTGACCCCACTGGAACTGAGTACCACTGGAAATTAAATACCCCACTGGAGCTGAGTAACAGCACTGGAACTGAGAAACCCAACTGCAGCTGAGTGACCCCACTGGAACTGGGACCCAAACTGGAACTGAGAGCCACACTGGAACTGAGAGACCCCACTGGAACTGAGGGACCCAACTGGAACTGAGTGACCTTACCGGAACTGAGTAACCCCACTGGAACTGAGTAACCCCACTGGAACTGAGTGACCCCACTGGAACTGAGTGATTCCAGTGGAGCTGAGAAAACCACTGGAACTGAGGGATCCCACTGGAGATGAGATCCCCACTGGAACAGAGGGAATCCACTGGAACTGAGTGACCCCACTGGAACTGAGTGACCCCACTGGAACTGAGTACCACTGGAACTGAAATACCCCACTGGAGCTGAGTAACAGCACTGGAACTGAGACCCAAACTGGAACTGAGAGCCACACTGGAACTGAGAGACCCCACTGGAATTGAGGGACCCAACTGGAACTGAGTGACCTTACCGGAACTGAGTAACCCCACTGGAACTGAGTAACCCCACTGGAACTGAGTGACCCCACTGGAACTGAGTGACGCCACTGGAGCTGAGACACCAAACTGGAGCTGAGTAACCCCATTGGAGCTGAGTGACCCCACTGGAACTAAGTGACCACAGTGGAGCTGAGAAACCCACTGGAACTGAGGGATCCCACTAGAGCTGAGATCCCCACTGGAACTGTGGGACTCCACTGGATCTAAGTGACCCCACTGGAGCTGAGGGACCCCACTGGAGCTGAGAGACCCCACTGGAACTGAGTGACCCCTCTGGAACTGTGTGACCCCTCTGGAGCTGAGAGACTCCACTGGAGCTGTGAGACTCCACTGGAGCTGAGAGACTCTACTGGAGCTGAGCGACTCCACTGGAGCTGAGTGACCCCACTGGAGCTGAGTTACCCCACTGGAACTGATTGACCCCACCGGAGCTGAGTGACCCACTGGAACTGAGTAACCCCAGTGTAACTGAGTGACCCCACTGGAGCTGAGAGACCCCACTGGAACTGAGGAACCACACTGGAACTGAGTAACAGAGCTGGTACTGAGTAACCCCACTGGAACTGAGTAACCCCAGTGGAACTGAGTGACCCCACTGGAGCTGAGAGACCCCACTGGAACTGAGGAACCACACTGGAACTGAGTAACAGAGCTGGTACTGAGTAACCCCACTGGAACTGAGTAACCCCACTGGAACTTAGAGATCCCAGTGGAACGGAGAGATCCCACTGTAACTGAGTAACCCTTCTGCAACTGAGTAAGAGCACAGGTACTGATTAACTGCACTGGAACTGAGTGACCCCATTGGAACTGAGTAACCCCACTTGATCTGAGAGACCCCACTGGAACTGCGAGACCCCACTGGAACTGCGTGACCCCATTGGACCTGAGTGACCCCACTGGAACTGAGTGACCCCACTGGAACTGAGTTACCGCACTGGAGCTGAGTGACCCCACTGGAACTGAGTGACCCCACTGGAACTGAGAGACCCCACTGGAACTGAGAGACCCCACTGGAACTGATTAACGACACTGGAACAGAGAGACCGCACTGGAACGGAGAGATCCCATTGGAACGGAGGGATCCCACTGGAGCTGAGTGACCCCACTGGAGCTGAGTGACCCCATTGGAGCTGAGTGACCCCACTGTAACTGAGTAACCCCACCGGAACTGAGAGATACCACTGGAGCTAAGTGAGAAATCCCACTGGAACTGAGTGACCCCACTGGAGCCGAGTATCCCCACTGGAACTGAGTGATCCCACTGGAACTGAGTGACCACACTGGAACTGAAAGACCCCACTGGAGCTGAGTAACGGCACTGGTACTGAGAAACCCAACTGGAGCTGAGTGACCCCACTGGAGCTGAGAGCCCCACTGGAACTGAGAGACCACACTGGAGTTTAGAGACCCCACTGGAACTGAGTGACCCCACTGTAGCTGAGAGTCCCCAGTGGAACTGAGTTATCCCACTGGAGTTGAGAGCCCTACTGGAGCTGAGAGCCCTACTGGAGCTGAGAGCCACACTTGAACTGAATAAACCCAATGGGGCTGAGTGACCCCCCATTGGAGCTGAGAGTCCCCACTGGAGTTTGGAGATCCCAATGGGGCTCAGTGACCCCACGGGAGTTGAGTGACCCCACTGGAACTGAGATACCCCACTGGAACTGAGTGACCCCACTGGAACAGAGTGCCCCACTGGAACTGAGAGACCCCACTGGAACTGAGTGACCCCACTGGAACTGAGTGACCCCACTGTAGCTGAGAGACCGCACTGGAACTGAGATACCCCACTGGAACTGAGAGACCCCACTGGAATTGAGAGACCCCACTGGAACTGAGAGACCCCACTGGAACTGAGTGACCCCACTGGAACTGAGAGAGCCCACTGGAACTGAGAGACACAACTGGAACTGAGTGACCCCACTGGAACTGAGTGACCTTACTGGAACTGAGTAACCCCACTGGAACTGAGAGACCCCACTGGAACTGAGAGACCCCACTGGCACTGTGTAACCCCATTGGAGCTGATTGACCCCACTGAAACTGAGTGATTCCAGTGGAGCTGAGAAAACCACTGGAACTGAGGGATCCCACTGGAGATGAGATCCCCACTGGAACAGAGGGAATCCACTGGAACTAAGTGACCCCACTGGAACTGAGTACCACTGGAAATTAAATACCCCACTGGAGCTGAGTAACAGCACTGGAACTGAGAAACCCAACTGCAGCTGAGTGACCCCACTGGAACTGGGACCCAAACTGGAACTGAGAGCCACACTGGAACTGAGAGACCCCACTGGAACTGAGGGACCCAACTGGAACTGAGTGACCTTACCGGAACTGAGTAACCCCACTGGAACTGAGTAACCCCACTGGAACTGAGTGACCCCACTGGAACTGAGTGATTCCAGTGGAGCTGAGAAAACCACTGGAACTGAGGGATCCCACTGGAGATGAGATCCCCACTGGAACAGAGGGAATCCACTGGAACTGAGTGACCCCACTGGAACTGAGTGACCCCACTGGAACTGAGTACCACTGGAACTGAAATACCCCACTGGAGCTGAGTAACAGCACTGGAACTGAGACCCAAACTGGAACTGAGAGCCACACTGGAACTGAGAGACCCCACTGGAACTGAGGGACCCAACTGGAACTGAGTGACCCCACTGGAACTGAGTGACGCCACTGGAGCTGAGACACCAAACTGGAGCTGAGTAACCCCATTGGAGCTGAGTGACCCCACTGGAACTAAGTGACCACAGTGGAGCTGAGAAACCCACTGGAACTGAGGGATCCCACTAGAGCTGAGATCCCCACTGGAACTGAGGGACTCCACTGGATCTAAGTGACCCCACTGGAGCTGAGGGACCCCACTGGAGCTGAGAGACCCCACTGGAACTGAGGAACCACACTGGAACCGAGTAACAGAGCTGGTACTGAGTAACCCCACTGGAACTGAGTAACCCCACTGGAACTTAGAGATCCCAGTGGAACGGAGAGATCCCACTGTAACTGAGTAACCCTTCTGCAACTGAGTAAGAGCGCAGGTACTGATTAACCGCACTGGAACTGAGTGACCCCATTGGAACTGAGTAACCCCACTTGATCTGAGAGACCCCACTGGAACTGCGAGACCCCACTGGAACTGTGAGACCCCACTGGAACTGAGTAACCTCACTGGACCTGAGTGACCCCACTGGAACTGAGTGACCCCACCGGAACTGAGTTACCCCACTGGAGCTGAGTGACCCCACTGGAACTGAGAGACCCCACTGGAACTGAGAGACCCCACTGGAACTGATTAACGACACTGGAACAGAGAGACCGCACTGGAACGGAGAGATCCCACTGGAACGGAGGGATCCCACTGCGGCTGAGTGACCCCACTGGAGCTGAGTGACCCCATTGGAGCTGAGTGACCCCACTGTAACTGAGTAACCCCACCGGAATTGAGAGATACCACTGGAGCTAAGTGAGAAATCCCACTGGAACTGAGTGACCCCACTGGAGACGAGTATCCCCACTGGAACTGAGTGATCCCACTGGAACTGAGTGACCACACTGGAACTGAAAGACCCCACTGGAGCTGAGTAACGGCACTGGTACTGAGAAACCCAACTGGAGCTGAGTGACCCCACTGGAGCTGAGAGCCCCACTGGAACTGAGAGACCACACTGGAGCTTAGAGACCCCACTGGAACTGAATGACCACACTGTAGCTGAGAGACCCCACTGGAACTGAGTTACCCCACTGGAGTTGAGAGCCCGACTGGAGCTGAGAGCCCTACTGGAGCTGAGAGCCACACTTGAACTGAGTAAACCCAATGGGGCTGAGTGACCCCCCATTGGAGCTGAGAGCCCCCACTGGAGTTTGGAGATCCCAATGGGGCTCAGTGACCCCACGGGAGCTGAGTGACCCCACTGGAACTGAGAGACCCCACTGGAACTGAGTGACCCCACTGGAACAGAGTGCCCCACTGGAACTGAGAGACCCCACTGGAACTGAGTGACCCCACTGGAACTGAGTGACCCCACTGTAGCTGAGAGACCGCACTGGAACTGAGAGACCCCACTGGAACTGAGAGACCCCACTGGAATTGAGAGACCCCACTGGAACTGAGAGACCCCACTGGAACTGAGTGACCCCACTGGAACTGAGAGAGCCCACTGGAACTGAGAGAGCCCACTGGAACTGAGAGACACAATTGGAACTGAGTGACCCCACTGGAACTGAGTGACCTTACTGGAACTGAGTAACCCCACTGGAACTGAGAGACCCCACTGGAACTGAGAGACCCCACTGGCACTGTATAACCCCATTGGAGCTGATTGACCCCACTGAAACTGAGTGATTCCAGTGGAGCTGAGAAAACCACTGGAACTGAGGGATCCCACTGGAGATGAGATCCCCACTGGAACAGAGGGAATCCACTGGAACTAAGTGACCCCACTGGAACTGAGTGACCCCACTGGGACTGAGTACCACTGGAAATTAAATACCCCACTGGAGCTGAGTAACAGCACTGGAACTGAGAAACCCAAATTGAGCTGAGTGACCCCACTGGAACTGGGACCCAAACTGGAACTGAGAGCCACACTGGAACTGAGAGACCCCACTGGAACTGAGGGACCCAACTGGAACTGAGTGACCTTACCGGAACTGAGTAACCCCACTGGAACTGAGTAACCCCACTGGAACTGAGTGACCCCACTGGAGCTGAGAGACCCCACTGGAACTGAGTTACCCCATTGGAGATGAGTGACCCCACTGGAACTGAGTGACACCACTGGAACTGAGTGACCTTACTGGAACAGAGTAACCCCACTGGAACTGAGTGACCCCACTGGAACTGAGAGACCCCACTGGAACTGAGTGACCCCACTGGAACAGAGTGCCCCACTGGAACTGAGAGACCCCACTGGAACTGAGTGACCCCACTGGAACTGAGTGACCCCACTGTAGCTGAGAGACCGCACTGGAACTGAGATACCCCACTGGAACTGAGAGACCCCATTGGAATTGAGAGACCCCACTGGAACTGAGAGACCCCACTGGAACTGAGTGACCCCACTGGAACTGAGAGAGCCCACTGGAACTGAGAGACACAACTGGAACTGAGTGACCCCACTGGAACTGAGTGACCTTACTGGAACTGAGTAACCCCACTGGAACTGAGAGACCCCACTGGAACTGAGAGACCCCACTGGCACTGTGTAACCCCATTGGAGCTGATTGACCCCACTGAAACTGAGTGATTCCAGTGGAGCTGAGAAAACCACTGGAACTGAGGGATCCCACTGGAGATGAGATCCCCACTGGAACAGAGGGAATCCACTGGAACTAAGTGACCCCACTGGAACTGAGTACCACTGGAAATTAAATACCCCACTGGAGCTGAGTAACAGCACTGGAACTGAGAAACCCAACTGCAGCTGAGTGACCCCACTGGAACTGGGACCCAAACTGGAACTGAGAGCCACACTGGAACTGAGAGACCCCACTGGAACTGAGGGACCCAACTGGAACTGAGTGACCTTACCGGAACTGAGTAACCCCACTGGAACTGAGTAACCCCACTGGAACTGAGTGACCCCACTGGAACTGAGTGATTCCAGTGGAGCTGAGAAAACCACTGGAACTGAGGGATCCCACTGGAGATGAGATCCCCACTGGAACAGAGGGAATCCACTGGAACTGAGTGACCCCACTGGAACTGAGTGACCCCACTGGAACTGAGTACCACTGGAACTGAAATACCCCACTGGAGCTGAGTAACAGCACTGGAACTGAGAAACCCAACTGGAGCTGAGTGACCCCACTGGAACTGAGACCCAAACTGGAACTGAGAGCCACACTGGAACTGAGAGACCCCACTGGAACTGAGGGACCCAACTGGAACTGAGTGACCTTACCGGAACTGAGTAACCCCACTGGAACTGAGTAACCCCACTGGAACTGAGTGACCCCACTGGAACTGAGTGACGCCACTGGAGCTGAGACACCAAACTGGAGCTGAGTAACCCCATTGGAGCTGAGTGACCCCACTGGAACTAAGTGACCCCAGTGGAGCTGAGAAACCCACTGGAACTGAGGGATCCCACTAGAGCTGAGATCCCCACTGGAACTGAGGGACTCCACTGGATCTAAGTGACCCCACTGGAACAGAGTGCCCCACTGGAACTGAGAGACCCCACTGGAACTGAGTGACCCCACTGGAACTGAGTGACCCCACTGTAGCTGAGAGACCGCACTGGAACTGAGAGACCCCACTGGAACTGAGAGACCCCACTGGAATTGAGAGACCCCACTGGAACTGAGAGACCCCACTGGAACTGAGTGACCCCACTGGAACTGAGAGAGCCCACTGGAACTGAGAGAGCCCACTGGAACTGAGAGACACAATTGGAACTGAGTGACCCCACTGGAACTGAGTGACCTTACTGGAACTGAGTAACCCCACTGGAACTGAGAGACCCCACTGGAACTGAGAGACCCCACTGGCACTGTATAACCCCATTGGAGCTGATTGACCCCACTGAAACTGAGTGATTCCAGTGGAGCTGAGAAAACCACTGGAACTGAGGGATCCCACTGGAGATGAGATCCCCACTGGAACAGAGGGAATCCACTGGAACTAAGTGACCCCACTGGAACTGAGTGACCCCACTGGAACTGAGTACCACTGGAAATTAAATACCCCACTGGAGCTGAGTAACAGCACTGGAACTGAGAAACCCAAATTGAGCTGAGTGACCCCACTGGAACTGGGACACAAACTGGAACTGAGAGCCACACTGGAACTGAGAGACCCCACTGGAACTGAGGGACCCAACTGGAACTGAGTGACCTTACCGGAACTGAGTAACCCCACTGGAACTGAGTAACCCCACTGGAACTGAGTGACCCCACTGGAGCTGAGAGACCCCACTGGAACTGAGTTACCCCATTGGAGATGAGTGACCCCACTGGAACTGAGTGACACCACTGGAACTGAGTGACCTTACTGGAACAGAGTAACCCCACTGGAACTGAGTGACCCCACTGGAACTGAGAGACCCCACTGGAACTGAGTGACCCCACTGGAACAGAGTGCCCCACTGGAACTGAGAGACCCCACTGGAACTGAGTGACCCCACTGGAACTGAGTGACCCCACTGTAGCTGAGAGACCGCACTGGAACTGAGATACCCCACTGGAACTGAGAGACCCCACTGGAATTGAGAGACCCCACTGGAACTGAGAGACCCCACTGGAACTGAGTGACCCCACTGGAACTGAGAGAGCCCACTGGAACTGAGAGACACAACTGGAACTGAGTGACCCCACTGGAACTGAGTGACCTTACTGGAACTGAGTAACCCCACTGGAACTGAGAGACCCCACTGGAACTGAGAGACCCCACTGGCACTGTGTAACCCCATTGGAGCTGATTGACCCCACTGAAACTGAGTGATTCCAGTGGAGCTGAGAAAACCACTGGAACTGAGGGATCCCACTGGAGATGAGATCCCCACTGGAACAGAGGGAATCCACTGGAACTAAGTGACCCCACTGGAACTGAGTACCACTGGAAATTAAATACCCCACTGGAGCTGAGTAACAGCACTGGAACTGAGAAACCCAACTGCAGCTGAGTGACCCCACTGGAACTGGGACCCAAACTGGAACTGAGAGCCACACTGGAACTGAGAGACCCCACTGGAACTGAGGGACCCAACTGGAACTGAGTGACCTTACCGGAACTGAGTAACCCCACTGGAACTGAGTAACCCCACTGGAACCGAGTGACCCCACTGGAACTGAGTGATTCCAGTGGAGCTGAGAAAACCACTGGAACTGAGGGATCCCACTGGAGATGAGATCCCCACTGGAACAGAGGGAATCCACTGGAACTGAGTGACCCCACTGGAACTGAGTGACCCCACTGGAACTGAGTACCACTGGAACTGAAATACCCCACTGGAGCTGAGTAACAGCACTGGAACTGAGAAACCCAACTGGAGCTGAGTGACCCCACTGGAACTGAGACCCAAACTGGAACTGAGAGCCACACTGGAACTGAGAGACCCCACTGGAACTGAGGGACCCAACTGGAACTGAGTGACCTTACCGGAACTGAGTAACCCCACTGGAACTGAGTAACCCCACTGGAACTGAGTGACCCCACTGGAACTGAGTGATGCCACTGGAGCTGAGACACCAAACTGGAGCTGAGTAACCCCATTGGAGCTGAGTGACCCCACTGGAACTAAGTGACCCCAGTGGAGCTGAGAAACCCACTGGAACTGAGGGATCCCACTAGAGCTGAGATCCCCACTGGAACTGAGGGACTCCACTGGATCTAAGTGACCCCACTGGAGCTGAGGGACCCCACTGGAGCTGAGTGACCCCACTGGAGCTGAGTGACCACACTGGAGCTGAGTGACCCCACCGGAACTGAGAGATACCACTGGAACTGAGTGACCCCACTGGAGCTGAGAGCCCCACTGGAACTGAGGGACACCACTGGAGCTGAGTAACAGCACTGGAACTGAGACACCCAACTGGAGCTGAGTGACCCCACTGGAACTGATAACCAAACTGGAACTGAGAGCCATACTGGAACTGAGAGACCCCACTGGAACTGGGTTACCCCACTGGAGTCGAGAGCCCTACTGGAGCTGAGAGCCATACTGGAGCTGAGAGCCACACTTGAACTGAGTAACCCCACTGGAGCTGAGTCACCCCCACGGGAGCTGAGAGACCCCACTAGAACTGAGAGTCCCCACTGGAGCTGAGGGACTCCACTGGAGCTGAGTGACCCCATTGGAGCTGACAGCACCACTGGAACTGAGTAACCCCACTGGAGCTGAGAGACCCACTGGAGCTGAGTAACCCCACTGGAGCTGAATAACCCCACTGGAGCTGACAGACTCCACTGGAGCTCAGTTACCCCACTAGAACTGAGTAACCCCACCGTAACCTAGAGACCCCACTGGAGCTGAGATACCCCACAGGAACTGAGTAACCCCACTTGAATTGAGTAACCCCACTGGAGCTGAGAGACACCACTGGCACTGTGTAACCCCATTGGAGCTGATTGACCCCACTGAAACTGAGTGATTCCAGTGGAGCTGAGAAAACCACTGGAACTGAGGGATCCCACTGGAGATGAGATCCCCACTGGAACAGAGGGAATCCACTGGAACTAAGTGACCCCACTGGAACTGAGTACCACTGGAAATTAAATACCCCACTGGAGCTGAGTAACAGCACCGGAACTGAGAAACCCAACTGCAGCTGAGTGACCCCACTGGAACTGGGACCCAAACTGGAACTGAGAGCCACACTGGAACTGAGAGACCCCACTGGAACTGAGGGACCCAACTGGAACTGAGTGACCTTACCGGAACTGAGTAACCCCACTGGAACTGAGTAACCCCACTGGAACTGAGTGACCCCACTGGAACTGAGTGATTCCAGTGGAGCTGAGAAAACCACTGGAACTGAGGGATCCCACTGGAGATGAGATCCCCACTGGAACAGAGGGAATCCACTGGAACTGAGTGACCCCACTGGAACTGAGTGACCCCACTGGAACTGAGTACCACTGGAACTGAAATACCCCACTGGAGCTGAGTAACAGCACTGGAACTGAGAAACCCAACTGGAGCTGAGTGACCCCACTGGAACTGAGACCCAAACTGGAACTGAGAGCCACACTGGAACTGAGAGACCCCACTGGAACTGAGGGACCCAACTGGAACTGAGTGACCTTACCGGAACTGAGTAACCCCACTGGAACTGAGTAACCCCACTGGAACTGAGTGACCCCACTGGAACTGAGTGACGCCACTGGAGCTGAGACACCAAACTGGAGCTGAGTAACCCCATTGGAGCTGAGTGACCCCACTGGAACTAAGTGACCCCAGTGGAGCTGAGAAACCCACTGGAACTGAGGGATCCCACTAGAGCTGAGATCCCCACTGGAACTGAGGGACTCCACTGGATCTAAGTGACCCCACTGGAGCTGAGGGACCCCACTGGAGCTGAGTGACCCCACTGGAGCTGAGTGACCACACTGGAGCTGAGTGACCCCACCGGAACTGAGAGATACCACTGGAACTGAGTGACCCCACTGGAGCTGAGAGCCCCACTGGAACTGAGGGACACCACTGGAGCTGAGTAACAGCACTGGAACTGAGACACCCAACTGGAGCTGAGTGACCCCACTGGAACTGAGAACCAAACTGGAACTGAGAGCCATACTGGAACTGAGAGACCCCACTGGAACTGAGTTACCCCACTGGAGTCGAGAGCCCTACTGGAGCTGAGAGCCATACTGGAGCTGAGAGCCACACTTGAACTGAGTAACCCCACTGGAGCTGAGTCACCCCCACGGGAGCTGAGAGACCCCACTAGAACTGAGAGTCCCCACTGGAGCTGAGGGACTCCACTGGAGCTGAGTGACCCCATTGGAGCTGACAGCACCACTGGAACTGAGTAACCCCACTGGAGCTGAGAGACCCACTGGAGCTGAGTAACCCCACTGGAGCTGAATAACCCCACTGGAGCTGAGAGACTCCACTGGAGCTGAGAGACTCCAACGGAGCTGACAGACTCCACTGGAGCTCAGTTACCCCACTAGAACTGAGTAACCCCACCGTAACCTAGAGACCCCACTGGAGCTGAGATACCCCACAGGAACTGAGTAACCCCACTGGAATTGAGTAACCCCACTGGAGCTGAGAGACACCACTGGAGGTGAGTGACCCCACTGGAACTGAGTAACCCCAGTGGAGCTGAGTGACCCCACTGGAACTGAGTAACCCCACTGGAACTGAGAAACCCCACTGGAACTGAGTAACAGCGCTGGTACTGAGTAACCCCACTGGAACTGAGTGACCCCACTGGAACTGAGAGACCCTACTGGAACTGAGAGGCCCCACTGGAACTGAGAGACCCCACCGGAACTGAGTAACCCCACTGGAACTCAGTAACCCGACTGGAGCTGAGTGACCCCACTGGAACTGAGAGACCGCACTGCAACTGAGAGACCGCACTGGAACTGAGAGACCGCACTGGAACTGAGAGACCGCACTGGAACTGAGAGACCGCATTGGAACTGAGAGACCCCACTGGAACTGAGTGACCCCACTGGAACTGAGTGACCCCACTGGAGCTGAGTAGCCCCACTGGAACAGAGTGACCCCACTGGAACTGAGAGTCCCCACTGGAACTGAGTGACCCCTCTGGAACTGTGTGACCCCTCTGGAGCTGAGAGACTCCACTGGAGCTGTGAGACTCCACTGGAGCTGAGAGACTCTACTGGAGCTGAGCGACTCCACTGGAGCTGAGTGACCCCACTGGAGCTGAGTTACCCCACTGGAACTGATTGACCCCACCGGAGCTGAGTGACCCACTGGAACTGAGTAACCCCAGTGTAACTGAGTGACCCCACTGGAGCTGAGAGACCCCACTGGAACTGAGGAACCACACTGGAACTGAGTAACAGAGCTGGTACTGAGTAACCCCACTGGAACTGAATAACCCCACTGGAACGTAGAGATCCCAGTGGAACGCAGAGATCCCACTGTAACTGAGTAACCCTTCTGCAACTGAGTAAGAGCGCAGTTACTGATTAACCGCACTGGAACTGAGTGACCCCATTGGAACTGAGTAACCCCACTTGATCTGAGAGACCCCACTGGAACTGCGAGACCCCACTGGAACTGAGTAACCCCACTGGAACTGATTAACGACACTGGAACAGAGAGACCGCACTGGAACGGAGAGATCCCACTGGAACGGAGGGATCCCACTGGAGCTGAGTGACCCCACTGGAGCTGAGTGAGCCCATTGGAGCTGAGTGACCCCACTTGACCTCAGGAATGCCACTGGAACTGAGTGACCCCACTGGAGCTGAGTGACCCCACTGGAGCTGAGTGACCCCACTGGAGCTGAGTGACCCCACTGGAGCTGAGAGACCGCACTGGATCCGAGAGACCCCACTGCAGCTGAGTGACCCCACTGGAGCTGAGTGACCTCACGGGAGCTGAGAGACCGCACTGGAACTGAAAACCCCACTGGAACTGAGTGACCCCGTGGAACTGAGAGACCCCACTGGAACTGAGTGACCCCACTGGAACTGAGTGACCCCACTGGTGCTGAGTGACCCCACTGGAGCTGAGTGACCCCACTGGAACTGAGTAACCCCACTGGAACTGAGAGATCCCAGTGGAACGGAGAGATGCCTCTGTAACTGAGTAACCCCTCTGCAACTGAGTAAGAACGCTGGTACTGAGTAACCCCACTGGAACTGAGTGACCCCACTGGAACTGAGTGACCCCACTGGAACTAGAGACCCCACTGGAGCTGAGTGACCCCACTGGAACTGAGAAACCCCACTGGAACTAGAGACCCCACTGGAGCTGAGTGACCCCACTGAAACTGAGTAACCGAACTGGAACTGAGAGACCCCACTGGAACTGAGTAACCCCACTGGAACTGAGTGACCCCACTGGAACTGAGAAACCGAACTGGAACTGAGAGACCCCACTGGAACTGAGTGACCCCACTGGAACTGAGTGACCCCACTGGAACTGAGAAACCCCACTGGAACTAGAGACCCCACTGGAGCTGAGTGACCCCACTGGAACTGAGAAACCCCACTGGAACTAGAGACCACACTGGAGCTGAGTGACCCCACTGAAACTGAGTAACCGAACTGGAACTGAGAGACCCCACTGGAACTGAGTAACCCCACTGGAACTGAGTGACCCCTCTGGAAATGAGAGTACCCACTGCAGCTGAGAGCCCCACTGGAGCTTGGAGACCCCATTGGAGCTGAGTTACCCCACTGGTACGGAGTAACCCCACTGGAGCTGAGTGAGCCCACTGGAACTGAGAGACACACTGGAACTGAGTAACCCCACTGGGGCTGAGTGACCCCACTGGAACTGTGAGACACACTGGAGTTGAGAGACCCCACTGGTGCTGAGAGACCCCACTGGGACTGAGAGACCCAAATAGAACTGAGAGACCCCATTGGAACTGAGAGACCCCACTGGAACTGAGTGACCTTACTACAACTGAGTAACCCCACTGGAACTGAGAGACCCCACTGGAACTGAGAGACCCCACTGGAACTGAGTGACCCCACCAGAACTGAGAGATCCCATTGGAACTGAGTGACCCCTCTGGAGCTGAGTGACCCCACCGGAGATGAGTGACCCCACTGGACCTGAGTGACCCCACTGGAACTGATTAACGACACTGGAACAGAGAGACCGCACTGGAACGGAGAGATCCCACTGGAACGGAGGGATCCCACTGGAGCTGAGTGACCCCACTGGAGCTGAGTGAGCCCATTGGAGCTGAGTGACCCCACTTGACCTCAGGAATGCCACTGGAACTGAGTGACCCCACTGGAGCTGAGTGACCCCACTGGAGCTGAGTGACCCCACTGGAGCTGAGTGACCCCACTGGAGCTGAGAGACCGCACTGGATCCGAGAGACCCCACTGCAGCTGAGTGACCCCACTGGAGCTGAGTGACCTCACGGGAGCTGAGAGACCGCACTGGAACTGAAAACCCCACTGGAACTGAGTGACCCCGTGGAACTGAGAGACCCCACTGGAACTGAGTGACCCCACTGGAACTGAGTGACCCCACTGGTGCTGAGTGACCCCACTGGAGCTGAGTGACCCCACTGGAACTGAGTAACCCCACTGGAACTGAGAGATCCCAGTGGAACGGAGAGATGCCTCTGTAACTGAGTAACCCCTCTGCAACTGAGTAAGAACGCTGGTACTGAGTAACCCCACTTGAACTGAGTGACCCCACTGGAACTGAGTGACCCCACTGGAACTGAGAAACCCCACTGGAACTAGAGACCCCACTGGAGCTGAGTGACCCCACTGGAACTGAGAAACCCCACTGGAACTAGAGACCCCACTGGAGCTGAGTGACCCCACTGAAACTGAGTAACCGAACTGGAACTGAGAGACCCCACTGGAACTGAATAACCCCACTGGAACTGAGTGACCCCACTGGAACTGAGAAACCGAACTGGAACTGAGAGACCCCACTGGAACTGAGTGACCCCACTGGAACTGAGTGACCCCACTGGAACTGAGAAACCCCACTGGAACCAGAGACCCCACTGCAGCTGAGTGACCCCACTGGAACTGAGGAACCCCACTGGAACTAGAGACCCCACTGGAGCTGAGTGACCCCACTGAAACTGAGTAACCGAACTGGAACTGAGAGACCCCACTGGAACTGAGTAACCCCACTGGAACTGAGTGACCCCACTGGAAATGAGAGTACCCACTGCAGCTGAGAGCCCCACTGGAGCTTGGAGACACCATTGGAGCTGTTACCCCACTGGTACGGAGTAACCCCACTGGAGCTGAGTGAGCCCACTGGAAATGAGAGACACACTGGAACTGAGTAACCCCACTGGGGCAGAGTGACCCCACTGGAACTGTGAGACACACTGGAGTTGAGAGACCCCACTGGTGCTGAGAGACCCCACTGGGACTGAGAGACCCAACTAGAACTGAGAGACCCCATTGGAACTGAGAGACCCCACTGGAGCTGAGTGACCCCACTGGAGCTGAGTGACACAACTGGAACTGAGTGACCCCACTGGAACTGAGTGACCTTACTACAACTGAGTAACCCCACTGGAACTGAGAGACCCCACTGGAACTGAGAGACCCCACTGGAACTGAGTGACCCCACCAGAACTGAGAGATCCCATTGGAACTGAGTGACCCCTCTGGAGCTGAGTGACCCCACCGGAGCTGAGTGACCCCACTGGAACTGAGAGACCCCACTGGAACTGAGTGACCCCACTGGAACTGAGAGACCCCACTGTAGCTGAGTGACCCCACTGGAGCTGAGTGACCCGACTCGAGCTGAGTGACCCCACCAGAACTGAGAGATCCCACTGGAACTGAGAGACCCCACTGGAACTGAGTGACCCCACTGGAACTGAGAGACCCCACTGGAACTGAGAGACCCCACTGGAACTGAGAGACACAACTGGAACTGAGTGACCCCACTGGAACTGAGTGACCTTACTACAACTGAGTAACCCCACTGGAACTGAGAGACCCCACTGGAACTGAGAGACCCCACTGGAACTGAGTGACCCCACTGGAACTGAGAGACCCCACTGTAGCTGAGTGACCCCACTGGAGCTGAGTGACCCGACTCGAGCTGAGTGACCCCACCAGAACTGAGAGATCCCACTGGAACTGAGAGACCCCACTGGAACTGAGTGACCCCACTGGAACTGAGAGACCCCACTGGAACTGAGAGACCCCACTGGAACTGAGAGACACAACTGGAACTGAGTGACCCCACTGGAACTGAGTGACCTTACTACAACTGAGTAACCCCACTGGAACTGAGAGACCCCACTGGAACTGAGAGACCCCACTGGCACTGAGTAACCCCATAGGAGCTGAGTGACCCCACTGGAACTGAGTGTTCCCAGTGGAGCTGAGAAACCCACTGGAACTGAGGGATCCCACTGGAGATCAGATCCCCACTGGAACAGAGGGAATCCACTGGAACTGAGTGACCCCACTGGAACTGAGTGACCCCACTGGAACTGAGTACCACTGGAACTGAAATACCCCACTGGAGCTGAGTAACAGCACTGGAACTGAGAAACCCAACTGGAGCTAAGTGACCCCACTGGAACTGAGACCCAAACTGGAACTGAGAGCCACACTGGAACTGAGAGACCCCACTGGAACTGAGTGACCTTACCGGAACTGAGTAACCCCACTGGAACTGAGTAACCCCACTGGTACTGAGTGACCCCACTGGAACTGAGTGACACCACTGGAGCTGAGAGACCAAACTGGAACTGAGTAACCCCACTGGTACTGAGTGACCCCATTGGAGCTGAGTGACCCCACTGGAACTGAGTAACAGCACTGGAACTGAGAGTAAACCCACTGGAACTGAGTAACAGCACTGGAACTGAGAGACCCCACTGGAACTGAGAGACTACACTGGAACTGAGTAACCCCACTGGACCTGAGTAACCGCACTGGAACTGAGTAAGGCCACTGGAGCTGAGTAACCCCATTTGAGCTGAGTGATCCCACTGGAACTGAGAGACCCCACTGGAGCTGAGAGACTCCACTGGAGCTGAGAGACCCAACTGGAGCTGAGTGACCCCACTGGAGCTGAGTGACCCCACTGGATCTGTGTGAACCCACTGGAGCTGAGGGACCCCACTGGAGCTGAGAGATCGCACTGGAGCTGAGAGACCCCACTGGAACTGAGAGACCCCACTGGAACTGAGTGACCCCACTGGAACTGAGTGACTTCACTGGAGCTGAGTAGCCCCACCTGAACAGAGTGACCCCACTGGAACTGAGAGTACCCACTGGAACTGAGTGACCCCACTGGAACTGAGTAACCCCACTGGAGCTGAGTGACCCCACCGGAACTGAGAGATCCCACTGGAGCTGAGTGACCCCACTGGAACTAACAGACACCACTGGAACTGAGAGACCCCACTGGAACTGAGAGACCCCACTGGAGCTGAGAGACTCAGTGGGGTCACTCATTTCCAGTGGGGTGTCTCAGTTCCAGTGGGGTTACTCAGTGCCAGTGTGGTCACTCAGTTCCAGTGGGATTTCTCAGTTCCAGTGGGGTTACTCAGTTCCAGTGTGGTTACTCAGTTCCAGTGGGGTCTCTCAGTGGAGTTGAGAGCCCCACTGGAGCTTGGAGAACGCATTGGAGCTGAGTTACCCCACTGGAGCTGAGAGCAACACTGGAGCTGAGAGCCACACTGGAACTGAGTAACCCCACAGGAGCTGAGTGACCCCACTGGAGCTGAGTGACCCCCATTGGAGCTGAGTGACCCCACTGGAACTGAGTGACCCCACTGGAACTGAGTGAGCCCACTGCAGCTGAGAGACCGCACTGGAGCTGAGTGACCCCCACTGGAACTGAGAGACCCCACTGGAGCTGAGTGACCCCACTGGAGCTGAGTGACCCCACTGGATCTGTGTGAACCCACTGGAGCTGAGGGACCCCACTGGAGCTGAGAGACCGCACTGGAGCTGAGAGACCCCACTGGAACTGAGTGACCCCACTGGAACTGAGAGACCCCACTGGAACTGAGAGACCCCACTGGAACTGATTAACGACACTGGAACAGAGAGACCGCACTGGAACGGAGAGATCCCATTGGAACGGAGGGATCCCACTGGAGCTGAGTGACCCCACTGGAGCTGAGTGACCCCATTGGAGCTGAGTGACCCCACTGTAACTGAGTAACCCCACCGGAACTGAGAGATACCACTGGAGCTAAGTGAGAAATCCCACTGGAACTGAGTGACCCCACTGGAGCCGAGTATCCCCACTGGAACTGAGTGATCCCACTGGAACTGAGTGACCACACTGGAACTGAAAGACCCCACTGGAGCTGAGTAACGGCACTGGTACTGAGAAACCCAACTGGAGCTGAGTGACCCCACTGGAGCTGAGAGCCCCACTGGAACTGAGAGACCACACTGGAGTTTAGAGACCCCACTGGAACTGAGTGACCCCACTGTAGCTGAGAGTCCCCAGTGGAACTGAGTTATCCCACTGGAGTTGAGAGCCCTACTGGAGCTGAGAGCCCTACTGGAGCTGAGAGCCACACTTGAACTGAATAAACCCAATGGGGCTGAGTGACCCCCTATTGGAGCTGAGAGTCCCCACTGGAGTTTGGAGATCCCAATGGGGCTCAGTGACCCCACGGGAGTTGAGTGACCCCACTGGAACTGAGATACCCCACTGGAACTGAGTGACCCCACTGGAACAGAGTGCCCCACTGGAACTGAGAGACCCCACTGGAACTGAGTGACCCCACTGGAACTGAGTGACCCCACTGTAGCTGAGAGACCGCACTGGAACTGAGATACCCCACTGGAACTGAGAGACCCCACTGGAATTGAGAGACCCCACTGGAACTGAGAGACCCCACTGGAACTGAGTGACCCCACTGGAACTGAGAAACCCCACTGGAACTAGAGACCCCACTGGAGCTGAGTGACCCCACTGAAACTGAGTAACCGAACTGGAACTGAGAGACCCCACTGGAACTGAGTAACCCCACTGGAACTGAGTGACCCCACTGGAACTGAGAAACCGAACTGGAACTGAGAGACCCCACTGGAACTGAGTGACCCCACTGGAACTGAGTGACCCCACTGGAACTGAGAAACCCCACTGGAACTAGAGACCCCACTGGAGCTGAGTGACCCCACTGGAACTGAGAAACCCCACTGGAACTAGAGACCACACTGGAGCTGAGTGACCCCACTGAAACTGAGTAACCGAACTGGAACTGAGAGACCCCACTGGAACTGAGTAACCCCACTGGAACTGAGTGACCCCACTGGAAATGAGAGTACCCACTGCAGCTGAGAGCCCCACTGGAGCTTGGAGACCCCATTGGAGCTGAGTTACCCCACTGGTGCGGAGTAACCCCACTGGAGCTGAGTGAGCCCACTGGAACTGAGAGACACACTGGAACTGAGTAACCCCACTGGGGCTGAGTGACCCCACTGGAACTGTGAGACACACTGGAGTTGAGAGACCCCACTGGTGCTGAGAGACCCCACTGGGACTGAGAGACCCAAATAGAACTGAGAGACCCCATTGGAACTGAGAGACCCCACTGGAACTGAGTGACCTTACTACAACTGAGTAACCCCACTGGAACTGAGAGACCCCACTGGAACTGAGAGACCCCACTGGAACTGAGTGACCCCACCAGAACTGAGAGATCCCATTGGAACTGAGTGACCCCTCTGGAGCTGAGTGACCCCACCGGAGATGAGTGACCCCACTGGACCTGAGTGACCCCACTGGAACTGATTAACGACACTGGAACAGAGAGACCGCACTGGAACGGAGAGATCCCACTGGAACGGAGGGATCCCACTGGAGCTGAGTGACCCCACTGGAGCTGAGTGAGCCCATTGGAGCTGAGTGACCCCACTTGACCTCAGGAATGCCACTGGAACTGAGTGACCCCACTGGAGCTGAGTGACCCCACTGGAGCTGAGTGACCCCACTGGAGCTGAGTGACCCCACTGGAGCTGAGAGACCGCACTGGATCCGAGAGACCCCACTGCAGCTGAGTGACCCCACTGGAGCTGAGTGACCTCACGGGAGCTGAGAGACCGCACTGGAACTGAAAACCCCACTGGAACTGAGTGACCCCGTGGAACTGAGAGACCCCACTGGAACTGAGTGACCCCACTGGAACTGAGTGACCCCACTGGTGCTGAGTGACCCCACTGGAGCTGAGTGACCCCACTGGAACTGAGTAACCCCACTGGAACTGAGAGATCCCAGTGGAACGGAGAGATGCCTCTGTAACTGAGTAACCCCTCTGCAACTGAGTAAGAACGCTGGTACTGAGTAACCCCACTTGAACTGAGTGACCCCACTGGAACTGAGTGACCCCACTGGAACTGAGAAACCCCACTGGAACTAGAGACCCCACTGGAGCTGAGTGACCCCACTGGAACTGAGAAACCCCACTGGAACTAGAGACCCCACTGGAGCTGAGTGACCCCACTGAAACTGAGTAACCGAACTGGAACTGAGAGACCCCACTGGAACTGAATAACCCCACTGGAACTGAGTGACCCCACTGGAACTGAGAAACCGAACTGGAACTGAGAGACCCCACTGGAACTGAGTGACCCCACTGGAACTGAGTGACCCCACTGGAACTGAGAAACCCCACTGGAACTAGAGACCCCACTGCAGCTGAGTGACCCCACTGGAACTGAGGAACCCCACTGGAACTAGAGACCCCACTGGAGCTGAGTGACCCCACTGAAACTGAGTAACCGAACTGGAACTGAGAGACCCCACTGGAACTGAGTAACCCCACTGGAACTGAGTGACCCCACTGGAAATGAGAGTACCCACTGCAGCTGAGAGCCCCACTGGAGCTTGGAGACACCATTGGAGCTGTTACCCCACTGGTACGGAGTAACCCCACTGGAGCTGAGTGAGCCCACTGGAAATGAGAGACACACTGGAACTGAGTAACCCCACTGGGGCAGAGTGACCCCACTGGAACTGTGAGACACACTGGAGTTGAGAGACCCCACTGGTGCTGAGAGACCCCACTGGGACTGAGAGACCCAACTAGAACTGAGAGACCCCATTGGAACTGAGAGACCCCACTGGAGCTGAGTGACCCCACTGGAGCTGAGTGACACAACTGGAACTGAGTGACCCCACTGGAACTGAGTGACCTTACTACAACTGAGTAACCCCACTGGAACTGAGAGACCCCACTGGAACTGAGAGACCCCACTGGAACTGAGTGACCCCACCAGAACTGAGAGATCCCATTGGAACTGAGTGACCCCTCTGGAGCTGAGTGACCCCACCGGAGCTGAGTGACCCCACTGGAACTGAGAGACCCCACTGGAACTGAGTGACCCCACTGGAACTGAGAGACCCCACTGTAGCTGAGTGACCCCACTGGAGCTGAGTGACCCGACTCGAGCTGAGTGACCCCACCAGAACTGAGAGATCCCACTGGAACTGAGAGACCCCACTGGAACTGAGTGACCCCACTGGAACTGAGAGACCCCACTGGAACTGAGAGACCCCACTGGAACTGAGAGACACAACTGGAACTGAGTGACCCCACTGGAACTGAGTGACCTTACTACAACTGAGTAACCCCACTGGAACTGAGAGACCCCACTGGAACTGAGAGACCCCACTGGAACTGAGTGACCCCACTGGAACTGAGAGACCCCACTGTAGCTGAGTGACCCCACTGGAGCTGAGTGACCCGACTCGAGCTGAGTGACCCCACCAGAACTGAGAGATCCCACTGGAACTGAGAGACCCCACTGGAACTGAGTGACCCCACTGGAACTGAGAGACCCCACTGGAACTGAGAGACCCCACTGGAACTGAGAGACACAACTGGAACTGAGTGACCCCACTGGAACTGAGTGACCTTACTACAACTGAGTAACCCCACTGGAACTGAGAGACCCCACTGGAACTGAGAGACCCCACTGGCACTGAGTAACCCCATAGGAGCTGAGTGACCCCACTGGAACTGAGTGTTCCCAGTGGAGCTGAGAAACCCACTGGAACTGAGGGATCCCACTGGAGATCAGATCCCCACTGGAACAGAGGGAATCCACTGGAACTGAGTGACCCCACTGGAACTGAGTGACCCCACTGGAACTGAGTACCACTGGAACTGAAATACCCCACTGGAGCTGAGTAACAGCACTGGAACTGAGAAACCCAACTGGAGCTAAGTGACCCCACTGGAACTGAGACCCAAACTGGAACTGAGAGCCACACTGGAACTGAGAGACCCCACTGGAACTGAGTGACCTTACCGGAACTGAGTAACCCCACTGGAACTGAGTAACCCCACTGGTACTGAGTGACCCCACTGGAACTGAGTGACACCACTGGAGCTGAGAGACCAAACTGGAACTGAGTAACCCCACTGGTACTGAGTGACCCCATTGGAGCTGAGTGACCCCACTGGAACTGAGTAACAGCACTGGAACTGAGAGTAAACCCACTGGAACTGAGTAACAGCACTGGAACTGAGAGACCCCACTGGAACTGAGAGACTACACTGGAACTGAGTAACCCCACTGGACCTGAGTAACCGCACTGGAACTGAGTAAGGCCACTGGAGCTGAGTAACCCCATTTGAGCTGAGTGATCCCACTGGAACTGAGAGACCCCACTGGAGCTGAGAGACTCCACTGGAGCTGAGAGACCCAACTGGAGCTGAGTGACCCCACTGGAGCTGAGTGACCCCACTGGATCTGTGTGAACCCACTGGAGCTGAGGGACCCCACTGGAGCTGAGAGATCGCACTGGAGCTGAGAGACCCCACTGGAACTGAGAGACCCCACTGGAACTGAGTGACCCCACTGGAACTGAGTGACTTCACTGGAGCTGAGTAGCCCCACCTGAACAGAGTGACCCCACTGGAACTGAGAGTACCCACTGGAACTGAGTGACCCCACTGGAACTGAGTAACCCCACTGGAGCTGAGTGACCCCACCGGAACTGAGAGATCCCACTGGAGCTGAGTGACCCCACTGGAACTAACAGACACCACTGGAACTGAGAGACCCCACTGGAACTGAGAGACCCCACTGGAGCTGAGAGACTCAGTGGGGTCACTCATTTCCAGTGGGGTGTCTCAGTTCCAGTGGGGTTACTCAGTGCCAGTGTGGTCACTCAGTTCCAGTGGGATTTCTCAGTTCCAGTGGGGTTACTCAGTTCCAGTGTGGTTACTCAGTTCCAGTGGGGTCTCTCAGTGGAGTTGAGAGCCCCACTGGAGCTTGGAGAACGCATTGGAGCTGAGTTACCCCACTGGAGCTGAGAGCAACACTGGAGCTGAGAGCCACACTGGAACTGAGTAACCCCACAGGAGCTGAGTGACCCCACTGGAGCTGAGTGACCCCCATTGGAGCTGAGTGACCCCACTGGAACTGAGTGACCCCACTGGAACTGAGTGAGCCCACTGCAGCTGAGAGACCGCACTGGAGCTGAGAGACCCCCACTGGAACTGAGAGACCCCACTGGAGCTGAGTGACCCCACTGGAGCTGAGTGACCCCACTGGATCTGTGTGAACCCACTGGAGCTGAGGGACCCCACTGGAGCTGAGAGACCGCACTGGAGCTGAGAGACCCCACTGGAACTGAGTGACCCCACTGGAACTGAGAGACCCCACTGGAACTGAGAGACCCCACTGGAACTGATTAACGACACTGGAACAGAGAGACCGCACTGGAACGGAGAGATCCCATTGGAACGGAGGGATCCCACTGGAGCTGAGTGACCCCACTGGAGCTGAGTGACCCCATTGGAGCTGAGTGACCCCACTGTAACTGAGTAACCCCACCGGAACTGAGAGATACCACTGGAGCTAAGTGAGAAATCCCACTGGAACTGAGTGACCCCACTGGAGCCGAGTATCCCCACTGGAACTGAGTGATCCCACTGGAACTGAGTGACCACACTGGAACTGAAAGACCCCACTGGAGCTGAGTAACGGCACTGGTACTGAGAAACCCAACTGGAGCTGAGTGACCCCACTGGAGCTGAGAGCCCCACTGGAACTGAGAGACCACACTGGAGTTTAGAGACCCCACTGGAACTGAGTGACCCCACTGTAGCTGAGAGTCCCCAGTGGAACTGAGTTATCCCACTGGAGTTGAGAGCCCTACTGGAGCTGAGAGCCCTACTGGAGCTGAGAGCCACACTTGAACTGAATAAACCCAATGGGGCTGAGTGACCCCCCATTGGAGCTGAGAGTCCCCACTGGAGTTTGGAGATCCCAATGGGGCTCAGTGACCCCACGGGAGTTGAGTGACCCCACTGGAACTGAGATACCCCACTGGAACTGAGTGACCCCACTGGAACAGAGTGCCCCACTGGAACTGAGAGACCCCACTGGAACTGAGTGACCCCACTGGAACTGAGTGACCCCACTGTAGCTGAGAGACCGCACTGGAACTGAGATACCCCACTGGAACTGAGAGACCCCACTGGAATTGAGAGACCCCACTGGAACTGAGAGACCCCACTGGAACTGAGTGACCCCACTGGAACTGAGAGAGCCCACTGGAACTGAGAGACACAACTGGAACTGAGTGACCCCACTGGAACTGAGTGACCTTACTGGAACTGAGTAACCCCACTGGAACTGAGAGACCCCACTGGAACTGAGAGACCCCACTGGCACTGTGTAACCCCATTGGAGCTGATTGACCCCACTGAAACTGAGTGATTCCAGTGGAGCTGAGAAAACCACTGGAACTGAGGGATCCCACTGGAGATGAGATCCCCACTGGAACAGAGGGAATCCACTGGAACTAAGTGACCCCACTGGAACTGAGTACCACTGGAAATTAAATACCCCACTGGAGCTGAGTAACAGCACTGGAACTGAGAAACCCAACTGCAGCTGAGTGACCCCACTGGAACTGGGACCCAAACTGGAACTGAGAGCCACACTGGAACTGAGAGACCCCACTGGAACTGAGGGACCCAACTGGAACTGAGTGACCTTACCGGAACTGAGTAACCCCACTGGAACTGAGTAACCCCACTGGAACTGAGTGACCCCACTGGAACTGAGTGATTCCAGTGGAGCTGAGAAAACCACTGGAACTGAGGGATCCCACTGGAGATGAGATCCCCACTGGAACAGAGGGAATCCACTGGAACTGAGTGACCCCACTGGAACTGAGTGACCCCACTGGAACTGAGTACCACTGGAACTGAAATACCCCACTGGAGCTGAGTAACAGCACTGGAACTGAGACACAAACTGGAACTGAGAGCCACACTGGAACTGAGAGACCCCACTGGAACTGAGGGACCCAACTGGAACTGAGTGACCTTACCGGAACTGAGTAACCCCACTGGAACTGAGTAACCCCACTGGAACTGAGTGACCCCACTGGAACTGAGTGACGCCACTGGAGCTGAGACACCAAACTGGAGCTGAGTAACCCCATTGGAGCTGAGTGACCCCACTGGAACTAAGTGACCACAGTGGAGCTGAGAAACCCACTGGAACTGAGGGATCCCACTAGAGCTGAGATCCCCACTGGAACTGAGGGACTCCACTGGATCTAAGTGACCCCACTGGAGCTGAGGGACCCCACTGGAGCTGAGAGACCCCACTGGAACTGAGGAACCACACTGGAACCGAGTAACAGAGCTGGTACTGAGTAACCCCACTGGAACTGAGTAACCCCACTGGAACTTAGAGATCCCAGTGGAACGGAGAGATCCCACTGTAACTGAGTAACCCTTCTGCAACTGAGTAAGAGCGCAGGTACTGATTAACCGCACTGGAACTGAGTGACCCCATTGGAACTGAGTAACCCCACTTGATCTGAGAGACCCCACTGGAACTGCGAGACCCCACTGGAACTGTGAGACCCCACTGGAACTGAGTAACCTCACTGGACCTGAGTGACCCCACTGGAACTGAGTGACCCCACCGGAACTGAGTTACCCCACTGGAGCTGAGTGACCCCACTGGAACTGAGAGACCCCACTGGAACTGAGAGACCCCACTGGAACTGATTAACGACACTGGAACAGAGAGACCGCACTGGAACGGAGAGATCCCACTGGAACGGAGGGATCCCACTGGGGCTGAGTGACCCCACTGGAGCTGAGTGACCCCATTGGAGCTGAGTGACCCCACTGTAACTGAGTAACCCCACCGGAATTGAGAGATACCACTGGAGCTAAGTGAGAAATCCCACTGGAACTGAGTGACCCCACTGGAGACGAGTATCCCCACTGGAACTGAGTGATCCCACTGGAACTGAGTGACCACACTGGAACTGAAAGACCCCACTGGAGCTGAGTAACGGCACTGGTACTGAGAAACCCAACTGGAGCTGAGTGACCCCACTGGAGCTGAGAGCCCCACTGGAACTGAGAGACCACACTGGAGCTTAGAGACCCCACTGGAACTGAATGACCACACTGTAGCTGAGAGACCGCACTGGAACTGAGTTACCCCACTGGAGTTGAGAGCCCGACTGGAGCTGAGAGCCCTACTGGAGCTGAGAGCCACACTTGAACTGAGTAAACCCAATGGGGCTGAGTGACCCCCCATTGGAGCTGAGAGCCCCCACTGGAGTTTGGAGATCCCAATGGGGCTCAGTGACCCCACGGGAGCTGAGTGACCCCACTGGAACTGAGAGACCCCACTGGAACTGAGAGACCCCACTGGAACGGAGTGACCCCACTGGAACTGAGTGACCCCACTGTAGCTGAGAGACCGCACTGGAACTGAGAGACCCCACTGGAACTGAGAGACCCCACTGGAATTGAGAGACCCCACTGGAACTGAGAGACCCCACTGGAACTGAGTGACCCCACTGGAACTGAGAGAGCCCACTGTAACTGAGAGAGCCCACTGGAACTGAGAGACACAATTGGAACTGAGTGACCCCACTGGAACTGAGTGACCTTACTGGAACTGAGTAACCCCACTGGAACTGAGAGACCCCACTGGAACTGAGAGACCCCACTGGCACTGTATAACCCCATTGGAGCTGATTGACCCCACTGAAACTGAGTGATTCCAGTGGAGCTGAGAAAACCACTGGAACTGAGGGATCCCACTGGAGATGAGATCCCCACTGGAACAGAGGGAATCCACTGGAACTAAGTGACCCCACTGGAACTGAGTGACCCCACTGGGACTGAGTACCACTGGAAATTAAATACCCCACTGGAGCTGAGTAACAGCACTGGAACTGAGAAACCCAAATTGAGCTGAGTGACCCCACTGGAACTGGGACCCAAACTGGAACTGAGAGCCACACTGGAACTGAGAGACCCCACTGGAACTGAGGGACCCAACTGGAACTGAGTGACCTTACCGGAACTGAGTAACCCCACTGGAACTGAGTAACCCCACTGGAACTGAGTGACCCCACTGGAGCTGAGAGACCCCACTGGAACTGAGTTACCCCATTGGAGATGAGTGACCCCACTGGAACTGAGTGACACCACTGGAACTGAGTGACCTTACTGGAACAGAGTAACCCCACTGGAACTGAGTGACCCCACTGGAACTGAGAGACCCCACTGGAACTGAGATACCCCACTGGAACTGAGAGACCCCACTGGAATTGAGAGACCCCACTGGAACTGAGAGACCCCACTGGAACTGAGTGACCCCACTGGAACTGAGAGAGCCCACTGGAACTGAGAGACACAACTGGAACTGAGTGACCCCACTGGAACTGAGTGACCTTACTGGAACTGAGTAACCCCACTGGAACTGAGTAACCCCACTGGAACTGAGAGACCCCACTGGAACTGAGAGACCCCACTGGCACTGTGTAACCCCATTGGAGCTGATTGACCCCACTGAAACTGAGTGATTCCAGTGGAGCTGAGAAAACCACTGGAACTGAGGGATCCCACTGGAGATGAGATCCCCACTGGAACAGAGGGAATCCACTGGAACTAAGTGACCCCACTGGAACTGAGTACCACTGGAAATTAAATACCCCACTGGAGCTGAGTAACAGCACTGGAACTGAGAAACCCAACTGCAGCTGAGTGACCCCACTGGAACTGGGACCCAAACTGGAACTGAGAGCCACACTGGAACTGAGAGACCCCACTGGAACTGAGGGACCCAACTGGAACTGAGTGACCTTACCGGAACTGAGTAACCCCACTGGAACTGAGTAACCCCACTGGAACTGAGTGACCCCACTGGAACTGAGTGATTCCAGTGGAGCTGAGAAAACCACTGGAACTGAGGGATCCCACTGGAGATGAGATCCCCACTGGAACAGAGGGAATCCACTGCAACTGAGTGACCCCACTGGAACTGAGTGACCCCACTGGAACTGAGTACCACTGGAACTGAAATACCCCACTGGAGCTGAGTAACAGCACTGGAACTGAGAAACCCAACTGGAGCTGAGTGACCCCACTGGAACTGAGACCCAAACTGGAACTGAGAGCCACACTGGAACTGAGAGACCCCACTGGAACTGAGGGACCCAACTGGAACTGAGTGACCTTACCGGAACTGAGTAACCCCACTGGAACTGAGTAACCCCACTGGAACTGAGTGACCCCACTGGAACTGAGTGACGCCACTGGAGCTGAGACACCAAACTGGAGCTGAGTAACCCCATTGGAGCTGAGTGACCCCACTGGAACTAAGTGACCCCAGTGGAGCTGAGAAACCCACTGGAACTGAGGGATCCCACTAGAGCTGAGATCCCCACTGGAACTGAGGGACTCCACTGGATCTAAGTGACCCCACTGGAACAGAGTGCCCCACTGGAACTGAGAGACCCCACTGGAACTGAGTGACCCCACTGGAACTGAGTGACCCCACTGTAGCTGAGAGACCGCACTGGAACTGAGAGACCCCACTGGAACTGAGAGACCCCACTGGAATTGAGAGACCCCACTGGAACTGAGAGACCCCACTGGAACTGAGTGACCCCACTGGAACTGAGAGAGCCCACTGGAACTGAGAGAGCCCACTGGAACTGAGAGACACAATTGGAACTGAGTGACCCCACTGGAACTGAGTGACCTTACTGGAACTGAGTAACCCCACTGGAACTGAGAGACCCCACTGGAACTGAGAGACCCCACTGGCACTGTATAACCCCATTGGAGCTGATTGACCCCACTGAAACTGAGTGATTCCAGTGGAGCTGAGAAAACCACTGGAACTGAGGGATCCCACTGGAGATGAGATCCCCACTGGAACAGAGGGAATCCACTGGAACTAAGTGACCCCACTGGAACTGAGTGACCCCACTGGAACTGAGTACCACTGGAAATTAAATACCCCACTGGAGCTGAGTAACAGCACTGGAACTGAGAAACCCAAATTGAGCTGAGTGACCCCACTGGAACTGGGACACAAACTGGAACTGAGAGCCACACTGGAACTGAGAGACCCCACTGGAACTGAGGGACCCAACTGGAACTGAGTGACCTTACCGGAACTGAGTAACCCCACTGGAACTGAGTAACCCCACTGGAACTGAGTGACCCCACTGGAGCTGAGAGACCCCACTGGAACTGAGTTACCCCATTGGAGATGAGTGACCCCACTGGAACTGAGTGACACCACTGGAACTGAGTGACCTTACTGGAACAGAGTAACCCCACTGGAACTGAGTGACCCCACTGGAACTGAGAGACCCCACTGGAACTGAGTGACCCCACTGGAACAGAGTGCCCCACTGGAACTGAGAGACCCCACTGGAACTGAGTGACCCCACTGGAACTGAGTGACCCCACTGTAGCTGAGAGACCGCACTGGAACTGAGATACCCCACTGGAACTGAGAGACCCCACTGGAATTGAGAGACCCCACTGGAACTGAGAGACCCCACTGGAACTGAGTGACCCCACTGGAACTGAGAGAGCCCACTGGAACTGAGAGACACAACTGGAACTGAGTGACCCCACTGGAACTGAGTGACCTTACTGGAACTGAGTAACCCCACTGGAACTGAGAGACCCCACTGGAACTGAGAGACCCCACTGGCACTGTGTAACCCCATTGGAGCTGATTGACCCCACTGAAACTGAGTGATTCCAGTGGAGCTGAGAAAACCACTGGAACTGAGGGATCCCACTGGAGATGAGATCCCCACTGGAACAGAGGGAATCCACTGGAACTAAGTGACCCCACTGGAACTGAGTACCACTGGAAATTAAATACCCCACTGGAGCTGAGTAACAGCACTGGAACTGAGAAACCCAACTGCAGCTGAGTGACCCCACTGGAACTGGGACCCAAACTGGAACTGAGAGCCACACTGGAACTGAGAGACCCCACTGGAACTGAGGGACCCAACTGGAACTGAGTGACCTTACCGGAACTGAGTAACCCCACTGGAACTGAGTAACCCCACTGGAACCGAGTGACCCCACTGGAACTGAGTGATTCCAGTGGAGCTGAGAAAACCACTGGAACTGAGGGATCCCACTGGAGATGAGATCCCCACTGGAACAGAGGGAATCCACTGGAACTGAGTGACCCCACTGGAACTGAGTGACCCCACTGGAACTGAGTACCACTGGAACTGAAATACCCCACTGGAGCTGAGTAACAGCACTGGAACTGAGAAACCCAACTGGAGCTGAGTGACCCCACTGGAACTGAGACCCAAACTGGAACTGAGAGCCACACTGGAACTGAGAGACCCCACTGGAACTGAGGGACCCAACTGGAACTGAGTGACCTTACCGGAACTGAGTAACCCCACTGGAACTGAGTAACCCCACTGGAACTGAGTGACCCCACTGGAACTGAGTGATGCCACTGGAGCTGAGACACCAAACTGGAGCTGAGTAACCCCATTGGAGCTGAGTGACCCCACTGGAACTAAGTGACCCCAGTGGAGCTGAGAAACCCACTGGAACTGAGGGATCCCACTAGAGCTGAGATCCCCACTGGAACTGAGGGACTCCACTGGATCTAAGTGACCCCACTGGAGCTGAGGGACCCCACTGGAGCTGAGTGACCCCACTGGAGCTGAGTGACCCCACAGGAACTGAGTAACAGCACTGGAACTGAGAGACCCCACTGGAACTGAGTAACGCCACTGGAACAGAGTGACCCAACTGGAACTGAGGAACCGCACTAGAACTGTGTGGCCCCACTGGAACTGAGTAACGCCACTGGAACAGTGACCCCACTGGAACTGAGGAACCGCACTGGAACTGAGTGACCCCATTGGAACTGAGTGACCCCACAGGAACTGAGTAACAGCACTGGAAATGAGTGACCCCACTGGAACTGAGTAACTCCACTAGAACAGAGTGACCCCACTGGAACTGAGGACCGCACTGGAACTGTGTGACCCCACTGGAACTGAGTTACCCCACTGGAACGGAGATACCCCACGGGAGCTGAGTAACCCCACGGGAGCTGAGTAATCCCCTGGAACTGTGTGACCCCACTGGAACTGAGTTACCCTACTGGAACTGAGAGATCGCACTGGAACTGATTAACCCCACTGGAACTGATTAACCCCACTGGATCTGAGTGACCCCAGTGGAACTGAGACCCCCCACTGGAGCTGATTAAACCACCGAAACTGAGTAACGGCACTGGAAATGAGTGACCCCACTGGAACTCAGTGACCCCACTGGAGCTGAGAGACCGCATTGCAGCCGAGAGACCCCACTGAAACTGAGAACCCCACTGGAACTGAGAGACCCCACTGGAACTGAGTGACCCCACTGGAACTGAGTAACACCACTGGAACTGAGTAACACCACTGGAACTGAGTAGCCCCAACGGAACTGAGAGATCCCACTGGAGCGGAGTGACCCCACTGGAACTGATAGACCCCACTGGAGCTGAGAAAGCCTACTGGAGCTGAGAGACCCCACTGGAGGTGAGTGACCCCACTGGAACTGAGAGACAGAGTTAGGGACCCCACTGGAGCTCAGAGACTCCACTGGAGCTGAGAGACCCCATTGGAGGCGAGTGACCCCACTGGAACTGAGAGACAGAGTTAGGGACCCCACTGGAGCTCAGAGACTCCACTGGAGCTGAGTTATCCCACTGGAACTGAGTAACCGCACTGGAACTGAGTAACGCCACTGGAACTGAGTAACCCCATTTGAGCTGAGTGATCCCACTGGAACTGCGTAACACCACTGGAACTGAGTGACCCCACTGGAACTGAGAGACCCCACTGGAACTGAGAGACCCCACTGGAACTGAGTAACAACACTGGAACTGAGTAACACCACTGGAGCTGAGACATCCCACTGGAGCGGAGTGGCCCCACTGGAACTGACAGACCCCACTGGAGCTGAGAAAGCCTACTGGAGCTGAGGGACCCCACTGGAGGTGAGTGACCCCACTGCAACAGAGAGACAAAGTTAGGGACCCCTCTGGAGCTTAGAGACTCCACTGGAGCTGAGAGATCCCACTGGAACTGAGTAACCCCACTGGAACTGAGTAACCCCACTGGAACTGAGTTACCCCACTGGAACTGAGTAACCGCACTGGAACTGAGTAACACCACTGGAACTGAGAGACCCCACTGGAACTGAGTAACCACACTGGAACTGAGTAACCCCACTGGAACTGAGAGATCCCAGTGGAACTGAGTGACCACACTGGCACTGAATAACCCCACTGGAACTGAGAGACCCCACTGGAAATGAGTGACCCCAATGGAGCTGAGTGACCCCACCAGAACTGAGAGATCCCACTGGAGCTGAGTGACCCCACTGGAGCTCAGTGACCCCTCTGGAGCTGAGTGACCCCACCGGAACTGAGAGACCCCACTGGAGCTGAGAGACTCCACTTTAGCTGAGAGCCCCACAGGAGCTTGGAGACCGCATTGGAGCTGAGTGACCCCTCTGGAGCTGAGAGCCCCACTGGAGCTGAGAGCCACACTGGAACTGAGTAACCCCACTGGAGCTGATTAAACCACCGAAACTGAGTAACGGCACTGGAAATGAGTGACCCCACTTGAACTCAGTGACCCCACTGGAGCTGAGAGACCGCATTGCAGCCGAGAGACCCCACTGAAACTGAGAACCCCACTGGAACTGAGAGACCCCACTGGAACTGAGTGACCCCACTGGAACTGAGTAACACCACTGGAACTGAGTAACCCCACTGGAACTGAGAGATCCCAGTGGAACTGAGTGACCACACTGGCACTGAATAACCCCACTGGAACTGAGAGACCCCACTGGAAATGAGTGACCCCAATGGAGCTGAGTGACCCCACCAGAACTGAGAGATCCCACTGGAGCTGAGTGACCCCACTGGAGCTCAGTGACCCCTCTGGAGCTGAGTGACCCCACCGGAACTGAGAGACCCCACTGGAGCTGAGAGACTCCACTTTAGCTGAGAGCCCCACAGGAGCTTGGAGACCGCATTGGAGCTGAGTGACCCCTCTGGAGCTGAGAGCCCCACTGGAGCTGAGAGCCACACTGGAACTGAGTAACCCCACTGGAGCTGATTAAACCACCGAAACTGAGTAACGGCACTGGAAATGAGTGACCCCACTTGAACTCAGTGACCCCACTGGAGCTGAGAGACCGCATTGCAGCCGAGAGACCCCACTGAAACTGAGAACCCCACTGGAACTGAGAGACCCCACTGGAACTGAGTGACCCCACTGGAACTGAGTAACACCACTGGAACTGAGTAACACCACTGGAACTGAGTAGCCCCAACGGAACTGAGAGATCCCACTGGAGCGGAGTGACCCCACTGGAACTGATAGACCCCACTGGAGCTGAGAAAGCCTACTGGAGCTGAGAGACCCCACTGGAGGTGAGTGACCCCACTGGAACTGAGAGACAGAGTTAGGGACCCCACTGGAGCTCAGAGACTCCACTGGAGCTGAGAGACCCCATTGGAGGCGAGTGACCCCACTGGAACTGAGAGACAGAGTTAGGGACCCCACTGGAGCTCAGAGACTCCACTGGAGCTGAGAGATCCCACTGGAACTGAGTAACCCCACTGGAACTGAGTAACCCCACTGGAACTGAGTTATCCCACTGGAACTGAGTAACCGCACTGGAACTGAGTAACGCCACTGGAACTGAGTAACCCCATTTGAGCTGAGTGATCCCACTGGAACTGCGTAACACCACTGGAACTGAGTGACCCCACTGGAACTGAGAGACCCCACTGGAACTGAGAGACCCCACTGGAACTGAGTAACAACACTGGAACTGAGTAACACCACTGGAGCTGAGACATCCCACTGGAGCGGAGTGGCCCCACTGGAACTGACAGACCCCACTGGAGCTGAGAAAGCCTACTGGAGCTGAGGGACCCCACTGGAGGTGAGTGACCCCACTGGAACTGAGAGACAAAGTTAGGGACCCCTCTGGAGCTTAGAGACTCCACTGGAGCTGAGAGATCCCACTGGAACTGAGTAACCCCACTGGAACTGAGTAACCCCACTGGAACTGAGTTACCCCACTGGAACTGAGTAACCGCACTGGAACTGAGTAACACCACTGGAACTGAGAGACCCCACTGGAACTGAGTAACCACACTGGAACTGAGTAACCCCACTGGAACTGAGAGATCCCAGTGGAACTGAGTGACCACACTGGCACTGAATAACCCCACTGGAACTGAGAGACCCCACTGGAAATGAGTGACCCCACTGGAGCTGAGTGACCCCACCAGAACTGAGAAATCCCACTGGAGCTGAGTGACCCCACTGGAGCTCAGTGACCCCTCTGGAGCTGAGTGACCCCACCGGAACTGAGAGACCCCACTGGAGCTGAGAGACTCCACTTTAGCTGAGAGCCCCACAGGAGCTTGGAGACCGCATTGGAGCTGAGTGACCCCTCTGGAGCTGAGAGCCCCACTGGAGCTGAGAGCCACACTGGAACTGAGTAACCCCACTGGAGCTGAGTGACCCCACTGGAGCCGAGTGACCCCACTGGAGCTGAGTGACCCCCACTGGAGCTGAGTGACCCCCACTGGAGCTGAGTGACCCCACTGGAACTGAGAGACAGAGCTGAGAGACCCCACTGGAGCTGAGAGCCCCACTGGAGCTGAGAGCCACACTGGAACTGAGTAACCCCACTGGAGCTGAGTGACCCCACTGGAGCTGAGTGACCCCACTGGGGCTGTGTGACCCCACTGGAGCTGTGTGACCCCAGTGGAGCTAAGTGACCCCTACTGGAGCTGAGTAACCCCATTGGAACTGAGGAACAGAGATTAGGGACCCCAATGGAACTGAGTGACCCCACTGGAACTGAGTGACCCCACTGGAGCTGAGAGTCTCCACTGGAGCTGAGAGACCCCACTGGAGCTGAGAGACCGCACTGGAGCCGTGAGACCCCACTGGAACTGGTTGACCCCACTTGAACTGAGTGACCCCAATGGAGCTGAGAGCAACACTGGAGCTGAGAGCAATACTGGAGCTGAGAGCCACACTGGAACTGAGTAACCCCACAGGAGCTGAGTGACCCCACTGGAGCTGAGTGACCCACACTGGAGCTGAGTGACTCCACTGGAACTGAGAGACAGAGCTGAGAGACCCCACTGGAGCTGAGAGACTCCACTGGAGCTGTGTGACCCCACTGGAGCTGTGTGACCCCAGTGGAGCTGTGTGACCCCACTGGAGCTAAGAGACCCCTACTGGAGCTGAGTAACCCCATTGGAACTGAGAGACAGAGATTAGTGACCCCACTGGAACTGAGTGACCCCACTGTAACTGAGTGACCCCCTGGAGCTAAGTAACCCCACTGGAACTGAGAGACGCCACTGGAACTGAGAGACCCCACTGGAACTGAGAGACCCCACTGGAACTGAGTAACCCCACTTGAACTGAGTAACAGCACTGGAACTGAGTGACCCCACTGGAACTGAGTAACAGCACTGGAACTGAATGACCCCACTTATCATAGAACTTACAGTGCAGAAGGAGGCCATTCGGCCCATCGAGGCTGCACCGGCTCTTGGAAAGAGCATCCTACCCAAGGTCAACACCTCCGCCCTATCCCCATAACCCAGTAACCCCACCCAACACTAAGGGCAATTTTGGACACTTACGGCAATTTATCATAGCCAATCCACCTAACCTGCACATCTTTGGACTGTGGGAGGAAACCGGAGCACCCGGAGGAAACCCACGCACACACGGGGAGGATGTGCAGACTCCGCACAGACAGTGACCCAAGCCGGAATCGAACCTGGGACCCTGGAGCTGTGAAGCAATTGTGCTAATCACTGTGTTACCGTGCTGCCCCGTACTTGAACTGAGTAACAGCACTGGAACAGAGTAACAGCACTGGAACTGAGTGACCCCACTGGAACTGAGTAACAGCACTGGAACTGAGAGTGACCCCACTGGAACTGAGGAACCGCACTGGAACTGTGTGACCCCACTGCAACTGAGTAACCCCACTGGAACTGAGTAACAGCACTGGAACTGAGAGACCCCACTGGAACTGAGTGACCCCACTGCAACTGAGGAACCGCACTGGAACGGAGTGACCCGACTAGAAATGAGAGACCCGACTGGAACTGAGAGACCCCACTGGAACTGAGAGACCCCTCTGGAACTGAGAGACCCCATTGGAACTGAGTGACCCCACAGGAACTGAGTAACAGCACTGGAACTGAGTGACCCCACTGGAACTGAGTTACCCCATTGGAACTGAGAGACCCCACGGGAGCTGAGTAACCCCACGGGAGCTGAGTAACCCCACCGGAGCTGAGTAACCCCACGGGAGCTGAGTAACCCCACGGGAGCTGAGTAACCCCACGGGAGATGAGAGACTCCACTGGAACTGTGTGACCCCACTGGAACTGAGTTACCCTACTGGAACTGAGAGATCGCACTGGAACTGATTAACCCCACTGGAACTGAATAACCCCACTGGATCTGAGTGACCCCAGTGGAACTGAGACCCCCCACTGGAGCTGATTAACCCCACCGAAACTGAGTAACGGCACTGGAAATGAGTGACCCCACTGGAACTCAGTGACCCCACTGGAGCTGAGAGACCGCATTGCAGCCGAGAGACCCCACTGAAACTGAGAACCCCACTGGAACTGAGAGACCCCACTGGAACTGAGTGACCCCACTGGAACTGAGTAACACCACTGGAACTGAGTAACACCACCGGAACTGAGTAGCCCCACCGGAACTGAGAGATCCCACTGGAGCGGAGTGACCACACTGGAACTGACAGGCCCCACTGGAGCTGAGAAAGCCTACTGGAGTTGAGAGACCCCACTGGAGGTGAGTGACCCCACTGGAACTGAGAGACAGAGTTAGGGACCCCACTGGAGCTCAGAGACTCCACTGGAGCTGAGAGATCCCACTGGAAGTGAGTAACCCCATTGGAACTGAGTAACCCCACTGGAACTGAGTTACCCCACTGGAACTGAGTAACCCCACTAGAATTGAGTTACCCCACTGGAACTGAGTGACCCCACTGGAGCTGAGTGACCCCACCAGAACTGAGAGATCCCACTGGAGCTGAGTGACCCCACTGGACCTCAGTGACCCCTCTGGAGCTGAGTGACCCCACCAGAACTGAGAGATCCCACTGGAGCTGAGTGACCCCACTGGAGCTCAGTGACCCCTCTGGAGCTGAGTGACCCCACCGGAACTGAGAGACCCCACTGGAGCTGAGAGACTCCAATTTAGCTGAGAGCCCCACAGGAGCTTGGAGACCGCATTGGAGCTGAGTTACCCCTCTGGAGCTGAGAGCCCCACTGGAGCTAAGAGCCACACTGGATCTGAGTAACCCCACTGGAGCTGAGTGACCCCACTGGAGCTGAGTGACCCCCACTGGAGCTGAGTGACCCCACTGGAACTGAGAGACAGAGCTGAGAGACCCCACTGGAGCTGTGAGACTCCACTGGAGCTGTGTGACCCCACTGGAGCTGTGTGACCCCAATGGAACTGAGTAACATCACTGGAACTGAGAGACAGAGCTGAGAGACCCCACTGGAGCTGTGAGACTCCACTGGAGCTGTGTGACCCCACTGGAGCTGTGTGACCCCAATGGAAATGAGTAACATCACTGGAACTGAGATACAGAGCTTAGAGACCCCACTGGAGCTCAGAGACTCCACTGTAGCTCAGTGACCCCACTGGAACTGAGTAACCCCACTGGAACTGAGTAACCCCACTGGCCCTGAGTAACCGCACTGGAACTGAGTGACCCCACTGGAACTGAGTGACCCCACTGGACCTGAGTAACCACACTGGAACTAAGTGGTCCCACTGGAACTGAGTAAACCCACTGGAACTGAGAGACCCCACTGGAACTGAGTGACCCCACTGGAGCTGAGTGACCCCACCAGAACTGAGAGATGCCACTGGAGCTGAGTGACCCCACTGGAACTGAGAGACCCCACTGGAGCTGAGAGACTCCACTGGAGCTGAGAGCCCCACTCGAGCTTGGAGAACGCATTGGAGCTGAGTTACCCCACTGGAGCTGAGAGCAATACTGGAGCTGAGAGCCACACTGGAACTGAGTAACCCCACAGGAGCTGAGTGACCACACTGGAGCTGAGAGCAACACTGGAGCTGAGAGCCACACTGGAACTGAGTAACCCCACAGGAGCTGAGTGACCACACTGGAGCTGAGTGACCCACACTGGAGCTGAGTGACCCCACTGGAACTGAGAGACAGAGCTGAGAGACCCCACTGGAGCTGTGAGACTCCACTGGAGCTGTGTGACCCCACTGGAGCTGTGTGACCCCAATGGAACTGAGTAACATCACTGGAACTGAGATACAGAGCTTAGAGACCCCACTGGAGCTCAGAGACTCCACTGTAGCTCAGTGACCCCACTGGAACTGAGTAACCCCACTGGAACTGAGTAACCCCACTGGACCTGAGTAACCGCACTGGAACTGAGTGACCCCACTGGAACTGAGTGACCCCACTGGACCTGAGTAACCGCACTGGAACTAAGTGGTCCCACTGGAACTGAGTAAACCCACTGGAACTGAGAGACCCCACTGGAACTGAGTGACCCCACTGGAGCTGAGTGACCCCACCAGAACTGAGAGATGCCACTGGAGCTGAGTGACCCCACTGGAACTGAGAGACCCCACTGGAGCTGAGAGACTCCACTGGAGCTGAGAGCCCCACTCGAGCTTGGAGAACGCATTGGAGCTGAGTTACCCCACTGGAGCTCAGAGCAACACTGGAGCTGAGAGCCACACTGGAACTGAGTAACACCACAGGAGCTGAGTGACCACACTGGAGCTGAGTGACCCACACTGGAGCTGAGTGACTCCACTGGAACTGAGAGCCAGAGCAGAGAGACCCCACTGGAGCTTAGAGACTACACTGGAGCTGTGTGACCCCACTGGAGCTGTGTGACCCCACTGGAGCTAAGAGACCCCACTGGAACTGAGAGACCCCACTGGAACTGAGCAACCCCACTGGAACTGAGAGACGCCACTGGAGCTGAGTAACCCCATTGGAACTGAGAGACAGAGATTAGTGACCCCACTGGAACTGAGTGACCCCACTGGAACTGAGTGACCCCCTGGAGCTGAGTAACCCCACTGGAACTGAGAGACGCCACTGGAACTGAGAGACCCCACTGGAACTGAGCAACCCCACTGGAACTGGGTAACAGCACTGGAACTGAGTGAGCCCACTGGAACTGAGTAACAGCACTGGAACTGAATGACCCCACTTATCATAGAATTTACAGTGCAGAAGGAGGCCATTCGCCCCATCGAGGCTGCACCGGCTCTTGGAAAGAGCATCCTACCCAAGGTCAACACCTCCGCCCTATCCCCATAACCCAGTAACCCCACCCAACACTAAGGGCAATTTTGGACACTTACGGCAATTTATCATGGCCAATCCACCTAACCTGCACATCTTTGGACTGTGGGAGGAAACCGGAGCACCCGGAAGAAACCCACGCACACACGGGGAGGATGTGCAGACTCCGCACAGACAGTGACCCAAGCCGGAATCGAACCTGGGACCCTGGAGCTGTGAAGCAATTGTGCTAATCACTGTGCTACCGTGCTGCCCCGTACTTGAACTGAGTAACAGCACTGGAACAGAGTAACAGCACTGGAACTGAGTGACCCCACTGGAACTGAGTAACAGCACTGGAACTGAGTAACAGCACTGGAACTGAGAGACCCCACTGGAACTGAGAGACCCCTCTGGAACTGAGAGACCCCATTGGAACTGAGTGACCCCACTGGAACTGAGTTACCCCATTGGAACTGAGAGACCCCACTGGAACTGAGATACCCCACGGGAGCTGAGTAACCCCACGGGAGCTGAGTAACCCCACGGGAGCTGAGTAACCCCACGGGAGATGAGAGACTCCACTGGAACTGTGTGACCCCACTGGAACTGAGTTACCCTACTGGAACTGAGAGATCGCACTGGAACTGATTAACCCCACTGGAACTGAATAACCCCACTGGATCTGAGTGACCCCAGTGGAACTGAGACCCCCCACTGGAGCTGATTAACCCCACCGAAACTGAGTAACCCCACTGGAACTCAGTGACCCCACTGGAGCTGAGAGACCGCATTGCAGCCGAGAGACCTCACTGAAACTGAGAACCCCACTGGAACTGAGAGACCCCACTGGAACTGAGTGAGCCGACTGGAACTGAGTAACACCACTGGAACTGAGTAGCCCCACCGGAACTGAGAGATCCCACTGGAGCGGAGTGACCCCACTGGAACTGACAGACCCCACTGGAGCTGAGAAAGCCTACTGGAGCTGAGAGACCCCACTGGAGGTGAGTGACCCCACTGGAACTGAGAGACAGAGTTAGGGACCCCACTGGAGCTCAGAGACTCCACTGGAGCTGAGAGGTCCCACTGGAACTGAGTAACCCCACTGGAACTGAGTAACCCCACTGGAACTGAGTTACCCCACTGGAACTGAGTGACCCCACTGGAGCTGAGTGACCCCACCAGAACTGAGAGATCCCACTGGAGCTGAGTGACCCCACTGGAGCTCAGTGACCCCTCTGGAGCTGAGTGACCCCACCGGAACTGAGAGACCCCACTGGAGCTGAGAGACTCCACTTTAGCTGAGAGCCCCACAGGAGCTTGGAGACCGCATTGGAGCTGAGTTACCCCTCTGGAGCTGAGAGCCCCACTGGAGCTGAGAGCCACACTGGAACTGAGTAACCCCACTGGAGCTGAGTGACCCCACTGGAGCTGAGTGACCCCACTGGAGCTGAGTGACCCCCACTGGAGCTGAGTGACCCTCACTGGAGCTCAGTGACCCCACTGGAACTGAGAGACAGAGCTGAGAGACCCCACTGGAGCTGTGAGACTCCACTGGAGCTGTGTGACGCCACCGGAGCTGTGTGACCCCAGTGGAGCTAAGTGACCACTACTGGAGCTGAGTAACCCCATTGGAACTGAGGAACAGAGATTAGGGACCCCACTGTAACTGAGTGACCCCACTGGAACTGAGTGACCCCACTGGAGCTGAGAGACCCCACTGGAGCTGAGAGACCCCACTGGAGCTGAGTGACCCCACTGGAGCTGAGTGACCCCACTGGATCTGTGTGAACCCACTGGAGCTGAGTGACCCCACTGGAGTTGAGAGACCGCACTGGAGCCGAGAGACCCCACTGGAACTGGTGACCCCACTTGAACTGAGTGACCACACTGGAACTGAGTAACCCCACTGGAGCTGAGTAACCCCATTGAAACTGATTGACCCCACTGGAACTGAGAGATCCCACTGAAGCGGTGTGACCCCACTGGAACTGACAGACCCCACTGGAACTGACAGACCCCACTGGAACTGAGTAACCCCCCTGAAACTGAGTGGCCACACTGGAGCTGAGTGACCCCACTGGAACTGAGAGACCCCACTGGAACTGAGAGACCTCACTGGAACTGGGTGACCCCAATCGAACTGAGTAACCCCACTAGAGCTGAGTGACCCCACCGGAACTGAGAGATCCCACTGGAGCTGAGTGACCCCACTGGAACTAACAGACCCCACTGGAACTGGCAGACCCCACTGGAACTGAGTAACATCACTGGAACTGAGATACATAGGTTAGAGACCCCACTGGAGCTCAGAGACTCCACTGTAGCTCAGTGACCCCACTGGAACTGAGTAACCCCACTGGAACTGAGTAACCCCACTGGACCTGAGTAACCGCACTGGAACTGAGTGACCCCACTGGAACTGAGTGACCCCACTGGACCTGAGTAACCGCACTGGAACTAAGTGATCCCACTGGAACTGAGTAACCCCACTGGAACTGAGAGACCCCACTGGAACTGAGTGACCCCACTGGAGCTGAGTGACCCCACCAGAACTGAGAGATGCCACTGGAGCTGAGTGACCCCACTGGAACTGAGAGACCCCACTGGAGCTGAGAGACTCCACTGGAGCTGAGAGCCCCACTGGAGCTTGGAGAACGCATTGGAGCTGAGTTACCCCACTGGAGCTGAGAGCAATACTGGAGCTGAGAGCCACACTGGAACTGAGTAACCCCACAGGAGCTGAGTGACCCCACTGGAGCTGAGTGACCCACACTGGAGCTGAGTAACCCCATTGGAACTGAGAGACAGAGATTAGTGACCCCACTGGAACTGAGTGACCCCACTGGAACTGAGTGACCCCCTGGAGCTGAGAGACCCCACTGGAACTGAGAGACGCCACTGGAACTGAGAGACCCCACTTGAACTGAGTAACAGCACTGGAACTCAGTGACCACACTGGAACTGAGTAACAGCACTGGAACTTATCATAGAATTTACAGTGCAGAAGGAGGCCATTCGGCCCATCGAGGCTGCACCGGCTCTTGGAAAGAGCATCCTACCCAAGGTCAACACCTCCGCTCTATCCCCATAACCCAGTAACCCCACCCAACACTAAGGGCAATTTTGGACACTTACGGCAATTTATCAAAGCCAATCCACCTAACCTGCACATCTTTGGACTGTGGGAGGAAACCGGAGCACCCGGAGGAAACCCACGCACACACGGGGAGGATGTGCAGAGTCCGCACAGACAGTGACCCAAGCCGGAATCGAACCTGGGACCCTGGAGCTGTGAAGCAATTGTACTAATCACTGTGCTACCGTGCTGCCTCGTACTTGAACTGAGTAACAGCACTGGAACAGAGTAACAGCACTGGAACTGAGTGACCCCACTGGAACTGAGTAACAGCACTGGAACTGAGAGTGACCCCACTGGAACTGAGGAACCGCACTGGAACTGTGTGACCCCACTGCAACTGAGTAACCCCACTGGAACTGAGTAACAGCACTGGAACTGAGTGACCCCACTGGAACTGAGTGACCCCACTGCAACTGAGGAACCGCACTGGAACGGAGTGACCCCACTAGAAATGAGAGACCCGACTGGAACTGAGAGACCCCACTGGAACTGAGAGACCCCTCTGGAACTGAGAGACCCCATTGGAACTGAGTGACCCCACAGGAACTGAGTAACAGCACTGGAACTGAGAGACCCCACTGGAACTGAGTTACCCCACGGGAGCTGAGTAACCCCACGGGAGCTGAGTAACCCCACGGGAGCTGAGTAACCCCACGGGAGCTGAGTAACCCCACGGGAGCTGAGTAACCCCACGGGAGCTGAGTAACCCCACGGGAGCTGAGATACCCCACGGGAGCTGAGTAACCCCACGGGAGCTGAGTAACCCCACGGGAGCTGAGTAACCCCACGGGAGCTGAGTAACCCCACGGGAGCTGAGTAACCCCACGGGAGCTGAGTAACCCCACGGGAGCTGAGTAACCCCACGGGAGCTGAGTAACCCCACGGGAGCTGAGTAACCCCACGGGAGATGAGAGACTCCACTGGAACTGTGTGACCCCACTGGAACTGAGTTACCCTACTGGAACTGAGAGATCGCACTGGAACTGATTAACCCCACTGGAACTGAATAACCCCACTGGATCTGGGTGACCCCAGTGGAACTGAGACCCCCCACTGGAGCTGATTAACCCCACCAAAACTGAGTAACGGCACTGGAAATGGGTGACCCCACTGGAACTCAGTGACCCCACTGGAGCTGAGAGACCGCATTGCAGCCGAGAGACCCCATGAAACTGAGAACCCCACTGGAACTGAGAGACCCCACTGGAACTGAGTGACCCCACTGGAACTGAGTAACACCACTGGAACTGAGTAACACCACTGGAATTGAGTAGCCCCACCGGAACTGAGAGATCCCACTGGAGCGCAGTGACCCCACTGGAACTGACAGACCCCACTGGAGCTGAGAAAGCCTACTGGAGCTGAGTGACCCCACTGGAGGTGAGTGGTCCCACTGGAACTGAGAGACAGAGTTAGGGACCCCACTGGAGCTGAGAGACTCCACTGGAGCTGAGAGATCCTACTGGAACTGAGTAACCCCACTGGAACTGAGTAACCCCACTGGAACTGAGTTATCCCACTGGAACTGAGTAACCACACTGTAACTGAGTAACGCCACTGGAACTGAGTAACCCCATTTGAGCTGAGTGATCGCACTGGAACTGCGTACACCACTGGAACTGAGTGACCCCACTGGAACTGAGAGACCCCACTGGAACTGAGAGACCCCACTGGAACTGAGTAACCACACTGGAACTGAGAGATCCCAGTGGAACTGAGTGACCACACTGGCACTGAGTAACCCCACTGGAACTGAGAGACCCCACTGGAAATGAGTGACCCCACTGGAGCTGAGTGACCCCACCAGAACTGAGACCCCCCACTGGAGCTGATTAACCCCACCGAAACTGAGTAACCCCACTGGAACTCAGTGACCCCACTGGAGCTGAGAGACCGCATTGCAGCCGAGAGACCTCACTGAAACTGAGAACCCCACTGGAACTGAGAGACCCCACTGGAACTGAGTGAGCCGACTGGAACTGAGTAACACCACTGGAACTGAGTAGCCCCACCGGAACTGAGAGATCCCACTGGAGCGGAGTGACCCCACTGGAACTGACAGACCCCACTGGAGCTGAGAAAGCCTACTGGAGCTGAGAGACCCCACTGGAGGTGAGTGACCCCACTGGAACTGAGAGACAGAGTTAGGGACCCCACTGGAGCTCAGAGACTCCACTGGAGCTGAGAGGTCCCACTGGAACTGAGTAACCCCACTGGAACTGAGTAACCCCACTGGAACTGAGTTACCCCACTGGAACTGAGTGACCCCACTGGAGCTGAGTGACCCCACCAGAACTGAGAGATCCCACTGGAGCTGAGTGACCCCACTGGAGCTCAGTGACCCCTCTGGAGCTGAGTGACCCCACCGGAACTGAGAGACCCCACTGGAGCTGAGAGACTCCACTTTAGCTGAGAGCCCCACAGGAGCTTGGAGACCGCATTGGAGCTGAGTTACCCCTCTGGAGCTGAGAGCCCCACTGGAGCTGAGAGCCACACTGGAACTGAGTAACCCCACTGGAGCTGAGTGACCCCACTGGAGCTGAGTGACCCCACTGGAGCTGAGTGACCCCCACTGGAGCTGAGTGACCCTCACTGGAGCTCAGTGACCCCACTGGAACTGAGAGACAGAGCTGAGAGACCCCACTGGAGCTGTGAGACTCCACTGGAGCTGTGTGACGCCACCGGAGCTGTGTGACCCCAGTGGAGCTAAGTGACCACTACTGGAGCTGAGTAACCCCATTGGAACTGAGGAACAGAGATTAGGGACCCCACTGTAACTGAGTGACCCCACTGGAACTGAGTGACCCCACTGGAGCTGAGAGACCCCACTGGAGCTGAGAGACCCCACTGGAGCTGAGTGACCCCACTGGAGCTGAGTGACCCCACTGGATCTGTGTGAACCCACTGGAGCTGAGTGACCCCACTGGAGTTGAGAGACCGCACTGGAGCCGAGAGACCCCACTGGAACTGGTGACCCCACTTGAACTGAGTGACCACACTGGAACTGAGTAACCCCACTGGAGCTGAGTAACCCCATTGAAACTGATTGACCCCACTGGAACTGAGAGATCCCACTGAAGCGGTGTGACCCCACTGGAACTGACAGACCCCACTGGAACTGACAGACCCCACTGGAACTGAGTAACCCCCCTGAAACTGAGTGGCCACACTGGAGCTGAGTGACCCCACTGGAACTGAGAGACCCCACTGGAACTGAGAGACCTCACTGGAACTGGGTGACCCCAATCGAACTGAGTAACCCCACTAGAGCTGAGTGACCCCACCGGAACTGAGAGATCCCACTGGAGCTGAGTGACCCCACTGGAACTAACAGACCCCACTGGAACTGGCAGACCCCACTGGAACTGAGTAACATCACTGGAACTGAGATACATAGGTTAGAGACCCCACTGGAGCTCAGAGACTCCACTGTAGCTCAGTGACCCCACTGGAACTGAGTAACCCCACTGGAACTGAGTAACCCCACTGGACCTGAGTAACCGCACTGGAACTGAGTGACCCCACTGGAACTGAGTGACCCCACTGGACCTGAGTAACCGCACTGGAACTAAGTGATCCCACTGGAACTGAGTAACCCCACTGGAACTGAGAGACCCCACTGGAACTGAGTGACCCCACTGGAGCTGAGTGACCCCACCAGAACTGAGAGATGCCACTGGAGCTGAGTGACCCCACTGGAACTGAGAGACCCCACTGGAGCTGAGAGACTCCACTGGAGCTGAGAGCCCCACTGGAGCTTGGAGAACGCATTGGAGCTGAGTTACCCCACTGGAGCTGAGAGCAATACTGGAGCTGAGAGCCACACTGGAACTGAGTAACCCCACAGGAGCTGAGTGACCCCACTGGAGCTGAGTGACCCACACTGGAGCTGAGTAACCCCATTGGAACTGAGAGACAGAGATTAGTGACCCCACTGGAACTGAGTGACCCCACTGGAACTGAGTGACCCCCTGGAGCTGAGAGACCCCACTGGAACTGAGAGACGCCACTGGAACTGAGAGACCCCACTTGAACTGAGTAACAGCACTGGAACTCAGTGACCACACTGGAACTGAGTAACAGCACTGGAACTTATCATAGAATTTACAGTGCAGAAGGAGGCCATTCGGCCCATCGAGGCTGCACCGGCTCTTGGAAAGAGCATCCTACCCAAGGTCAACACCTCCGCTCTATCCCCATAACCCAGTAACCCCACCCAACACTAAGGGCAATTTTGGACACTTACGGCAATTTATCAAAGCCAATCCACCTAACCTGCACATCTTTGGACTGTGGGAGGAAACCGGAGCACCCGGAGGAAACCCACGCACACACGGGGAGGATGTGCAGAGTCCGCACAGACAGTGACCCAAGCCGGAATCGAACCTGGGACCCTGGAGCTGTGAAGCAATTGTACTAATCACTGTGCTACCGTGCTGCCTCGTACTTGAACTGAGTAACAGCACTGGAACAGAGTAACAGCACTGGAACTGAGTGACCCCACTGGAACTGAGTAACAGCACTGGAACTGAGAGTGACCCCACTGGAACTGAGGAACCGCACTGGAACTGTGTGACCCCACTGCAACTGAGTAACCCCACTGGAACTGAGTAACAGCACTGGAACTGAGTGACCCCACTGGAACTGAGTGACCCCACTGCAACTGAGGAACCGCACTGGAACGGAGTGACCCCACTAGAAATGAGAGACCCGACTGGAACTGAGAGACCCCACTGGAACTGAGAGACCCCTCTGGAACTGAGAGACCCCATTGGAACTGAGTGACCCCACAGGAACTGAGTAACAGCACTGGAACTGAGAGACCCCACTGGAACTGAGTTACCCCACGGGAGCTGAGTAACCCCACGGGAGCTGAGTAACCCCACGGGAGCTGAGTAACCCCACGGGAGCTGAGTAACCCCACGGGAGCTGAGTAACCCCACGGGAGCTGAGTAACCCCACGGGAGCTGAGTAACCCCACGGGAGCTGAGATACCCCACGGGAGCTGAGTAACCCCACGGGAGCTGAGTAACCCCACGGGAGCTGAGTAACCCCACGGGAGCTGAGTAACCCCACGGGAGCTGAGTAACCCCACGGGAGCTGAGTAACCCCACGGGAGCTGAGTAACCCCACGGGAGCTGAGTAACCCCACGGGAGCTGAGTAACCCCACGGGAGATGAGAGACTCCACTGGAACTGTGTGACCCCACTGGAACTGAGTTACCCTACTGGAACTGAGAGATCGCACTGGAACTGATTAACCCCACTGGAACTGAATAACCCCACTGGATCTGGGTGACCCCAGTGGAACTGAGACCCCCCACTGGAGCTGATTAACCCCACCAAAACTGAGTAACGGCACTGGAAATGGGTGACCCCACTGGAACTCAGTGACCCCACTGGAGCTGAGAGACCGCATTGCAGCCGAGAGACCCCATGAAACTGAGAACCCCACTGGAACTGAGAGACCCCACTGGAACTGAGTGACCCCACTGGAACTGAGTAACACCACTGGAACTGAGTAACACCACTGGAATTGAGTAGCCCCACCGGAACTGAGAGATCCCACTGGAGCGCAGTGACCCCACTGGAACTGACAGACCCCACTGGAGCTGAGAAAGCCTACTGGAGCTGAGTGACCCCACTGGAGGTGAGTGGTCCCACTGGAACTGAGAGACAGAGTTAGGGACCCCACTGGAGCTGAGAGACTCCACTGGAGCTGAGAGATCCTACTGGAACTGAGTAACCCCACTGGAACTGAGTAACCCCACTGGAACTGAGTTATCCCACTGGAACTGAGTAACCACACTGTAACTGAGTAACGCCACTGGAACTGAGTAACCCCATTTGAGCTGAGTGATCGCACTGGAACTGCGTACACCACTGGAACTGAGTGACCCCACTGGAACTGAGAGACCCCACTGGAACTGAGAGACCCCACTGGAACTGAGTAACCACACTGGAACTGAGAGATCCCAGTGGAACTGAGTGACCACACTGGCACTGAGTAACCCCACTGGAACTGAGAGACCCCACTGGAAATGAGTGACCCCACTGGAGCTGAGTGACCCCACCAGAACTGAGAGATCCCACTGGAGCTGAGTGACCCCACTGGAGCTCAGTGACCCCTCTGGAGCTGAGTGACCCCACCGGAACTGAGAGATACCACAGGAGCTGAATGACCCCACTGGAACTGAGAGACCCCACTGGAGCTGAGACACACCACTTTAGCTGAGAGCCCCACAGGAGCTTGGAGACCGCATTGGAGCTGAGTTACCCCTCTGGAGCTGAGAGCCCCACTGGAGCTGAGAGCCACACTGGAACTGAGTAACCCCACTGGAGCTGAATGACCTAACTGGAGCTGAGTGACCCCACTGGAGCTGAGTGACCCCCACTGGAGCTGAGTGACCCCCACTGGAGCTGAGTGACCCCACTCGAACTGAGAGACAGAGCTGAGAGACCCCACTGCAGCTGAGAGACTCCACTGGACCTGTGTGACCCCACTGGAGCTGTGTGACCCCAGTGGAGCTAAGTGACCCCTACTGGTGCTGAGTAACCCCATTGGAACTGAGGAACATAGATTAGGGACCGCACTGGAACTGAGTGACCCCACTGGAACTGAGTGACCCCACTGGATCTGAATGACCCCACTGGATCTGAGTGACCCCACTGGAACTGAGTGACCCCACTGGATCTGAATGACCCCCTGGAGCTGAGTAACACCACTGGAACTGAGAGACTCCACTGGAACTGAGAGTCCCCACTGGAACTGAGTAACCCCACTTGAACTAAGTAACAGCACTGGAACTGAGTAACAGCACTGGAGCTGAGTGCCCCACTGGAACTGAGTAACAGCACTGGAACTGAGTGACCCCACTGGAACTGAGGAACCGCACTGGCACTGTGTGACCCCACTGCAACTGAGTAACCCCACTAGAACTGAGTAACAGCACTGGAACTGAGAGAGCCCACTGGAACTGAGGAACCGCACTGGAACGGAGTAACCCCACTGGAACTGAGATACCCCACTGGAACTGAGAGACCCCATTGGAACTGAGTAACCCCACTTGAACTCAGTAACAGCACTGGAACTGAGTAACAGCACTGGAACTGAGTGACCCCACTGGAACTGAGTGCACCCACTGGATCTGAACGACCCCACTGGATCTGAGTGACCCCACTGGAAGTGAGTGACCCCACTGGATCTGAATGACCCCCTGGAGCTGAGTAACACCACTGGAACTGAGAGACGCCACTGGAACTGAGAGACCCCACTGGAACTGAGAGTCCCCACTGGAACTGAGTGACCCCACTGGAACTGAATAACCCCACTGGATCTGGGTGACCCCAGTGGAACTGATACCCCCCACTGGAGCTGATTAACCCCACCAAAACTGAGTAACGGCACTGGAAATGAGTGACCCCACTGGAACTCAGTGACCCCACTGGAGCTGAGAGACCGCATTGCAGCCGAGAAACCCCATGAAACTGAGAACCCCACTGGAACTGAGAGTCCCCACTGGAACTGAGTGACCCCACTGGAACTGAGTAACACCACTGGAACTGAGTAACACCACTGGAATTGAGTAGCCCCACCGGAACTGAGAGATCCCACTGGAGCGGAGTGACCCCACTGGAACTGACAGACCCCACTGGAGCTGAGAAAGCCTACTGGAGCTGAGAGACCCCACTGGAGGTGAGTGGCCCCACTGGAACTGAGAGACAGAGTTAGGGACCCCACTGGAGCTGAGAGACTCCACTGGAGCTGAGAGATCCTACTGGAACTGAGTAACCCCACTGGAACTGAGTAACCCCACTGGAACTGAGTTACCCCACTGGAACTGAGTAACTGCACTGGAACTGAGTAACGCCACTGGAACTGAGTAACCCCATTTGAGCTGAGTGATCCCACTGGAACTGCGTACACCACTGGAACTGAGTGACCCCACTGGAACTGAGAGACCCCACTGGAACTGAGAGACCCCACTGGAACTGAGAGACCCCACTGGAACTGAGTAACCACACTGGAACTGAGAGATCCCAGTGGAACTGAGTGACCACACTGGCACTGAGTAACCCCACTGGAACTGAGAGACCCCACTGGAAATGAGTGACCCCACTGGAGCTGAGTGACCCCACCAGAACTGAGAGATCCCACTGGAGCTGAGTGACCCCACTGGAGCTCAGTGACACCTCTGGAGCTGAGTGACCCCACCGGAACTGAGAGATACCACAGGAGCTGAATGACCCCACTGGAGCTGAGACACTCCACTTTAGCTGAGAGCCCCACAGGAGCTTGGAGACCGCATTGGAGCTGAGTTACCCCTCTGGAGCTGAGAGCCCCACTGGAGCTGAGAGCCACACTGGAACTGAGTAACCCCACTGGAGCTGAGTGACCCCACTGTAGCTGAGTGACCCCACTGGAGCTGAGTGACCCCTACTGGAGCTGAGTGACCCCCACTGGAGCTGAGTGACCCCACTCGAACTGAGAGACAGAGCTGAGAGACCCCACTGCAGCTGAGAGACTCCACTGGAGCTGTGTAACCCCACTGGAGCTGTGTGACCCCAGTGGAGCTAAGTGACCCCTACTGGTGCTGAGTAACCCCATTAGAACTGAGGAACATAGATTAGGGACCGCACTGGAACTGAGTGACCCCACTGGAACTGAGTGACCCCACTGGATCTGAATGACCCCACTGGATCTGAGTGACCCCACTGGAACTGAGTGACCCCACTGGATCTGAATGACCCCCTGGAGCTGAGTAACACCACTGGAACTGAGAGACTCCACTGGAACTGAGAGTCCCCACTGGGACTGAGTAACCCCACTTGAACTAAGTAACAGCACTGGAACTGAGTAGCAGCACTGGAGCTGAGTGCCCCACTGGAACTGAGTAACAGCACTGGAACTGAGTGACCCCACTGGAACTGAGGAACCGCACTGGCACTGTGTGACCCCACTGCAACTGAGTAACCCCACTAGAACTGAGTAACAGCACTGGAACTGAAAGAGCCCACTGGAACTGAGGAACCGCTCTGGAACGGAGTAACCCCACTGGAACTGAGATACCCCCCTGGAACTAAGAGACCCCATTGGAACTGAGTAACCCCACTTGAACTCAGTAAGAGCACTGGAACTTAGTAACAGCACTGGAACTGAGTGACCCCACTGGAACTGAGTGCACCCACTGGATCTGAATGACCCCACTGGATCTGAGTGACCCCACTGGAACTGAGTGACCCCACTGGATCTGAATGACCCCCTGGAGCTGAGTAACACCACTGGAACTGAGAGACGCCACCGGAAATGAGAGACCCCACTGGAACTGAGAGTCCCCACTGGAACTGAGTGACCCCACTGGAACTGAGTAACACCACTGGAACTGAGTAACACCACTGGAACTGAGTAGCCCCACCGGAACTGAGAGATCCCACTGGAGCGGAGTGACCCCACTGGAACTGACAGACCCCACTGGAGCTGAGGAAGCCTACTGGAGCTGAGAGACCCCACTGGAAGTGAGTGGCCCCACTGGAACTGAGAGACAGAGTTAGGGACCCCACTGGAGCTCAGAGACTCCACTGGAGCTGAGAGATCCTACTGGAACTTAGTAACCCCACTGGAACTGAGTAACCCCACTGGAACTGAGTTACCCCACTGGAACTCAGTAACCACACTGGAACTGAGTAACGCCACTGGAACTGAGTAATCCCATTTGAGCTGAGTGATCCCACTGGAACTGCGTAACACCACTGGAACTGAGTGACCCCACTGGAACTGAGAGACCCCACTGGAACTGAGTAACCACACTGGAACTGAGAGATCCCAGTGGAACTGAGTGACCACAATGGCACTGAGTAACCCCACTGGAACTGAGAGACCCCACTGGAAATGAGTGACCCCACTGGAGCTGAGTGACCCCACCAGAACTGAGAGATCCCACTGGAGCTGAGTGACCCCACTGGAGCTCAGTGACCCCTCTGGAGCTGAGTGACCCCACCGGAACTGAGAGATACCACAGGAGCTGAATGACCCCACTGGAACTGAGAGACCCCACTGGAGCTGAGACACTCCACTTTAGCTGAGAGCCCCACAGGAGCTTGGAGACCGCATTGGAGCTGAGTTACCCCTCTGGAGCTGAGAGCCCCACTGGAGCTGAGAGCCACACTGGAGCTGAGTGACCCCACTGGAGCTGAGTGACCCCACTGGAGCTGAGTGACCCCCACTGGAGCTGAGTGACCCCACTGGAACTGAGACACAGAGCTGAGAGACCCCACTGCAGCTGAGAGACTCCACTGGAGCTGTGTGACCCCACTGGAGCTGTGTGACCCCAGTGGAGCTAAGTGACCCCTACTGGAGCTGAGTAACCCCATTGGAACTGAGGAACATAGATTAGGGACCGCACTGGAACTGAGTGACCCCACTGGAACTGAGTGACCCCACTGGATCTGAATGACCCCACTGGATCTGAGTGACCCCACTGGAACTGAGTGACCCCACTGGATCTGAATGACCCCCTGGAGCTGAGTAACACCACTGGAACTGAGAGACGCCACTGGAACTGAGAGTCCCCACTGGAACTGAGTAACCCCACTTGAACTAAGTAACAGCACTGGAACTGAGTAACAGCACTGGAGCTGAGTGCCCCACTGGAACTGAGTAACAGCACTGGAACTGAGTGACCCCACTGGAACTGAGGAACCGCACTGGCACTGTGTGACCCCACTGCAACTGAGTAACCCCACTGGAACTGAGTAACAGCACTGGAACTGAGAGAGCCCACTGGAACTGAGGAACCGCACTGGAACGGAGTAACCCCACTGGAACTGAGAGACCCCACTGGAACTGAGAGACCCCATTGGAACTGAGTAACCCCACTTGAACTCAGTAACAGCACTGGAACTGAGTAACAGCACTGGAACTGAGTGACCCCACTGGAACTGAGTAACAGCACTGGAACTGAGAGTGACCCCACTGGAACTGAGGTACCGCACTGGAACTGTGTGACCCCACTGCAACTGAGTTAGCCCACTGGAACTGAGTAACAGCACTGGAACTGAGAGACTCCACTGGAACTGAGTAACCCCACTGGAACTGAGTAACCCCACTGGACCTGAGTAACCGCACTGGAACTGAGTAACGCCACTGGAGCTGAGTAACACCATTTGAGCTGAGTGATCCCACTGGAACTGAGTAACCCCACTGGAACTGAGAGATCGCACTGGAACTGAGTGACCCCACTGGAACTGAGTGACCCCACTGGCACTGAGTGACCCCACTGGAACTGACAGACCCCACTGCAACTGAGAAACCCCACTAGAACTAGAGACCCCACTGGAGCTGAGTGACCCCACTGGAACTGAGTATCCCCACTGGAATTGAGAGACCCCACTGGAACTGAGTGACCCCACTGGAGCTCAGTGACCCCTCTGGAGCTGAGTGACCCCACTGGAACTGAGAGACCCCACTGGAGCTGAGAGACTCCACTGGAGATGAGAGCCCCACTGGAGCGTGGAGACCGCATAGGAGCTGAGTTACTCCACTGGAGCTGAGAGCCCCACTGAAGCTGAGAGCCACACTGGAACTGAGTAACCCCACTGGAGCTGAGTGACCCCACTGGAGCTGAGTGACCCCCCACTGGAGCTGAGTGACCCCACTGGAACTGAGAGACAGAGCTGAGAGACCCCACTGGAGCTGAGATACTCCACTGGAGCTGCGTGACCCCACTGGAGCCGTATGACCCCACTGGAGCTAAGTGACCCCTACTGGAGCTGAGTAACCCCATTGGAACTGAGAGACAGAGATTAGAGTCCCCACTGGAACTGAGTGACCCCACTGGAACTGATTGACCCCCTGGAGCTGAGTAACCCCACTGGAACTGAGAGACCCCACTGGAACTGAGAGACCCCACTGGAACTGAGTAACCCCACTTGAACTCAGTAACAGCACTGAAACTGAGTAACAGCACTGGAACTGAGTGACCCCACTGGAACTGAGTAACAGCACTGGAACTGAGAGTGACCCCACTGGAACTGTGGAACCGCACTGGAACTGTGTGACCCCACTGAAACTTAGTCACCCCACTGGAACTGAGTAACAGCACTGGAACTGAGAGACCCCACTGGAACTGAGTAACCCCACTGGAACGGAGTAACCCCACTGGACCTGAGTAACCGCACTGGAACTGAGTAACGCCACTGGAGCTGAGTAACCCCATTTGAGCTGAGTGATCCCACTGGAACTGAGAGACCCCACTGGAGCTGAGAGCCACACTGGAACTGAGTAACCCCACTGGAGCTGAGTGACCCCACTGGAGCTGAGTGACCCTCCACTGGAGCTGAGTGACCCCACTGGAACTGAGAGACAGAGCTGAGAGACCCCACTGGAGCTGAGATAGTCCACTGGATCTGCGTGACCCCACTGGAGCCGTGTGACCCCACTGGAGCTAAGTGACCCCTACTGGAGCTGAATAACCCCATTGGAACTGAGAGACAGAGATTAGAGACCCCACTGGAACTGAGTGACCCCACTGGAACTGATTGACCCCCTGGAGCTGAGTAACCCCACTGGAACTGAGAGACCCCACTGGAACTGAGAGACCCCACTGGAACTGAGTAACCCCACTTGAACTCAGTAACAGCACTGGAACTGAGTAACAGCACTGGAACTGAGTGACCCCACTGGAACTGAGTAACAGCACTGGAACTGAGAGTGACCCCACTGGAACTGAGGAACCGCACTGGAACTGTGTGACCCCACTGCAACTTAGTCACCCCACTGGAACTGAGTAACAGCACTGGAACTGAGAGACCCCACTGGAACTGAGTAACCCCACTGGAACGGAGTAACCCCACTGGACCTGAGTAACCGCACTGGAACTGAGTAACGCCACTGGAGCTGAGTAACCCCATTTGAGCTGAGTGATCCCACTGGAACTGAGAGACCCCACTGGAGCTGAGAGACCCCACTGGATCTGTGTGAACCCACTGGAGCTGACTGACCCCACTGGAGCTGAGAGACTGCACTGGAGCCGAGAGGACCCACTGGAACTGGGTGACCCCACCTGAACTGAGTGACCGCACTGGAACTGAGTGACCCCACTGGAGTTGAGTAACCCCACTGGAACTGAGTGACCCCACTGGAACTGAGTGACCCCACTGGAGCTGAGTGACCCCACTGGAGCTGAGTGACCGACTGGAACTGAGTGACCCCACTGGAACTGAGTGACCCCACTGGAACTGTGTGACCCCAGTGGAGCTAAGTGACCCCTACTGGAGCTGAGTAACCCCATTGGAACTGAGGAACATAGATTAGGGACCGCACTGGAACTGAGTGACCCCACTGGAACTGAGTGACCCCACTGGATCTGAATGACCCCACTGGATCTGAGTGACCCCACTGGAACTGAGTGACCCCACTGGATCTGAATGACCCCCTGGAGCTGAGTAACACCACTGGAACTGAGAGACGCCACTGGAACTGAGAGTCCCCACTGGAACTGAGTAACCCCACTTGAACTAAGTAACAGCACTGGAATTGAGTAACAGCACTGGAGCTGAGTGCCCCACTGGAACTGAGTAACAGCACTGGAACTGAGTGACCCCACTGGAACTGAGGAACCGCACTGGCACTGTGTGACCCCACTGCAACTGAATAACCCCACTGGAACTGAGTAACAGCACTGGAACTGAGAGAGCCCACTGGAACTGAGGAACCGCACTGGAACGGAGTAACCCCACTGGAACTGAGAGACCCCACTGGAACTGAGAGACCCCATTGGAACTGAGTAACCCCACTTGAACTCAGTAACAGCACTGGAACTGAGTAACAGCACTGGAACTGAGTGACCCCACTGGAACTGAGTAACAGCACTGGAACTGAGAGTGACCCCACTGGAACTGAGGTACCGCACTGGAACTGTGTGACCCCACTGCAACTGAGTTAGCCCACTGGAACTGAGTAACAGCACTGGAACTGAGAGACTCCACTGGAACTGAGTAACCCCACTGGAACTGAGTAACCCCACTGGACCTGAGTAACCGCACTGGAACTGAGTAACGCCACTGGAGCTGAGTAACACCATTTGAGCTGAGTGATCCCACTGGAACTGAGTAACCCCACTGGAACTGAGAGATCGCACTGGAACTGAGTGACCCCACTGGAACTGAGTGACCCCACTGGCACTGAGTGACCCCACTGGAACTGACAGACCCCACTGCAACTGAGAAACCCCACTAGAACTAGAGACCCCACTGGAGCTGAGTGACCCCACTGGAACTGAGTATCCCCACTGGAATTGAGAGACCCCACTGGAACTGAGTGACCCCACTGGAGCTCAGTGACCCCTCTGGAGCTGAGTGACCCCACTGGAACTGAGAGACCCCACTGGAGCTGAGAGACTCCACTGGAGCTGAGAGCCCCACTGGAGCGTGGAGACCGCATTGGAGCTGAGTTACTCCACTGGAGCTGAGAGCCCCACTGAAGCTGAGAGCCACACTGGAACTGAGTAACCCCACTGGAGCTGAGTGACCCCACTGGAGCTGAGTGACCCCCCACTGGAGCTGAGTGACCCCACTGGAACTGAGAGACAGAGCTGAGAGACCCCACTGGAGCTGAGATACTCCACTGGAGCTGCGTGACCCCACTGGAGCCGTATGACCCCACTGGAGCTAAGTGACCCCTACTGGAGCTGAGTAACCCCATTGGAACTGAGAGACAGAGATTAGAGTCCCCACTGGAACTGAGTGACCCCACTGGAACTGATTGACCCCCTGGAGCTGAGTAACCCCACTGGAACTGAGAGACCCCACTGGAACTGAGAGACCCCACTGGAACTGAGTAACCCCACTTGAACTCAGTAACAGCACTGAAACTGAGTAACAGCACTGGAACTGAGTGACCCCACTGGAACTGAGTAACAGCACTGGAACTGAGAGTGACCCCACTGGAACTGAGGAACCGCACTGGAACTGTGTGACCCCACTGAAACTTAGTCACCCCACTGGAACTGAGTAACAGCACTGGAACTGAGAGACCCCACTGGAACTGAGTAACCCCACTGGAACGGAGTAACCCCACTGGACCTGAGTAACCGCACTGGAACTGAGTAACGCCACTGGAGCTGAGTAACCCCATTTGAGCTGAGTGATCCCACTGGAACTGAGAGACCCCACTGGAGCTGAGTGCCACACTGGAACTGAGTAACCCCACTGGAGCTGAGTGACCCCACTGGAGCTGAGTGACCCTCCACTGGAGCTGAGTGACCCCACTGGAACTGAGAGACAGAGCTGAGAGACCCCACTGGAGTTGAGATACTCCACTGGATCTGCGTGACCCCACTGGAGCCGTGTGACCCCACTGGAGCTAAGTGACCCCTACTGGAGCTGAATAACCCCATTGGAACTGAGAGACAGAGATTAGAGACCCCACTGGAACTGAGTGACCCCACTGCAACTGAGAAACCCCACTAGAACTAGAGACCCCACTGGAGCTGAGTGACCCCACTGGAACTGAGTATCCCCACTGGAATTGAGAGACCCCACTGGAACTGAGTGACCCCACTGGAGCTCAGTGACCCCTCTGGAGCTGAGTGACCCCACTGGAACTGAGAGACCCCACTGGAGCTGAGAGACTCCACTGGAGCTGAGAGCCCCACTGGAGCGTGGAGACCGCATTGGAGCTGAGTTACTCCACTGGAGCTGAGAGCCTCACTGAAGCTGAGTGCCACACTGGAACTGAGTAACCCCACTGGAGCTGAGTGACCCCACTGGAGCTGAGTGACCCTCCACTGGAGCTGAGTGACCCCACTGGAACTGAGAGACAGAGCTGAGAGACCCCACTGCAGCTGAGAGACTTCAATGGACCTGTGTGACCCCACTGGAGCTGTGTGACCCCATTGGAGCTAAGTGACCCCTACTGGTGCTGAGTAACCCCATTAGAACTGAGGAACATAGATTAGGGACCGCACTGGAACTGAGTGACCCCACTGGAACTGAGTGACCCCACTGGATCTGAATGACCCCACTGGATCTGAGTGACCCCACTGGAACTGAGTGACCCCACTGGATCTGAATGACCCCCTGGAGCTGAGTAACACCACTGGAACTGAGAGACTCCACTGGAACTGAGAGTCCCCACTGGAACTGAGTAACCCCACTTGAGCTAAGTAACAGCACTGGAACTGAGTAACAGCACTGGAGCTGAGTGCCCCACTGGAACTGAGTAACAGCACTGGAACTGAGTGACCCCACTGGAACTGAGGAACCGCACTGGCACTGTGTGACCCCACTGCAACTGAGTAACCCCACTAGAACTGAGTAACAGCACTGGAACTGAGAGAGCCCACTGGAACTGAGGAAACGCACTGGAACGGAGTAACCCCACTGGAACTGAGATACCCCACTGGAACTGAGAGACCCCATTGGAACTGAGTAACCCCACTTGAACTCAGTAACAGCACTGGAACTGAGTAACAGCACTGGAACTGAGTGACCCCACTGGAACTGAGTGCACCCACTGGATCTGAATGACCCCACTGGATCTGAGTGACCCCACTGGAACTGAGTGACCCCACTGGATCTGAATGACCCCCTGGAGCTGAGTAACACCACTGGAACTGAGAGACGCCACTGCAAATGAGAGACCCCACTGGAACTGAGAGTCCCCACTGGAACTGAGTGACCCCACTGGAACTGAGTAACACCACTGGAACTGAGTAACACCACTGGAACTGAGTAGCCCCACCGGAACTGAGAGATCCCACTGGAGCGGAGTGACCCCACTGGAACTGACAGACCCCACTGGAGCTGAGAAAGCCTACTGGAGCTGAGAGACCCCACTGGAAGTGAGTGGCCCCACTGGAACTGAGAGACAGAGTTAGGGACCCCACTGGAGCTCAGAGACTCCACTGGAGCTGAGAGATCCTACTGGAACTTAGTAACCCCACTGGAACTGAGTAACCCCACTGGAACTGAGTTACCCCACTGGAACTCAGTAACCGCACTGGAACTGAGTAACGCCACTGGAACTGAGTAACCCCATTTGAGCTGAGTGATCCCACTGGAACTGCGTAACACCACTGGAACTGAGTGACCCCACTGGAACTGAGAGACCCCACTGGAACTGAGAGACCCCACTGGAACTGAGTAACCACACTGGAACTGAGAGATCCCAGTGGAACTGAGTGACCACACTGGCACTGAGTAACCCCACTGGAACTGAGAGACCCCACCGGAAATGAGTGACCCCACTGGAGCTGAGTGACCCCACCAGAACTGAGAGATCCCACTGGAGCTGAGTGACCCCACTGGAGCTCAGTGACCCCTCTGGAGCTGAGTGACCCCACCGGAACTGAGAGATACCACAGGAGCTGAATGACCCCACTGGAACTGAGAGACCCCACTGGAGCTGAGACACTCCACTTTAGCTGAGAGCCCCACAGGAGCTTGGAGACCGCATTGGAGCTGAGTTACCCCTCTGGAGCTGAGAGCCCCACTGGAGCTGAGAGCCACACTGGAGCTGAGTGACCCCACTGGAGCTGAGTGACCCCACTGGAGCTGAGTGACCCCCACTGGAGCTGAGTGACCCCCACTGGAGCTGAGTGACCCCACTGGAACTGAGACACAGAGCTGAGAGACCCCACTGCAGCTGAGAGACTCCACTGGAGCTGTGTGACCCCACTGGAGCTGTGTGACCCCAGTGGAGCTAAGTGACCCCTACTGGAGCTGAGTAACCCCATTGGAACTGAGGAACATAGATTAGGGACCGCACTGGAACTGAGTGACCCCACTGGAACTGAGTGACCCCACTGGATCTGAATGACCCCACTGGATCTGAGTGACCCCACTGGAACTGAGTGACCCCACTGGATCTGAATGACCCCCTGGAGCTGAGTAACACCACTGGAACTGAGAGACGCCACTGGAACTGAGAGTCCCCACTGGAACTGAGTAACCCCACTTGAACTAAGTAACAGCACTGGAACTGAGTAACAGCACTGGAGCTGAGTGCCCCACTGGAACTGAGTAACAGCACTGGAACTGAGTGACCCCACTGGAACTGAGGAACCGCACTGGCACTGTGTGACCCCACTGCAACTAAGTAACCCCACTGGAACTGAGTAACAGCACTGGAACTGAGAGAGCCCACTGGAACTGAGGAACCGCACTGGAACGGAGTAACCCCACTGGAACTGAGAGACCCCACTGGAACTGAGAGACCCCATTGGAACTGAGTAACCCCACTTGAACTCAGTAACAGCACTGGAACTGAGTAACAGCACTGGAACGGAGTGACCCCACTGGAACTGAGTAACAGCACTGGAACTGAGAGTGACCCCACTGGAACTGAGGTACCGCACTGGAACTGTGTGACCCCACTGCAACTGAGTTAGCCCACTGGAACTGAGTAACAGCACTGGAACTGAGAGACTCCACTGGAACTGAGTAACCCCACTGGAACTGAGTAACCCCACTGGACCTGAGTAACCGCACTGGAACTGAGTAACGCCACTGGAGCTGAGTAACACCATTTGAGCTGAGTGATCCCACTGGAACTGAGTAACCCCACTGGAACTGAGAGATCGCACTGGAACTGCGTGACCCCACTGGAACTGAGTGACCCCACTGGCACTGAGTGACCCCACTGGAACTGACAGACCTCACTGCAACTGAGAAACCCCACTAGAACTAGAGACCCCACTGGAGCTGAGTGACCCCACTGGAACTGAGTATCCCCACTGGAATTGAGAGACCCCACTGGAACTGAGTGACCCCACTGGAGCTCAGTGACCCCTCTGGAGCTGAGTGACCCCACTGGAACTGAGAGACCCCACTGGAGCTGAGAGACTCCACTGGAGCTGAGAGCCCGACTGGAGCGTGGAGGCCGCATTGGAGCTGAGTTACTCCACTGGAGCTGAGAGCCCCACTGAAGCTGAGAGCCACACTAGAACTGAGTAACCCCACTGGAGCTGAGTGACCCCACTGGAGCTGAGTGACCCCCCACTGGAGCTGAGTGACACCCCTGGAACTGAGAGACAGAGCTGAGAGACCCCACTGGAGCTGAGATACTCCACTGGAGCTGCGTGACCCCACTGGAGCTGAGAGACCCCACTGGAGCTGAGATACTCCACTGGAGCTGAGAGACCCCACTGGAGCTGAGATACTCCACTGGAGCTGCGTGACCCCACTGGAGCCGTATGACCCCACTGGAGCTAATTGACCCCTACTGGAGCTGAGTAACCCCATTGGAACTGAGAGACAGAGATTAGAGTCCCCACTGGAACTGAGTGACCCCACTGGAACTGATTGACCCCCTGGAGATGAGTAACCCCACTGGAACTGAGAGACCCCACTGGAACTGAGAGACCCCACTGGAACTGAGTAACCCCACTTGAACTCAGTAACAGCACTGAAACTGAGTAACAGCACTGGAACTGAGTGACCCCACTGGAACTGAGTAACAGCACTGGAACTGAGAGTGACCCCACTGGAACTGAGGAACCGCACTGGAACTGTGTGACCCCACTGAAACTTAGTCACCCCACTGGAACTGAGTAACAGCACTGGAACTGAGAGACCCCACTGGAACTGAGTAACCCCACTGGAACGGAGTAACCCCACTGGACCTGAGTAACCGCACTGGAACTGAGTAACGCCACTGGAGCTGAGTAACCCCATTTGAGCTGAGTGATCCCACTGGAACTGAGAGACCCCACTGGAGCTGAGAGCCACACTGGAACTGAGTAACCCCACTGGAGCTGAGTGACCCCACTGGAGCTGAGTGACCCTCCACTGGAGCTGAGTGACCCCACTGGAACTGAGAGACAGAGCTGAGAGACCCCACTGGAGCTGAGATACTCCACTGGATCTGCGTGACCCCACTGGAGCCGTGTGACCCCACTGGAGCTAAGTGACCCCTACTGGAGCTGAATAACCCCATTGGAACTGAGAGACAGAGATTAGAGACCCCACTGGAACTGAGTGACCCCACTGGAACTGATTGACCCCCTGGAGCTGAGTAACCCCACTGGAACTGAGAGACCCCACTGGAACTGAGAGACCCCACTGGAACTGAGTAACCCCACTTGAACTCAGTAACAGCACTGGAACTGAGTAACAGCACTGGAACTGAGTGACCCCACTGGAACTGAGTAACAGCACTGGAACTGAGAGTGACCCCACTGGAACTGAGGAACCGCACTGGAACTGTGTGACCCCACTGCAACTTAGTCACCCCACTGGAACTGAGTAACAGCACTGGAACTGAGAGACCCCACTGGAACTGAGTAACCCCACTGGAACGGAGTAACCCCACTGGACCTGAGTAACCGCACTGGAACTGAGTAACGCCACTGGAGCTGAGTAACCCCATTTGAGCTGAGTGATCCCACTGGAACTGAGAGACCCCACTGGAGCTGAGAGACCCCACTGGATCTGTGTGAACCCACTGGAGCTGACTGACCCCACTGGAGCTGAGAGACTGCACTGGAGCCGAGAGGCCCCACTGGAACTGGGTGACCCCACCTGAACTGAGTGACCGCACTGGAACTGAGTGACCCCACTGGAGCTGAGTAACCCCACTGGAACTGAGTGACCCCACTGGAACTGAGTGACCCCACTGGAGCTGAGTGACCCCACTGGAGCTGAGTGACCGACTGGAACTGAGTGACCCCACTGGAACTGAGTGACCCCACTGGAACTGTGTGACCCCAGTGGAGCTAAGTGACCCCTACTGGAGCTGAGTAACCCCATTGGAACTGAGGAACATAGATTAGGGACCGCACTGGAACTGAGTGACCCCACTGGAACTGAGTGACCCCACTGGATCTGAATGACCCCCTGGAGCTGAGTAACACCACTGGAACTGAGAGACGCCACTGGAACTGAGAGTCCCCACTGGAACTGAGTAACCCCACTTGAACTAAGTAACAGCACTGGAACTGAGTAACAGCACTGGAGCTGAGTGCCCCACTGGAACTGAGTAACAGCACTGGAACTGAGTGACCCCACTGGAACTGAGGAACCGCACTGGCACTGTGTGACCCCACTGCAACTGAGTAACCCCACTGGAACTGAGTAACAGCACTGGAACTGAGAGAGCCCACTGGAACTGAGGAACCGCACTGGAACGGAGTAACCCCACTGGAACTGAGAGACCCCACTGGAACTGAGAGACCCCATTGGAACTGAGTAACCCCACTTGAACTCAGTAACAGCACTGGAACTGAGTAACAGCACTGGAACTGAGTGACCCCACTGGAACTGAGTAACAGCACTGGAACTGAGAGTGACCCCACTGGAACTGAGGTACCGCACTGGAACTGTGTGACCCCACTGCAACTGAGTTAGCCCACTGGAACTGAGTAACAGCACTGGAACTGAGAGACTCCACTGGAACTGAGTAACCCCACTGGAACTGAGTGACCCCACTGGATCTGAATGACCCCCTGGAGCTGAGTAACACCACTGGAACTGAGAGACGCCACTGGAACTGAGAGTCCCCACTGGAACTGAGTAACCCCACTTGAACTAAGTAACAGCACTGGAACTGAGTAACAGCACTGGAGCTGAGTGCCCCACTGGAACTGAGTAACAGCACTGGAACTGAGTGACCCCACTGGAACTGAGGAACCGCACTGGCACTGTGTGACCCCACTGCAACTGAGTAACCCCACTGGAACTGAGTAACAGCACTGGAACTGAGAGAGCCCACTGGAACTGAGGAACCGCACTGGAACGGAGTAACCCCACTGGAACTGAGAGACCCCACTGGAACTGAGAGACCCCATTGGAACTGAGTAACCCCACTTGAACTCAGTAACAGCACTGGAACTGAGTAACAGCACTGGAACTGAGTGACCCCACTGGAACTGAGTAACAGCACTGGAACTGAGAGTGACCCCACTGGAACTGAGGTACCGCACTGGAACTGTGTGACCCCACTGCAACTGAGTTAGCCCACTGGAACTGAGTAACAGCACTGGAACTGAGAGACTCCACTGGAACTGAGTAACCCCACTGGAACTGAGTAACCCCACTGGACCTGAGTAACCGCACTGGAACTGAGTAACGCCACTGGAGCTGAGTAACACCATTTGAGCTGAGTGATCCCACTGGAACTGAGTAACCCCACTGGAACTGAGAGATCGCACTGGAACTGAGTGACCCCACTGGAACTGAGTGACCCCACTGGCACTGAGTGACCCCACTGGAACTGACAGACCTCACTGCAACTGAGAAACCCCACTAGAACTAGAGACCCCACTGGAGCTGAGTGACCCCACTGGAACTGAGTATCCCCACTGGAATTGAGAGACCCCACTGGAACTGAGTGACCCCACTGGAGCTCAGTGACCCCTCTGGAGCTGAGTGACCCCACTGGAACTGAGAGACCCCACTGGAGCTGAGAGACTCCACTGGAGCTGAGAGCCCCACTGGAGCGTGGAGACCGCATTGGAGCTGAGTTACTCCACTGGAGCTGAGAGCCCCACTGAAGCTGAGAGCCACACTGGAACTGAGTAACCCCACTGGAGCTGAGTGACCCCACTGGAGCTGAGTGACCCCCCACTGGAGCTGAGTGACCCCACTGGAACTGAGAGACAGAGCTGAGAGACCCCACTGGAGCTGAGATACTCCACTGGAGCTGCGTGACCCCACTGGAGCCGTATGACCCCACTGGAGCTAAGTGACCCCTACTGGAGCTGAGTAACCCCATTGGAACTGAGAGACAGAGATTAGAGTCCCCACTGGAACTGAGTGACCCCACTGGAACTGATTGACCCCCTGGAGCTGAGTAACCCCACTGGAACTGAGAGACCCCACTGGAACTGAGAGACCCCACTGGAACTGAGTAACCCCACTTGAACTCAGTAACAGCACTGAAACTGAGTAACAGCACTGGAACTGAGTGACCCCACTGGAACTGAGTAACAGCACTGGAACTGAGAGTGACCCCACTGGAACTGAGGAACCGCACTGGAACTGTGTGACCCCACTGAAACTTAGTCACCCCACTGGAACTGAGTAACAGCACTGGAACTGAGAGACCCCACTGGAACTGAGTAACCCCACTGGAACGGAGTAACCCCACTGGACCTGAGTAACCGCACTGGAACTGAGTAACGCCACTGGAGCTGAGTAACCCCATTTGAGCTGAGTGATCCCACTGGAACTGAGAGACCCCACTGGAGCTGAGAGCCACACTGGAACTGAGTAACCCCACTGGAGCTGAGTGACCCCACTGGAGCTGAGTGACCCTCCACTGGAGCTGAGTGACCCCACTGGAACTGAGAGACAGAGCTGAGAGACCCCACTGGAGCTGAGATACTCCACTGGATCTGCGTGACCCCACTGGAGCCGTGTGACCCCACTGGAGCTAAGTGACCCCTACTGGAGCTGAATAACCCCATTGGAACTGAGAGACAGAGATTAGAGACCCCACTGGAACTGAGTGACCCCACTGGAACTGATTGACCCCCTGGAGCTGAGTAACCCCACTGGAACTGAGAGACCCCACTGGAACTGAGAGACCCCACTGGAACTGAGTAACCCCACTTGAACTCAGTAACAGCACTGGAACTGAGTAACAGCACTGGAACTGAGTGACCCCACTGGAACTGAGTAACAGCACTGGAACTGAGAGTGACCCCACTGGAACTGAGGAACCGCACTGGAACTGTGTGACCCCACTGCAACTTAGTCACCCCACTGGAACTGAGTAACAGCACTGGAACTGAGAGACCCCACTGGAACTGAGTAACCCCACTGGAACGGAGTAACCCCACTGGACCTGAGTAACCGCACTGGAACTGAGTAACGCCACTGGAGCTGAGTAACCCCATTTGAGCTGAGTGATCCCACTGGAACTGAGAGACCCCACTGGAGCTGAGAGACCCCACTGGATCTGTGTGAACCCACTGGAGCTGACTGACCCCACTGGAGCTGAGAGACTGCACTGGAGCCGAGAGGCCCCACTGGAACTGGGTGACCCCACCTGAACTGAGTGACCGGACTGGAACTGAGTGACCCCACTGGAGCTGAGTAACCCCACTGGAACTGAGTGACCCCACTGGAACTGAGTGACCCCACTGGAGCTGAGTGACCCCACTGGAGCTGAGTGACCGACTGGAACTGAGTGACCCCACTGGAACTGAGTGACCCCACTGGAACTGTGTGACCCCAGTGGAGCTAAGTGACCCCTACTGGAGCTGAGTAACCCCATTGGAACTGAGGAACATAGATTAGGGACCGCACTGGAACTGAGTGACCCCACTGGAACTGAGTGACCCCACTGGATCTGAATGACCCCCTGGAGCTGAGTAACACCACTGGAACTGAGAGACGCCACTGGAACTGAGAGTCCCCACTGGAACTGAGTAACCCCACTTGAACTAAGTAACAGCACTGGAACTGAGTAACAGCACTGGAGCTGAGTGCCCCACTGGAACTGAGTAACAGCACTGGAACTGAGTGACCCCACTGGAACTGAGGAACCGCACTGGCACTGTGTGACCCCACTGCAACTGAGTAACCCCACTGGAACTGAGTAACAGCACTGGAACTGAGAGAGCCCACTGGAACTGAGGAACCGCACTGGAACGGAGTAACCCCACTGGAACTGAGAGACCCCACTGGAACTGAGAGACCCCATTGGAACTGAGTAACCCCACTTGAACTCAGTAACAGCACTGGAACTGAGTAACAGCACTGGAACTGAGTGACCCCACTGGAACTGAGTAACAGCACTGGAACTGAGAGTGACCCCACTGGAACTGAGGTACCGCACTGGAACTGTGTGACCCCACTGCAACTGAGTTAGCCCACTGGAACTGAGTAACAGCACTGGAACTGAGAGACTCCACTGGAACTGAGTAACCCCACTGGAACTGAGTGACCCCACTGGATCTGAATGACCCCCTGGAGCTGAGTAACACCACTGGAACTGAGAGACGCCACTGGAACTGAGAGTCCCCACTGGAACTGAGTAACCCCACTTGAACTAAGTAACAGCACTGGAACTGAGTAACAGCACTGGAGCTGAGTGCCCCACTGGAACTGAGTAACAGCACTGGAACTGAGTGACCCCACTGGAACTGAGGAACCGCACTGGCACTGTGTGACCCCACTGCAACTGAGTAACCCCACTGGAACTGAGTAACAGCACTGGAACTGAGAGAGCCCACTGGAACTGAGGAACCGCACTGGAACGGAGTAACCCCACTGGAACTGAGAGACCCCACTGGAACTGAGAGACCCCATTGGAACTGAGTAACCCCACTTGAACTCAGTAACAGCACTGGAACTGAGTAACAGCACTGGAACTGAGTGACCCCACTGGAACTGAGTAACAGCACTGGAACTGAGAGTGACCCCACTGGAACTGAGGTACCGCACTGGAACTGTGTGACCCCACTGCAACTGAGTTAGCCCACTGGAACTGAGTAACAGCACTGGAACTGAGAGACTCCACTGGAACTGAGTAACCCCACTGGAACTGAGTAACCCCACTGGACCTGAGTAACCGCACTGGAACTGAGTAACGCCACTGGAGCTGAGTAACACCATTTGAGCTGAGTGATCCCACTGGAACTGAGTAACCCCACTGGAACTGAGAGATCGCACTGGAACTGAGTGACCCCACTGGAACTGAGTGACCCCACTGGCACTGAGTGACCCCACTGGAACTGACAGACCTCACTGCAACTGAGAAACCCCACTAGAACTAGAGACCCCACTGGAGCTGAGTGACCCCACTGGAACTGAGTATCCCCACTGGAATTGAGAGACCCCACTGGAACTGAGTGACCCCACTGGAGCTCAGTGACCCCTTGGAGCTGAGTGACCCCACTGGAACTGAGAGACCCCACTGGAGCTGAGAGACTCCACTGGAGCTTAGAGCCCCACTGGAGCGTGGAGACCGCATTGGAGCTGAGTTACTCCACTGGAGCTGAGAGCCCCACTGAAGCTGAGAGCCACACTGGAACTGAGTAACCCCACTGGAGCTGAGTGACCCCACTGGAGCTGAGTGACCCCCCACTGGAGCTAAGTGACCCCACTGGAACTGAGAGACAGAGCTGAGAGACCCCACTGGAGCTGAGATACTCCACTGGAGCTGCGTGACCCCACTGGAGCCGTATGACCCCACTGGAGCTAAGTGACCCCTACTGGAGCTGAGTAACCCCATTGGAACTGAGAGACAGAGATTAGAGTCCCCACTGGAACTGAGTGACCCCACTGGAACTGATTGACCCCCTGGAGCTGAGTAACCCCACTGGAACTGAGAGACCCCACTGGAACTGAGAGACCCCACTGGAACTGAGTAACCCCACTTGAACTCAGTAACAGCACTGAAACTGAGTAACAGCACTGGAACTGAGTGACCCCACTGGAACTGAGTAACAGCACTGGAACTGAGAGTGACCCCACTGGAACTGAGGAACCGCACTGGAACTGTGTGACCCCACTGAAACTTAGTCACCCCACTGGAACTGAGTAACAGCACTGGAACTGAGAGACCCCACTGGAACTGAGTAACCCCACTGGAACGGAGTAACCCCACTGGACCTGAGTAACCGCACTGGAACTGAGTAACGCCACTGGAGCTGAGTAACCCCATTTGAGCTGAGTGATCCCACTGGAACTGAGAGACCCCACTGGAGCTGAGAGCCACACTGGAACTGAGTAACCCCACTGGAGCTGAGTGACCCCACTGGAGCTGAGTGACCCTCCACTGGAGCTGAGTGACCCCACTGGAACTGAGAGACAGAGCTGAGAGACCCCACTGGAGCTGAGATACTCCACTGGATCTGCGTGACCCCACTGGAGCCGTGTGACCCCACTGGAGCTAAGTGACCCCTACTGGAGCTGAATAACCCCATTGGAACTGAGAGACAGAGATTAGAGACCCCACTGGAACTGAGTGACCCCACTGGAACTGATTGACCCCCTGGAGCTGAGTAACCCCACTGGAACTGAGAGACCCCACTGGAACTGAGAGACCCCACTGGAACTGAGTAACCCCACTTGAACTCAGTAACAGCACTGGAACTGAGTAACAGCACTGGAACTGAGTGACCCCACTGGAACTGAGTAACAGCACTGGAACTGAGAGTGACCCCACTGGAACTGAGGAACCGCACTGGAACTGTGTGACCCCACTGCAACTTAGTCACCCCACTGGAACTGAGTAACAGCACTGGAACTGAGAGACCCCACTGGAACTGAGTAACCCCACTGGAACGGAGTAACCCCACTGGACCTGAGTAACCGCACTGGAACTGAGTAACGCCACTGGAGCTGAGTAACCCCATTTGAGCTGAGTGATCCCACTGGAACTGAGAGACCCCACTGGAGCTGAGAGACCCCACTGGATCTGTGTGAACCCACTGGAGCTGACTGACCCCACTGGAGCTGAGAGACTGCACTGGAGCCGAGAGGCCCCACTGGAACTGGGTGACCCCACCTGAACTGAGTGACCGCACTGGAACTGAGTGACCCCACTGGAGCTGAGTAACCCCACTGGAACTGAGTGACCCCACTGGAACTGAGTGACCCCACTGGAGCTGAGTGACCCCACTGGAGCTGAGTGACCGACTGGAACTGAGTGACCCCACTGGAACTGAGTGACCCCACTGGAACTGTGTGACCCCAGTGGAGCTAAGTGACCCCTACTGGAGCTGAGTAACCCCATTGGAACTGAGGAACATAGATTAGGGACCGCACTGGAACTGAGTGACCCCACTGGAACTGAGTGACCCCACTGGATCTGAATGACCCCCTGGAGCTGAGTAACACCACTGGAACTGAGAGACGCCACTGGAACTGAGAGTCCCCACTGGAACTGAGTAACCCCACTTGAACTAAGTAACAGCACTGGAACTGAGTAACAGCACTGGAGCTGAGTGCCCCACTGGAACTGAGTAACAGCACTGGAACTGAGTGACCCCACTGGAACTGAGGAACCGCACTGGCACTGTGTGACCCCACTGCAACTGAGTAACCCCACTGGAACTGAGTAACAGCACTGGAACTGAGAGAGCCCACTGGAACTGAGGAACCGCACTGGAACGGAGTAACCCCACTGGAACTGAGAGACCCCACTGGAACTGAGAGACCCCATTGGAACTGAGTAACCCCACTTGAACTCAGTAACAGCACTGGAACTGAGTAACAGCACTGGAACTGAGTGACCCCACTGGAACTGAGTAACAGCACTGGAACTGAGAGTGACCCCACTGGAACTGAGGTACCGCACTGGAACTGTGTGACCCCACTGCAACTGAGTTAGCCCACTGGAACTGAGTAACAGCACTGGAACTGAGAGACTCCACTGGAACTGAGTAACCCCACTGGAACTGAGTAACCCCACTGGACCTGAGTAACCGCACTGAAACTGAGTAACGCCACTGGAGCTGAGTAACACCATTTGAGCTGAGTGATCCCACTGGAACTGAGTAACCCCACTGGAACTGAGAGATCGCACTGGAACTGAGTGACCCCACTGGAACTGAGTGACCCCACTGGAACTGAGTGACCCCACTGGAGCTGAGTGACCCCACTGGAGCTGAGTGACCGACTGGAACTGAGTGACCCCACTGGAACTGAGTGACCCCACTGGAACTGTTTGACTCACTGGAACCAAGTGACCCACTGGAACCGAGTGACCCACTGGAACCGAGTGACCCGACTCAATCCGAATGACCGCACTGCAGCGTAGTGATTCACTCAATCTGAGTGAATCGAATCAATCTGACTGACCTCCAGGAGGTGATTAATCCACTGGATCATGTTGACTCCACTCTCCCTGATTAACTGCATGACATCTTCCTGATCGTCCTGCAGGTAACCAACCCCACTGAATCAGATTTACCCCAACAGAAGTGGCTGACCCCTGGATCGGATGTGATCCAATTGGATCTCACTGATCCACTGGGAGTGACTGGATTCACTGTACTCGCTGGCTGCGAAATGATCTGCAAGCTTATAGAATCTAAACAGATGCAGTTTAATCGTATTCGGCTTGAAGATGTTTTGCTGTGGTGATTTCAATGGCCATGCTGCAGGTACTGAGTGCAGCAGAGGTTCTGTATTTTAATAGCCGAGTACGGGTGAAGTTCCGGAGAATACTAATAACTCTGCTGAAGTCAATAGCGATGGAAGTAAAGTTGCCAGTTAAGACAATAAGACCATAAGACATAGGAGCGGAAGTAAGGCCATTCGGCCCATCGAGTCCACTCCACCATTCAATCATGGCTGATTTCAACTCCATTTACCCGCTCTCTCTCCATAGCCCTTAATTCCTCGAGAAATCGAGAATTTATCAACTTCTGTCTTAAAGACACTCAACGTCCCGGCCTCCACCGCCCTCTGTGGCAATGAATTCCACAGACCCACCACTCTCTGGCTGAAGAAATGTCTCCTCATCTCTGTTCTAAAGTGACTCCCTTTTATTCCAAGGCTGTGCCCCCGGGTCCTATTCTCCCCTGCTAATGGAAACAACTTCCCTACGTCCACCCTATCTAAGCCATTCATTATCTTGTAAGTTTCTATTAGATCTCCCCTCAACCTCCTAAACTCCAATGAATATAATCCCAGGATCCTCAGACATTCATCGTATGTTAGGCCTACCATTCCTGGGATCATCCGTGTGAATCTCCGCTGGACCCGCTCCAGTGCCAGTATGTCCTTCCAGAGGTGTGGGGCCCAAAATTGCTCACAGTATTCTAAATGGGGCCTAACTAATGCTTTATAAAGCTTCAGAAGTACATCCCTGTATTTATATTCCAAGCCTCTTGAGATAAATGACAACATTGCATTTGCTTTCTTAATTACGGACTCAACCTGCAAGTTTACCTTTAGAGAATCCTGGACTAGGACTCCCAAGTCCCTTTGCAATTCAGCATTATGAATTTTTTCACCGTTTAGAAAATAGTCCATGCCTCTATTCTTTTTTCCAAAGTGCAAGGCTTCGCACTTGCCCATGTTGAATTTCATCAGCCATTTCTTGGACCACTCTCCTAAACTGTCTAAATCTTTCTGCAGCCTCCCCACCTCCTCCATACTACCTGCCCCTCCACCTATCTTTGTATCATTGGCAAACTTAGCCAGAATGCCCCCAGTCCCGTCATCTAGATCATTAATATATAAAGAGAACAACTGTGGCCCCAAACTGAACCCTGCGGGACACCACTCGTCACCAGTTGCCATTCCGAAAAAGAACCTTTTATCCCAACTCTCTGCCTTCTGCCTGACAGCCAATCGTCAATCCATGTTAGTACCTTGCCTCGAACACCATGGACCCTTATTTTACTCAGCAGTCTCCCGTGAGGCACCTTATCAAAGGCCTTTTGGAAGTCAAGATAGATATCATCCATTGGCACTCCTTGGTCTAACCTATTTGTCATCTCTTCATAGAACTCTAACAGGTTTGTCAGGCACGACCTCCACTTACTAAATCCATGCTGACTTGTCCTAATCTGACCCTGCACTTCCAAGAATTTAGAAATCTCATCCTTAACAATGGATTCTGGAATCTTGCCAACAACCGAGTTTAGGCTAATTGGCCTATAATTTTCCATCTTTTTCCTGGTTCCCTTCTTGAACAGGGGCGTTACAACAGCGATTTTCCAATCCTATGGGACTTTCCCTGACTCCAGTGACTTTTGAAAGATCATAACTAACGCCTCCACTATTTCTTCAGCTACCTCCTTTAGAACTCTAGGATGTAGCCCATCTGGGCCTGGAGATTTATCAATTTTTAGACCTCTTAGTTTCTCTAGCACTTTCTCCTTTGTGATGGCTACCATATTCAACTCTGTCCCCTGACTCTCCGGAATTGTTGGGATATTACTCATGTCTTCTGCTGTGAAGACTGACGCAAAATACTTATTTAGTTCCTCAGCTATTTCCTTGTCTCCCATCACTAGATTACCAGCGTCATTTTGGAGCGGCCCAATGTCTACTTTTGCCTCCCATTTGTTTTTAATGTATTTAAAGAAACTTTTACTATCATTCCTAATGTTACTGGCTAGCCTACCTTCATATGTGATCCTCTCTTTCCTTATTTCTCTCTTTGTTATCCTGTTTGTTTTTGTAGCCTTCCCAATCTTCTGACTTCCCACTACTCTTTGCCACATTATAGGCTTTCTCTTTTGCTTTGATGCATTCCCTAACTTCCTTTGTCAGCCATGGCTGCCTAATCCCCCCTCTGATAACCTTTCTTTTCTTTGGGATGAACCTCTGTACTGTGTCCTCAATTACTCCCAGAAACTCCTGCCATTGCTGTTCTACTGTCTTTCCCACTAGGCTCTGCTCCCAGTCGATTTTCGTCAGTTCCTCCCTCATGCCCCTGTAGTTACCTTTATTTAACTGTAACACCTTTACATCTGATTCTACCTTCTTTCTTTCAAATTGGAGATTGAATTCTACCATATTATGATCACTGCCTCCTAAGTGTTCCCTTACTTTAAGATCTTTAATCAAGTCTGGCTCATTACATAACACTGAGTCCAGAATGGCCTGTTCCCTCGTGGGCTCCATCACAAGCTGTTCCAAAAAGCCCTCCTGTAAACATTCAATGAATTCCCTTTCCTTGGGTCCACTGGCAGCATTATTTACCCAGTCCACCTGCATATTGAAGTCCCCCATGATCACTGTGACCTTGCCTTTCTGACATGCACTTTCTATTTTGTGGTGCATTTTGTGCCCCTGGTCCTGACCACTGTTAGGAGGCCTGTACATAACTCCCATTATGGTTTTTTTGCCTTTGTGGTTCCTCAACTCTACCCACACAGACTCCACATCATCTGACCCTATGTTGTTTAGTGCTATTGATTTAATTTCATTCCTAATTAACAAGGCAACCCCGCCCCCTATGCACACCTCTCTGTCTTTTCGATAGGTTGTGAATCCCTGGATGTTTAAATGCCAGTCCTGAACCCCCTGCAACTACGTCTCTGTGATGCCTACCACATCATACCTGCCAGTCACAATCTGGGCCACAAGCTCATCTACCTTGTTCCGTACACTGCGCGCATTTAAATATAGCACCTTTAATTCTCTATTGACCGTCCCTTTTTGTTTTCTTAGTGTGGTGGACGTTGGTTTACTGAGCCTTTCCATACACTGCGTCATATTTTGTGGGATGGGGACTATCGTAACCTCTCCTGAGTTCTGCCTTTTTGTGCTTTTATGTATTCCTAAGCAGCTACGCTTCCCACTGATTACTTCACCTCTTGGTTCCCTGACTTTCCCTTCCCCCCAATCTCTAGTTTAAAGTCGTATTGACCACCCTATTTACTCTTTTCGCCAGAACACTGGTCCCAGCTCGGTTCAGGTGGAGACCATCCCAACGGTATAGGTCCCCCCTGTCCCAAAACTGATGCCAGTGTACCATGAAAAGGAACCCCTCTTTCCCACACCACTCTTTCAGCCACGTGTTAACTTCCCTTATTCTTGCCTCCCTATGCCAATTTGCACGTGGCTCGGGCAGTAATCTGGAGATTATGACCCTTGAGGACCTGTTTTTTAATTTGAATCCTAGCTCTTTATAATCTCTAAACAGGTCCTCTTTTCTAGACTTGCCTATGTTGTTGGTACCGACATGGACCACAACAACTGGATCCTCCCCCTCCCTCTCCAGTATCCTTTCAAGCCGGTCAGAGATGTCCCGCACCCTAGCACCGGGCAGGCAACATACCATGCGGGATTCTTTATCCTGCTCACAAAGGATACTATCTATCCCCCTGATAATAGAATCCCCTACAACTACAACTTGCCTATTCACTCCCTCCCCTTGAATGGCCTGCTGAACCATGGTGCCTTGGTCAGCTGACTCATCCTTCCTGCAGCCCTGTTCGCCATCCACACAGGGAGCAAGTGCCTCATACCTGTTGGACAGGGTCAAGGGCTGAGGCTCCTGAGTTCCTGACTGCTGGTTCCCTTTACCTGCCTGACTTGCAGTCACACCTTGCTGTCCCTGGCCACTGGCAGGATTTAAACTACTTACTCTGACAGGTGTGACTGCCTCCTGAAACACAGTGTCCAGGTAAGTCTCCCCCTCCCGGATGTGCCTCAGTGTTTGAAGCTCAGACTCCAGCTCATCAACTCTGAGCCGGAGCTCTTCGAGCAGCCAACACTTACTGCAGATGTGGTCGCTGCAGCTCGCAATGGGATCAGCCAGCTCCCACATCAAGCAGCTCAAGCACATCACCTGACAAGCCATCACTAATTAATTAATTAGTTTAATTTAAGTTTACGAGTTTAGCTGTGTTTTTTTTAAATTTGGGGCAGATTTGCTATCAACCAATCAGATCACAGCTTCCCTCTGACGTCACTTTTGGGGGGAAAAAATGGAAAATGAAGTTCCTGTTAGGTTTTTATATTCACAGAGACTGCTCCTCCTCCTCCGAACGGCTCCCGAAATTAGGCCTGGAGAAAGAGAGAGAACAAAACAGTCGGGAAAAAGCACCGTCTCCCACTCTTCACCGAATTATCTCACTGCACCAAATTACCAAATTCTCACTCTGTCTGTGTCTCACTCACTCAGGCTGTGTCTCCTTGACCAGCGCAATACTTACTAAGTGCGTTTTCTGTCTGTCTTTTATACAGACTTTAGGATGACTCAGACTAAAACTTCAAAGAGAAGAATACAATGTGTACCTTTGTTCCCCTTAACAGGCCCCAGGTGACTGCCCAAGTTGTATATGACGGATCTCTGGTGCCAAAAGCTCTTAAAGTAAGAATATCAGCCAAATGTGCCCAGCTGCTGACATAATGCATACATAATTTTACCTCATGTTTATTCATATTTACTGCACTTTACCCTGAATAGCACCATTCAAACACATCTCTTGGCTTTTCTTTTAAATTCAACAACATATGACCAGAAATGGGATGATGTTGGAAGGCATGTTCGAGTTTGTGATTAATTTTCATTTTGCAGCACAATGCTATTGATTCTTTTCAGATTTGCAGTTGGTTGCTGTAAGACGGCAACATGAATCGCCCCGATTTTTAAAAGAATTTTCTTTCATTATTCCTTTGTTTTAATAGTTATTGGTTTCATTTTGATTTGTAGCCCTGCCCACTCGTGAACTGAACAATTGTTGGCAAAGGTCAACAACAACACCAACTTGCATCTTTATAGCAACATTCATGGGGTCAAACATCCCAAGGTGCATCTCAAAATTATAATCGGAGCCAAAGTAACTGACACCAACTCAAAAAAAAAGAGACAAAGGACAAACTTAAGGTTAGTCAAAGGTGTAGGTTGTAAGGGGCGTGTGGGAGGGGGGGCGTTTCAAGGAGAAGAGAGGAGGGGGAAGAGGTTTGTGGAGGAAATTCCAGAGTTGAGGGTTAAGACAGTTGGGCCGGCATAGTAGCACAGTGGTTATCACCGTTGCTTCACAACACCAAGGACTCGGGTTCTATTCCCAGCTTCGATCACTGTCTGTGCAGAGTCTGCACGTTCTCCCCGTGTCTGCATGGGTTTCCTCCCACAAGTCCTGAAAGGCATGCTTGTTAGGTAATTTGGATATTCTGAATTCTCCCTCTGTGCACCCGAAGTGGTGCCAGAATGTGGCGACTAGGGGCTTTTCACAGTAACTTCACTGCAGTGTTAATGTAAGCCTACTTGTGATACTAATAAAGGTTATTATCATTACATGGCCCTCTCACCCACGGGAATACGCTTGGATTGTGTGAAGTGCTCACTTACCCACGATTGCCAATTCACAATTAGCAATTCGGCCGCATAGCCAGAGGCCTCAGCAGTCGGTGGGGGTTATGGGTGCTCGGTGGGGCAGACGGGCAGGGACAGGTGTGCCCTGGAAGGGGTTCACATGATCCAGGGGTTGGCATGGTGGTGCCCACGCGGTTGCCCCCACAGCACCTCCCCCGATTCTCCCATGGTGGCCCACCCATGCGGAGGGTCCCCCATCCCCAGCCATGGGTCCCCCACCCCCAGTCAAAGGTCCCCCACCCGCTGCCAAGCAAGGCGGCAAACCCAGCGCCCTCGGACTCCATGCCTGTGAGCAACGATGGCTGCTCAGCTCCTCAGCTCCCCACAGAAGCCCTTCCACCAGGTTCATGTTTTTAAAAAGGGCTACTAATCAGCACCAGCATGACCACTTGCTGGGGAGGCCGCTGAATGATGGAAGGCTGTTGAATATGGGGTGACTATCATTAATTGTATTGTGCTTAGATGGTGATAATTGGTTTCTCGACACCCAACGGCAAAATCCGGATTTCACCAACGGGATCGGGCCAGTTGCATCGCAAACTGTTTGCCGCCTTGCGCAGTTCACGTTATTGGCGTCTCCCGCTATTCACCGCCCCGTTTCACTTGAGCGAGAGCACAGCGAGGCTGGAGAATCACGCCCTATAAATTAGTAGATGTACCCAAATTGCAGTTGGATAACTGTATTCATACATCATTTAATCCTAATTATTAGATGCGAATGGACATAAATAATTTTGAAACACTTTTGATTGATATATTGTAAGATATGTTAAGGTATAATATGCACTGTATTTCTTTGTTGCAAGCTGGCAGACCAAATGGTGGATGACTAGAGCCCATGCTATAGCTTGAAATAAAGACTTTTTTTAAACTCCAAGAATGTACATCTGGTCACTCATGAGTGAGTGGGTGAGGTACACTGTAGCCAAATAGCTGTCTTCCCTCCCTCAACAAATGGCAATGAGGTAGGGATCCGCTCGGGCCAGATGCGATAACAGGACCACAATTTGGTGAGTATTATCTTTGGTCATACTCCTAACTGGGTGCTGGCGCATAGCCAGCAGTTTAACTGGCGGACCTGGACTGAGAGTAGACCCGACAAAGGGGGTGGATGAGGGGAGTGAAGTGCATTGTTGCTAATATAATAATAATAATTGCTTATTGTCACAAGTAGGCTTCAATGAAGACACTGTGTAAAGCCCCTAGTCGCCACATTCCGGCACCTGTTCGGGGAGGCTGGTACGGGAATTGAACCTGCGCTGCTGCCTTGTTCTGCATTACAAGCCAGCTGTATGGACCACTGTGCTAAACCAGCCCCTTGCTAATCTCCTCCCAAATGAGAGCAACAAATTACACAGTGGTATTACATAGTAATAAAGACTTAATTACCCGCAAAGACTCGCTTTCAAAGTATCATCTTGCATCATTGACTTTGTCAATATATGTGTTTGTCGAACTTCACTTTGATGAAGGAGTAGTGCTCCGAAAGCTCGTGATTCCAAACAAACCTATTGGACTTTAACCTGGTGTTGTAAGGCTTCTTATAGTGGTGAAGTTTCATTCGAGGAGGATGCCCTGAGTGTATGAATTCACACAGGCAACTGCGAAATAAATAAGACAAGGAAAAGGTGGAATAGGCAGAACTCGAGTTCATTGATGAATGGTGAGGTGAAGGAACAATGTCCCTTTTCCTCTCCAAGAAGGATCGCACACCAATTGATAAAATTCAAAAAACAGGGGTGGATTCCAACAGATCCCAACTCCACTGGGCAATAAAGAGTGGTGGAAGGCTCAAACAGGTGATAAATACGGAGACATCCATTCTGCTTATCTTCAGCCTGTACGTCCAACAATCCAAGTTCATGCATCAACAAAGTTCAAATTAAATTGTAGATGAAATGAAGGCTTGTGTTAAATAATTCTTGAATCCAGCTCTGAGTCAAGGTCAGAGGTCCAGTTTGGCAGCGATCCAATTTGAACTTTTCAAAACAGTCGCGTTTAAAAAAATTAACTGTTAAGATTTATTTCAAATTTGGTTAAGTAACGAACATTGGAAATTGAAATTGGTTTAAAGGAGAAAAAAAGTACAAAGAAAAGAAATTGGCCCAAAATTGAAGAAAATAGGAGAAATTTTTTAATGATGTAAAGTGGACATTGCATGCCAAGATTTCTCGTGCCACTCCCTGCCATTTTAGATTCTGCAGGAAAGTTAACCATTTCAACAGACAGCTGATTTGTTTTTAAACCGCCTGGAAACTTCTGTGTCTATGACTATATATGTGTTTAAATTACTTGATATAAGGTTTATTAATAATAATAATAATAATAATAATAATAATCGCTTATTGTCAAAAGTGGGCTTCAATGAAGTCACTGTGAAAAGCCCCTAGTCGCCACATTCCTGCACCTGTTCGGGGAGGCTGGTACAGGAATTGAACCCGCGCTGCTGGTCTTGTTCTGCATTACAAGCCAGCTCTTTAGCCCACTGTGCTAAACCGGCCCCTAAACCGGTTTAATGGTGGATTTATAGGAACTCAATAACGCCAACTAAATATGGAAATTTTAAGCATAATCTGGAGGAATTTGGAGTAAATGTGAGAATTTTATTGTGTTATCACATCGACCCCAGATAGACAACAAAGTTTTTATAAGTGGTATGTGTTGGGTGAGAATGCGTTTGAGATTTGAATCAACAAAAAATAGGTGATGCCTATTAAATCAGGCGTTGGAATAAGTTATAATGAAGGGGGATCTTGTTTTTTTTTTAATTTTAAGCAAGGGATTGTGAGTTATAATCATGAATTTACACTGCAGAAGGAGGCCATTCGGCCCATCGAGTCTGCACCGGTTCTTGGAAAGATCATCCTATTTAAGCTCACACCTCCACCCTATCCCCGTAACCCAGTAACCCCACCTAAACTTTTTGGTCACTAAGGGCAATTTATCATGGCCAATCCACCTGACCTGCACATCTTTGGTCTGTGGGAGGAAACTGGAGCACCCGGAGGAAACCCACGCAGACACGGGGAGAACGTGCAGACTCCGCACAGATAGTGACCCAAGCCGGGAATTGGACGCGGGACCCTGGAGCTGTGAAGCTGTGGTAGTGCTCTGTCTCTTTAAGAAGCTGTCGCTGCAAGAGAATGGTGAGAATTAACTGGTGAGGTATGGTGGTACAGTGGTTAGCACTGCTGCCTCACAGCGCAGGGGCCAAGGTCCCTTGGCCGCAGAAAAATACTTTTCACTGTACTTCGGTACATGTGACAATAAATATCAATCAATCAACCAGTCAATTCCGGCCTTGGATCATTGTCTGTGCGGAGTCTGCACGTGCTCCCCGTGTCTGCGTGGGTTTCCTCCGGTTTCCTCCCACAGTCCAAAGATGTGCAGGTTAGGTGGATTGGCTATGCCAAATTGCCCCTTAGAGCCCAAGAGATGTGCAGATGAGGTTATGGGGATAGGAGGGGTGATCTAGGTAGGGTGCTCTTTCAGAGGATTGGTGCAGACTTGATGGGCCGAGTGGCCTCCTTCTGCACTGTAGAGATTTTATGGTCTGAAATTTACGAGCTGTGAGACTGTGTGTTTCGTTGTTTTATAAGGATGTTCTTAGATTTGTGTTATCATTATTTTGGGCTACATTTGTTCAGGTTTATCTTAACCCCATCTTGAGTCTTTAATTGCAGGCATTTTGGAAGTTTAAAGCAGAACCACATGAGCACTTATGTAATCCATTTTGGTCATTGTTGTCTTTTTAATCTTTTTTTAAAATGTTTCCAATTTCGGGGCAACTTAACATCAATCCACCTACCCTGCACATCTTTGGGGTTTGGGGTTGAGACCCACGCAGACATGGTGAGAATATGCAAACTCCACACAGGCATCAATCCAGAGCTGGGATTGAACCCTGGTCCTTGGCGCCGTGAGGCAGCAGTGCTAACCACTGCACCACCGTGCCGCCCTGGTCATTGTTGTTTAAAAGGCGGGCTATGTATTTCTGCTTGCGTATGGATGACATTTGTATGTTGTATGTTTCAAGCTTTAATGTTTTCTGTCTGATTTTGTGATTTTGAGATCAAAGCTTAAGTGATTTAAGTCAACCAGCTAACAAAAATGAACTGCAATTAATGAAGCTTTATGTTCAAAAGTTATCAACCTGGATTCATGTTCACTGGCCGGAAGCATGATTGCAGCATAGTTTGATAAACATGGGCTAATTTTAATCAGACACAATTTCACACATGTGAGGACATGATAGTTTTGACAGGATTAATAAAATCTTGGCATATTTGTAATGATTATGACCAATCCTGTGTTAGATTGATCTCGGGTGAAAGCTTCTCAAAGAGTTAATCCTGACACAACTGGCGCAATGAAAAAGGAAAATTTTATGACCGGATACGGAGGAAATAGTTCAAAAGGAGAGATTGGTGAATAAAAATGGGTCCCTGACCCAGAGGAGGAATTACACTTTCAGGGGCCCCACGCTTTGCCTCTATGCTCCAGCCCCATGTCATGCCCCACTCAGTGACGTAGCAGCCCTCCCGCAATGCCATTGAGCCCGCCCGAATGGCGTCGATCCCTGCCCACAATGATGTCAAACCTCACCCTGAATGAAGTTAATGCCCTCCTGACCTCACCAACCCTCAGCTCACAGTGTAAGGCACAGAAACCCAAAATTCCACCCTCGCTGCCCAGACTGATTGCTACCCAGCCTTCTCACTCTCAGCCCTGCTGCCTGGCTGGTCTCTGGCCCTGGTTGAGTTGCCTCTCCTCCTGTTGGCTGCTGTTCCCCGATTCACCGAGACTCAAAGGTGGCACTTGCCTGGCCTTCTTCGCATCAAAGGTGGCCAGGCCTCGAGCATCGACCCCCGAATACCACGTGTGCTCCTGACTGGCTGCTGATCCTGTCTATCGAGCCAGGTTTCTCACCCTGGCCGTCCAGTTGCAGCCCAGTCCAGCCCTCTCATTCTCACCCCTGCCTGCCTGGCCTCTGGCTCTGGTCACGTCACCCCACTCCCGGTGGTTGTTGCTCACGTAGTCCCTGAGACACGACGCCATTACTTGCCTGGTTTTCGTCACACCGCAAGATTGCTGCTCTGTACACCTCTTGCTCGAGTGTCTTGGCCTCAGGCTTCAATGACTGTGTGTGTTCCTGACTGGCTGCTGGTGAACATAGAACATACAGTACAGAAGGAGGCCATTCGGCCCATCAAGTCTGCACCGACACACTTAAGCCCTCACTTCCACCCTATTCCCGTAACCCAATAACCCCTCTTAACACTTCCACCCTGTTCCAGTAACCCAATAACCCCTCTTAACCTTTTTTGGTCACTAAGGGCAGTTTAGCATGGCCAATCCACCTAACCGGCACATCTTTGGACCCACGCAGACACAGGGAGAACATGCAGACTCACCACAGACAGTAACCCAGCAGGGAATCGAACCTGGGACTCAGGCACTGTGAGGCCACAGTGCTAATCACTTGTGCTGCTGGCTGTCTGGCCTGGTGACCTCTGTTCGTTTTGCTTAGTTGCCCACTTGCCTTCCTCAGCCCTGGCCTGGAGGCCAAGACTTGCCTCCACTGCTCCCCTCATGGGCCAGAGCCTGCTCCCTGCCTCATTTAAGGCTTTGCAGGCTCACATCCCGATGTTAGGTTGGCGACTTCACTTTTGCCTCAGGCTGACAACCAGACTGAATCCCAGAAGCCTGGCTGCTGCTATGCACCTTTACTTAATGGAAGTTCAGAAACTTCATACCAATCCAAGAGATCAATCTCTCAGCACCTCGCAACATCTGGCAAGCTTTTTACCCACTCTAAAGGGGAGTTCGCCAATCAGAGCCCGATGTTTTTCTGTATTGCCTGCTGATAGGTTCAAGAAGTTTAAATGAGCCTATCGGCACATTCAGAAGTTCCAAGGCTTTGATTGATGTCCCCAAGGTGTTCCCACCACTTCTCCATATGGGAACCCCCATCGGCCGGGTACCCGCGCTGCAGCGCTGCGTGTTTCACTGAAAGTCCGCCTCTGCTCTGACCGTGTTCTTCTTAGATTAAAACCAAAGAAGAGTGATGATGTAATGACGTCCAATTAGACCAATCGCAGATTGCTCAAGCACCCCTTAAACCAATTAAGAATTAGTCTCGCCTCATTTAGGATAATTAGAATGCAATAACATCATTGGTCACACTGTGGGATGCAGGATGCAATAAGTTAATAAGCAGCAGCGTTCACTGACCAAGTTGCGCATTGAGTATGGAACACAGTAGTGTCCGCTGTTTGGAAGAAAAATGGGTCCCTGACCCAGAGGAGGATCTGCAAGACGTGCCAGATCATCGATATGGATACCACTATTACACGTGAGAACACCACCCACCAGGTACGCGGTACATACTCGTGCGACTCGGCCAACGTTGTCTACCTCATACGCTGAAGGAAAGGATGTCCCGAAGCGTGGTACATTGGCGAGACCATGCAGACGCTGCGACAACGAATGAACGGACATCGCGCAACAATCACCAGGCAGGAATGTTCCCTTCCAGTCGGGGAACACTTCAGCAGTCAAGGGCATTCAGCCTCTGATCTCCGGGTAAGCGTTCTCCAAGGCGGCCTTCAGAACCCGCGACAACGCAGAATCGCCGAGCAGAAACTTATAGCCAAGTTCCGCACACATGAGTGCAGCCTCAACCGGGACCTGGGATTCATGTCGCATTACATTCATCCCCCACCATCTGGCCTGCGAAATCCTACCAACTGTCCTGGCTTGGTACAATTCACACCTCTTTAACCTGGGGCTACCCCATCTCTGGATCTGTAAAGATTTAATCACCTGCTAATGCTCGCATTCCAAGCATTGTTTGGCATCTTTGAATTTGTCTATATATGTGTTTCTGGAACAGACCTCTTCATTCACCTGAGGAAGGAGCAGCGCTCCGAAAGCTAGTGACATCGAAACAAACCTGTTGGACTTTAACCTGGTGTTGTAAGATTTCGTACTGGAAGAAAAAGGTTAAGGGAGAGGAAATGTCAACAGGTCCAGTTTTGATAATTCCCAAAAACCAAGAGGAGGGGGGACTGAAAGAGTTAAAAAGCATACAAGCTTAAAAATCATGCAAGCTGCTCGCTATTAAACTCTTAAAGATAGATAATAACATGAGTGAGACCAGCAGCCTTAGCCCAGACTGTCTACAGACAACAGTCAAGGGCCAGATTATAGAGAACTCTTTATCTGACACAATTCACATCCAAGGATTCAATCAACATTGTGCAGCTCATGTGGGTCCACTGGGACAATGGGGAAGGGAGTTGATACATCACTGGTCAAAATATATTCTTATCATACCCATGTCCGGACGTTAGTGTATAAACAGCGAAATAAATGCTTGTTGATATTATAATTAAGTAGATGTACCCAAATTGCAATTGGATAACTGTATTCATATGTTATACATCATGTAATCCTAATTATCGGCTGTGAATGAACATAGATAATTTTAGAACTAATGTAATATTTTGATTGGTGTATGTTAATTACTAATAATGGGGTAGCACAGTGGTTAGCTGCTGTCTCGCAGCTCCAGGGTCCTAGGTTCAATTCCAGCCTCGGGTGACTGTCTGTGTGGAGGTTGCACTTTCTCCCCATGTCTGCATGGTTTCCTCCGGGTGCTCCGGTTTCCTCCCACAGTCCAAAGATGTGCAGGTTAGGTGGATTGGCCATGATAAATTGGCCCTTAGTGTCTAAAAGATTAGGTGGGTTTGTGGGTTACGTTGTAGGGTGGAGGCATGGTCTTAAGTAGGGTGCTCTTTCCAAGGGTCGGTGCAGACTCGATGGGCTGAATGGCCTCCTTCTACACTGTAAATTCCATGATGAAGATAAGATAAAGATACAATTGCCACCTAATTTCTGCAGTTCTGCGAGCTGGAATGACTAGCTCCCATGAAATAAAGGCTATTTTTAAAACACCAGGAATCTTCGTCTGGTCACTCGTGAGTGAGTGGGTGGGTTACACTATAGCCAAATAGTTGTATTCTCTCCCACTACAGCACTTAACTTGGAAGTTAGTATATGATTGAGAATATCAATGATGAGTCATTTGAATGTACTTCAACTAGACTCCAGGTAAAGAATGGCTCATTTGCCAGTTCAGAGGAGGGCAAGATGGGAGACAAATCTTGCTGCAAAGAACTCAAATGAGGGACAAAATTTTGAGCCTGTGTTCGCCATCAGTGAGAACGGTGACACGAGCGTAAACTACCGCAAGAGTCGGGAAATGTGATTTTCGCCGGCAAGATCGCGTTTCCCGATTTGTGATGTAACGAGAATCCCACCATGGAAGGTCAAGAACCTTATTTAAATACATCAACATATCATTAGTGAACCTTTCCGCTGGGACTTCCTCCACCCCCAACCCCCTCAATGAACATTCATCGGGCGCCGGTGTGATTTACAACAGCTGTATAAAAGTGAGAAACTGGTGACCTCAACTCCGAAGAGGATATTGGAGATGAGCGTTCAGGACCCTATTACTCTCCAGGGTGCCAATTGCAGAGGGGGCATCAGAAAGGGTGCAGGGGATCCAGTTAAATGTAATTTGGGTCTGGTGGGGAGGTGGGTGCATGGGGGGGGGGGCTTTGTGACTCAGCATTTCGGGGGAGATGGTGGTTGCTCGCAGGCCTTAGCGGCACTTCACTACTTTGGTCCTCCAAGTCTCAAGGTGTGTGCCAACTGGTGTGCACAGTTTAGCTTCTCAGGTCCCACTTGCTGGGCTTATGTCCATTTCTCCACTGAGGGATTGCCATGTAGACTAGCAGCTGGAGCTGGGCGAGAGCAGGTGAAATCACTGGGTAAGCACAGGGGGCAACTCCACCCAACTCCTTGGGTGGAGTCCTGTGAAATGCCAGGCTGCGTGGTCAGTGGGGGCATCTGACAAGGGATGTTGAGCACCTACATGAGGGATGAAAACTCTCACACACTGGGAGGACAAGTGCAGACAGAAATATCCCCAACCCCTCAGGCTTCAAAATGCACCCTCAGGGCATGTCTGGAAGAGAAAAACCACTGGCTATGGAGGCCACGCCTTCAGGGAATAAAGTCTGAGGCTTTTTTCATTCGTTCATGCATTAGCGATCAACATGGGTTTTTACAACAATGGTTTCATGGTGTTGCTAACTTTTGGTTGGCTCTTAATTCAAAATTTGCTCTGTTTGTTTAACCTTTGCTCTAGAGTCGCCAGGTATCTTTATGATACCGCCACGAGGTTCAAGTTCAAGTAATGATCAATAACTCAACACACCAATTGGTAAGATTCAAATCAAAGCACATTTATTATACACAGTAAATCACTACTCATGCATAAACTCTACTTTCTAGGCTATTCCCATCACTAAAAGCTTCGGACTGGCCCACCAGGTCAGGGGAACAAATGGCCTTTTGTTCAGGTCCTGAGTCTGCAGGATTCAAAAGCTGGTATGAACTTGTAGTTAGGAGCGCCTATCTCGTAGCGAGCATTGACTTGAGACTTACTTGGTTGATGGCAGCAAGGCAGGTCACTGTCAAGGGTTGGTTCAAGTTGCTGAGTGACCCTGCCAAAGAAGGACGATTTGAACTTGGGGGTTTAACTTTATAGTCCCCAGGGGCCTCCCGCCCTTCGGGGCGGACCCCGTACCTGGTTCCAAGTGATTGGACTGCATTCCGATCACTTGGATCGAGTTCTCCAATGTTGGAGCGGTTCCTTGATCGCTGGGCAGTCCCTAAGTGTCCGTTGGCCTTCCTTTGTCTTGGCTCCTGCTGGCGCCGAGGAGTCTGGCTTGGCTTTATTCACCTTAACTGTTGCCATTGTGCCTTGGAATCGCTCATTACTATGCAGATGGCTGCTGGTTTCAGTGCTGTCTGGTTGTTTTGCAAGTTCCAATATACATGATTTCTGCACTTGCTAGTCTTTGCCTGTGTTGGCTGAATTTCCCTTCAGCCTTTGCGGTTCTCCATTTTAAGTCGGGAAGTGGCCAACCCAGGTGGCTACAATGGTCACCTTTAGACTCTTAATACCAGACTTTTACTGAATTCAAATTTCACCATCTACATGGTGGGTTTCGAGCACGGGTCCCCAGAGCATGACTCTGGGCCTCTGGATTACTAGTCCAGTGACAATACCACTACGCCACTGCCTCCACTGCCAGCCAGTGGTCGGTTGTTCAAGGTGGCAGGCTCATTTAATCCACAGCCCATAAGAGCTGAAATGAAAATGAAATGAAAATCGCTTATTGTCACAAGTAGGCTTCAAATGAAGTTACTGTGAAAAGCCCCTAGTCGCCACATTCCGGATCCTGTTCGGGGAGACTGTTACGGCAATGTGGTGCCATATGAGGATTAGGGTTACTGCAAATTGTTGTCCAAAGCCATCTTAGGAAAATATGCTACCCTTACATGGCCTACATGTGACTCCAGACGCACAGCAATGTGGTTGACTCTTAATTGCCCTCAGGGATGGGCACAAAACGCTGGCCCAGCCAGCGATGCCCTCACACCATGAACACATTTTTAAAAGATCTTCATTTGTTCCGGTTCTGCTGGCAGCGACTTCCACCACAGGTTCCCGACTTCCCGCAGGTGGAGGGTGAAAACAACGGGAAAACCCTGTGACAGCGGCAGGACCGGAAGATCCCACAGCCGACCAATAGCGATGCCGCAAAACACACTACGTAGGGGATGGAAAATCCTATCCATAATCACAATTATGGTGGAAAGTTTCTCTAATGAGTAGGATATCACCTGCATCAGGTGCGGTGTCATTAACTCATACTCTTCACCTTAGATTTCAATGCCTAAATCAGATTCAAATCTTGTGGAAGGTGTTTTCAGTGCTTTGAAGCGTGATATATTTAATTTGATGATTTGCAAACTACACTTAGCAGTGATCATTGGTCCTTTTGTGCAGGTCGCAACAAATGGCTGGTTGTCATGGGGGCTTTTTGCTTCCCAACATGGAGAGGTGTAGCTCTAAATGTCATGTTTCATTCTGTATTTATTCTCATTCGATCCTTCCATTGTCAATCATATTCTTATACGTGTTAATCATTAGCTCCACGGGGTGGCTCAGCAAGACATGTGTGCATAGGGCGTGCAAAGGTGAGTTTAGCTGGAGGCCTTCCAGTCGTCAAGTGAGGTGTAACGATGTATTGGCAAAGAAATCACAAGAACGTTTGCTTCCACGATTTACATTCAGCTGTACATTTCACATTTTTGAAGATAAGCATAAATCTTGTGACTTTTCCATTAGCTCTTGGCCAATTGGATGTGATTTTCATTTGAATGAACCTAGGCAGATTTACTGAACTAATCGCTGTTGAATGGGGGTCCCTTGTCACTTCTTGCTGTTTGAGGGCCTCCAAACAAAGCTGGTCAAGCTTTCAGACAACTGCTTTTTGTCGAAGTAGACATAACAATTTCTATGACTGGGAATCTGCGGCAGTCCTCGGTGACCACAGGCAAGTTTTCACCAGTGGACAAACTCTTGGAGGTAGTTCAGACATGTTAATGGATCATGAAGGTTTGAAAATGTGGTTGCTCGAGATGGCAAGCACTGATTGATTTTGTGCACCACTATGTGGTCAATTCCAGGGGACCATACATTTTTCCGAAGGAATTGTTTGGTTTTGACAATTCCTCGGTGACCTACATCGGTGATACATTCCTTCAATGAAGGTGCAGTGGCAATACAACTGCCACGTAACACAAGATTAGATGTGGTGTAACGGCCAGCTCATTTCGAACATCGTGAGGAGCATGTAGGGGCGACACAGTAGCACTGTGGTTAGCACTGTTGCTTCACAGCGCCAGGGACCTGGGTTCGATTCCCGGCTTAGGTCACTGTCTGTGCGGAGTCTGCATGTTCTCTCCGTGTCTGCATGGACTTTCCTACGGGTGCTCTGGTTTCTTCCCACAAGTCCCAAAAGACATGCTTGTTAGGTGAACTGGACATTCTGAATTCTCCCTCAGTGTACCAGAACAGGCGCCGGAATGTGGCGACAAGGGGATTTTCACAGTAACTTCATTGCAGTGTTAATGTAAGCCTACTTGTGATACTAAGATTATTATTATTAGTGTATGAGCGATTTCATTGGTAGATGCTCTCTCGATCACGTCTTTCCAGTTTTGTGATTGAATAATGGCCATACATATTGCAATGTCTCATCTAGTTCTGCTGCCGCTTTGCTGGCAGCTAGTTTTAGTGACCTTTTCAGTGCGGTTAGACTTACTTGGTCTATGTCTTGGTGATGTCTAGCACGAGGGGACATAGCTTTAAATTGAGGGGAGTTAGATATAAGACAGATGTCAGAGGTAGGTTCTTTACTCAGAGAGTAGTAAGGGTGTGGAATGCCCTGCCTGCAACAGTAGTGGACTCGCCAACACTAAGGGTATTCAAATGGTCATTGGATAGACATATGGACGACAAGGGAATAGTGTAGACGGGCTTTAGAGTGCTTTCAAAGGTCGGCGCAACATCGAGGGCCGAAGTGCCTGTACTGCGCTGTAATGTTCTATGTTCTACTTACTTAAGATGTTGTTCTGCAAATTTTTCCAGTAGCAACTGTCAGCAACAAACGTGGCAAGAGATAGTCCAGTAGGTTGAGCTTGCCTGGCTGATACTCAGTATGGAACCCGTGCTTTTGTAGTTTGAGTATCTAATGCTCTGTTCCAATAGATGGTTTGCTATGTGGATTGTTGAACAAGCTATGATCAGTTATCACTTCAAAATTACTTCCACACTAAGTACGGATGGAAATGTAGGATATCCCACATGATTCAGAGGCCTCCTTTCTCATTGTGCGGCATGATGGCACCGTGGTTAGCACTGCTACCTCGCAGTGGCATAGACTCAGGTTCGATTCCTGTCTTGTGTGGAGTTTGCACTTTCTCCAGTGTCTGCGTGGGTTTCCTCCGGGTGCTCCAGTTTACTCCTAGCCTGAAGATATCAAGGTTTGGTGGATTGTCCATGATCAATGTCCGGGGTTACAGTGATAGGGCAGGGGAATGGGCCGATGTAGGATGCTCTTTCAGAGGATCAGTGCAGACTCAATGGGTCGAATGGCTTCCTCTGCACTGTAGGGATTTTATAGGGAATTAATTGGTGGTGGGATTCTATAATGCTGCTGTACAGGCGTTAGCAATCTACTTGCCATGGGTTATCTGCCCTGTCTTTCTGCACTAGAGATGCATCAAATCAATCGGTCTTGCACTCACGTCTAGCTAGGTGGGTTTTCTCCGAGGCGAAGCAGGTATTTGTGCAAATTGCTGACAATTGTAGTTTGATCTAGTGTATAGCTTGATTGTGTGATTTAGCCCACTCCCACTTGGTGGCTTCTTTAGCCAGGTTGCATAGGAGAGTCGATAACGTACAAGGTTAGGAATGAAGCAGGTACAGGATGTGATGAACCTTAGCAGACTCCAGACTTCCTGCAGGTCTGTAGGGTCCACAGTGTTTGAAATAATTTTAACTTTCCATGGCTCAACCCTTCACTGTTGAACAGCTGACCAAAGGATCCTGCTTTAACTGAACAAGAATTTGTCTTTGTTCAAGGTGATGTTACATTCTATGAGATGTTGTAGGCATATCTCGAGTTCACTTTCAGTGTGACCATAGATGGAAATGTTGTCACTGATATTCAGTCTGCCTTCAAACCCAGATGCAGACTGAATCATGCGCTGAAATGCCTCAGCTGCTAAGTTGAGCATGTTTGTCTCTAAAAAGTCTGATGTGAGTGAAGAACACTGTAAAACGCTGGTTAGGTCACAGCTCGAGTATTGTGTGGAGTTCTGGTCGCCACACACAAAGAAAGGATGTGATTGCATTGGAGGAGGTGCAGAAGAGATTCATCAGGGTGTTGCCTGGGCTGGAGGGTTTCAGCTATGAAGAGAGGCTTATTTTCCCTGGACCAGAGAAGGCTGAGGGGGATCCTGATTGAGCTGTATAAAATTATGAGAGGCATAGATATAGCCGATATCAAATTCAGTTTCAGATTGAGCAAGAGAAGATAGAGTGCCATACTAGAGTTTTAGCGTTGGGCAGAGGTAATTATACAGGCCGAAGGAAAGAGTTACCCAAGTAGACTGGACACAAATAATTGAGTGGAGGACAGTTGAGGGACAATGGCAGATGTTCAGGGAGATATTAAACACCTCTCAATTAAAGTACATGCCTTAGAGGAAGAAGAATTGTAAAAGGGAGAAAAATGTTCCATGGCTAAACAAGGAAGTCAAGAAAGGCATAAAGACAAATACTAGGGCATACCATACTGCAAAAGCTAGTGGTAAGCTGGAGGATTGGGAGAACTTTAAGGTTCAGCAAAAGGCTACTAAAATAAAATCAAAAGAACTAAGATGAACTACAAAAGGAAACCAGCAGAAAACATAAACTGTTATACCAAAAGCTTCTATAAGTAAACATAAAGGAAGAGAATAGTGAAAGTAAATGTTGGCCATTTAGAGGATGATATGGTAAGATAATAATGGGGAACACAAAGATGGTGGAGGCAATAATATTTTGCCTCTGTCTTCACGGTAGAAGATAATAAATATTTTCCAAAAACTACAGTTAATGCAGAGGAACCTGGTGCAATAACCATCACTAGGGAGAAGGTATTGAATAAACTAATGGGACTAAAGGTAGATATGTCTCCGGGACTGGATGGCCTGTGCCCTAGCTTATTAAGGGAGGTGGATGCATTGCATATGATATTTCAGAATTCCATGGAGGGGTTGGCTTAGCACAGTGGGCTAAACAGCTGGCATGTAATGTAGAACAAGGCCAGCAGCACGTGTTCAATTCCCGTACCGGCCTCTCCGAACAGGCGGCGGAATGTGGCGGCTAGGGGCTTTTCACAGTAGCTTCATTGATGCCTACTTGTGACAATAAGTGATTATTATTATTATTATTATTAAGGATCCCAGTGCATTGGAAACATGCTAATGTGCACCCTTATTCAAAAATGGAGAGAGGTCAAAATTAGTCAACTATAGTCTGGTTCGCTTGAACTCTGTAGTGGGGAAGTTGCTGGAATCAATCATTGAGGAAGAGATGACTGAACATTCAGAAAAACAAAGCTCAATTCATTATTGTCAGCATGGTTTTATGACGGGTAAAGCGTGCTTGACAAACTTGCTTGAGTTCTTTGTGGACGTAAACAGCAAGATGGATAATGAGGAACCTGTGGATGTGGTATATCTAGACTTCCAGAAAGCTTTTGATAAGGTGCCGCATAAAAACTGATCTCGAAGGTGAGATTTCAAGGGATTGGGGTAGAGTGCTAGAGATTGGATCAAGGATTGGCTGACTGACAGAAAGCAAAGGGTTGGAATAAATGTGTCCTTCTCTGGCTGGCGAACTGTAACGAGTGGGTGCCGCAGGGGTCAGTCCTCGGATATCAATTGCTTACAATCTACATAAATAATCTGCAAGCAGGGACAGAGTGTAATATTGCAAAACTGGAGGATGATACTAAAATAGATGGGAAAGCAGGCAGTGAGGAGGAGATAAAGATTTTACAGATGAATTTGGATAGGCTAGAAGATTGGGCCAAAATTTGCCAGATCGAGTTTATTGTAGATAAGTGAGATTATCCATTTTGGCCAAAAATAGAAAGGCAAATTATTATCTAAATGGAAAGCAGATTCAAGATGCATCTGGGCAGAGGGATCTGGGTGTCTTTGTTCATAGAATCATAGAATTTACAGTGTAGAAGGAGGCCATTCAGCCTATCGAGTCTGCACCGGCTCTTGGAAAGAATACGCTACCCAAACCCATACCTCTACCCTATCCCCATTATCCAGTAACCCCACCCAACACTAAGGGCAATTTTGGACACTAAGGACAATTTAGCATGGCCAATCCACCTAACTTGCACATCTTTGGACTGTGGGAGGAAACTGGAGCACCCGGAGGAAACCCACGCACACACAGGGAGAATGTGCAGACTCCACACAGACAGTGACCCAAGCCGGGAATCGAACCTGGGACCCTGGAGCTGTGAAGCAATTGTGCTACCCACAATGCTACCGTGCTGCCCTGATTCATGAATCGCAGAAGGTCGGAATGCAGGTACAGCATGTAATTAAAAAGGTAAATAGAATGTTAGCGTTTATTGCAAAAGAATTGGAGTATAAAAGTAGAGAAGAGCTGTTGCAATTATATAGGGTGTTGGTGAGACCACGTCTGGAATATTGTGTCCAGTCTTGGGCTCCTTATTTGAGGAAGGGTGTGGTGGCATTGGAGGCAGTACAGAGGAGGTTCACCAGATCGATTCCGGGGATGAAAGGTTTGGCGTATGAGGAGAGATTAAACAGTTTGGGCTTACATTCGCTGGAGTTTAGAAGGGTGAGAGGGGATCTGATCAAGGTGTATAAAATGCTAACCGGGATTGATAAAGTAAACGTAGACCAAATGTTCTCCCTTGTGGAGAAATCTAGAATGAGAGGTCACGGATATAGGTTGAGAGCCGATAGATTTAGAACTGAGATAAGGAGAAACTACTTCTCGCAGAGGGTGCCCCATAGTGCGGTGTAGTCTGAATAATTAAATGGTTTCAAGAGGGAGACAGATATATTTCTGATTAAAAAACGGGTTAAAGGGATATGGGCAGCAGGTGGGGAGGTGGGTTTGAGACCAGGAAGAGATCAGCCCTGATCTGATTGAATGGCGGAGCAGGCTTGAAGGGCTGAATTGCCTATTTCTGCTCCTAATTCCTATGTTCCTATAGGAAGAAACGTTTCCCCTTCGTCAGTGACCAGATTTAAGGTAAGGGAGCTGGAGATTTAGAGGGAATTTGAGGAAATATCTTTTTACTCATAGGGTGCTGGAATCTGAAACTTATTGCATGAAAGACTGGTAGTGGGGGGGGGGGGTGGGGGGGGTGGGGGGGGCGCCTTCACAACAATTCAGCATTTAGATGAGCACTTGAAACACCGCAGCATACAAGGCTACGGAACAAGTGCTGGAAAATGGGATTAGAATAGATAAGTGTTTGAATCAATGGGCCAAAGGGCCTCTTTCTGTTCTGTAATTATATAGAGTGTTGACAATGACCCTAATATACCTCAAATCGTCGGTCACCTCGATTTGATGGCAGCCTACATTGAAGTCAAGTTTAGTGAAATGTCGGCAGCACGGTGGCGCAGTGGATAGCACTGCTGCCTCACGGTGCCGAGGTCCCAGGTTCGATCCTGGCTCTGGGTCATTGTCCGTGTGGAGTTTACACATTCTCCCCATGTTTGCGTGGGTTTCGCCCCCACAACCCAAAGATGTGCCGGCTAGGTGGATTGGCCACGCTAAATTGCCCACTAAATTGGGAACTCTAAATTTTTAAAAAAAGTTTAGTGAAATGTTTAGCATCATGTTTAGAACCATTGACTTTCCCCATGATATCATCAATGTCAGTGTATCTTTACATTGTTTGTTTGGTGATCGCGTACCAATGCAGATTTTAATCTGCTTCTCACTCTTGCTCTCACTCTCATTTGGCCCGAGGGCGGACGAGCGGGCCGCATTTGTCACCATCGACGCACGATCGGGGACATGTTAATGTCCGCACACAGCTTGCATGTAACGCCTTTCAGTTTGCCAATGTTAGTGCAGTGGTCAGCATAAAATTCAATTAGTTCAATATAATTACTAAACTAGTAATTCAACAACCTGAACTATTAATCCAGGGATGTAAGTTTGAATACCTTAATGGGATTGTGTGAATTCAATTTAATAAATCTGGAATAAAAAAAAGTTAGCATCAGTCATGGTGGCCATAAAGCTATCAGATTGTAACAAATACTCAATTGGTTCGCTTCGGAGAGCAAACCCATCATCCTTATCCAATCTGACATTGATGTTGCCAGGGCTGGAGAATTGCAGCTATGAGGAAAGATTGGATTGGCTGGGGATGTTCTCCTTGGAGCAGAGGAGGCTGAAGGGAGATTTGGTTGAGATGCACAAAATTGCGAGGGGCCTGGATGGAGTGGATGGGAAGGGCCTATTTACCTTAGCAGAGATCAATGGCTCAGGAGGCATAGATTTAAAGTGATTGGCAGAAGGATTGGAAGAGAGGTGAGGGAAGGCTTTTCACCCAGAGGGTTGTGGCTGTCTGGAACCTACTGCCTGAAAGGGTAGGAAAGGCAGAAACATTCAGCTCATTTAAAAGGTGTCTGGATATGCACCTCCAGTCCCGTAACCTGCCGGGGCAGGGAACAAATGCTGGGAAGTGGGACTGGGCTGGGTGGCTCGTTTTTCCATTGCGTAGACACGATGGGCCAAGTGGCCTCTTTCTGTGCCATCAACTTTCTATGATTCCATTTGACTCAAAGCTGAATGAGCAGAAGTTACACACCCCCAGCCATGATGGTAGTTGGATAAGGAGGCAACTGAATAGGACATCAGGTGGGTCGTTTGGGAGGTGGGTAGGGCAGCAGGTGGGTGGCATGGGAGGTGGAGGGCTGACAGGTGGGTGGCATGGGAGGTGGGAGGGCAGCAGGTGGGTGGGGTGGGAGGTGGGTAGGGCAGCAGGTGGGGGGGGTGGGAGGTGGGAGGGCTGACAGGTGGGTGGGGTGGGAGGTGGGAGGGCTGACAGGTGGGTGAGGTGACAGGTGGGGGAGGTGGGTGAAGGATTAGTCAGGTCGGGGAGGTGGTGGGGCATTTCATTGAGCAGTTGGGGGTCATTTCTGTAGTTACAAAGAAGAGAATTTTCCTCTGTAACATTTCCTGCATAAGTCAAAACTGTCTGAAGTATCTCATTATAGCTCCAATTGGAGACTTTCACGGAGGGTCCCAAGGAATAGGAGAATTTCCCACCAGAAGTTCAAACTTCAAACTCCTTGAGCAATTTCCATGAAGGTCAGCGCACTGGAAATTCCAGTGAGCATTTTGGGTTGTACGTCCTGACTCTGATGATTCAGAGGCCAGAAGACCTGGGCCAATACATAAAATCCCTCCAGTGCAGAAGGAGGCCATTTAGCCCATTGAGTCTGCACCAAATTTGGGCAGCACGGTAGCACAGTGGATAGCACTGTGGCTTCACAGCGCAGGGTCCCAGGTTCGATTCCCCGCTGGGTCACTGTCTGTGCGGAGTCTGCACGTTCTTCCCGTGTCTGTGTGGGTTTCCTCCGGGTGCTCCGGTTTCCTTCCACAGTCCAAAGACGTGCAGGTTAGGTGGATTGGCCATGATAAATTGCCCTTAGTGTCCAAAATAAAAGGTTAGGAGGGGTTATTGGGTTACGGGGATAGAGTGGAAGTGAGGGCTTAAGTGAGTCGGTGCAGACTCGATGGGCCGAATGGCCTCCTTCTGCACTGTATAGTCTATGTGATCCTCTGAAAGAGCTCGGCCCAACCCCCCTTCCTATTCCTGTAACGTCACTGAGGGACAATTTAACATATCTAATCCACCTAACTTGCACATCTTTGGACTGTGGGAGGAAACCGGAGCACCCGGAGGAAACCCACGCACACACGGGGAGAACGTGCAGACTCCGCACAGACAGTCGCCCGAGGTCGGAATCGAACCCGGGTCCCGTGAGGCAGCAGCATTAACCACTCTGCCACCGTGCCGCCCAATTAAATCCCCTTAATTTTGGAAACCTTTTAACCTTTTCAATTCCACAATGAAAAGAAACTCTAGTTCCTGAATCTCTCCTCATAAGTGAAGTTTTCCATCTCTGCTCACACCTTTTCCAATCTTTTCTGTAACCTGTCTACACCTTTGACATTTTCCCCATTGCACAGTGCTCAGAATTGGGTGCAATGTTCCAATTGTAGCCGTACAATAGGTCAGCCCAGTCTATTAACGAGTCTGTTAATAATGCGGGCAGCACGGTAGCATAGTGGTTAGCACCATTGCTTCACAGCTCCAGGGTCCCAGGTTCGATTCCCGGCTTGGGTCACTGTCGGTGTGGAGTTTGCACCTTCTCCCCGAGTGTGCGTGGGTTTCCTCCGGGTGCTCCGGTTTCCTTCTACAGTCCAAAGATGTGCAGGTTAGGTGGATTGGCCATGCTAAATTGCCCTTAGTGTCCAAAATTGCCCTTCGAGTTGGGTGGGGTTACTGGGTGTGGGCTTGTGTAGGGTATCTTTTCCAAGAGCCGGTGCAGACTCGATGGGCCGAATGGCCTCCTTCTGCACTGTAAATTCTATGATATGATACTGTTCACTTACAGACCTCTTTCCAATTAAACACTCCCTAATTTTGTTTTGCCTGGATGTTTTGACCCATACCAAACTCCAAAATATTTAATAATGTTGAGAAGAGCAGCACGGTAGCACATTGGTTAGCACAGTTGCTTCACAGCTCCAGGGTCCCAGGTTCAATTCCCGGCGTGGGTCACTGTCTGTGTGGAGTCTGCACATTCTCCCCGTGTGTGTGTGGGTTTCCTCCGGGTGCTCCGGTTTCCTCCCACAGTCCAAAGATGTGCAGGTTAGGTGGATTGGCCATGCTAAATTGCCCTTAGTGTCCAAAAAGGTTAGTTGGGGTTACTGGGTTACAGGGATAGGATGGAGGCGTGGGCTTAAGTGGGGTGCTCTTTCCAAGGGACGGTGCCGACTCGATGGGCCAAATGGCCTCCTTCTGCACTGTAAATCTATGCAAAGGGCAGTCGACCCAAGATTAACCTTTGGGAAGCATCACAGTTTACACTCTCCAGCCCAAGAAACATTAATTGACCACTGCTATCTGTTTCTGATCTTTAAATAAGTGATTTCACCTATTCATCCTGCCACATTCCCTTGACTTTGATGCACCATTAGTTTAGCAACATCCATTGCAGTCCCATTATCAATACACAAGCATTATTTCTTTAAAGAACTCAATTAAATTTGTCAGGCTTGATTTGCTTTTTACAAATCCATGCTGGCTATCCCTGATTAGTCAGTGTCTCTCTAAGTGAGTATTAATTTTATTCCGTATTATGGCCTCCAGATGTTAACCCACTCCCAGTGACTGGCAGGCTGACTGGTCCATGGTTACCCCTCTTCCTCTTCAGCATGTGTTGAATTGGCCACCTTCCAGTGGGGAAGAAGTAAACTGATTGACGTGGTGAATTAACATCACTGAGGTAAGGACTTCATCATAATTACATTTGTCTTTTATGTCAAAATATGAGTGAAGGCTAATGAGATTTGTGACCAAGGTTAAACCATGTTTGAGGAATGAGAAAGTGCAAGGTCCCCCAAAGCCCAAGATGCAAAATACACTCAAATCTACGTATAAACTGGCATTCAGGCATAGAATTTACATAAAGTTTGCTTCTTATGTCGGTGGCCTCTCCGAGGAGCGATCATTCTGGTCACCAGCGCAATGACACCATTACATAAGGTCGACTCCTTTAACCTGTGTTTATGATAATGAGCTTTGGTTTTGGGCTTTTGTTCACCACCCACAAAACTGCAGGCGGGAGGACGGGGGGTGGGGGTGGGGGGGAGCGAAGCGGGGATAGCCTTTGACAGTCTCTATGCTTTCATATAAGGGGCGTCATTCTCCGCCCCCCCGCCGGGTTGGAGAATCGCCGGGGGCTGCCGTGAATCCCGCCCCCGCCGGTTGCCGAAGTCTCCGGCACCGGATATTCGGCGGGGGCGGGAATCGGGCCGCGCCGTTTGGCGGGCCCCCCCCCCGCTCGATTCTCCGGCCCGGATGGGCCGAAGTCCCGCCGATAAATTGCCTGTCCCGCCGGCGTGGATTAAACCACCTTTTGAACGGCGGGACAAGGCGGCGTGGGCAGGCTCCGGGGTCCTGGGGGGGGGCGCGGGATGATCTGGCCCCGAAGGGTGCCCCCACGGTGGCCTGGCCCGCGATCGGGGCCCACCGATCCGCGGGCGGGCCTGTCCCGTGGGGGCACTCTTTCCCTTCCGCCTCCGCCACGGTCTCCACCATGGCGGAGGCGGAAGAGACTCCCTCCACTGCGCATGTCAGCGGCCGCTGACACTCCCGCGCATGCGCCGCCCGGAGATGTCATTTCCGCGCCAGCTGGCGGGGCAACAAAGGCCGTTTCCGCCAGCTGGCAGGGCGGAAATTCCTCCGGCGTCGGCCTAGCCCCTCAATGTTGGGGCTCGGCCCCCAAAGATGCGGAGCATTCCGCACCTTTGGGGCGGCGCGATGCCCGTCTGATTGACGCCGTTTTGGGCGCCAGTCGGCGGACAACGCGCCGTTTCGGGAGAATTTCGCCCAAGAAATCCGACATCACATGATAATGGGGGTGAAAATCCCTTTAGAAAGATCTTGGGCTCGAAAATAAACGTGTCCCATTGTGAGCGGGTTTAGCAGGGTGTTTCCTAAGGTTGTAGTGCCAGGAACGACCCACTATCAAAGGGACTCTGTTATTTTATCGGGCCTTAGCGGGGAAGGCCGCACACTCACCTTTCTTTCCTGCGCTGAAGAGCTCCGCCTGTCAGTGCAGGAAGAGATTGGGGCGCCATTTTTAATCTCGATCCCCCAATGCAAATCCCCGTGCCCTCAAGCCCCAGCTTACCTGTTGGTGGGGTTGACGAGCTCATCGCACCCCATCTCGTAAGGGCAAGGCACCCACGGGCCCAAACCCTGGCGTAGGCAAAATGTCACCTTGACCATGCCAGCCTGGCACCCTGGCAGTGCCCCTTCCAGCACCACCTGGGTACCCTGGTAGTGCCAGGCTGGCACCTGGATGGCACTGCAGGGATGCACTGCGGCACTGCCATGGTAAGTGGTTGGCAGTGCCAAGGCACCCAGGTGGCATCAGCAGTGCCAGGGTGTCACGCTGCCCAAACACTGACCACCCAGGGGACTCTGAACACCTGGGAGACCCCCACCCCCTGGGAGAGCCCCCCAGGAGACCCCCCTGATGCCTGTCTGTGGGCACCAGTGTTAAACAGCACCCAGCTGGGAGATTCTCTGCCAGACCGTTAGATCTGGTTAACTCTGGCGAAGACATATTTAAGTGCACCTAACTGCACACTTAAATGTGCAAATTAGGTCCTCAACATTGTGGGCGGGATCCATATCACGACGTCTCACAAGATCCCCTTAGATCGCGCGAGGCATGGCGAGCCAGGAAAATCTCACAAGAGGCCTCTTGTGAGATTTACTGCCCGCGTTGCATCCCGAGTTGGGCGCGCCACAGCCGTTAGATCGCGCCCCTTGTTGCCCTTTCTGTTTTGTCAAAATGATGCCGCTTCCGGTTTTTGCAAAAAAGAAAATCACATCAGACCAAAAACAGGTCTCATTTCCATTCATGTCCTTTAAAAGGATATGTCATACCTAAATGATTTGTTCATCCCTGTTATTAAGCACAAGAGTCATTCGGTAACCAGGATTTGGAGCTGGATTTATTAACTGTCTTAAAATCCCATTTGTCTTAATGGGTGTGTTTTAAATTACTATCCAATTATTTTAGAAGCAACAAAGAAAGTTTAATTTCAGTGATTTTTTTTTTTTGATTAAAGATTCAGCACCGACGTGCCTTACATCTGAACCATAACTCTCATTTAGTGGAGCGCATAGTGTGCAAAATATATGTAAATCTAAAGATATAAAGCCTTTGAACCAACATGTGAAGGAATGGGTGCAATTTAAGGGCAAATTATTTTGCATTAATCTCAGGGACCTTTTAACATGAAAACAAAACAAGAAAAATGCAGGTTTCACTTTGCTCATTACGGACCATCGACTTCAACCTAATCTTAAGCAATTAAAATTTCTTCCTGAGATATTCTCATTGAAATGAGGGAAGTGGCAGAAAGCTGAATGTCGTGATGGATTCAGCATAAACTTTTCCCCTGGACAAACTGATTTATCATGTCTCATTTGAACAATCCTGTGTTGCTGGCTCATTTTTCATCTTATTACTGCGGACTTGTAATTAAAGGGGAACATCCTACAGGAAATGGGCTAACCTTCAAGCCAGCTACGGTCTAGCCATAACTCTCCTGGCGTTTGTTTAGAATCATTTCTCCCTGAAGTCAAAAAATATTTTGTTCCATATTTATGCATCAAACGGGTGAAGTTTGGTTTCCATGTTTTCAGGGGGCAATTTTGTAACTCTGAGCTTTCGACTTTCATTGAAAGTGAGTATATTTAAGGACAAACATACTTTAATAATGGTGAAAGGCCATTAGTTGCAGCAAGTGCATTGCTTTTTTCACAGATCAACCACGTCTAACTACCTCCCGTCCATCCCTGGAACACATTAAAAATGACCTCAAACATATTTATACTGCCCATTGCACGGTAGCACAGTGGGTAGCACTGTTGCTTCACAGTTCTAGGATCCCAGGTTCGATTCCCAGCTTAGGTCACTATCTGTGCGGAGTCTGCACGTTCTCCCCGTTTCTGTGTGGGTTTCCTCCGGGTGCTCCGGTTTCTTCCCACAAGTCCCAAAAGACATGCTGTTAGGCAATTTGGGCATTCTGAATTCTCTCTCGGTGTACCCGAACAGGCACCGGAATGTGGCGACTAGAGACTTTTCACGATAACTTTATTGCAGTGTTAATATAAGCCTACTTGTGACAATAAAGATTCTTATTATTGTTATTAATTGCAATAACCCTCCTGGCAACTTATTCCACAACTCATTCTTTGGCTCAAAAAGCATCTGCCTGTCTTCCTAGTTACTTCTAACTCGCTCATTTTTAAACTGTATTCACCATTGACAGCATTTTTCTGGGATAAACTTTTGCCAATTGCCCTCAGGAAACTTGAACACTTCACTTGGGTCACCACAAAGTCCCCTGTGTTTCCAGGAAAGCAAGCTCAATTTCCTCAACCTTTTGTCAGGCATTATTTGCCATGGGCATTGCTTGCCTTGTTACCATCTCAGGCAAAACAGTGGGCTGGATTCTCCGTTTGGCGACGTCAAAAATGTGAAACGCGATTGGGCGGAGAATAGCTTCCGACGGCGAAATCAAAGTAGGCGCTGGATTTGATGCAAAATCAAGATGCTCCAGCACCCTGAAAATGGCATACTTGCAGCGCTCGCCACACGGGTTTAAAGTACAGAAGGCATATGAAATGAAGTGAAAAATGAAAATCGCTTATTGTCACAAGTAGGCTTCAAATGAAGTTACTGTGAAAAGCCCCTAGTCGCCACATTCCGGCACCCGTTCGGGGAGGCAGGTACGGGAATTGAACCCATGCTGCAGGCCTGCCTTGGTCTGCTTTAAAAGCCAGCTATTTAGCCCTGTGCTAAACCAGTCCCTCACTAGCGGGTCTGACACCCGATACTCCGGGGCCTCCACGATACATCGCCTCCAATGGGCCGAGTTTCCAATGCCGTTGTTCAATTGTGGTTAGAAAAATCGTGAACCTGGCGTCCTGGCTGCGGAGTGAGAGAGAGTAGGTAGGAAATGGCGTGGGGAGACTGCGGGCTGCTGGCCCGGACAAACTGGAGGGCCAGCCGCCCAACAGGCCAAGGAGGAAGAGTAGGTGCCAAGGGGGCAGCGGATGAGGCCCCGCATGTATAGCAACCGCATGTCATTAGAGGACCTTTCGGACCTAGCATGCAGATGGAGACTGCGGACGAGCAGAGGGACTGTGAGACACATATGCCAGATGATGGCACACCTGGCACTGCGGGGTTATGGGGGCGGACACCCGCAAAGGTGACGGTCGCCCTGAACTTCTATGCGACGGGGTCGTTCCAGTCGCATAGTGGGGACCTGTCCGGGATCTCGCATACATCGGTGCACAAGTGCATCCGTGCTGTCACGGAGGCCATATATGCACAGGTGGACCAGTACATCCTGTTCCATGTTCGCTGCGGGGTTTGCTGCCATCGTCGGGATGCCCCGGGTCCAGAGGATGATCGATGGCATGCATGTTGCCCTCTGGCCACCTCCGGATAACAGGCCGCTATACACCAACAGAAAGAGGTTCCACTCCATGAACATCCAGCTGGTCTGCGACCAACAGATGCGCATCATGCACGTCTAAGCCCGATACCCGGGCAGTGTGCACAACTCCTTCGTCTTGGCACACTCGGTGATCCCCGACATGTTCGAGGGACCCCCCCCCCCACCGGCTGCGGGGCTGGGTGCTGGACGACAGGGGTTACCCATTGCGGTCGTGGATGATGGCGCCTATCCAGAGGCCACTGACCGACGCGGAGACCCGATACAACAATGCCCGTACAATGACCAGGAGTGTGGTCGAACGGTGCTTCGGAGTCCTGAAGATGCGCTTCCGCTGCCTGAACCGTTCTGGAGGGCCCCTCCAGTACGAGGCTGGGAGGGTCACCTGCATCAGGGTGGCCTGCTGCCTCCTCCACAATATAGCCCAGCAGATGGGCGATGTGCTGGAGGAGGAGGATGAGGAGGAAAGACAGGCCTCGTACGATGAGGAGGATGCGGGGGCGGAGACAATGAGCGGGACATGGGGACCAGGCAGGCACGGGAGGCCGCATGATGCCATCGCCAGAGCCAGCGCGCATGGGACACCCTCATCGTGCCAGTGTGGCACCTCCAGGGTGCCAGGTTGACAGTGCCGTGGTGCCCGGGTGCCAGGGAGACTGACAGGGTATAAGTTCAATTATGCCTGGTCCACGTTTGTAGAAACCAGTGCTAAACAGTGTACTGGTGAGGTCTTGTAGATGCGGCCATTGACTCCTGGGCACCGGGTGAATCCAGCGCCCAAGTATTTAAATGAGCCTTACAACAATGCGATCGCTGAATCGCGCCACTTATCTAAGGAAGGGTATACTGACATTGGAGGCAGTCCAGAGAAGGGTCATTAGGTTTATCCTGTGTATGGAAAGATTTTCTTATGAAGAGAGGTTGAGTAGATTGGGCCTGTACTCATTAGAGTTGATAAGCATGAGAGATTACCTTATTGAGACATATAGGAGTCTCAGGGGGCGTGATAGGGCAGATGCTGAGAGGATGTTTCCTCTTGTGGGAGAGTCTAGGACCAGAGGGCAAAATCGAAGAGTATGGGGTCACCCATTTAAGACAGAGATGAGGAGGAATTTCTTCTCGCAGATGGTAGTGAATCTGTGGAATTCTTTGCCACAGAAGGCTGTAGAGGGTGTTAAGTATGTTCAAGGACGAGATTTTTAATCAGTAAGGGAATCGAGGATTCTGGGGATAAGGTGGGAAAGTGGAGTTGAGGATTATATCAGATTAGTCATGATCTCATTGACTGGCAGAGCAGACTCGATGGGCCGAGTGGCCCACATCTGCTCCTCCGTCTTATGGTTTTATCTTTTAACTAATTTGGAAAACATAATGGGCGGGATTTACTGGCAGTTCACGCCGGCGCATGGGTTGCCCGGCGACAAGGAGTGCATTCAATGGGAAATCCCATTGACAATGGCGGGACCTGTAAATCCCGCAGGCAGGCGGCCTCTGCCGCTGAAAAGCATGCGGCGGGGTGGTCAGTAAATGCAGCCCAATAAATGAGATGGGGAAGGAATCCTGGCAGCTGCAATGCTTCCACTTTAGACCATCCAGCATTCAAATTCCACAAAAGAAAATCATATTTCCCGGAGGTTTGGAGCTGATAGGTTTGGAGAAAGTAGATTCCGCATTTAAAGGATTTGTTGAGGTTGCTGATCTATTTGCTTTTCTTGACACGAACCATCAGCATTGGAAAAATGCAGCTGGCTCCTCATGCCGTTGACAATTAACAGAAGCATCACTGCCTCAGTGTATTATTATTATAATTCCTGTCATTAAATGGAATATTCCTTCATCATTTTGCAGAACTGTTAATGAAAGAGTAAAAGAAACAGAAATGTAATAATATCGCAGCTAAGATATGTATTCTGCTTCCCAACTCCATCCTGATTTGCATAAGAATGGAAAGGGCTTTGAAACACTGCAGAGAAGGGCTACCAATCTTGTGGAGCACTGTGAAACTCATGTACATCAAAGGTAGCTTCACATTCTCTCCCTGAGAGCACGCATTTGTTGGCAGTAAAGCTTATCTGCTTAATGTTCACGAGCACGAGTGAACTCAAATAACTCTTGTTGGGTAGAGTGAACCAATAGATGACTGTACTGTGTAGTGTTTTCTCATTGAGATCAAATGCAGGCCGGAGACTGTCAGCTACATTACCGTACTGCACAGGTATCAACTTTTTCGCTTTCCTTTAGTGAAGTAGTTAACTCATTTAATAATAACAATATTTTTCATTGTTACAAGTAGGCTTACATTAATACAATGAAGTTACTGTGAAAAGTCCCTCGTCGCCACATTCCGGTGCCTGTTATGGTACACAGAGGGAGTATTCAGAATGCCCAAATTACCTAATGGCATGCCTTTCGAGACTTATGGGAGGAAACTGGAGCACCCGGAGGAAATCCACGCAGACACAGGGAGAACATACAGACTCCGCACAGACAGTGATCCAAGCCGGGAATCGAACCTGGGACCCTGGCGCTGTGAAGCCATAGTGCTAACCACCATGCTATTGCAGTTGAATAAGGAAGAAAGAAATTTAAAACAAGAGAATTAAGTGTTCATATCTTCTTGCAGTTCCTCAGGGTCGAAGATGACTTGCTTCCACTCTGGGAAGGTGGGTTCTGTGGTGGTTGAATGGTCCAATCCTGGGTCCACAGACTCAGCCACAGGTTTGGCAGGTGGTGTTTGATGAGGTGGGTGCCTGTTCAGGGAGGCTGGTGCGGGAGGCTGATATGGGAATTGAACCGTGCTGCTTGCCTGCCTTGGTCTGCTTTTAAACCCAGCGATTTAGCCCTGTGCTAAACCAGCCCCAGTCCTAAAATGTGTTCTTTAACATTGAGCCCATTCTTGGCAGAAGTCAAGTCTGGGGATGACATGGGCACAGATCAGGGTTTCAGCAGCAGGTGGACTCAGTCAGGAGCAGCAGCGGTCAATGTTATGGAAATAGAAACATAGAAAATAGGGACTGGGGGAGGCCATGCGGCCCTTCGAGCCTGCTACACCGTTCATTATGATCATGACTGACAACCCAACTCAATTGCCTGATCCTGCCTTCTCCCAATAACCTTTGATCCCCTTCGCCCCAAGAGCTTTATATAAAACTCCTTCTTATAAACATATGTCTTGGCCTCAACTGCTTCCTGTGGTAGTGAATTCCACAGGCATACCACTCTCTGGGTGAAGAAATGTTTCCTCATCTCAGTCCTAAAAGATTTACCCGTATTCTTAGACTGTGATGCCTGGTTCTAGACCCCCACCTCCCAGTCTTTGTGTTGGAGAAGGTATGGTGTCAGAAGTTCAGCTCAGGGTCCTGTAGGATCTTGAGACTGCAGGCAGCCTGGTTCAATCTCATGGAGTGACCAGGGAGGGGGATGGGTTGAAAGAAAACCTACTGAGTACATGCTGGGGGCTAATACATAGATACATACAGAGAAAATAGAAGCAGGAGTAGGCCATTCGGCCCTTCGAGACTGCTCCGTCATTAATTATGATCATGGCTGATCATCAAGTTCAATACCTTGATCCCGCCTTCCCCCCATATCCCTTGGATCCTTTAGCCCCAAGAGCTATATCTAATTCCTTCTTGAAATTCACAACGTTTTGGCCTCAGCTCCTTTCTGTGGTAGCGAATTCCACTAATTCACCACTCTCAGGGTGAAGAAATTTCTCCTCATCTCAGTCCTAAAAGGTTTACCTTATCCTCAAACTATGGCCCCTAGTGCTGGTCTCCCCCACCATCGGGAACATTCTTTCTGAATCTACCCGTCTAATCCTATTAGAATTTTGTAACTTTCTATGAGATCCCCTCTCACTCTTCGAAACTCCAAGGGATATAGAATCTACAGTGCAGAAAGAGGCCATTCGGCCCATCGAATCTGCACCAGCCCCTGGAAAGAGCACCCTACCCAAGCCCACACTGCCACCCTATCTGTGTAACCCATTAACCCCACCTATTTTTTTTGTTTGGACACTAAGGGCAATTTAGCATGGCCAATCCACCTAACCTGCAGTCTCTCCTCAAACGACAGTCATGCCATCCCAGGAATCAACCTGGTAAACCTTCGCTGTAATCCTTCCATAGCAAGAACCTCCTTCCTCAGATAAGGACACCGAAACTGAACACAATACTCCAGGTGTGGCCTCACCAATGCCCTATGCAATTGCAGGAAAACATTCCTATTCCTATACTAAAATCCTCTCACTATGAAGACCAACATACCATTTGCCTTCTTTACTGCATGCTGTACCTGTGCGTTTACTTTTAGCAACTGATGCACAAGAACACCAAGGTCCCGCCAAGTATCCACCTCTTTCAATTTACATCCATTCAAATAATAATCTGCCTTCATATTTTTGCTACTAAAGTGGATAACCTCACATTTATCCATATTATACTGCATCTGCCATGCATGTGCCCACTCACTCAGCCTGTCCAACTCATAGACTTTACAGTGCAGAAGGAGACCATTCTGCCCATCGTGTCTTCACCGGACCTCGGAAAGAGCACCCTACTTAAGCCCACCCCTCCACCCTATCTCCGTAACCCAGTAACCCAACCTAACCATTTACTTGAACACTAAGGGCTATTTAACCTAACCTGCACATCTTTGGACTGTGGCAGGCAATCGGAGCACTCGGAGGAAACCCACGCAGACACAGGGAGAACGTGCAGATTCCGCATCGACAATGATCCAAGCCGGGAATCAAAACTAGGACCTTGGAGCTGTGAAGCAACTGTGCTAAACATTGTGCTACCGTGCCGCCTTATCATGCTGAAACATCTCTGCATCCCCCTCACAGCTCACCCTCCCACCCAACTTTGTATCATCTGAAAATTTGGAGATATTACATTGAGTTCCTTCATCCAAATCATTAATATATAATGTGAACAGTTGGGGTCCTAGCACAGATCCCTACGTTATCCCACCAGTCACTGTCTGCCAATCAGAAACGGACCCGTTTATTCCAACTCTTTGCTTCCTGTCTGCTAACCAGCATTTTATCCATCTCAGGACACTGCCCTCAATCCCATGCGCTTTAACTTTACATAGTAATCTGTTATGTGAGACCTTGTCAAAAGCCTTCTGAAAATATAAATAAACCACATCCACTGGCTGGTTCTCCCTGGTCAACTCTGTTAGTTACATCTTCAAATAATTCTAGCAGATTTGTCAAGCATGATTTCCCTTTGATAAATCAATGCTGACTTTGTCTGATTACACCACTGCTTTCCAAATGCTGTGCTATGAAATCCTTGATAATGGACTCCAGCAACTTCCCTACTACCGATGTTAGGCTCACTGGTTTATAGTTCCTTCTTTTCTCTCTACCTCCTTTTTTGAATAGCAGGATTATATTAGCTACCCTCCAATCTATAAGAACCATTCAAGAGTCCAAATAATTTAGAAACTGACCACCAATGGATCTACCATTTCTAGAGCGACTTCCTTAAGTCCTCTGGGATGAAGTTAATAATAATCTTTATTAGTGTCACAAGTAAGCTTACGTTAACACTGCAATAAGGTTACTGTGAAAATCCCCTAGTCGCCACACTCCGTTGCCTGTTCGGGTACAGAGGGAGAATTCAGAATATCTAATTCACCAAACAAGCACGTCTTTCGAGACTTGTGGGAGGAAACCGGAGCACCCGGAGGAAACCCACGCAGACACGGGGAGAACGTGCAGGCTCCGCACAGACAGTGATCCAAGCCAGGAATTGAACCCGGGTCCCTGGAGCTGTGAAGCAACAATGCTACCCACTGTGCCACCGTGCCATCAGGCCCTGGAGATTTATTCACCTTCAGTCCCATTCATTTCCCCCAAATAGTTTCTCTACTAATACTGATTTCCATCAGCTCCTCACTAAAACTTATGTTTCTCATAATGGTTCAATCTTCCCTATGTTTTACTTGGTTAATGTAGTGGCGCATCCAAGACAGGATGGCAGGAGATACTTTAAAGAGAAAGGTCATGGTGGCACAGTTGTCAGCACTGCTGCCTCACAGCGCCAATGACCCGCTGGGTCAAATTCGGCCTTGGTTGACTGTGTGGAGTTTGCACTTTCTCTCCGTGTCTGCGTGGGTTTCCTCCGGGTGCTCCGATTTCCTCCCACACTCCAAAGTTGTTCAGGTTACGTGGATTGGCCATGCTAAATTGTCCCTTCGTGTCCAGGAATGTGCAGGTTAGGTGGAGTTACGGGGATAGAGCAGGGGACGAGGCTTCGGTAGGATGCTCTTTCAGAGAGTCAGTGCAGACTCGATGGGCTAACTGGCCTTGTTCTGCACTGTAGGAATTCTGTGATTCTATGGTCACTGGAAGGACAGATCACTCACCTGATTCATGGTGAAAATTATGAAGGAAGTGTCCAGATAGAAATCAGCCTGAAGTGAATTTATAATTAAAACATTCTTTTGATTACATAAAGCTGGAGCTTTCTTGTCAACATGACAGCACATTAGGGAAGAGGGCTGGCATAGGAATATGGGGAGGGATTCTCCGACCACACGCCGGGCCGGAGAATCGCCGGGGGCTGGCGTGAATCGCGCCCCCGCCGTGTCCCGAAGTCTCCGCCACCAGAGATTCGGCGGGGGCGGGAATCGCGCCACGCTGGTCGGCAGGGGCGTGAATCGTGCCGCGGCAGTCGGCGGGCCTCCCACCCTGGCGATTCTCCGGCACGCGATGGGCCGAAGTCCCGCTGCTGGAATGCGTGACCCGCCAGCGTGGATTAAACCACCTTTTGAACGGCGGGACAAGGCGGCGCGGGCAGGCTCCGGGGTCCTGGGGGGGGGGGGGGCGCGTGGCGATCTGGCCCCCGGGGTGTGCCCCCACGGTGGCCTGGCCCGCGATCGGGGCCCACCGATCCGTGGGCGGGCCTGTGCCGTGGGGGCACTCTTTTTCTTCCGCCTTCGCCATGGTCTTCACTATGGCAGAGGCGGAAGAGACCCCCTCCCCTGCGATGCGTGGGGATGACATCAGCAGCCGCTGACGCTCCTGCGCATGCCACGCCCGGCGAAGTCCTTTCGCCCCCGGCGCCAAAGGCCTTTCCTGCCAGCCGGCGGAGCGCAAACCACTCCGGCGCGGGCCTAGCCCCTCAAGGTGAGGGCTTGTCCCTTAAAGGTGCGGAGACTTCCGCACCTTTGGGGCGGCCCAACGCCGGAGTGGTTCCCGCCACTCCATTACGCCGGAACCCCCCGCCCCGCCGGGTAGGGGGGAATCCCGCCCAAGATCTTGGGTGGAGGGGTGGGTGCTCAGTCTTGGTATAGTGTGGAGGGTTGGTGAACATACAAAAATGAGACTCTCGAACCTATGTTCAAATCCAGCCCCAAATTGATGGTATTATTGTCCCATGTGAAATGAGTTTGTGCTACCTTAACCCATTTTGCAATGGACATTTGGCAATCTCATACAGAGAGAACAGAGAATAATTCAGGGTGTAATGACTTTACCAGACATTTTTTTAAAATGTCTCCTGTAACTAAAGGTGAAACTTTAATAATGTTCTGGATAGGGAGCGAGGTGGTCATACTAAACTTCTGCTCAGAGACAGGCTCATGTGATCTGGTTGTCATGGGGAAAGAGGTCGATAGCAAAACCTGTTGAAAACCTTTTCATATTTTGAGATAGAAAAAGGGACAGTTGCTCTTTGGAGGCAGACATGGAGAAATAGAGAAAGAGTGACAGAGCGAGAGAAAGTGAGAAGTATCTGACGCTCTGAAGAGCAGGAAAATACTGTTTGTGTGAAAAACAAAGCAGGATGCTGGTGAGAACTGGTTTTCTGTTTGAAGTGAAGCAGATGGAACAGCCGGCACTTCTGGCAATTTGAGGAACAAGTGCCCAGGCGGCCCTTGCTGATGGAATTTGGCACAGGAACATGCCAGCTGAGTGGAAAGATTTTCAAAAAAACAGGGAGAAAGGAGTCCTTTGAGTAACCCAGCATTAAATTGTTAATGCTACAAATCCGCAAGAAAAATGGCATGAAGCACAAATGTCTCACAGGGCATATTTTGGTTACATGAGTTAGCTAATGCATAAGACCATAAGACATAGGAGCAGAATTAGGCCACTCGGCCCATCGAGTCTGCTCCACATTCAATCATGCAAAAATAACTTTTCTTTAGTTTGGCAGGTTAGTTACATCGGAATATAGGATTTAAGAGCAGAGATAGGCCATTGCCTGCCTGCTTCACCATTCAACAAGATTGTGACTGATCTGATTGTAGCCTTAACTCCATGTTCCTGTCAGCCCTCAATAACCTTTGACTTGCCTATCTATCAAACATCTATTGTTAGGAAAACAAAGGTAGTTTTAAGGAAATTAGATTATTATTGACCAACATTAGAGATATGGCGCGGGATTCTCCGCAATCGGCATGATGTCCGCCGACCGGCGCCAAAAACGGCGCGAATCAGACCGGCATCACGCCATCCCAAAGGTGCGGAATCCTCCGCCCCTTGAGCGGCTGAGCCCTAACCTTGAGGGGCTAGGCCCACGCCGGTCTGATTTCCGCCCCGCCAGCTGGCGGGAACGGCCTTTGGTGCCCCGCCAGCTGGCGCAGAAATGACATCTCCAGGCGGCGCATGCACGGGAGCGTCAGTGGCCGCTCATGGCATCCCCGCGCATACGCTGTGGAGGGAGTCTCATCCACGTCCGCCATGGTGAAGACCGTGGCGAAGGCGGAAGGAAAAGTGTGCCCCGACGGCACAGGCCCGCCCGCGGATCGGTGGGCCCCGATCGCGGGCCAGGCCACCGTAGGGGGCCCGCCAACCGGCACAATTCCCGCCCCCGCCGAATATCCGGTGCCGGAGAATTCGGCAACCGGTCAGGGCGGGATTCACGCCAGCCCACGGCGATTCTCCGACCCGATGGGGGGGTCGGAGAATCGCACCCAAGGTATAACTTTAAGTGTGTTTAATTTAATCCATGTCTGGAAGGCTAAAACCTACACAGATTCATAGAATATAGAACATAGAACACTGCAGCACAGTACAGGCCCTTCGGCCCACGATGTTGTGCCGACCATTTTTCCTAATCTAAGATCAACCTAACTTACACCTTTCAATTTACTGCTGTCCATGTGCCTGTCCAAGAATCGTTTAAAGGTTCCTAATGACTCTGACTCCACCATCTCTGCTGGCAGTGCATTCCACACACCCACCACTCTCTGTTTAAAGAACCTACCTCGGACATCTCCCCTATATCTTCCTCCCATCACCTTAAAATTATGTCCCCTCATGACAGCCATTTCCACCCTGGGGAAAAGTCTCTGGCTATCCACTCTATCCATGCCTCTCATCACCTTGTACACCTCTATCATGTCACCTCTCTGCCTTCTTCGCTCCAGTGAGAAAACAGTACGAAGTCTTACAACACCAGGTTAAAGTCCAACAGGTTTGTTTCGATGTCACTAGCTTTCGGAGCGCTGCTCCTTCCTCAGGTGAATGAAGAGGTCTGTTCCAGAAACACATATATAGACAAATTCAAAGATGCCAAACAATGCTAGGAATGCGAGCATTAGCAGGTGATTAAATCTTTACAGATCCAGAGATGGGGTAACCCCAGGTTAAAGAGGTGTGAATTGTACCAAGCCAGGACAGTTGGTAGGATTTCGCAGGCCAGATGGTGGGGGATGAATGTAATGCGACATGAATCCCAGGTCCCGGTTGAGGCCGCACTCATGTGTGCGGAACTTGGCTATAAGTTTCTGCTCGGCGATTCTGCGTTGTCGCGGGTCCTGAAGGCCGCCTTGGAGAACGCTTACCCGGAGATCAGAGGCTGAATGCCCTTGACTGCTGAAGTGTTCCCCGACTGGAAGGGGAACCAGACCGACCTCCTCAGAAGACAAACATGGGACACAACCGACAGAATACCCTTCGTCGTCCAGTACTTCCCCGGAGCGGAGAAACTACGTCATCTTCTTCACAGCCTTCAACACGTCATTGATGACGATGAACATCTTGCCAAGGTCATCCCCACACCCCCACTACTTGCCTTCAAACAACCGCGCAACCTCAAACGAACCATTGTTTGCAGCAAACTACCCAGTCTTCAGAACAGTGACCACGACACCACACAACCTTGTCATGGCAATCTCTGCAAGACGTGCCAGATCATCGACATGGATACCACTATTACACGTGAGAACACTACCCACCAGGTACGCGGTACATACTCGTGCGACTCGGCCAACGTTGTCTACCTCATACGCTGCAGGAAAGGATGTCCCGAAGCGTGGTACATTGGCGAGACCATGCAGACGCTGCGACAACGAATGAACGGACATCACGCAACAATCACCAGGCAGGAATGTTCCCTTCCAGTCGGGGAACACTTCAGCAGTCAAGGGCATTCAGCCTCTGATCTCCGGGTAAGCGTGCTCCAAGGCGGCCTTCAGGACCCGCGACAACGCAGAATCGCCGAGCAGAAACCTATAGCCAAGTTCCGCACACATGAGTGCGGCCTCAACCGGGACCTGGGATTCATGTCGCATTACATTCATCCCCCACCATCTGGCCTGCGAAATCCTACCAACTGTCCTGGCCTGATACAATTCACACCTCTTTAACCTGGGGTTACCCCATCTCTGGATCTGTAAAGATTGAATCACCTGCTAATGCTCGCATTCCAAGCATTGTTTGGCATCTTTGAATTTGTCTATATATGTGTTTCTGGAACAGACCTCTTCATTCACCTGAGGAAGGAGCAGCGCTCCGAAAGCTAGTGACATCGAAACAAACCTGTTGGACTTTAACCTGGTGTTGTAAGACTTCGTACTGTGCTCACCCCAGTCCAACGCCGGCATCTCCACACCAGTGAGAAAAGCCCTAGCTGCCTCAACCTTTCTTCAGAAGCCATGCCCTCCAGTCTAGGCAGCATGCTGGTAAATCTCCTCTGCACCCTCATCCTTCCTATAATGAGGCGACCAGAACTGGACACAGTATTCCAAGTGTGGTCTAACCAGAGTTTTATAAAGTTGCAGCAAAACCTCGTGGCTCTTAAACTCAATCCCCCTGTTAATGAAAGCCAACACACCGTTCACCTTCTTAACAACCCTATCAACCTGGGTGGCAACTTTGAGGGATCTATGTACGTGGACCCCAAGATCCCTCTGTTCCTCCACACTTCCAAGAATCCTGCCTTTAACCCTGTATTCAGCATTTAAATTCGACCTTTCAAAATGAATCACTTCACATTTATCAAGGTTGAACCCCATCTGCCACTTCTCAGCCCAGCTCTGCATCCTGTCAATGTCCTGTTGTAATCTGCAACAGCCCTCGACACTGTCTACAACTCCACCAACCTCTGTGTCATCGGCAAACTTACTAACACACCCTTCCAGTTCCTCATCCAAGTCATTTATAAAAACCACAAAGAGCAGAGGTCCCAGAACAGATCCCTGTGGGACACCACTGGTCACCGATCTCCAGACGGAATACTTTCCATCCACTACCGCTCGCTGTCTTCTTTCAGCCAGCCAATTCCGTATCCAGACAGTCAAATTTCCCTGTATCCCATGCCCCTAACTTTCTGAATGAAACTACAGTGGGGAACCTTACCAAATGACTTACTGAAATCCATATACACCACATCCACTGCCCAACCTTCATCAATGTGTCTCGTCACATCCTCAAAGAATTCAATGAGGCTTGTGAGGTATGACCTGCCCCTCACAAATGCTGAACATAGTGTTTGTATGTGTGGGGGTTGGTTAAGTTCCAACTGTGTTTCTATTGTGCTTACAGAGGGCTATGTCATGAAGAATAAAGCAACCAACAGTATGCGGTGTTGCTTAGCAAATGGGGCTTTGTAAAGTAGAAAAGCATTTTAGTTCAACTGAATTTGTTTGCAGTTGGAGACAGGACACTAGGGAATGAACAATTCTCAACTCTACCAGGAGAAACGGGGATGGGCAAGGGAGTTGCAAAGTTGCAAGCTTCCGAAGGAACAAGTTAGAATCCAGATAACCAGGGAATTGAGACAGAAAGTATTTCTTAAGATAACTGATGTTGAGAGCAGAGAGCAAGATATTGTTCAGAATCATTCAAGGAAGAGTAAGCAAAGTGTACTGAGTTAAAGAGACAATTACAGTAACCAGATTTAAAGTGAAACATCAGCCTTCAAAAGTAAATCAAATGTCTGATGCTATTTTAATACAGTCTGGGAATCGAGAGTTAAAGCAATTGCGAGCAGTTTGCACGGCAGTCAAGAGAAAGAAATCCTGGACTTGATTCTTTGTTAAAAGTGAAGCGAATGCTTTGTTTAAAAGTGTGATTTGGTAACACCTGGTCTGATTTCGGAATGGAAACCTCTAAGGGAAAGCATAAATTTTAAAAAAATTTTACAATGAAGGGCTGCTTTAGCATAGCCAATTCACCTACAATGCACATCTTTGGGTTGTGGGAGTGAGGCCCATGCAGACACGGGGAGAATGTGCAAACTCCACACGGACAGTGACTCAGGGCCAGGATTGAACCCGGGTCCCCAGCGCCATGAGGCAGCAGTGCTAACCACTGTGCCAGCGAGCCGCCCTGGGAAAGCATGATTATGAGAAGATTTTAATTTGTGTTTTTGGGAGCGGAGTTTGGGAAATCTCACATGGAAGTCATCTGGGGATTCTAAGAGGAATCTAGGCCTCTCAGTATTCTGTAAGTTTCAATGAGATCCCACCTCATCCTTCTGAACTCCATCGAGTACAGACTCAGAGTCCTCAACCACTCCTCATATGACAAGCCTTTCAATCCCACAAACATTCTTGAGAACCTCCTCTGGACCTCCGCCAAGGCCAATACATCTTTCCTGTCATAATATACACCAGTATATCATGGTGCAGACACACACTGATGGACACACAGTGGAACCAATCAACACACACAACACCGCAGCCAATCACCAGTGAGAGCACACGCACTATAAAGACAGGGGGCATCAGAGTTCCCGCTCATTCAAGTTGCAGCTAGCTAGGAGGACAGAGCTCACAGCCTGTAACACAGACATTCACCATGTGCTGAGTGCATCGACTGGTTAGGACAAAGCAAAGGTCTTTAGTTAAAGCTGGTATCGTATTAACCCACAGTCTGAGTATGTTTAAACAGTTAATGATTCAATAAAATAGTGTTGCACTATTTCAAGTGTTGGTGACCTGTATGTGATCCAGAACACCCAACACATCATGGTACCAGGTGTGGTGAGATATTAGCACTTCTTAGACCTACCTGCAAGTGATCTGCCTTCCGCCAGCATTCCGTCATCCTGCAACATGGACAACATCAGCCCGCCGCCGCCGCTCCGCATCGCCGGCAACCTCGGGGCCAACTGGAAGATTTTCAAACAGCGCTTCCAGCTCTTCCTCAAAGCCACGGACAGGGAGGGCGCCTCGGACACCAGAAAGATTGCTCTTCTCCTCTCCACGGCCAGGGACCATGCCATCCACATCTTCAACTCTCTCACCATTGCGGATGATGAAGATAATACAAAGTTCAAGACGGCCCTCCTCAAGTTTGACACTCACTGCAGCGTAGAGGTGAATGAAAGTTTTGAACACTACGTGTTCCAGCAGCGATTGTAGGATAAGGATGAACCTTTCCAATCCTTTCTCACGTACCTCTGCATCCTTGCGCAGTCTTGCAGCTACGGGCCCACCTCCGACTCCATGATACGCGACCAGATAGTTTTTGGTGTTCAGTCGGACCCCCTACGTCAGCAGCTCCTCAAAGTAAAGCAACTCAACCTAGCGACCGCCATCGAGACCTGTGTCTTACATGAAAACGCCACGAGTTGGTATTCCTATGTACAAGTGGCTGAAACAGCACAGCAAGGTCCCCACGAGGTGGAACGGGTCCAAGCGATTGAACAACTCCAGGGCCTCAGCCTGGGTGAGGGTGGCCATTTCGCACGCTTTTCGCGAACTCACGCGCTTGTACGCACCAAACGAGGGGACGGTGACGTTGAGGAATGTAATGCCCAGGTGCGCACCACGCACGACCGCACCATGCATGTGCGGTGGCGCAGCGAACGTTGCCTTCTGTCGAACAGCTCAGCCTGCCAATTCATATCGCTTCAGCCAGCCTCGCAGGAATGTTCGGGCAATTCAACCCACGGTCACCGAGTCCGATGCGGACCTCCCATACAGCAGTGACACCGAGGACCCGAATTGACTTTTTGAGTCGGTGTTGTAACGAAAAACAGGCTGTCCCCGAAGCAAAGACATCAGCCGCTGTCGGTATACAGCATCGATCCAGACGATCAGTGGTGTGCCACCCTGACGGTCAACTGGTCCCAAATACGATTCCGCCTGGACACTGGTGCCTCCGCCAATCTCATGGCATAGCTGATTTCCAAAGCCTTCGTGTCAAACCAGCCATCCTTCCATTAGCCTGCCAGCTATTGGATTATAATGGCAACATCATTCCTGCTAGCGGCTCATGCCAACTTGCAGTGACGCACAAGTCACAAAAAGCCATCCTTCCTTTCGAGATCGTGGGCTCCTCGAAGGACTCCCTGCTTGACGCACAGGCATGCAAGCTTTTGAACCTCGTTCAGAGAGTTCACTCTCTCTCTCCTGATGACACGTCTGCCTTCCAGGACGCTGACTTCAGGGCGCAACTCGACGCCATCATCGACCAGCACCGCGATGTCTTCGAAGGCATGGGCACGCTCCCATATACTTACAAGATCGTACTCAAACAGAACGCCACGCCTGTGGTGCATGCACTTCGCAGAGTCCCAGCACCACTTAAGGACCGCCTCAAGCAGCAGCTGCAGGACTTCCAGGACCAAGGAGTGATCTCCAAAGTTACGGAACCAACCGACTGGGTCAGTTCCATGGTGTGCGTAAAAAAGCCTTCCGGCGAGCTGAGAATTTGCATTGATCCCAAGAATCTGAATCGCAATATCATGAGGGACCATTATCCAATTCCCAAGCACGAAGAGATCACACGCGAGATGGCTCGCGCCAAGCTCTTCACCAAACTTGACGCCTCGAAAGGATTCTGGCAAATCCAGCTCGACAAATCCAGCAGGAAACTGTGTACCTTTAATACCCCCTTTGGCAGATATTGTTACAACAGGATGCCGTTTGGGATCATATCGGCTTCAGAAGTGTTCCACAGGATCATGGAACAAATGATGGAAGGCATTGAAGGTGTTTGCGTCTATGTCGATGACATAATCATTTGGTCCACCACCCCGCAGGAGCATGTCAGTCGCCTCCAGCGTGTGTTCAAACGCATACGTGAGCAGGGCCTACGCCTCAACAGAGCCAAATGCTTGTTTGGTCAGACGGAACTCAAGTTCCTCGGGGACCACATCTCCCAGTTGGGTGTGCGGCCGGATGCGGACAAGGTGGCTGCTATCACATCCATGAAAATGCCAGAGGACAAGAAGGCGGTCCTCCGATTTCTGGGCATGGTCAACTTTTTAAGGAAGTTCATCCCTAACCTCGCCTCTCATACTACGGCTCTCAGGAACCTGGTCAGGAAGACAACAGACTTACAATGGCTCCCTGCCCACGAGCGCGAATGGAGAGAACTTAAAACCAAACTCACCATGGCCCCCGTCTTAGGTTTCTTTGATCCAGCGAAAGAGACAAAAATTTCGACCAATGCCAGCCAATCCGACATTGGGGCAGTGCTCCTGCAACGCGATGAGGCCTCATCATGGGCCCCCGTTGCATATGCGTCACGCGCCATGACCCCCCACGGAACTGCTACGCGCAGATAGAAAAGGAGTGCCTGGGCCTTTTGACCGGTGTCGTCAAGTGTAATGATTATGTGTACGGCCTTCCTCAATTCACCGTCGAGACCGACCATCGCCCGCTGGTCAATATAATACAGAAAGACTTGAACGACATGACGCCTCGCCTCCAGCATGTTCTTCTCAAGCTCCGGCGATACGACTTCCAGCTGGTATACACCTCGGGCAAAGACCTCATCATTGCTGACGCTTTCTCCAGGGCAGTCAACATTCCGTGTGACCCAGCGAGATTCATCTGCCAGGTTGACGCCCATGTGACCTTCGTGGCCTCCAATCTACCTGCCACGGATGAACGCCTTGTCCAGATTCGCTGCGAGACGGCGGCTGACCCTTTGCTACAGCGTGTCATGCGCCACCTAACGGACGGGTGGCTCAAGGGCCAATGCCCTCAGTTCTACAACGTCAGAAATGATCTGGCGGGAGTAGATGGTGTTCTCCAGAAACTGGACGGCATTGTCATCCGCATAGCATGTGCCAACTCGTCTTGGAACACAAGGGCCATCTTGGTGTGGAAAAGTGCCACCAACGGGCCAGAGAGGCAGTGTACTGGCCCGGCATCAATGACGATATCGGCAACACAGTGCTCAACTGCCCCACTTGTCAGCGCTTCCAGCCGGCCCAACCATGTGAGACCCTGCAGCCCCATGAGTTGGGCACATCCCCTTGGTCCAAGGTGGGCATCGACCTGTTCCACGCGTTGGGCAGGGACTATGTCCTGATTGTAGACTAATTTTCAATCTACCCGGAGGTGGTACGTTTACACAACATCACATCGTCTGCAGTCATCCGTGCCTGTAAGGACACCTTTGCTCGACGCGGCATCCCACTCACTGTGATGTTGGACAATGGCCCCTACTTCGCAAGCCAGGAATGGTCCAACTTTGCCAGGAGGTACAACTTTGTGCATGTGACATCCAGTCCCCTGTACCCCCAATCCAATGGCAAAGCGGAGAAGGGCGTCCACATAGTCAAATGGCTCCTCTGCAAGGCTGCCGATGCTGGGTCCGATTTCTACCTCGCCCTGCTGGCCTATCGCTCAGCCCTACTGTCCACTGGCCTGTCGCCAGCCCAGCTGCTCATGGGTCGCACCCTGAGGACGACAGTGCCGTCCATTCATGTCCCAGACCTCGACCACGTTCTGGTCCTTCAACGAATGCAACTGTCTCGTGCACAGCACAAGGCGGCTCATGACTCCCGTGCAGCTGATCTCCCTGCTCTGGCTCCAGATGACAACATCCGCATCCATCTTCCGGATGGTGGCTGGTCTGCAACCGCTGTGGTTCTTCGGCAGGTGGCTCCCCGCTCGTTCCTGGTTCGTCTACCGGATGGCTCCATTCTGCGCCGCAATCGACGTGCCCTTCGTCTCGTTCCGCACTCGCTACATGATCCTCCACCATTGCCACGCCCTCCTGTTGACCCTGACCTGGACTATGCAGAGATTCCGGTCACTCTGCATCCTCCTCACTCTGACGCAATCCAGCCCACTCCTCAGCCGGCGGCTCCCGACCCACCCTTGAGGCGGTCAACCAGAATTCGTCGCCCAACTCGGAGACTTAATTTGTGAACTTTGTGGACTTATGGACTTTCTGATTTGTTCTGTTCTTCCGTTTAATCGTTCAAGTGGTTTGTATATAGTGTTCATCTCGTTATTCTTGTGGCACACTTTTTTTCTGCACCAGGCACCTTCCCATGTAAATAGCTTAGTTTTCATATACATAGTCCTGTAAATATTTGGCACACACGTAGTCAGGAACATTCACCATACACTATTTATTGCCACGCAGGTACATTTTTTATAAAAGGGGGGATGTCATAATCTACACCAGTATATCATGGTGCAGACACACACTGATGGACACACAGTGGGACCAATCAACACACACAACACCGCAGCCAGTCACCAGTGAGAGCACACGCACTATAAAGACAGGGGGCATCAGAGTTCCCGCTCATTCGAGTTGTAGCTAGCTAGGAGGACAGAGCTCACAGCCTGTAACACAGACATTCACCATATGCTGAGTGCATCGACTGGTTAGGACAAGGCAAAGGGCTTTAGTTAAAGCTGGTATCATATTAACCCACAGTCTGAGTATGTTTAAACAGCTAATGATTCAATAAAATAGTGTTGCACTATTTCAAGTGTTGGTGACCTGTATGTGATCCAGAACACCCAACACATAATTTTCTTTGATACGGGGCCCAAAGCTGCTCACAAATTCCAGTGCCTTATACAGCCTCAACAGTGAGTTCCCTGCTCTTGTATTTGACAATATGAATATTGTATGGTAACTAAAAGGTTAACAATTTAATGTGAATGCATCCAACCACTAGATGGTGATCAAGAGCATACACGTAGATCATGTGATACCCTTGATTCTGGTAATATAATAGGTGGTCTTGATGGGTTAGAGAGTAGTTGTGTTTTCAGAAGTTCTGTTGATAGAGTCATGTTGCTAACTTTTCTGTTGGTTCAATTGCTCTGTTTTATTACCTTTGCTCTCGAGTTGCCAGGTATCTTTATGATACCGCCACGAGGTTCAAGTCCAAGTGATGATCAATAACTCAATACACCGATTAGTAAGATTCAAATCAAAGCACATTTATTATACACAGTAATCGCTACTCATGCACAAATTCTACGTCTAAGCTACTTCTACAACTAACAGGCCTATACTTAACTTCGGACTGGCCCACCAGGTCAGGGGAACAAATGGCCTTTCGTTCGGGTTCTGAGTCTGCAGGATTCAAAGTTGGTACGGATTGGTAGCTAGGAGCGCCTATCTCGTAGCGAGCGTTGAATTAAGACTTACGGTCTTTCGGCGGTCACTGCACCGGTCACTGTCAAGGTTGGTTCGCGTTGCTGGGTGACCCGGGCAGGAAGAAGAGAGCGAGTTGAACTTGGGGGCTTAACTTTATAGTCCCCGGGGGCTTCCCGCCTTTCGGGGCGGACCCTGTACCTGGTTCTAGGTGATTGGACTTTGTTCCAATCGCTTGGTTCAATTTCTCAAATACTGGAGCGGTTCTCGGATCGATGGGCGGTCTTGAGGTGTTGTTAACCTCTTTTGTGTTGGCTCCTGCTGGCGCCGAGGAGTCTGGCTTAGTTTTGTGTGTCCCAAATGTTGCTATTGTTCCCGGGGATTGCTCATTAGTATGTAGATGGCTGCTACATTATTATGCTGATGGTCGCTGGTATCGATGCTGTCTGGGCTTTTGCAGAGTTAAATACACAGCGAACCTGCACCTGCTGGTTTCTGCCTGTGTTGGCTGAATTTCCCATCAGCCTTTGCCGTTCGCCATTTTAAATCGGGACTTGGCCAATTCAGGTGGCTACAGTCATAGTTTAGTTTAACTGTAATCTTGTAACTTAGTGCGAATCTAGTTAATTGTGGTGTTAATAATTTAGCTTTGTTAAAATACATAGCTTGATGTTCTTTGTAAGACACTACACTTTGAAGCTATCCTCAAAGCAAAGAACATCACACCCCTGATAATGTAAAAACCCTAATCTGATGATCAATACTTTACTCTGTTTTATCATTTTATATTTTACTTGCAATGGCTGATTGTAAAATGTATCACAATTCACCCCTTTGGGCTTGGCCACAAAGGAATTAGATTTTTAAATAATTAAACTTTCGATTAAATGAAACAAGTGAAGGTCCCTAGGAGGAGACAGGGAAGAAGGCAGGGAGTCCTTAGGCTGGGAGATCCAACGCCCTTAACTTCTTGTATATTCAGATGCTATTCACTGAGTGAGAAGTGACATAACCAACCCAAGATCAGTGGGAATTGGAGGTCTGGGTCGCAGTCTGGATTCCTGAGGAAAAATAAATATTTTACATTTTAGCCACCAAAGAGAGCAAAGTCTAAATGTATCCACCTTTCTATTGGAGAGCTTAAGCAGCCTTCCTTCCCCTGATAATAGCAGTGGCAAGCGCAGTTTTCTTTTGGCGTGCATGAGGTCATGAGCAGCTGTGGGGCCCAGTTTCCAGGCCTCCTGTCGCCTATACTTTGTGCTCTTGTCCAAGATGCATTTAAATGGCAGAATCTTCAAGTGACCGGACAGACTCCAATGGGATCTGCACTGAAGGTCGCAAGCACTGGGAGCTGGGCCCAAGCAATTTCTGGCATCGTGCTATGTGCCAAGTCTAAAACCGAACAGAAGGGGAAAGAAAGGCAATGAAGAAGATGGGATCAGATTTGTCTTGCTGATGATTGAAATTCATTGAGAAGCCTAACTTGAGTGGAAGGTACACCAATCAGCCTGAAAACCACACTGCATCATAATTCAAATAGTATTTAAAATCATGTAAAGTAGTTGTGCAACTAACAGTCAACAGTTTCAATAAATCCCTAATCTATCACAATAAAGAGGTCTTTGAATTTCAGAAGAAAGGTCTCATTAAAAATTGCAGATTTTTAAATGCTTAATAGAAGATTGGTCTGTGACAAAATTGCAGTACATCAGCGACATTGTTCAGCCTTCTGCTCCTGTGCTACCTCTGTTCTTCGTACTCTACCTACTGACCATTCCTTTGCTGGTGGAGCCTGCAGTTACCACACCACAGTGCTCCGGAACTCACTTACCTTGCCACTGCCGCATTCATTTTCACAAGCCTCCTCAAAACCTTCCCATACACTGGCTGTTCTTCATGAGGTAACTGGCGCAGCAAATAACAAGTGTGCACCCTGCTGGTTACAAAGTTGAAAGTGTATCCTCTGCTGTTGCTGGATTTTAGTCACCCTTGGCCTGGGACTTGTCTGCATGTCTGGCCCCTTGAGATGGCATACTTCATTGAAGCATATGTACTGAAGACAGGTCTCTTCCAACATGCCCAACAAACAAAAGCCAGATCACAACACTGAAGTCAACATCATCCATTTTATGCTACCATGGCAGTTAATATTTTCAATGTATCCCTAGTACAAATTCATAGAATCATAGAATCCCTACAGAGCAGAAGGAGACCATTCAGCCCATCGAGTCTGCACCGACTGTTCGAATGAGCACTCTGCCCGCTCCTGCCCCTATACCCGTAACCCTGGACTTAACCTTCACATCCCCTTTAAGGGGCAATTTAGCAAGACCAATCCACCTAACCGGCACATCTTTGGACTGTGAGAGGAAACCGGAGCACCCGGTGGAAACCCACGCAGACACAGGGAGAACGTACAAACTCCACCACACAGAGACCGGAATTGAACCGGGTCCCTGTCGCTGTGGGGCAGCAGTGCTAACCACTGTGCCACCACATCGCCCATTTTGCCGTGAGCTGTTTAGAGTAATGTTTAAAGCTTCAATGATAATCTTACAAGATCTCTCCCATTACGGTTGCACAGTGGTTAGCACTGTTGCTTCACAGCGCCAGGGTCCCAGGTTCGATTCCCGGCTTGGGTCACTGCCTGTGTGGAGTCTGCACATTCTTCCCGTGTCTGCGTGGGTTTCCTCCGGGTGCTCCGGTTTCCTCCCAAACATCCCGAAAGACGTGCTGTTAGGTGGATTGGGCATTCTGAATTCTCCCTCAGTGTACCCGAACAGGCGCCGGAATGTGGCGACTAGGGGCTTTTCACACTAACTTCATTGCATTAATGTAAGCCTACATGTGACAATAAAGCTTATTGAAAATAAATTATTTAATAAATTAAATTGCTCTCTTCCCTTCAAATATAACCTGTCTGTCGACCGACGCTCGGCGGTCACTGGATCAGAAACATGCCCAAGACTGTTTGGCTTTTGTACTTTTTTCAGTTGGTGCCGCTGAACGTGGCCTCATCATCATTCTCATGATTCCAAAGTGATGTTCCCATGGAGTCACCACTACGCAATCTTCATGTGATTAGAAATTTCAAACTCAGGTCAAATGTGAATCAAGGACAAAATTGTGAGTTGGTTTTCAAGTTGGATCTTGTTACTCCACAGATTCACTCAGAGATGAGAAGGTATCCACCTCCAAGGCAGAATATTTACACAAAATCAAACAACTCAAAAGAAAAAAGTAGGCAAATTAGCAATAGATTAGCCGAAACAGATGCTGGTAGCATTCTGGAAACAATGCCTTGGTATGTTACAAATTGCTGGAGGAATGCTGTGCTCTAATATCCCAAATAGTCTATTTCCTCCAGTAACAAAGAGGTTAATTGGTGTAAATTCCCCTCCTGTTTTTATGACATGATTTGTGCATTTAGATAAACAAATTACCATCACAACGGTTGACCATTCTCAAATCCATCAAAGTAATATTACTGTTCACGCACCTGCTTCTGAACCTTGCCTCTGTTCTCGCTCCGCCATTGAAACAGCAGGTTGGCGAGATTGACAAAGCACAGCTCAGCAGGACATTGTTCCCAGTGAAAGTTAAGCAAATTTTCCCGAAAGTTAAAAACTGGTGGACAGGAAAACCAACTGTGCGTTCTGCAAACATCCGACAGAATTAGCATTCGACATCGATGCATGAGGCAGGGACAAAAGGATCTGACTGAGAGGTCACACTGACCAAAGCACTTGTGTCATTAACACAAGTCAAAACATTCCGTTACCAATAAAAGGATGTCCGCACATGGTGGGAATTCAGTTTTATGATCTTTCCTTTGATCCACAGAAAAGCCTCTACCTATATCAATGCAATTGTAAGCATGATTCATACTGAGAGCTCAGACACTCATACAGGAGCAATGTATAACTGGCTGACCCCGAAATGTACCATCTCGAATTCACAGCTTGGGAGACAATGACAGAGATGAGAAAATGGGACCGAAGGAAATTTGAGACTCAAAATTCACTGAAAAGTGGCCTACTTGTGCAAGCCATATGGGAACCACATCATACTGGGATTCGAGTCCCATTCTCAGTTAATACTTGTATTTGGCTTTTCTTGAGTGGCAAGTTGCTACGTAGGCAGGGTTAGCAAATGAACATGACAATGCAGGACCAAGGGGAGGAAGTGAAAAATCAGGAGTGACACCAGTTAGATTGCAGTTCAGGACCAACAGTGGAAGTGCCAAAAATGTGAGCATTCATACAATTTACACTCTACACGCTAACCACTCTCTGGGCAAGGAAGTT